>NW_027137827.1:5061333-5735491 GCF_000149305.1 Rhizopus delemar RA 99-880 | reverse complement strand
ATATAATTGCTTTCGTTTTCTCTTTCTTTTTTTGTTTTATCTTATGTTAAATAAAGTACACTATTATTTGCTAGATGTCTGTTAGGATGGTCTCGTCATGACTAAATCTTCAGGATGATAATGCTAACTATTTTTTTTATTCTTTTTTTATATGCCTTAGCTTATTCTTCAATGTCATTGGTCCTATGACGTTAATTCAACGAAATAAACTTGCATGGATTTTAAAGTATCTTTTTTTTAAAAAGTATTTTGTTCTTTTAGTTTTTTTATTATTATTATTATTTATAACTATCATTACTTTACTTTGTTGACAGTTCTTGATACTTTTAGATATTGTTGATATGCATCGTACTTTGAAAACAAAATAGTTAAAGCTTAATCAACTCAAAAAGTTAATCTTTACAAAAGAGAGAAAACAATCCTTTATTTTATTGCATGGTATAAAGTTGTTGGCTGCTGTACATTTTTTAACTATCTCTTTTTTTCTTTTGCTTATAGTAAACTTTAGCTTTCTTTGCATCAAGTATCATGTTTACTTTATTCAAACAAGATGTTTTTAACTAATGGTTCACCAATTAAAGAAAGTTCGTTTATGATTAGATTTCAACATGTAACAACCCTTACCTTTTTTTTTTTTTTTTTTTTTTTTTTTTTTTTTTACATGTGTAGTTTCTTACATTTTTTTCTTATCTTTGCCATCTTACTTACTCTATCTGTAGTATACAATTTAAGTATAGTCAACACCATACCATGCTGTAGACCAGTTTGTCGCAACTATACATAATTATTCATCCACTGCTTTTGTGTACTGTACTTGATGTGTTGTTTCATAATGCATTTGCTGTTGATATTAGGTAAGATTATAGTGCATACACTTTAGATAAACTGAGCCTTAGCTAACAGCGTATTGTATAGATCATATGTTTAAACAGGATGAAAGGTATAATTTATTTGTTTATTATTTTTCTCTTGACTAACGGTTTTTATTCATTAGATATTAGTACTCTCTTTTATTTTGCAATGAAAAAAGCGTATGAAGTGACCGTAATGATATCAATGATAACAACAATGATGATAGAGCATTATTGAACCTACAGTAGGTCAAAAAACTGCTGCAAGGAATTGCAAAATTCCGGTTTTACAGCTGGTTGTCCATGGGTACTGCACCAAACTATCCCAAATTTTGACTGTTTGTACCTCAATGGAAAGTGCATTTATTCGTCGATTATCGGATATGGGCAATGGTTATTGGTGGAATTTGAGATCGCTAAAGGTAGTATTATGAACATCCGACATTTTTTACTTGTTCAGATATGTTTGAAATGACGAATTTTAATACGACCCAACCGGTTGCTATCATAATTTTTCACATTCTTGACATGATTAGAATGATGCCAGTATATAAAAGCGCTTACAATTCCTTTATTTTAAATTTTATATTCCTTTGTTTAAATTATTTCTCTTTTTTACCCTATCGTCAATCGCATGCCTAAACGGCTGTCAGAGGAGAAAATAAACGATCACAAACAGGCATTAACCGCATCCACATCAACGTACGATATTGCTAAAGAAATTGGAGTACATGAATCAACTGTCAGTAGATACTCTAGACGGTTGTTTCCAAATAGGACAAAAAGCATAGGTGGTAGACCTACAGTAGTCTCCAAAGTGACGAAGCGGTTAATAAAAAGAAAAGTCATTGAAGGGGTTTTAAAGACTGCCAAAGAGGTACACCGGGAGCTGGTTCAACTTGGCTACGATATCTCATACCAGTCAGCAATTAACGTACTGAAATCAATGGAGTTCCATTCTTCAATAAAAAAAAAGAAGCCGTTTTTGACAAAAGCTCATATGCAGCATCGATTAGAATGGGCCAAGAAGCATCAGGATTGGACAGTAGAAGAATGGCGAAAAGTCGTCTTTTCTGATGAAACCAAGATCAACGTATGGGGCTCTGATGGCTGTAAGTATTATTGGAAAAGACCAAATGATCCTCTTCAACCGCATCATCTAGAACTTACAGTCAAGCATGGAGCAGGCAAATTGATGATGTGGGGCTGTATAACTTCTGAAGGACCAGGATATGCTTGTCAAATTTACGATGGGAACATGAACGCGAATGTTTATCAGCATATATTGGACACTACGCTTCGTGATACTATGCAATACTACAATTTCAACTGGTCCAACGTTTACTTTCAGCATGATAATGATCCAAAGCACAAGGCAAAATCTACAATAGACTGGTTAGATAATCATCAAGTGCGGTATATTAGCGATTGGCCAGCTCAGAGTCCGGACTTAAATCCAATAGAACACGTATGGCATCAATTGAAGTTGAAGCTCAGCTGTTACGAACGTAGAGCAAAGAATACGGATGAGCTTTGGGAACGAGTAGAAAAAGTATGGAATGGCTTTGACAAAGATCTTTGCCAAAGGTATATCGATAGCATGCCGGCAAGAATTCAAGAGGTTATTAATAAAAAAGGAGGGTCAACTAAATATTAATAAATAAATTCATTCCGTTCAAATTTTCGTTTTTCCAAATTTTCAAATTGCGCATCTCATACTTCCTTCAATACTTATCCAATAGGGCTTAAACTCTTTCGGATTTCTCAAGACATGTAGAAGATTTACTATGTGGGAACAGAGGCAGTTTGTGCCATTGTAACAGGATGTGCGCTACAAAAACCAAGAAAAATGGATTCCTTGCAGCAGTTTTTTGACCTACTGTAATACAGTACACGAGCATGCACTTGAGGAAAGACAGTAGTGATTGTATAAGGCAATGGATATTTATTATCAAATTATATAAAAAAAAACAATCCTGGTACATAATAATGAAATTTCAAGAATTTAAATATTAATCATCTTGTTGAATGTAGATTGTAATGAAGATTGTCAAATGTAATTAAATCTACTAAATGAGCTGCACTAGATATTATCATCGAGGACAGATAAGCAATGGCTTATGAATGTATTGGATTTATTCATCCTTTATTATTTTATTGTATTTTTTTTTTTATTCTTTTTTTTTATTTTGGTGTAAATCAAATGAAAAATGTACACTATTAAATACATAATTAAATAAATAAAGCACTGTATTATTAAATCATTTAAACCTGTCCATTTATACTACCCTATGCAACGATAAACCTACCCATTTTACTGGATATATACGCCAAAAGAGACCACCTAGTACGTTCGATTTCAAACTCCTCGGCCTTAATTCCTCTCCATGAAGTCAAATATTTCGCTAAATTCAACCAAAAAAGCGAAGTAGCTCCCACTAAAAAAATTGCTAAGGTGAGCAGAATGCGGTGTTGGGTGATTGGCACTTCAGGCCACGATGGATAAATCATAATATCTACAGCTATAGCGGAGCTAGAATAACAATCCAAAAATAGAAACTAAGGTTATAAGGCAAGCAGAATCGAATGGCGCTGTTTAATTTTTGAAGTTCCGAATATTTCCCGATTTAGTCTAGAATAATGGGGCGTTTCTTATGTGAAGCACCTTTGTTCCCAGTTAGTTTTATATCATTTGGTACATCGGTAATTTTCAAAAATAGTAAGCACCATATAATATTTTTAAACATGTTTAACGGTCTTCAAAATATTTATGGAAGTCCATTGGATGTTTATAAACCACTTTTTTCCAGAAATTACAAAATAGCTTAATTGGAAATATGGCTCATTTGAATCTTGATGTCACGAGTTCAATCCACCCAATGACCATTTTATACTTTTGCGATAACGGATTAAGTTTTCCCTTTTATTTATTTTAGAGCTGAAATGTTTTTGTAGGTCACAAGAACTTCTTTTTGAGGGTTGATGTTGTGATAAAGAAGTCAAAAAAATGGTGTAACAAAGAAGTCAAAAAATGAAAAAAGTCAAGAAAATGTTAAAGGTCAAAAAAGTGAAAAAGTCAAGAAAATGAAAAAAGTCAAAAAGAAAAAAAAATTAACAATATAAATATCCCAACTATTTAGATGAAGAAAAAGGACAGTACAGTTCTACTCACATTTTTATTTTATATATTTTATTCAATAAACAGGCAACCTTCTCATAAAAAGTTCCTGATCCCTTTATTTTTTTTTATCTTTACCTTTATTTGATCTTAATTAAAAGATCTGGTGGTCACTACAGTACCTTACTTTAAAAATTTCAAGAAAAACTTCTCTAAAACACTCAACTCAAAACACAAACCAACAAAAAATAGCAATAGAAAAAATTAAAAGATAAAAGATTATAAAAAATGTTAAAAAGATAAAAAATGTTGAAAATATAAAAATGGTCAAAAAAAATAAGAAAAGCAAAAAAGAAAAAAAAATATCATACATATGTATATATCCCATCTTTTTGTGAAGAAATTGTTGGTCAGTTTAAATAAATCATATGTTTTTACGCAGTAAATAACAAACTTTAACAAGTCCCTGTTTACCTAAACTTTTTACTCTACTTTAACTTTTATCAAGAAACATCGTATTGATCTTACACATAAGATCTGGTGGTCACTACTTATCAAACATCTGCTTAAACCCTATATAAAACAACAACTTACAAGGCAATCACAACCTTAAATTAAGCTTTATAAGCAAACTTAACTCAAATTAACTCACTTACAGAAAGACAACCTTAAATAGCAGCATAACTATATGCTAACTTTAATTTGCAAAGCAAAAGCGCTATTATCATGTGCTCTTGCTTAATTATAATTTTTCTTTGCCTAAAAAGTACTCACTGTTGTGATTTTTTCACTGCACCTACTATGTGTTGTAGAACAGAGTCTGATCATAACGGACATTGAATAATCACAACTAAAAGAAGTACATTAAAATTGATAAAAGATAATAATTTAAATCTTTATTAAATAAAATATACTCTTCTTCTTTTTTATATAAAACTATCACTATTAGATTCATTCTATAAAGTAAACATGAACACTAAATAAGTCATGATCTTTACTATTCATCATTTCTGTAAATGAATAATAATGGATTAGGTACCTAGTCAACTTTGATCTGACTGGAGGCATTTCATATAAATATATCTTTCCTCTCATTGAAGATGGGACAATTCTCCCAGATCAGTTAAAGAACAATAAGATCTATAAAAACAACGAATTAAAATTTTTCATAATTGATTCAGTGATCATTCTTCAATCAAACGTGTCAATTATTGGATCTACGCTCATAACTACTCATTTACCCGCCAACTGATAGAAGAATATAAGTAGTAGACTTTGTAATGATTTCTTTTTAACAATTAAGATTGTCTTAAATAAAGTTCAGTCTCAAAAAGTATTCTTTTGGTTTATCTTTGTTATTACCTTTACCAGAACATAACACTATGAACTATAAACACACATCGAAAAACAAAAAAAGTAGCAAAGAAATGTACCAAATCCAATAAAAAATAATTTACAGTTTTTTTTTAATTCAAATTATAATGAGAATAACACATTTTATTAGAACATTTAAATTTAACTAAGAATAGATTTGTAATCAACAAAACATTATAAAAACGATAAGCATTAATATTTTTAAATGATATTCAAGAATAATATCACGATATTATATAACAGTATATAGGTTATTACTGTTGTAGAACAGTAACTGATTGTAGTTAACGTTGATAAATATAAGTCTTAATACAAGATCATAATTAAAATAAAATAAAATACAAGTTTATTTAAATAAGATCATACAATCAATTCCAATTAAACATGTTCTTTTAAAATATGTATTGTATTCATGAGAGTTCTTTGATAAGAAGAAGTATCAACTAAAATAACCAAATCCAATCCAATGTCAGGAATATTGCTAATCTTTCACATAATTGAAATAACGCGTAAAATAACGTTATTCAAATCAGTGAGGAATTCCCAGAATAAAAGATAATCTATGACAGACATACAAAAGAACAAATGAAAAGTTTTCATAATCATAAATAGAGATGACACTTGATAAAGCACCTGAAAGAGTAGAAGAACGTTTACAATGCAAGATATCAAGTCATTCACTCAATAAGATATAAATATCTGCCTTCAATTAGAATAATTTTTACTTTAACTTAAACTGAAATAAAGATCAGACTCGAAACGTTCACAAACTGTTTCTTTATTTTTGTTTTTACCTCTTGTTTTCTATTATCTTAACAATTACAATTAGTTTTTTTACGACTAATGTTTGAACCATAATGAAGAAATAACGATATTTTAAGAATCGAGGAAGCAATGTGATCCTTACATAATATCAATGATGTTATTTAGTTAAAAAACTTAGTATCTATATTACATTCATCAAAAGATGCTTAGAAATAAGCTTCCATTTGGTATGCATGCTCGGACAGTGGATGATGCCACTTTGCAAGACATCCTTGTTATAGCATATACGCTAAGAACCCTAAATCGGTCGCAAAAATTTTGGCGGCCATATCGATGTTTCATATAACTGCCATACATCAGTAATGTTAGAATTCAAGAAACATACAAAGGAGTTGGCGATTGCTAATCCTTCACAAAAGTAAATGAGGGCAAGCTGAGGAAATCAGATGCTTACAGTGCCAGATGAGCTCCAAAATTCAATTTTTCAGATTCCATTCAAACTTCTACCCAATATAGCGTACTATTGGATAAGTCATTTCCCAAAGTCTCGGAGTGTGAAATCAAATATTGGCTCCGCAATCATAAAAAAAGTGCAGACATGCTATAAATTTAAGGGTCACATAAAATTGTTTCTATTCGATGGTTTTTAGTAAAAATTTGCATACCATAAGCTCTAACTGATTAAAGTATTTGTGCAAAATCTCCGCCAAAATCTCCGACATTTCTATTTTCTTATTGCTGTTTTTAACATATTTCTCTTCATCAAATACAGATATTTTAGCAAAGCTATAACACCTATTGTTGGACCATATAGTTACACAAATGTTCAAAGTCTTATTAAAATCTGTAAAGAAGTCATTGATATAGAGCGTGCCCAAAAAAATTGCATACCGCCTATTTTCAAGCGCAGATATCTACAACAAATAGTCGGAATTGGAAAACGAAAATGGTACCAATCGATGCGCAATGACCAAAAATATATATTTCCATATTTGGAATGTAGTTATAGCGCCGATTGAACCGTAAATATCATGATTTATCCATCGTGGCCTGAAGTGCCAATTGTCCTGCGGTGTTTTTTTGCGCCGTAGTGTATGTAACGGTTAAAAAAGTATCAGCCTATCATATCAAGTAAAATGCGAATATTACTCTCTTTTTTTACGTGAAATCAAGGTAAAATTAGAGATTTCACACTACGGCGCAAAAAATCTCCGCATAACGCTTATTTCATCCATCCATCAGCAAAATAAAAACGCTAAAAATGTCGAATTTAGCGAAATTTTGTTGCCTCTGTAGGCAATATTAACACGAGAACTAGCATATTAATGCTTGGTCCAGCATAATTAAGGCCGAGGAGTTTGAAAACAAATTCAATATAAGCTCTCAAGCACTTTCACACAACAATGTAATTGGATGAGGCAGACTTTAGTCGTTCTGTACATCAGCAGAGTATGGATACGTTTAAGCATGTATATCCAGTAAAATGGGCAGGTTTATTATTGTATAGGGTAGTATAAATGGACAAATTTAAATGGTTTAATAACGCGATGCTTTATTTATTTGATTACATATTCAATAGTGTACATTTTTCATTTAATATGCACTTGAATAAAAAAAAATAATAAAAAAAGTAATAAAAAAAGTAGTACAAAAAAGTAATAGAAAAAAAGCAATAATAGAAAAAGTAGTAATAAAAAAAAAGGAATAATAAAAGAAAAGGAATAGTAAAAGAAAAGAAATGAAGAATGAACAGAAATAATACATAAGTCATTACTTACCTGACCTCGACATCCCATTCAATGCAATTCGCTTAGCAGATTTAATTACATTCAACAACCTTCATTGCAATCTACATTCAACAGGATTATTAATATTTAAATATTTGAAATTTTATTACCATTTACCAAGATTATTTTTCTTTTTTTTTTATCGTGATGAATAATTGCCTTACACAACAATTGTTACTTTTTCTCAAGTCCATGCTCGTATACTCTATAGAGTTTCATAATGTTCTATCATCATTGCTGTTATCGTTGGTATCATCACAGGCACTTCGTACACAATCTTCATTGCAAAATAAAACAAAATATCAAAATCTAATAAATAAAGAACATCAGTTAATAAAAAATAACAAGCAAACAAATTATACCTTTTGTCTTGTTCAAACATACTATCTATACAATATGTTTTTAGCCAAGGTTCGATCTATCTGAAGCCGCATAGAATATAATTTTACCTAATAT
Source organism: Rhizopus delemar RA 99-880 (assembly GCF_000149305.1). Taxonomy (NCBI): domain Eukaryota; kingdom Fungi; phylum Mucoromycota; class Mucoromycetes; order Mucorales; family Rhizopodaceae; genus Rhizopus; species Rhizopus delemar. The sequence goes on along the minus strand of NW_027137827.1, from coordinate 5,727,140 downwards.
GAACAGCATACACAATATGAAACCATACACCAAGCACAGTATACAAAAGCAGAGGATGAGTAGTTGCGACAAACCGGTCTACAGTATGATATGATACTGATTATACATCTAGGTTGCACACTATAAAGAGGGTCAGTAAGAGGCCAATGTAAGAAACGGAAAGAAATACAAATAATGATATAAAGAAGAGCAAGGGTTATTGCATGTTGTAATGTAACTATAACTAAGTTTTCTTTTAATTAGTGAACCATTCGTTAAAACCATCTTGACTAAAGCATTCACAATATTTGAAGTAAAAGAATACTAGAGCTTGCTATAAGCAAAGTTAAAAAGAAATAGTTAAAAAGAATAAAACATTCAACAACTTTATGCCCATGCAACAAAATAATTGTTTTTCTTTTGCTTGTAATGAGTTAACTTTTTGGGTTGATTTAGTTTTGGCTATTTTGTTTTCAAGACATGGTGCATATCAGCAGTAGTCAAAAGTATCAAAAGCTGTTAACAAAGTAGAGTAATAACAAAAATACAAAAAAAAAGAATAAAAAAAGAGCCATGAAAAAAAAAAAAAAAAAGCTTTAAAATTCATGCAAGTTTATTTCGTTGAACTAACATCGTAAGACCAATAACATTGAAGAATAGTAAAGGCAAATAAAAAAAAAGAGAAAGAAAAATAGTTGACATTACCATTGCGAAGATTTAGTCATGACGAAACAATCCCATATGGTACCCACAATTAAGAATTTAAGGAATGAACAGCTTTTTTTATTAAAAAGAAAAAAAGCATAGCAAAATAAAAGAAAAATGAGCTTTATACTTAACTTTAGCCTAAAGAACAAATGTCTCTAATGCCTACAGTTTTATATTAACCTCTTCTTTTTCCATAAGTATTTGTGTTTTAATATTATATTTTCTAAACTAAAGGTTACTTGCTATCTACAAATGTATATTACAAGATATGAACCAATGTTTGTTTACGCCCTATATTAATTCCCACCTTTTTTTTTTTGTTTGTTTGTTTGTTTTTACCTACAATACTCCAGAAATGATAATGCACATGCATTAGATATACGAATCATCTCTAATAATCAGCATGGCTTCATACAGAGCCATTGACTAATTAGGTAGCATTAATCAGCTAAGCCAAATAGACAACCTCAGGAACCATGATCTTCATCTGATTTCTATACTAAATACACAGTATTCTGACAAATTTTAATTTAAATGGTAGTGCACTGAGAAGTATAAATACCTTTGAGTTATTATTATATGTCTTTCTTTTTTTTCTCTTTACATATTGTTAGTTATTTTGCAAAACAAGCCAAAAAAAATCGCCTTTTTTAGGTTTTTATGTAACAATCACTTACTATATTTGCAATAATTCTCGAAAAAATAAATTTTTTTATTCAAATTTTGGAGGTATTTTTTTTAATATTTTTTTTCTCCTCATTTTTACATGTTAAGGTCGGCAGATTTTTTACAGACGTATAAACAATAGGTCAAATTTACTGTTTATCAAAAAAAAATAACCATTTTTCCTTCGTCTATATTTTTTTTTTATATTTTTGAAAAATGATTACTGTTTTTGGACAATGCTTCCAAATAAGGTAATCACAGCCAAAAAATACGAAAAAAAATAATGATTGGCTAATTGATCCTTACTAATAATTCAGTATCCAATCACCTTTTGATTTTTTTCTGTGAAAAAGGGTGATCCTGACGCTCACCTGCCACTATCGCCTCCTGCTCTATTCGAAAATAGAGTTAAAGGTGTCTATTCATATATTTTTAACATATTTTAAGTTTTTTAGGCCTCATCGCGTATTTTTTATAAACATTAGGATTTCATAGACATCATTAGAGACTTAGGTAAAGATAACGTATGGTTAATTTTTGTAATGGAATGGTCGTCAAACATTGAAAAAATTAGACAAGATGGTACATCTTCTTGAACCTGATTCATGCTAAGAAATTATTTCTTGTGCAGTTAAATTTCATCTGGGCTTTACCTCTTTATTTTAAGAGGAACTAGCGATATAAGATGCACGAGAATATAAAAAAGAATACTAGAGTACTCAGTAAGGCTTTTAACCTCTGTCCTTTGTCTAATGTACTTGTGTTCAAGTAGCATCAACATGTAAAAAATTATTCATTAACTGAAAGCACAAACTAACTCAACATATTAATACACATAACCTTTGCTTTTTTTTTAAAGAAGAAAAACTTGTAATGTATATTTCTTTCATATCTCAAAGTTTTATTTTTTTTGTTAAATATTAAAAAAAAGAAGTATACAAATAGACACATACAGAGTAATAAAACACTTCAAAATAAAAGTCTTGCTCGTTTCAATATATAACACCTAGAACAACTTTAAACATTATTAATTACTTTTTCAGTGATTGAATTAACAAGTGAAAATTGGCCAGATTATTTAATCAAAGTAAAAGTAAGTAAATTATTTGATTTTTTTAATACGTGTTCATATATGCTCATTCTGCTGCATTGAATATTATAGCTCTACTGATTATCTTTTTTTGATAGGCTAATCACAAAGCTATCCATAAAACCTTTTTTAGTCTGTACTGGCTCTCTTGCTTTACGGGGTCGACCTCGAGGATTCTTTTGTCTAGGACTGTCTTCCTGTCTTCTTTTTTCTTTTTTTTTTCACTCAGCCTTGGTCTTCCTCTTCCTCTTATTTCGTTTACATAATTTATTTCATCGTTGTCACTGTTACTGCTGCTACTAATAACTTGCTCATCATGCTGTTATTCTATTTCTGTTTGTTTTTCTTTCCCCTAGCAAGTTGATAGAAATAAGTAACTTTTTCTTTTTTCGCATATTCAAATTTGCAAAAAAAAAAAAAAAAATACAGTAGGTCACAAAACTGCTGCAAGGAATCCATTTTTCTTGGTTTTTGTAGCGCACATCCTGTTACAATGGCACAAACTGCCTCTGTTCCCACATAGTAAATCTTCTACATGTCTTGAAAAATCCGAAAGAGTTTAAGCCCTATTGGATAAGTATTGAAGGAAGTATGAGATGCGCAATTTGAAAATTTGAAAAAATGAAAATTTGAACGTAATGAATTTATTTATTAATATTTAGTTGGTCCTACTTTTCTATTAATAATCTCTTGAGTTCTTTCCGGAATGTTATCTACATGACCTTGGCAAAGATCTTTATGGAAGTCATTTCATATTTCATCAACTCGTTCCCAAAACACATCCATGTTCTTTGCTCTATATTCGTAATAGTTGAATTTCAACTTCAATTGATGTCCTACGTGCTCGATTGAATTTAAGTCGGGGATCTAAGCTGGCCAATAGTTAACATAGCTCTCTTGGTGACTACATAACTAGGCTATTGTAGATTATGCCTTGTGCTTTGGGTCATTGTCATGCTAAAAGTAAATGTTGGACCAGTCGAAATTGTAGTACTTCATAGTATCACGAAGCGTAGTGTTCAAAATATGCTGGTAAACACCCGAGTTCAAGTTTCCATCGTAAATTTAGCAAGCATATCCTGGTCCTTCAGAGGTTATACAACACCAGGACATCAATTTGCTAGCTTCATGCTGGATTACAAAATGCAGGTCATGATGTTGAAAAAGGTCACTTGGCCGTTTCCAATAGTGATCAGCATCATCAAAGCCCTATACGCTGAGCTTGGTCTCATTAAAGTACACTGTTTGCTGTCAGTCACTCATTGCCTAATCCTGATGCTCCTTGACCCGTTCTAACTGATGCTACGTATGCGTTTTTGTCTGAAATGGCTTCTTTTTTTCTATCAGAAAATGGAACTCCATTGATTTCAGTACGTTAATTTCTGACTGGTATGAGATATCATAGCCAAATCCAACCAGCTCCCGGTACACCTCTTTAGAAGCCTTTAGAACCCATTCCATGACTTTTCTTTTGATTAATCGCTTCGTCACTTTGGAGACTACTGTAGGTCTACCACCTGTGTTTACTGTCCTACTTGAAAACAGCCGTCTAGAGTATCTACTAACAGTTGATTAATGTAATCCAGGCTCCTTGGAAATATCATACATTGATGTGGATGCGGTTAATGCCTGTTTGTGATCGTTTATTATCTCCTCTGACAGCCGTTTAGGCATGCGATTGACGATAGGGTAAAAAAGAGAAATAATTTAAATAAGGGAATATAAAATTTAAAATAAAGGAATTGTAAGCGCTTTTATATACTGGCATCATTCTAATCATGTCAAGAATGTGAAAAATTATGATAGCAACCGGTTGGGTCGTATTAAAATTCGTCATTTCAAACATATCTGAACAAGTAAAAAATGTCGGATGTTCATAATACTACCTTTAGCGATCTCAAATTCCACCAATAACCATTGCCCATATCCGATAATCGACGAATAAATGCACTTTCTATTGAGGTACAAACAGTCAAGGTTTGAGATAGTTTGGTGCAGTACCCATGGACAACCAGCTGTAAAACCTGAATTTTGCAATTCCTTGCAGCAGTTTTGTGACCTACTGTATTTCTTACAACAAATAGAGCTCATCTTGACATCTCAAACCTCATTTCGACATTCAGTTAAACAAACATCTTTTTACTTGCCACATTCATTCCAGAAAAGATAATTACAACCTGGAAGGAGGCAAAGTCATGTTTTGACATGTCAATAAGATAACAGTCTTATCATTCTAAGCTAAATCTTTACAAATGAGTTTGAATAAGAATAGATCCTGATAATTACCAACTGCCCTGAACAGCCACGTTTCATTTTCATCTCAACAGTTGATTATTTACATCAGTTTATAAACTTTTTCTTATACAGTGACTCCCAAAACTGTCCCAATGTTTTGTAAGTTTGTCTTTTACCGTCAATGGTGCGATTACTGATTGCGTAAAGTATGCCTTATTGTACCTCATTTGAGAGCTGTGGTGGTGTACATGTATGTGGTACAGACTGCTTCTCAATTGATGTAGCACAGACGGAGATAATGAATGTAAAAAATGACCGGTGCATTGGGACAGTTTTGGGAGCATATTGAAAAAATCAGAATATCTATAAAATATCCATCCACAACTTGCATACAATCACCAAACTGAATATATTAGCGCCACAAACGTATCCGATGTCCTAATTATTATCTGCTGGGATTTAAAGCTCCTATTCGGCTATAACTCGCTCATTAAATCTCAACGTGAAACAAGTCCCAGAAGATATGGTATTTCAAGCTATTACTTTCCTTAAACAAGATAAGTCAGTTCGGGAGATGGAAGAATTGACGGGTTTAAGTAAGAGTACGATTAGAAGACTCCGAAAAACACATTGCTCTAGTGTTATGAGGCCGAACGGGGGTCGATCCAAGGTATTGTCTGCAGCTGATGAACATTACTATGTACGCCAGCTCACCAAAAATTGCGTTCCGAGTGCTGTGAAGGTTACCAAATGTCTTGAAAACGATATTGGAAAGAACGTAGGTGTTGAAACAGCTCATAAATCCCTTCTAAAGACAGTCTTAGGCGCGATTGAGAAGTCAAAGAAGCCATTACTCAGTGCAAAGAATATCCGCAACAAACTTTCTTGGTGTACAATGCCTCACAAAACCCTTCAAGTGTTTTGGTTTTTTTCGTTTTCTGCTTGTCACCGAGTACTAAGTACAGCAATTGGTAGCATGCCATACCTCATCTGAAAGCCACGGTGATAGGGTACTTGGAAAATGTTTAAACTCCAAGTTTCATTTAATGGCAGCGGAGTAATAACATTTTAAAAACAGGCACACACTTGAAGGGTTTTGTGGGATTTAAAAAATCTCAAGTTAATGTCGTAAAAATCATCATAAACATCACAAAAGTGTGGCTTATTATTGTTTTATGTAAAAGTTTTTTGCTTTTTACATTTTTCTATATTTTTTTTGCTCTTTTTTTTTAACATTACCCAATTAAGTGACATGCGACCAATTAGCAATGACATTCAGAACAGAATTGTTGAACTTCTTAAAGAAGGGGTTTCTGGTGAAGAAATAACAAAAAAGACCAGTGTTAGTACTGGAACAGTTTCAAAAATTCGAAAAAACCACGATTTGGGAGATTTAAAAACTAATGGAGGCAGACCATGCCTAATCTCGACATTACTGGGTCGGCGAATTTTGCGAAATTTCAACTCTGGCAATTACAAAAATGCTTCAGATGCTTCTAGAAAGCTGTTGGAAGACGGTGAAAATATCAGTGCACAGACTATACGACGTTTTTTAAAAGATTCAGGTTATGCAGCAATTCATAAGCCTAAAGTCCTATCTTTGACGAAGCACCGTATGAAGGAAAGATATGAATTTGCCCGTGCACATCTATCATGGACCATCGACGATTGGAAAAAAGTAATTTTCAGCGACGAAACTAAAGTGAATAGAATTGGTTCAGATGGTTTACAATGGACTTGGACTAATGGCGATAAATTAAAAGACTTTCAGGTTCAGCATATGATCAAGCATGGAGGAGGCTCATTGATGCTGTGGGGCTGTTTAACATGGCATGGTGTTGAATACCTATCCAATATCAAGGGAAGCATTAATTCTGACTTTTACATTGGTATTTTGGAAGATGAGTTAATGAAAACGATTGATTGGTATGATCTTGAAAAAGAAGATATTATATTCCAGCAAGACAATGCTAGTATCCATACTGCTAAAAAGGTCTCTGAGTGGCTGGACAACAATAATATTACTGTATTAAGATGGCCTTCTCACTCTCCAGGCTTAAATCCTATTGAGAATCTTTAGTCAATTCTGAAAAGACGCTTATTGCAGTATGAAAAGCAGCCCGACGGAATGCTTGAGTTATGGTCAAGAGTAGAGAGCGTTTGGGAGTCAATTACTCAGAATGAGAGCCAAAAACTCATAGAAAGTATGCCTGAACGTATTAAAGCAGTTTACAATGCAAAAAGGGGTCATACTAAATGTAAATTGTTATAAAATAAAAATCCCACAAAACCCTTCAAGTGTGTGCCTGTTTTTAAAATGTTATTACTCCGCTGCCATTAAATGAAACTTGGAGTTTAAACATTTTCCAAGTACCCTATCACCGTGGCTTTCAGATGAGGTATGGCATGCTACCAATTGCTGTACTTAGTACTCGGTGACAAGCAGAAAACGAAAAAAACCAAAACACTTGAAGGGTTTTGTGAGGCACTGTATTGCTCACAGTAACTCGACAGTAGATGACTAGGAGCGCGTTTTTTGGCCAGACGAGACAAAAATAAATAGATTTAATTTGGATGGACACACCTAGGCTTGGATTCGATCAGGGGAAAGCCTCAAACGCCATCACGTGAAGATTGCTATTAAACACGATGGATGCAATATCATGCTGTGGAATACCATTACCTATGCTGGAGTCGGTTGGATGTGCAAAACCAATGGTAATATGGACAAAGCAATGTACAAAGAGACCTTGGAAGGTAAGTTGGAGCGTACGATAGAATAAGGTGTCGATAAAGTAGGCTTCGAACGTCATCAGGTGATTTGCCAGCATGACAACGACCCTAATCATACTCCGAAAGTAGTAAAGTAGTACCCTCAAAAACGACTTTATAATGTTTTACAATGGCCTGAACAATCTCCAGACTTAAAGACTACGGAAAACATGTGATCATTGATGAAAAGGAGGCTTAATTACTATGAAACTGTACCAAAATGCATGAATGGGCTTTATGAACGTCTAATCAAGTTTGATACGAGCTTATGATGCCGGAAGAGTGATAAAAAGCTACAGAAAGTATGCCACAACGTATACGTAAGTATATTTAGAACAAAGGACATTTGTCAAACTATTAATAATAAATAAATAAAGAAATTGTGATTTTTTCAATATGCTCCCAAAACTGTCCCAATGCACCGGTCATTTTTTACATTCATTATCTCCGTCTGTGCTACATCAATTGAGAAGCAGTCTGTACCACATACATGTACACCACCACAGCTCTCAAATGAGGTACAACAAGGCATACTTTACGCAATCAGTAATCGCACCATTGACGGTAAAAGACAAACTTACAAAACATTGGGACAGCTTTGGGAGTCACTGTACATGTCAAATCATATAGGTCGTAACTATCTCTTGTCATTTAATCTCAGGTCTTGCTCAACTAATATAAATAGCCTTGGAATCTTTCTTTAATAAAAGTATTCGACTTTAGAATTATTGTTCGGTCTCGTTAATTCTTCTTCTTCTTATTTTTAATACTTAAAACACTTCAAACGTGAAGTTAATAAATACTTCTCATACAGGCAAACGAAAGACCAGTGTTGTAAACATAGTTATTTTCTATAAGATATCAGTTGTATTAAAATAAATAACGATACACAAAGATTAAACTATTATGATATTTGGTACTTATAATGTAAAAACAGTAAGAAGTCAATAGCTAACAACTACTATTTATTAAGTAAGAAAAAGGAGAGGAACTAATAATTTAGAATGAACCCTGGATTATATCGTCTGACTATTAATTGTATAGTCTGACGTAGGCTGGACTGAGATCAATAATAAAATAATAAATAAAGACATCATTAATGACCAAACACGACATCATCCCCTACCAGTTGGTATCAACGTTTGGAAGTTGAATAGGAAGTGTTTGAACAGTTATAAATTTTTGTGTGACCTAATTTCTCTTTATGCGCTTGCTGTGCCTAAGATTACTATTTGCAGTCACAGCATTTTTTACAGAGCTTTCATGATGATCTGTTTTTCGATCAAAGCCTTCTTGACTTTGTTGTAGTCTTCGTTTGGGATATCTGGATAAAGCATTGCCATTACGTTTGGGTTGAGCTTTCTTTTTTTCTTTTGTATTATGAGATTGTCTATTGTGCGACATAGTTCCAGACTTTGACTGTTCATTCATAATTGTCGTAGTCAATAATTTACTAGGGGCGTAGTCTGAGGGCAATTTTTGCTTTTTGTTCTTTTCAGCCTCATTATTTTTCTTTTTTACTACTTCACCATTTTGATTTATGGATTTACCCAGCTTGCGCCAATAAATGTTAATTGACTCGGGATCAGTGAATGCCTCAGCAGTTAACCAGCTGTCATCGTCTTTGCTATAGTTTTTCCAGCGTACGAGGTATTCTCTATTTCCAGGTTCGCCTCTATGATTGATGATTGCCTCAATTTCGTACAATTCATCTTTTGGAATGATTTCATCCTGTGAAATAAGCTTTAATTCTTCTGGAGAATAATTTCGAGACATGAGCGTTTCGTCAACATCACGAAGTATATAAGCACCACCTTGTACTTGGCGTACAACACGATATGGACCTTTGTAAACCGGGGAGAGGCTATTGTACTGCTCTCTGTCACGCACCATTACGTAACTTCCTTCCGGGAATGTGGACTGACGATTTTTGCTGTCAGCTTTTTCCTTTTGCCTTTTGGTGTAAAGGTCGGTCCTATCCTGTATAGCAGGGAAGACAACTTGCGACATATAGTCGATTCTTTTCAGCAACTCATCGCGCGGCATGTACTCCTTCTTTTTTAATTCACCAGCATCATCCCTGTATTCAATGAAGTCATTTATGTTGCGAGCAAACATCAATGAAAAAGGTGTGGTCTGCAAGCGTGTGGAGATCTTATTGTTGATCATGAGCTGCACAGATGGAATGTAATGATGCCAATCTTCGGTGGCACCTTCAAGGAACTTTGCTAATATCTTTTTAGCAGATTGAACGTAACGTTCAGCAGCTCCATTTGCTGAGGGATGGTAAGGAGTAGTGTATCTTTTGTCGATACCCATTGCATTGAACAGATTCTCTAAAATTTCATTTTTGAATTCAGAGCCGTTATCGCTACATACAAAGTGTCTAGGATAGCCGAGTAAGGAAAATGTATCAACCATGGCACCTGCGACGGTTTTTGCCTTTTTGTCTACTAGGGGTTTCAATACGCAGAATCTGGTGCAAATGTCGACTAGAATCAACACGTATGTATACATGTTGCTACTGGATTGAAAAGGCCCAATTAAATCAAAAGCATAGGCATCCCCAGGAACATAAGCGTAGACAGGTCGATGAGGATTATAACCCTTTTTAGCAATATTGTACTTTTGACAGGTATTGCACTTGCTTACATAGTTTACTGCATCGGCTAATAAAATTGGCCAATGTAGGTTTTGGTTGTGGATTGATTTTACAATATGATCAGCTCCAAAATGTCCGAATTTATGGACTCCATCAAGAATCTCTTGTCGATCCTCATATGGTGGAGTGATATAATCCTTGTCACTGAATTTGGTAGGACTTTGGACATAGAACACTTTTCGGTTCTCTTTTTTCATTTTTAATCCATGTTCCTTTTTTAGATTTGGTTTGTAAGCAAGATTTTGGTGTTTTACTGTGCTGCTATTAGAATCACTCCCTGCCAGTTCTTTTTCAGGAGGAAAAAGACGTGAAAGAGCATCAGGTAAAACATTTTGTACACCGGGTATATGGACGATGTCAAAATCATAGGACAATAATGTGTCCATCCAACCCACCATCATGGGGTTGAGTTCATCGGACGTGAACAAGTATGTGAGTGCTCGATGATCAGAATATAAGGTAAAGTGATGACCATATAAAAATTTGTGAAACTTTTTCAAAGCAAACACAATAGCGAGGAGTTCACGTCGAGTGACAGAATAATTTCGTTCAGATTGGGATAAAGAGCGTGCCATGAAGCCGAGGTATTTGATGGTGGTAACAGTGAGTCCATCCGACTGTTTTTCGTCAAATTTCTGGAACAGAACTGCACCAACACCAGTGTTAGATGCATCAGTGGCAACGTAAAGAGACTTGGTAGGATCGTATGGACTCAAAACAACGTTGGAACATAATATGTCTTTGATGCTTTGAAAGTGAACTTGCAGTTCGCGTCTCCAATTGATATCATCTATGAACGCAACATTTCGTAACGCATCTAGAGGAGCGGTGAGTGTGGCAGCACAAGGGATGTGTGCACGAAAGTAATTGACAGTGCCCAGCCATTGCATCATTTCTCTGCCGGTCTTGGGACGGGGCCAGTCAGCAATATTGGTCAATTTACGTGGATCCAAGCTTTTCCCTTTTTCAGAAATGCAGAAACCCAACAGATGAACTGTCATGTTTTGACATGGCAATAAGATAACAGTCTTATCAATCTAAGCTAAATCTTTACAAATGAGTTTGAATAAGAATAGATCCTGATAATTACCAACTGCCCTGAACAGCCAAGTTTCACTTTCATCTCAACAGTTGATTATTTACATCAGTTTATAAAATTTTTCTTATACATGTCAAATCATATCGGTCGTAACTATCTCTTGTCATTTAATCTCAGGTCTTGCTCAAACTAATATAAATAGCCTGGGAATCTTTCTTTAATAAAAGTATTCGACTTTAGAACTATTGTTCGGTCTTGTTAATTCTTCTTTGTTCATATTTTTATACTTAAAACACTTCATGAACACTTCTTTTGCCAAAGTGACATTTCTGAGGATTGAGGATCATGTTATGTTGAGTGAGTCTATCAATGACTGCACTGACAGCTTGATAATGCTTCTCCATGGAATCACCTGTAGTGCCAATCACAATATCATCCACGTATACATGAACATTGGATAGATCACTGAGGATGAGGTTCATGATGCGCATGAAATGGCTAGAGACATGTTTTAATCCAAATGGTGCTGAACGAAACATGTATTGTTTGTTTCTGTGAGTAAAAGTGGTTTTGACCTGATCTGATTTACGAATGGGTAATCGATGGAATGCACTTTTGAGATCGAGTGAGGTGAAAATTGTAGAACCCGCAAGATCATGAAAAATGTCGTCAATCAACGGCAATGGATAGTTATCAGATTCCAATAGAGCATTGATTTTACGAGGATCAATACATGGTCTGTAATCAGTGGGATTACCATTCGCATCCTTTTTTGGAGCAAATGTGATTGGACTGTTCCATGGTGAGGGTGGTGCACGTACAATGACACCGTTCTCGAGCCATGTTTTTACAGCCTCATCAAAGATTGGCATCATCTTATTTGCAATAGGATACTGCCGGACATGTGCATGTTTTCCATGAGAGGTGTCTAACTTCACTACTGCTTCTGGTAGATTACATAAGGAATGAACATCAATCTGCTGATTTTTATCAATGTGAGATTGCAGTGCTTTTAGTAAAGCTTCATGTTCATCTGGTGTGCCAGCATTGGAAACATTTGGAATGTATTCTGAGTCTTCAATAGAATCATCAAATTTGACTTTGTTATCATCCCAATTAGTGGCAACACGAACAAGGTGAATTCCTAAACTTGGTAAAATATCCCTCCCGAAAATAGCGTCTACTTTATCATGCATATTTAACACCTCAAATTCATGAGCTACAGTTTGCCCTTTGTATCCGACATTTAATTTATCGGTCACACCCAATCGTTTAACAGTTTTTTCTTTATCTGCTAACAGTAATGAACCATGAACTGGAATAATACGCAGTTTCAATTTATTAACAACATTTTTGCTTATGAAAGAAACATCTGCGCCTGTGTCGACGAGAGCTATTAATCTATGATTGTTCAATAAGAAAGGAGTGTGTAATGAGTAAGGGCTTTGAAGCATAGTAGGATGTGTCTCCTCTTTTGTTTTTAAACTATAGCAACGAATATTACCTTGCTTGTGCTTCTTTTTCTCCCGAATTTGTTTTAACGCTTTTTGAAACGGACTGATGATTTCATCATCATTTAAGAGGTCATTCATAACCTCATCCGCAGGATGTGTTTGCATGATCTCTGGTTCAGTAGCGGTCTGTTTCTCAACCTTCTCAATATTATGAACCGTTATACGTGAATCGTTTGCATTATGAATTTTCTCTTCAAATGATCTACGCCTTTGGGAAAAATTACCAGTGTAGTTTTTGGGTGCATCTTTGCGTGCTCTAAAACCCGTATCTTTATTCAAGTAATGGTCACGACGTTTTTCCATTTCTCGACATTTGTCGAGGTGACCTGGGGTATATTTCTCCCCACAATAGCGACATTTAGGCGTGCTGTGTGCCGGCCTTTTATGGAAATTCCTTTCCCTATTCTTGTTTTCGGGAAAGTACCTCTGCTCGTCGCCATGAAACTTTCTTTTCGTTTCTATTTGCCTTGGTGCCTTCTTGTCGGCAGGCTTGAACTGAGATCGTTCCTGATTTTTCAAACCAGGGAAGATCTTCTTGCATTCTTCTATGAAATGCATCTTGTTGTTTTCTATGATTGTCTGGATTTTCGACAACGTATCATCTTCCAAGATGAAATCAGCATTCTTATTGGCGCGTATTTCAGCCAGTCTTCTTTCCAAACAATCCTTGACAGGTGGAAGCAATGTGCCCAGGAAGTGCATCACTGCCAGCGGACTGTCCGCAAACTTGGCTTTGGTCAAAAGATCTATGTATCTGTCCACATACATGTTCAAGTACTCGCCGTTGGGCTGCTTGATTCTCATCAGCTTTTGACGATACTGCAAGTAGGTGAAGGACTCACCAAACTTGTCTATGAGAGCGGTCTTGGCACCTTCCCAATTACTGTTCTTAAAATCAGCGACAGTCAGCTTATGTTGGAGCCAATTGATGCTCCTATCATCCTGGCCATTTTCAATGGACAACTGGAGCTATCCTAGCCAGTTCTTGTCAATGTTGACACCATAATGTTTCACGATGGCCTCAAACTTCCTGATGAAGTCCTTTACTGTCTTAAAGGCATTGTCATTCTTCACATCATCAGGACTGACCTTGCTGGAAGAGTAATACTTAGGATTGTAAGCAGCACTGACCAACAGGCGAAAGGGAGGTATGACCTTGATGGGGACAGTAGGCTCAGACTCACGAGTATTGTTGGTATTGTTCCCAACCTCATTTATCTTTTGGCTAATTTCATTAGCGCTAACCTCAAGCTTGGTAATATGCTCCTCGTAATAATCCAAATCTTCCCTATACTCGCGTATTTGGATCTTAAGAGCCTTTCTTTTTGACTCATCTTCTTCAAGATCACGCTTCTCAACTAACTTGTCGAGCAAGTCAGCTGTCTCATCGTACTTACGATTAAAGCGTTTTAACTTCTCAGGGATGCTGCTCTTACTTTTCGAAACAGACTTAGAAGAACGCGAGGCGTTCTTTTTCTCACCACTAATGGCGTGGCGAGCGTTGTTCAGAGGTGCATCCTCCATCACAACGTCATCTTCAGCAGTGGACAGACTAATTGCGTCACCACGTACTAAGGACGATTCGTCCTTCTTTATGGAAAGAGAGTTAAGTCTCTCTCCTATAGCACCACTGACTGAGTCAGCAGGAGAAGGCGAACGAGAACGGGAACCAGTGACCATTTCCACGTAGGAAGGCGACCCAGGACGGTCAGAAAAGTTGTCCAGGCCAGGGGCCACAGGGGAAGCAGGACAAGAGGAAGCAACCTCAGAAACAACAGAGGACAAAGAGGAAACAGAAGAGATGGAAGCACGAGATGTGCGAGTGGGGCGGTTGTTGCGGGTGATGACGGCCATGTTATAAAGGTAATAGCAGTTGGAGTGGCTTATTGAAAAAAATATGATATTTGGTACTTATAATGTAAAAACAGTAAGAAGTCAATAGCTAACAACTACTATTTATTAAGTAAGAAAAAGGAGAGGAACTAATAATTTAGAATGAACCCTGGATTATATCGTCTGACTATTAATTGTATAGTCTGACGTAGGCTGGACTGAGATCAATAATAAAATAATAAATAAAGACATCATTAATGACCAAACACGACAACTATGATTGAACAATTCCACACTTTTCCAAATTTAGAACAATAAGATCAGTATTTGTCATCCTAGCGAGTCTAATCAATTGTCAACCCCAAAAGTAATTAGATCAAAGTTAATTGACTGGTTATTATTTCTATTGTTCAACTTCAGATGCATATATTAGAACATCGACAAGCTTTAGCTTAATCATTGGTTCTTCAGCACGACATCGTTGCCGAGTCTATATCTTTTATATCTACGCTCACAAAGAATATAAATAGATGCCAACTTTTTATCCATTAAACGGGGCTCTTTTGCAATATAAAGAAATCTGCAATAAAGAAGGATTTTAATTTTATATTGCTGCTATTGTTTTTTTGTTTAATTTTTTTATTTAATCTTACGATTAAAACAACCAGAACAGATCTTAATGAAAACAGCCACTCTTCTACAACAAGTAGTAATAAATTAAATGGCAATATAAATTCTAAAAGATCTACACGGTATTAGTTATACCTGGGAGGGGATTATGTTGTAGAACAGAGTCTGATCATAACGGACATTGAATAATCACAGCTAAAAGAAGTATATTAAAATTGATAAAAGATAATAATTTAAATCTTTATTAAATAAAATATATTCTTCTTTTTTTTATATAAAACTATCACTATTAGATTCATTCTATGAAGTAAACATGAACACTAAATAAGTCATGATCTTTACTATTCATCATTTCTGTAAATGAATAATAATGGATCAGGCACCTAGTCAACTTTGATCTGACTGGAGGCATTTCATATAAATATATCTTTCCTCTCAATGAAGACGGGACAACTCTCCCAGATCAGTTAAAGAACAATAAGATCTATAAAAACAACGAATTAAAAATTTTCATAATCGATTCAGTGATCACTATTCAATCAAACGTGTCAATGATTGGATCTACGCTCATAACTACTCATTTACCCGCCAACTGATAGAAGAATATAAATAGTGGACTTTGTAATGTTTTCTTTTCAAGATTAAGATTGTCTTAAATAAAGTTCAGTCTCAAAAAGTATTTTTTGGTTTTATTGTTATTTCTTTTACTTTACCAGAACATAACAGTATGAAGAGGAAAGGCAGTTTAAAGTTTAAATTGGTTTTATATAGTTTATTTTATAAATATTACAAATAAGGAAAATAAAAGCGTGGCTCTTGGAGCATTTACCACATTTTCAGACTCGTCTAAGTCCACTACAGTATTGGCACATTTGTACGCAGTCACATTTACAGACAAATATCACTTTAGCAATAAATTCCTGTTTAGGGTTTATTATCGCCTAAATGCTTTGTTACATTCTTGAACACTATACTTTATATGTTTATATAAAGAGCCACTATACGTTATATGACTTCACCCTACCAAGCACCTATTTTTTACAACAAATAGAGCTCATCTTGACATCTCAAACCTCATTTTGACATTCAGTTAAACAAACATCTTTTTACTTGCCACATTCATTCCAGAAAAGATAATTACAACCTGGAAGGAGGCAAAGTCATGTTTTGACATGTCAATAAGATAACAGTCTTATCATTCTAAGCTAAATCTTTACAAATGAGTTTGAATAAGAATAGATCCTGATAATTACCAACTGCCCTGAACAGCCACGTTTCACTTTCATCTCAGCAGTTGATTATTTACATCAGTTTATAAAATTTTTCTTATACATGTCAAATCATATAGGTCGTAACTATCTCTTGTCATTTAATCTCAGGCCTTGCTCAACTAATATAAATAGCCTTGGAATCTTTCTTTAATAAAAGCATTCGACTTTAGAACTATTGTTCGGTCTCGTTAATTCTTCTTTTTCATATTTTTTTATACTTAAAAACACTTCATGCTGAAGAACCAATGATTAAGCTAAAGCTTGTCGATGTTCTAATATATGCATCTGAAGTTGAACAATAGAAATAATAACCAGTCAATTAACTTTGATCTAATTACTTTTGGGGTTGACAATTGATTAGACTCGCTAGGATGACAAATACTGATCTTATTGTTCTAAATTTGGAAAAGTGTGGAATTGTTCAATCATAGTTTAATCTTTGTGTATCGTTATTTATTTTAATACAACTGATATCTTATAGAAAATAACTATGCTTACAACACATTGAACGGGGCTCTTTTGCAATATAAAGAAATCTGCAATAAAGAAGGATTTTAATTTTATATTGCTGCTATTGTTTTTTTATTTAATTTTTTATTTAATCTTGCGATTAAAACATGTACATTTCTTTTTTTTAATATTTAACAAAAAAATAAAACTTTGAGATATGAAAGAAATATACATTACAAGTTTTTCTTTTTTTTAAAAAAACCAAAGGTTATGCGTATTAATATGTTGAATTTGCTTGGACTTTCAGTTTATGACTAATTTCTTACATGTTGATGCTACTTGAACACAAGAACATTAGACAAAGGACAGAGATTAAAAACTTTACTGAGTACTCTAGTATTCTTTTTTTTTATTCTCATGCATCTTATATCGCTAGTTCCTCTTAAAATAAAGAGGTAAAGCCCAGATGCAATTTAACTGCACAAGAGATAATTTTGTGGTATTTACACGTGTAATAAAGTAATAATGTAAGTTACTACGAACAATGGTCCTCCAAATTAGGAATATTGGACATTGTATTACGCCACTTCAAATAAAATCCCCATCCACTCCAGAATATTCTAATAAGTTCCTGGATCAGGATTAATAATTACTTCTGGATAAGAAGATGTTAAACTATGCCAATCATATAAATAACTCATCGTCTAATATCGATTAATAATCAATAGTCATATACTGTAAATATTAATATTTAGCCGTGATTAGAAAAGTATAAATACCCTCATATTTTTAACTTGAATAAAGGACAATCTGTTGTAGAACAGTAACTGATTGTAGTTGACATTAATAAATATAAGTCTTAATACAAGATCATAATTAAAATAAAATAAAATATAAGTTTATTTAAATAAGATCATACAATCAATTCCAATTAAACATGTTCTTTTAGAATATGTATTGTATTCATGAGAGTTCTTTGATAAGAAGACGTATCAACTAAAATAACCAAATCCAATCCAATGTCAGGAATATTGCTAATCTTTCACATAATTGAAATAACGCGTAAAATAACGTTATTCAATTCAGTGAGGAATTCCCAGAATAAAAGATAATCTATGACAGACATACAAAAGAACAAATGAAAAGTTTTCATAATCATAATTATAGATAACACTTGCTAAAGTACCTGAATATTAGAAGAACGCTTACAATAGAAGATATCAAGCCACTCACTCAATAAGATATAAATACCTGCCTTCAATTAGAATAATTTTTTACTTTAACTTCAACTGAAATAAAGATCAGTCTCAAAAAGTACTCAAACTGTTTCTTGATCTTTGTTTTTACCTTTTCCTTTATTATTTAAACCATTATACAACACAATCTACTTTGAGTCTCACTTATTTTTACATTTGTTGATTGACTTAGTACTTTTTATATTATAAAACCTCAAATATCACAAATTTCTTAGCGTAAACCAGGCTCAAGAAGATGTACTATCTTGTCTAATTTTTTCAATGTTTGACGATCATTCTATTACAAAATTTAACCATGCGTTATCTTTACCTAAGTCTCTAATGATGTCTGTGCAATCCTAATGTTTATAATAAATACGCGATGAGGCCTAAAAAACTTACAATATGTTAAAAAAATATGTGAATAGATACCTCTAACTCTATATTCAGATAGAGCAGGAGGCGATAGTGACAGGTGAGCGTCAGGATCACCTTTATTCACAGAAAAAAAACAAAAGATGATTGGTGAAGTGTTTTAAGTATAAAAAAATATGAAAAAGAAGAATTAACGAGACCGAACAATAGTTCTAAAGTCGAATGCTTTTATTAAAGAAAGATTCCAAGGCTATTTATATTAGTTGAGCAAGGCCTGAGATTAAATGACAAGAGATAGTTACGACCGATATGATTTGACTTAAGAAAAATTGTTAATAATTAACTGTTGAGATGAAAGTGAAACTTGGCTGTTCAGGGCAGTTGGTAATTATCAGGATCTATTCTTATTCAAACTCATTTGTAAAGATTTAGCTTAGAATGATAAGACTGTTATCTTATTGACATGTCAAAGCATGACAGTCCCCTTCATAGCTTTGTAGTATAATATCCAGTTGAACAATTCCATTCAGCACAATTTTTTTTGTCATCGTAGTACATCATGTCGTTAATTATACGAGCAAGTTCACCATTACAATAATCATATGACTTATTTAGCGATCGACAAAGTAAGCGAAGATCCATTCTGAATTTATAATTGCAATTGAATGACTCAGTATCCCCCCTAATCATAATAATGATATTTACTACAATAAACACTAGAGACATCGTATACAATAAAGATATGTATACCAGTGTGTCCATATTTGTGTGCCTATGAATAGGCTATTGATGATAGGGCCCTAAAAGTACAAAACAAAATCCATTTCAGAATATTGACTAATAGCCGTTTCATTAAATATCTCTGGTGTGAACAAATGATTTTCAAGTCTAAACAAGACAAAATTATTTGGTTACACTATCTAGCATTCCTTTTGTGCACCTACATGTGACGATATAGCTTTATTACACCAACTTCTTCCATGTTGGCATTCATAATACGACTGTTTAAATATTTTAAAACATGCTTTATGTTATTTTCACACTAAACCAATTAAAGGTGATATTAGTATGTATTCAAACATAGTATAGTAATTTATGTCTTACTCCTTCAATTTTTTCTTTGATTATATCACAGTAGGTATCCGATCTCCCAAGTTCTATTCTAAAAATTCGCTTTAATTCTGTGCGCTGATCTTCGTTCAGCAGGGAGAGTTGGCTGTGTACGCTTTCATCAGTTAAATCTATTACATTATTCATAGTAATACTAAAGCAAAGACAATTAGTAGCAGTAATTTAAAAGAAAAAAGATGAATCTTACGTAGTAAAATATTGATCTTTACTATTTGCTTCATCAAACATGTGAAGGCGATTCACGTAGTAGGTTTTCAAATACGACATTAAAGACACATCTAAACCTTGCAACTTAACTTGATCCTCTTCCTCAACCTAAAGTAAGAAGATAAATAAAAAAAGATTGTTTAGTTACATATCCTTCCAATGATTATTATTGAGAAGTATCTTACATTAATTTTCTTTCTACAACTAAGTGGTATCATCAATCGTTCTTTTTGAGTAATCTTGTTTTGTACAATTTACAAAGCGATATGTTTCATTAATAATAATGTCATTTCTGATATTTGATGTAATAGGCAAGTTTGTCCAGAATCCCAAAGTTTCCGTTGTGTTCAAGCATTATTAATACATAGTATATATGAGGCTATTTTATAGGCATTTTAATGGAAAGAACTTACTCTAAATTCAGAATTGATTGTGACTATTGTCTAGCGCTTTGATTTCAAGTCATTTCGCTTTGGTAAAGCTTCTACAGATTCCTTGAAGTCGTTTTCTGTAATATGTTTTTGATCTGATATATATTTTCCAGCAATAAGAAATTCCACGCTGAGCTTATCATGGTTATAGTGTTCTTCTAGCCATTCTATTACCTTCCTGTATTAAATATACATGTTATCAATTAAGAACAAGTATTTGACAGGAAAATGAATGACACTTACCAAGTAATTGTCATATTTTCTTTATCGATTAAAATATTTTGTTGTCAATAATAACGATGTAACTTGTTAGTACTTGGGATTTGGATTGTATTGAAATGATGTAGATTTGTTTAGTTTGAGGTTTGAAGCCTTGAATGACTTGAGCTTAGTTAGCTTGATTGAGCGTTTAATAGTTCCTTTGATAGAATAATTTGGCTTTAAGTAGTCACCAGACCTTTATAGATCAATAAGGTTAAGAGTAAGATTGTTTGATAAAAGATAAAAATAAAAGGGGTTTTTCTTGATTCGTGGTAACTCCGTTATCAGATCAGAAAGAATAAGTAAAAATAAAAAGAAAAGAAAAGGTAATTGTGACCCAATAAGAAAAGATTGCTTTTTAAGCGCAAGAGGATTTGATTTATTGAATTTATTGGATGTCTGTTATTTTGTTTAAAATATTCACCTTATTTATATAAAAATTGGCGTGGCTTATTGTTTATGTTGTTTGTAATCTATGTCGACCAACATCAATGTCGCTGGACATCAAAATTTACTCTTGTGATTATCATTGTTCTCCAGACCCAATATTTCATCATTTGTGCTACAATAATAAAGCACAAGTCAGGGAACAAAATATACAATATTTTCAACAATAAACATCCAGAGTTTATATACTCTTTAAATCATAAATATTAATATACGTATTACGTAGATGGTCAGGTGTTATATGTTATTATGCAGATATATATGATGTAGTAAGGTGACTCAATTAAAAAAAAGCTATCTTATTCTCACAATTTTAAGAAAAAAAAATTTACTGTTTCAGCTACAAATTTAAACCTTAGTCAGGACCGTCTCATTTAGAAAGAACCTTAAAGCAACACAACACATAATTATCTCTCACAACAGTTGGTGGAGTAGCTGGGCGTCTTTATGTAGAAGACTAAACAGCACAAAGCTTATAAATCCTATAGTAAAGCAAAGAAAAGAGTGTATTATTATATGACCAAAGAATTAAGACTGTTACGGTTTGTAGACGAGCAAAGAAGCAAATAAGAAATACACACATATATATACTGTCAAGGCATATAGCTAGAAGGGCAAACGAATGTTTGTACACCAAATATAAAACAATGAATATACGAAAAGAGCAAGTAATTCTTGTAGCACAATAACCCGGCGTATACTGTTTTGTCGCGAAACAAGAAGGAAAAAAAAAGCTAATGATTAATCTAATCTTCAAAAGAAGACCCTGTACTCTTAAGTGAATTGCATAATGAAATTGCTACAACAGCGATTAGGCCAACAAATTGTCATTGTAAAACTGTGAGAAATCATGCAAATATTGTAATACTAGGGACCACAAGTCTGGTGGTTACACACGTTTCAAGAAGAAAGAGATCGCAAGAGTCAATTAGATAGATGTAGTAGAAGAAAGCAGAAATAAGCACTTCATCTGGTCTCTCCTTTGTTATATAAGGTGAGGAAGAACTATCTACAGTTAAAGATTCTAATGGATCAATTAACCTCATTACACTTCATGAAAATTAGCCCGTCTTTGCGGCAGGAGCAGAAGAAAAGAAGGCCGAATCAAAATTGCTCCTAGATGAAAGAAAAATTATTCAAATAAGAAATCTGGAAAAGCTAAAACCGCCAAAATCCATCACAGGCAACTCAACGACATGGCCAAGGCGAAAGGAGAGATACCGTCTTCTACCGATAGGAAGATAGAAAGAGAAATTCCCGTCTTGGTGATTCAAGGTGCTAACTCAGCATATCTGATCAATCTAAAGAATGTTATATGGTACACCAAGGTGGAGTTGCTGTTGCCACAAATGCTATACTATTCTCTTGACCTTTGGTGTTAATCTCTTCATCTATTGATCTACAGATTGTTTTTCAAAAAAAGCAGAGATGTGTCAAATGAGAACATATAAGTGAATCCTATTCAAACTATAATGTTTGACATTTTTACAAACTCTATGCAAGCACCACAACTGCAGACTGTATATCAATGATGAGAATGGGTACAGTCAGGAGCTAATGGATGGAGGGACAGTGGCATAAGTATTATCTCTATAATTGGTCAAGGCACGGGAAAAAGATAAAGATATCACGACCACCAACAAAACAATCAAATGCAGTGATGGTGAAATTGATATTCCAGTAGGCGCTGTCAAGATAAATCTTCAATTCAGTCGGGCATTAACGATAACTCATGCCTTTTGTATAACCAAACATCCGAACACACCCTCCATCTTAGAACGAACTTTTTCATGGCTATCAAGACATTAGCTGAACCTGCTAACAACAAGTCAGTCCTTAAACAAGATTATGATTAAAAATTGTATATCGTTAATACGTACTCTGATTACGGCCATGACTTTGGGAGTAGTGTTACAGAAGAAGAGGATCGATGGATTATTCCTATTTCTAATAAGAACAGTCATTCAAATAAAAAAAAAGTGGGGGCTCTTCTTAAACAAGCATATGTCTTTCAACCGGGAGAGAGACTCAGTTGCTTTAGTTTGCTCTGGAACAAGACGCAAAACGAAAAGATTTTAGGTTGATTATATTTGATAGTAATAATAGTGAAGATGTATGGAGTTAGACCAGCCCACTATGCTTACTATTAGATACAGTTCGTGCTAGAGGATAGTGCTAGGTGCTTACAGTCAATAGTATTGGAGAGAATTAAATAGCTGGGTTGAGACTAAATCAGGAATGACAAAAAAACTAGACAAGACAAGGGATTTACTTATGATCCTTGACTAATATTAATTGAATAAAATCACAAAGGGTATTTATACAAAAGCTGAAGGACGTTTTCAGATTATTATGAATGTATTATTATACAACAATTTGGGATAATGACAAAATAGCTAAACTTTGATCTGACTGAAAGAATTTCATATAAACACATCCATCCTCTCAATGAAGACGGGACAATTCTCCCAGATCAGTTAAAGAACAATAAGATTCACAAAAACAACGAATTAAAACTTTCATAATCGATTCAGTGATCATTCTTCAATCAAACATGTCAATTATTGGATCTTCGCTCATAACTACTTATTTACCCGCCAACTGATAGAGGAATATAGATAGTAGACTTTGTAATGGTTTCTTTTCAAGAAGAGATTGTCTAAGATAAAGTTCAGTCTCAAAAAGTATTTTTTTGGTTTTATTGCTAATTTGATAATTACCTTACCAGAACATAACATGCCCCACCATACAAGTGCCGCACAGGACACATCCTTAACTATTTATAAACTTCATGGATAAATGCCTAACACGTTTATCCAACCGCTTGCGTCATCCTTTATGAACCTAACCACCTATTTCATATAAAAAGATCTACCATTGTAATCAGCTGATTTCACACTGATGTCTATGACCCGTCTTCCCCTTATTACTCACTCACTTTCTTTTTTCTTTTTTTTTTTCTTACCCTTGCTCCCATAAGAGATTTTTCAGCTTCTTTTACATCTTATTTGATTTGGTTTGGGCAATTATGGATGTTTTGATACGTCGCATACTCATCTAAGCCTGTAAATAAGACATTAGTTTAAACGTACTCCTTCCTCTATTGTAAATCGAAATCTCTAATAATATAAAGCATAGGGTTCAATAAATCCTTATCAAATTTGAATATTGAAACCAATATATCTTTTTTTTTTAATTTGTTCTTTTGGTTTTTAAAAGTATTGTAGCAAGGAATTTCTAATCGTATTTTCACAGGATTGAACGAATGTTAACTGTATCGTACATAATCAGAGTATAGCTATGTTTAAGCGTTTATCTAATAAAATATGTGGGTCAATTATTATAGATTCGTAAAAATGGGCATGTCTGGATTGTCTAATTTACTACATTACCTATGTACACGTAAGTAATGTAACCATAAAGAAAAAGAATCAAGAGTCAAAAGAATAAACTCTTTTACAAGCCATTACTAACCTTCTCCTGCTGACGGTTTTCAATATTTACATTTTAATATATTTTATCGATCTTCAATTTTTTTCATGGTAGCCTATGCTCAATAAAATAAGTTATTTTTGGCTCGCTGAAACTTTATCATTATTTATCATCACTGTGCTCTTTAGCTCCACAATAAGTACAAACTCTTTTTGTACAACAATTACTATCATTCTATATGTCTATACTGGTATATATCATTGATAATACTTATAATACAATTATCATTGTCATCGTTGTCATCAGTCACTTCATACGCAGCATTCATTGTGAAATAAAATGAAATGTTTAAATTAACAGATAAAAACATTAGGTTGGTTAATGAACCTTAGCTATATAAATTGCTTATAGAGTAGTTTTCTATTCATATCTGAATTCAAATACAGAATACAATAACTTTATAATCAAAACATAGTCAAGATGTAATGAAAGCGTCTCTTCTAGTGAGTTTATGAGCCGCAGAATTAAAATTTGAATAAACATAGTTGAGCAGCCATTGTTGTAAGCTTGTTATAAACATAGTTTGCCAATTAGAGTGAGACGTGTAGTTTCTAATACAGCTTGGCTCAGTGTTCCCATAGTGGTATCTGTGACGATAACAAATATATTTGAGTAGCAATGAGCAACGAAGCAGATACAAAGCTTTATTTATTTACGAGATTTTCTGTACCAAAGAATGGCAACATCATGACTTAATAATGTAAACACAGTAAAATTTTTAATTACAACAAAGCTCATTTTAAAATTGATAGCCTTGAAGATAACCTCAGCTTACGCTGTGGCGAAATAAATAAACCGTATATTATGAATCATGGGATTACGACACTATTTAGTGTAGTGTATGTTACTGTACATCCCATTGATTATGTTAAAAAGAATGTTAAATAAATAGCGGCTAATTATTTGCTTTGTTATATTCTCGCAAGTTCGTTACATTGGCCATTTAATGGTTTTATTTTTGATTGTTCCAAAAGTAAATTTAAATATCTCTCGTAATTTTGATTTAAAAAAGCAATTAAAGATAAACTATAACAAATTGTCACTTATTATACAATTTAAAGGTTACTGTAGAAAAGGAGATCATGTTTTACTCCTTTTTTTGTGTGCCTTTTTTATGTGTGACATGAGAAACAATAAAGTTTATATATTTCTGTCCTTTAAATTCTCTCTTTTCCCCTTTTCTCTCATCACACATGTCAGTACCAATCTATTCACCAACAAGTGGATCCATTAGTTCTTCAACTCAACCAGGTCTTTATGAATACCTCTCAGAATTAGTATCCAAACGTGTAGCCACCATTAAATACATTCGAAAAGCTCATGAAGGAAATACACATTGGTTTAATACTATTTTATTAACAAGAGAAAATCTTCAAACAATGTATCCTAATTCTAAAATGGTTAAAAGGTATTAAAGGATGTGTGTACGTATAATAGCCCGATTGAAGAATATTGACTCTATAAAGAACATACAATTTTTATGCACTAGGCTTATCTTTGGGCGCTATTTTAGATATAACGAATCCTTTAGATTACATTAAAGCCTTAAGTCAAATTATGGCTGAATTTGAAAGACATACTGATGAATCAAAGCAAAAAATGGTAACTTGCATTATATATCTTTTACATACATTTTGCTAAAAATCCTTTACAGAAAAATATCTTTAGAAAGACGAAAACTGATAATTCAGATAATACTGGTGATTATGGTTATTTAATATTACCGCACATTGTAAGGCTTATTTTTTACATATGATTTTTTCTTAAAAAAGTGTTGTTGTTAGCCTTTTGAAATGGATTATCTTGAAACCTTTTTTACTTTGATTGATATTATAGCAGAGGCATATTATAAACTACTTGTAGGTACAGAAGGTCCCATCTGTACTCAAGCCTTTTTTGAGCTGGTTCTCAAATGTGATGGAAAGTTTAAGGTAAGCTAGATATTATAAATGAAAAGAGACAGAGTGAAGGGCTTAGTGTAATGTAGAAAATAGTGTCAATGGTCACTAAAGAGTTAGATCAAATGGCAAGGGATGCTATTAAAGATGAACTAAGAATGATTGATCCAATCTCTCAAGCAACACGGACTAATTATCCAATCGAGTTTGAGGGCGATACCTGAGGGAAGAAGAAAAATTAACATTTTGTTATTGTTGCATACTCTAATCAATTCGTTTACTTGTATGTTATTCTAAAAGAAAGAATGCACACCTATAAAATATCATACAGAGTAATATCATAGAATTAAAAAAAAAATTATTATAAAATAAATCTAAATTGTACCACTTTCATCAGAAAGTGGGTTTGATCTTCAAGCATATTATTTGTAGAAAAAAAAAAAAAAAAAAAACCAAAAGTATTGATTTTTTCGTGTATAGAAAGTGAAAACAACAACAAAAAAACAAAAAAGAAACTAGAAAATTAACTGTGTATTTACAAAAGATATTAAAAAAAAGTAGTAGCATACTTCAAGGAAGAGGAAGAGGGGAAAGATTAGATTATCCAAAACAAGGTTTGCCTAAAAAGAAGTAAAATTAAAGCCTTCAAATAGTTTGGATGTGAATTGCTCAAACGATTCTGCTGTAGATCCAATTTCGGGTTTTTTATAAGATTCCATCGGACCATCTTTGTATTTAGCGAATTTATTATAATTTGGTGTGTCGGGTATACATGGTTCTTGATCTTGAATCAAATTGAATTTTTCATCATTTCCAGTATTTGATAAAGATGGCCGACCTTCAACAGTAAATGGACTGGAGATTTTGTCCTTCACAACTTCATGAATGTTCTTTTTAGTGCCAGCTTTAAACTGAAATTTAATAGAAAATAAAATATAAAAAGAATGAGAATGCCATGATACGATAAAAATAGGAAACATGTAAATATTTACCTTGAATGATTCAATATTAGCGAACGTGGTCTCTTTTGATTTTCTCTTGGAACTATATATCCTCTTTAATTTATGCTTAATTTTAGAGAACGATATTGTATTCTTTTTTATAGGGTTTTCATCGTCTGTCGTTCGCGATTCCTCTACTGCAGATTCATAACAAGCGCTTTCTTCGTAACAGCTTGATGGTGCAGGGCTGATGTAACTTCCTCTTGTAGTAGGAGTAGATTTTCTATATTTTTCAGAGATTGTATCATTAATATTATTCGTAATTATACTGCCGTGAATTTTTGCTGGTACAGAAAGAAAACCATCAATAGTATCGTAGGCAGATTTGGGAGAAATATTAGGAGTAATAAATGGTGTGCCAACCTCTTTATCAGTAATTGAGTTTGTTGAAGAGATTGGAATTGATGGGTTGATATCTGGGAACAATTTGTCTAGACATAAATTTCCCTCTTCAAGTCTCTCTTCTAACTGTTTGGTTGCAAGGTATAAAAGATAATTGCTTTCCCCACTGTTTTCTTTGCATCGTAAAAGTTCATCATAATATTCACTACTTCTTATCGAATGAATTGAGGCTTCTAGTAAAATATCTTGCTCAGATTCTTCAATAGACGGAGGATTTTCGTGTAATACAAGTGAATCACTGGATACTGCCCCAGAAGGCTGGTTTATACTGCTCAACACAAGGCTTTCGGAGGAAGTATTATCTCGATTATAAAACGGCATTGGTGAAAACTTTTCCATAAGGGAATTATCAAGAAAGAGTTCGAATTGAAAGAAAGAGAAATGGCATTAAAAAAACTTATTTTATGCTGCTTAAAGATAATTCTCCGTAGATTTATTTTAATTAGCTTTTTTTCTGAAAATTTATATTTCTAACAGGCAAAAATATCACTAGTCAGTTAAAAAACAGGGGGTTTTTTTTTTTTTTTTTTTTTTTTTTTTTTTTTTTTTTTTTTTTTGCAACAGTCACCTGATTTGAAAGCTCGCTGACAACTGTTCTTTTAGAAGAAAAATTGATGCAAAAGATAGAACAAAGATAATAGCGATAATGAATACATATAAAAGAAAAAAAAAATTAGCAAGTAAAAAATAAATAATGTATCAATACACGAAACTTACCAATAACTCGAAACCTACATTCAATGATAAAAGAAGTAACAGCTGAATATTAATAAACAAAGTACCAAGTTATTGAAGTTTAAGCATACTGGAGTGTATCCAAGGTAATACAGCGATAATCGTGCTGGAAAGTAAAAGGGTTTTAGGTAAATCTCATCGTTCTTCATTCTCTTCAGATCTTCTTCTTCTAGTTGGGGTTCTTCTTTCATCCCCAGTATGCTGAAACCTCTCTGGTATTTCACCATTCAAGCGAAGGTTACGAACAATATAAGTCATATTTAGACATGCTGTCAAATCTCGATTTAATAAATGTTCACAAATCCCTTCAGCACCTGAGCTATTTTGTATAATCACTTATTTTGATTTGCACATCTAAGAGTCAAAAAAAAAAAAAAAAAAAGGTCAGCGAACAACTATAATAATTATTGGTCAGAGTATTTGATAACCAAAGTAAAACATGATAAATAACTTCAGAATTATTTTACCTTTGACATGGCCGTAGATTCAGTATCCTCTTGAAGGTTGTTCGACTACAATATTCACAAGAGGGGGCAGCACTGACTTGTTCGAAACTCATCAATCAAATACACTAAAAATCCACGCTTCTTCAGCAGCCTTCTGAATCCGACGCCTCTCATAGGCTCTTGATACCGGGTATTTGGAGCAGAATAGTTACTCATAACAGAAACAGCATCGTTTCCAAACTTGCTTTTTAGTTTGGTGACCATATCCTCGCTAGATTTCTGCCTTCTAATGTACTTTGATTGTTTCAATTTTCGATGTAAGGGATGAATAGTCAAATGATTGGTTGTAGTTTCAGTATAATGGCTTCGTAACAATTCAGTAACCAATACACAGTTTCTAAAGTATTATTCAAAGTTTTGTAGATCTACCGATCGAGCACTTACAAGAGTATTTTCAGCATTCTGTAGTTCTTGTGGTTTAACAGCTTCACAGTTGCGATGATACTTTTTTTTTTTTTTTTTAAAAAAAAATCTCATCTTGACAAGACTTGGTGTATCTATATGGGCCTGATGAATCAGCAGTAAAACTTTCATGTACACAGTACAAAAAGTCTCGTTTTCCAGGGTCAATAGTAACACAGCGACCAGTAATTTTCATGTTGTTGTACGTTAAGGTCTGTTATGTAAGATGCAGATTCTACGAAGATGCTTTGAAGACCAATGCATCTATGATTTCTACTCTATCTTTTTTTGAAGGCTTTGCCTTCCGCATTATCTATTTGACTTGCTCCACGAAATCGAAGCATGCCAAGTTCTTGAGGTTTCAAAGCTGCAGAATTCATATTAATCATCTCGGCCCAGAGGTTTATTTTATAGACACTATTAGTCCACCAACGGCCAAGAACATGATGACAAAGAATTTTACTATCAATTGTTGCATAGCCAGGTATCCAGGTCCTACAAAGAGGAAAGCAATTGAAAATAGGTAATCCGAGAGCTTCAAATAAGCGAGCAAATTGATAGTGGGCAATTATATGCACACATGGATTGGATTTGACATCATGATAAATATTATTCAGTCTGAATGTGTATCGGACGGGATACGAAGTCAAGATGGGTATTAGTCTTTGTAAAGCTTGGTTGTAAATCAGATCTTGAGAAGGAAGTTCGATAGAAGAAGGATCAATGATTTCCTTGAATTGTCTTGCCGGAAATGTGACTTATTCATATACTTCATTGGAGGTTGCTTCATTGTCCACGTCTTCTTCTTGCCTTTGTCTAATCAAGTCTGTTTTTCTTTGATAAATTTGTAATAAGTTGCTCGACGAAAACGATTGCCAAAGTGGGCTCCAATATTATTGGTATAAGCAGTATGTATTTTCAATCCTTCTACGGAAGATAATTGTTGAGCATATTTAGGCCCGAGCCTTATATAAGTAATATAATCGAGGTATCTTTGAATGTATTGACCAATGAATGTACGTCTGCGAGCTGTTACCTCACACACACAGCCACGACGATAATGTACTAAGGATAACCATACCTCAGAAAAGAATTCCTTGTTAATATAAGATATGAATTTAGATAAAGAATAAACTTTTTTTGTAGTAGCATGGATGATGTTTACGAACTCCTCCAATCGCTCTCAATACTGCTCGTTCCGTCCAATACCGTCGATAGATAATTTAACAGATAAAATAGAATCACAGGAAGCAAGAGTACCAATAGTACTCATTGGGCCAGCTGAAGTGCTTGGTAGAGAATCTTCATGAATGATGAAGACTAGCTTCAATAATGAAATAAGAAAGGTGTGAAAGATCAATTATTGCGTTACGCCAAGCATAATTTGTCTATTTGAATATGTATATAATTAATACTATCGTAAACTAATAAGGTTCGAATGTAGGATTGATAAAAGTAAGAGAAAAAAGGAGATAGATGAGGAGTTATATAGTGTTTTTCGGCAATAGTATAACTTTGATTAATAGCATTGCTTGTTCTTTGTTATGGAATGTATTATAAAATATCTAGTGACTAAACAAAATTATGACTGCATTAATAAGTGAATAAAACTAAATGAACAGAAGGCACTCTGTAACATGGTGAAAAAAAAAAGAAGCTATACTTTTGCATATGTACTTAAGACAAGGACCAGAGCACAACTGTTTGAATTCTATTTCTCCTTACGGTGTAGTAAAAGTCAAAATAAAAAGACCAAGGGCACTTGTCCCTTCGAAGAAGAGAAAGGCAGCAGGAGGTACTCGGAATTTTGAAATACCAAAAGGGGGGCTGTTACTGAGTATTATAGTTTCATTGCAAATACTCTTGATATTTTGTATTGGCAAGAATAATTGAAGGGTAGCTACATTGTTATGGATAATTCTCCTATTTACAAGAATATTGATATCAGAACATGCACCGAGCAACACTGCTACGGCTGTGTTTATCTTCCGGATTACTCCCCTGTGCTCAACCCAATTGGACAGTTTTGATCAGTATGTAAAAGTAGACTTAAAAGAGAAGAGTTTTTGCAGGAAGAGACATTGTCATCTAGAAGTGAAGATGCATACAGCACAATCCTTTTGAGCGATCTTCAAGAACTTTATAGATATTCAGCCGCTAGATAGAGAACTGCTTACACTGTAAGCCAAAGCAATTTTTTTTCTTTGGATGTATGCCATCACCTTTTTCAAAAAAAATTAGCCGTCTTTTTTCAAATCCTTAGATTTGCTATAAAATATCACCGTAGTTTTTTCCCCAAAATCTATTGAAAAGTTTGTATAACATCAAAAATGAAACGTTGACTTTACCATTATTTCGTCGAGAATAGTTCCTCATAATGTCTGGTACAAGGTGATTTTCGTGAAGCCAGAGGATCACTTAATCAAGCTCTTTGTCTAGTGGAGATCTATCTATTCGTCGTTGTTATTATCGTACCATACCATTTTTGGCCATCTTAGATATAAAGTTGGTATACGATACAGTTGATCGCTGCCCCATATAGAGGAAAATTGAAGGAATAACTCCAGCCCCACTCATTGGCCTGCTCCAAAACATGTTTGATGATGCCCAGATAGAAGTCCTACTCAATAATGCCACTTCAACCAGATTCTGGCCGGGCACTGGCTTCCTTCAAGGATCTGTTCTCTCCCCACTCCTTTATTCTATATATATCAACAGTTTACCTCAGCTACTTCGTCCGCAACCACTGTCTGAAAATCTCTCTCCAATATAAATGATATTTCTTCTCTACTCTGAAGATATTGTTTTTATAGAAGACAAAGACCAAATGATCAGCCTACTGAAGGCTTGCGAAGATCACAGTTACCAATTATGATATAGATAGAACCTAAGCAAGTGTATCATACTATATCGAGCCCTACAACACATCCCTTACACACTTTGTAGCCAAACAATTCCCTCACGACCATTCTTCTCTTATCTGGATCCCTTTTTCTTCTGGTGGGCACATCAACTTAGAACTGCACAATGCAAATATCATAACAACCCTTTCCGTTTTGAATCAATTCTCAACCATTAGTTTACACTCAAAAGGCTTTGCTTCTCTTCTCCCCACTCATTTTTATTTCCAAATAGCTCGCGTTCAACTAGAGTATGGTTTAATCATTACAAAAATTACTTCTTTCCTCACAGCACAAATAGAAGATGCACGGAACACATGTCTATGCTAGATATTTGATGGCTCACCTTGATTGTCTACCAAAGTAATGCTTCATATGGCTAAGCTATCAACTATGCAACATATAGTTACATTCTTCAATCTCAGTTTCTCTTGCGCTCCCTTATTCTTTTTGAAGAAGTCCTACTCTCTTGCCTCCTTCCTCTTATCTGTACTCAGGCAACCGATCTCAATAGTATACTATTTCTAAGTCTCCTATATGGAAACGATATCAATCTCACCCAGAACCATTAGACAGGTGCTTATTACAAGCAGTACAGCTACAATCTCGACAAGACAATCTCAATTACAACCGATCGACACGAAACTCTACACTTTTCTTCCATTGTCACCCAGAAATCTCTTTCGATTTTATCCTTCGGTTACCTATGACCAGCGTTGAACGAAGTCAATATATATGATGGATCCTTGGCTGGCTTCCCGGGAGCCATTCTAAACCCTGTCCACTTCACCCTAACCCAATTTTTGGCCAGGTGCCATTCTATTCATTGTCTCCATATGTACCCCTAATTCCAGATACTTGAAACCGTTCTAGATTCAGCTTCCTTTCTTTTAAATATACAGCCTACTCGGTAACCACATTCTTTTCAAACTGCCCTTCCTTGGACTGTTCGACGGCCTATAATTTGCGCCATTCTTTACGAACTGGACTACCCCAACTTGCAAAACTTCCGCCTGCACCACCACCTGAGCTATAACAAAGACTCCTCGATTGGCTTCCCTCTTCTCCACACCAGTATTTCTAATACTTGCACCCATTTCCCTTCCTTCCCTATCATTTTTGACCTTGGTCCCATAAAGAGCTTTTTAGTTTTCATTTTATCTTCTAATCTGTCTCGGGCGAAAACAGTGTGTAATTGGACATCACACACCTAATTGAGATTAAATTATTGATAAATAAAATCCTTGTTAAAATGTATAACATAAAAAACCCCCCCCACCATTTTGCTTATTTCTATGAGGTTTTTGATTGAATATAATACACCGTATGTGATTGGAATGCAAAATCGAGAAAGTACCAAACACTGTTTTTTTAACTAGTTGGCAGTGACAAAATGTACTGATGAAAACTCGTATACTGTAGTAAGTAGCTCATGTTCATCTTTAAGTAAAATTCAGCTTTACATTAAATAAGCATCCTATGGCTGTAATGGCTTGCATTTGTATAAGATAGTAAAAGTATGCATATAGTTTAACTCTGGACAGTCTTACAAAATATGATATGAACATTTAAATTGTAAGTATATGGTGTTACACTTGTCCTTTTTACGTTGTATCTATACAAGAATGAAATTACATTGGGAATTTAACATAATCTTTTATTAAAGGCTCAATTGAGTGTATAAAATAAAAAAAAATAAATAAATGTCCACTAGGACCAGGTCGATCCATTAGGAAATTAATGTTAAGAAAAACTCCTTTGGGATCAAAGGTAAAAAATGTAAAAGGAAAAGGGATGAGCAGAGTCATCAAAGAAAAGTTAGAGGAGCATATATAGGGAGCAAAAGAGAAAATGCGCTTGCAGGATACTGGCCCGTTCTTACATGAAAGTAGTCTAGATAGGTGATGCATTATTTTGGTGGATGCCTTTCCTCAAGCATCATAAATCCTTCTGATACAGATGTCTTTCATTTCTTCAAGAGCATGGAGTTGAGGGCTTGCGAATCAGTTGATTGCCAAACCGTATTCGGGCTGTGGAAGTACGATGTGCGTAGAGAACCTAGTTGAGAGAAACTTGGAGAAATCATAGGGATTTACATCAATGAATGGCAGCATGTTCATCATGGCAAGAGCCTTATGCATGTTGTGCTAAATGGGTTCATCTGGATCAAGATATCCATCCGGTTTGAATGGGATGCAGAGGAGCTTTTTGATAAACTAGACAGTAGTACAATCATTAAATACTCCTTTTTTCTTATATATCCAATAGACTACTTATTGGATAATTGTTTATATATATATATTTTTAAAAGTACAAACATTTTCATTAGAAACGCTTTATAAGTATTTCTTTCTTAATTTTTTTGAATATTAAGAGGAAGTCCAGCATAATGATTTAGTTCGCAGCATATATATATATATAGGGCTCCTTGTACGAAATACGCTTTGTAAAAGGTGATATTGTGCCAAAAATTCTTTAGAATTCCTCTCTTGGAAGATACAACAACACAATGATAAGTATTCATTTCTTTGCTCTTTTTATCTTTAGAAATAGTTTGAAGAAAAGGGCATACATTTTTTTATTGCTTTCTTGTTTGGCACAAATAATTTACTGATTTTTCTGTTCTGTTATGCTTAAGCGACTGACACCTCCATGCAGTTAGAGGGATTCTCTTTGAGATTAAACGAGCGACGATTCAATTATTAGTTTATTAAGTAAAAAGGAATGAAGAAATAAAAAATAAAACATTTTCCCTAGTATTTAGTTTCAGACCATAAGTAAGGCAAAATGGTAACGGATGCAGTATATAATACAGTAAAGATCATGATAAAATTATAATGTGCATTTGACCAACCTTTACGTTTGAATTCAATATAAATCGAGTAAAAAGCAACAGAAAAGAAATGATATACAAGGATCATAGGCTGTTGGATTAATCCAGATAGTAATCCAACTGGACCATCGACGCGTTCACCTCCTAATTGAAAATAGGCAAAGCAACCACGTAACAACACCGATAAATCTTGATCTATATAAAAAGGTTAAAAACAATACGGTAAAAATAAGATTAAGCTTACTATTATCTGCTGCAAAGATTCGATAAAGCGCCATTGCTAGTACATTTATTGCTGTACAATATTTCTTTCTTTTCCAGTGAAATGTGCTCATTTGCTCAAGGATAAGGCTTGCATCTGTGAAGGAAGGTATGTTTTCCGGTGATAGTAGCTCCTTGAGTAAGACAACATCGTTAAACGCCACAGTCATACCACCGCCAGTTAATGGGTGTCGTATATTCATCGCGTCACCCAAAACAATCATTCCTTCAACATCGTTTAAACTTGGAGGTAAAAAGCCATTAGGCATAGATCTTAGTCTTTCAGTTTCTAAAGCCTTTAAAAATTTGGGCTGTTTTAACACAATGTGAATAAAGGAGATTGCTGAATAATTTATAAATATAAGCTTACGCGAATAGAATCAGGCAAATTTGGAGCAACAGTGTCTTTCATGTACTGTTTTAAATCACCATTAGATGCTGAGGGTAATTTACCAGGCACATCGACCAGTACACGAGTATCATGCTTGCTAATTTGATACATTAGTATAGGTGAAGGCTTTGTGAGTATAACATGGCCATGATTAGGTAAAGGTAATTCCAGATCTTTCATAATAAATCTACCCAAAGCTGTAAGCCTTTTCTTTTTGATTATATTATTTGTATCTTTTTTTTACCCAACAAAGTTTGATCTAACATCTGGTGTCTTTACAGTCAATTCTTTTCTAAACTTAGAAAATATACCATCACAAACAATTGTTAGTGGAGCATAAAACTAATTTGTTTCAAGCACTTTAGCCTTAATTTTCAATTGCTTCTCCTCCTCCTTTTCCCATATACCTTTAATTCTTGATTTGACTTGTCTAATGTAATAACACCAACGACCTTTTCAGGTGCTTCTTCTTCTTCTTTGCTTCTTATTAATGAAGTTACTGTAAGCTCCTTCACTGTTACACTATGAACAGAAAAGAAAGTTAATATGTAACACAAAGCTGAGGCAGACATTCGTTTTACTTTTCGGTAGCACTAGCAGCTTTTCTCAGGTTGGAAATGAATCGACCGTGATGAAACGATTTTCCAACAGCCTTCTTTTTAGTTATTTCGTCTATAGGGTAGGGTATATGGACCACATCATTATTATATAAGACACCATAGCCATAGCAAGGTATACCATCAATACCTTCTACACAATCTGACATGATGTCACGCATTAGCAAAAATGCTTTTTCAATTCAAAATCTCTTATCTATCTTACCTTCTAAACCAAGCTCCTTTAAAGCATTTATTCCACCAGGTTGTAAGAGCTCACCTACAATCCTATCAGGCTCTGAAAGATCACGTTCAAGTAAAAGAACTTTTCTGCCACTTGAGCCAAAGGCTTTCGCTGCTGAGCAACCGATAATTCCTGCGCCTACTATGATGAGATCAAATTCTGCAATGGGCTCTACAGGCGACATTAAGAAGAAGAAAACCGAATAACTAAAATAGAAGAAATCAAAGACAGGCTTATAAACATGCCCGGTGCGCAAAATTCACGTGAAATTAAATCAAAACAATGTAAGCCAATTTTTTTTGGGGTTACAAGTGCGTCCATAAAAATTATTTTTTTAAAATGATCAGGGACTTCAGTATTGTTTGTACTTTGCATTATTTTATAAAAAAAAGTGAAGCATTTCTTACCTTTTCTCAATTCAAATTGTTGCTTTTGTGAAAAGGTATGATGATTAAGTAGTTTGCTAAATCCTATTTTGTATTATGGGAATTTTTAATTCTTGGGAGAAATTTATAGACTTATAAAACATATACTTTCATATAAACAGAGATCTAGTGCCACTCTAACTATGTTCCAAGGCTCTGAAATCCTTAATAACTACAATTATTCTCTATCATTGAAGAGTATTGAATTTTACTCTCGACTTTTGAAGAGCATCCTAGATCTTTAAAATATGCAACTCTGAGAATTTAGGAACCTTTCGCCTTGATGACTTCTCCAAGTCTGAGTACTTACAGCCTATATTTCTTGCGTTGCCTGTAGCAAAATGCTACTTGGTAAAGACAATGATATACATTATTCAATTTGTCCTGGGGTTTTTTTTTATTCAGGCTGAAACACTAATAAAACCTAAGTTTTCTGGACTTCTCAATAAAACAGAAGATTATTGATTGACCTTTTGTTTCAACAAACTGTCTACAGTATTTTTCTTTTTTTGTTTTAATATAACCTTACTTAAATTCTGTGGAATTAAATAAAAAGAAAAATCCACCATAAAGGTTTGCAGAGCCTGGAAGGATCCCAAGGAGCATATTCATAAAGGCACAACTAATGGTATTTCCATAGAGCATAAAAGCCATGAACAATACATTGGAACTGATCGGACTGAAGCGGGCTATGTTGTCTGTCTTTGGACGTAATAGAACATAACCAGAGTTCATTAGGTGTCCAGTGGGATTATGAGGAATGGAAGCGAGAGGAAGTCCACCCATACCACTATTTACGAGGACACCTGACGAGGAAGTGAAAAAGAAATTTCTCGTTAGTACAACATATTGTA
Organism: Rhizopus delemar RA 99-880; assembly: GCF_000149305.1. Classification (NCBI taxonomy): domain Eukaryota; kingdom Fungi; phylum Mucoromycota; class Mucoromycetes; order Mucorales; family Rhizopodaceae; genus Rhizopus; species Rhizopus delemar. The sequence continues at coordinate 5,689,264 of NW_027137827.1, read as the reverse complement.
CAAAGCGGAGAGGCAAAACGTTGAGGATTCCATTTGTGAGTCTTACTGTGCACGCCAAGCGAGTCATAAAGAAGGTACCACCAAGGAGTCAATGTTCGATGGGCTAGATCAATCCTCCAGAGTCCCTTCAATTGTTGAGCAGGAAGAAGGAGAGTTATATGCACGTGGAAAGGAATACATCATGGTGGGAGGTCGTGTTGACGATATCATTTTTTTTTGTAAAGTTTAAACTTTGTTGAGGAATTAAAATTCCGTCACGAGTGATGTCAAACAAAAGCTTTGGGACCTGCTGGAAAAACTTCATAGCCTCTGACAATGACCACAGAGTGCCATCGAGAACACAAAGCCAGTGAAATTTCCGGAGAGATAAAAAAGGCAAACCCTAAAGGGCGAATATGATCTGAGCAAACTGTATACCGATTATCGGGAGAAGAGAGCGTTGCAAGAGCAGACCGCACTGAGGTTGCGTCAGGAAATTGGTGTATCAGACAAAATAAAGACAACAAGAAGGACAAGAGCTACCGCTTCAGTGGACAACCCACCACAAAATGGAATACATCATCAACATCACTATGACAGATACGGCATACAAAGGAAGCACACGAGGGAACGTTTCTCCGGTGAAGTGTGGATGCCACGAGTAGACTATCATGCTGCAATCTCCACCAGGGAGTAAAGGCAGGGATTGGAATATCAAGGTCCAGAATCCCTTCCAGGACGAAACAGGTTGAAGCAATCCGGGAGCCACACGGTAAGGCGGGCGTAAAAGCCTGCGAGAATCAGTCAGAACAGGATACCATGAACGACAAAACTCCCCAGGAGAAATTGATGTCACAGGGACCTATTTATGGGTAACAAGACGGCAGCACCAATGTATGAACTGCAAAGACCATGTATCGAAATGCACTGTAGTCGATACAGGCACTGAAGGAGGATCCTGAGATAGCTTAATGTACCAATCAAATCGGATGGTAGCGTCTGCTTGACCAGAAGACGGGAATAACTCACGAATTACAGCACTAGCACCAGTTGATGTCGTAGTGCGAACTACAAGTTGATTATTGTCATGTTTCCATATAGCGATATTAGACAAGATATACTGGGGTGGAAGAGAAGAAGGTATGACATTGGATATGCGACCCAAAATTGGCAGGTTATGAAGTAGATAGTCTGATAAAAGGAGGTGTAGAAGCCAGTATGGCGACCATCTAGGGTTAGGAACTAATTTTGGTAACTTCTTGACTAGGACACACAGCGTTTTCAAAGTAGGCACTTTACTGACCAGAAACAGATAAACAGATGAAAATAAAAGAAAAAGTAATGAAGAGAGAGTGACCTGTATATAATTGAATGCTACGTTGAAACCAAGGAACTAAAAAAATCATATTTGAATGGTTGCTTTGAAAGTCTCTGGATGTAGATTGCACTGAGAGCAAATTGTTGCTCGAACGGATTAACCAGGCCCAGGCCACCACGATTGCGTCACAAACACATTGTGTCCGAAGAAGGGGTTGGCCAAAAGGGGGTAACAAAACGACGAACAATAGATCTCACTTCAGATAGCCATTTAGAGGGTACAGGAACAGCCCACAAAACTGTTGACAGTACCATAATCTTTTGGGTTGTCTGATACGGATTTTTGTCAAAGGAGTCTGATTTGAGCGCTGAATGAGTATATCCCAGTGGTTACAAGAAGACAAAAGGGTTATTGGAAATGCTGCAGAGTCTAGAGTTTTGTAGTCCTCTGGGATTAATAAAGACAAGCACACGGGATACTAAGTGTCATAGCTAACAAGGGATGACATCCTGACAGTAAGGAAAATATATGTGGTTAAACAAATGTTTCAAAACCGGACGCGATATTACTTTGGTACGATGGGCTTCCAATGCTCTGAACCTATTGTTCCATACAACAATATCAGAAATAAGATAACGGAATGGAATTCGAGGCGAAAATCTTAAAAAGTCAAGGTGTATTTCGACCACAGAGGTCAGAGGAAGTTCCAGGGATCAAATATCAGATCATTCAGCAGATAGTGGGAGGCCAGGTAACCGATGAAGTAGCATAATAACATGGAACAGTATGGGAATCGGCTAGACTAACCTTTTGAAATGAATAGGGAACAATGAAATATGCAAGAAGAATACATGTCCTGTATACGCCTGTAGACTATTTGTGGGTCAAGAGGGAAGAAAGTCCGAGGATTTAAAGATGAGAGTAGCCTTTGAAGGTATATTAAATGTAACGCTCTGCTTTGAGTCATAATGCCGATCATACCAAGACCACCATGAGATTTGAGGCGGCAAACCGTAGTTCAATTAGGCTTGGACCATAAGGTCAGCACAAAATTTCGTACAATAAGACCGTATACTGGTAAGCTATGGAGTAGGAGCTGGAGCTACTCGGAGAATATGCCATATGCGGTTGAGTAACAGAGAATTAGCAGCTATAGCAAGATGATGTACTGCTTACACTATTCTTACCTAACTTCTCATCTCAACTGTGGTATTTACACATGTAATAAAGTAATAATGTGAATTACTACGAACAATGGTCCTCCAAATTAGGAATATCGGACATTATATTATGCCACTCAAATAAAATTATATCCCGATCCATTTCAGGATATTCCAATAAGTTCCTGGATCAGGATTAATAATTGCTTCTTGATAAAAAGACGTTAAACAATGCCAATCATGTAAATAACTCATCGTCTAAGGTCGATTAATAATCAATAATCATATACTGTAAATACTAATCTTTAGCCGTGGATAGAAAAGTATAAATACTCTCATATTTTTAACTTAAATAAAGGACAACCTACTTTGAGTCTCACTTATTTTTACATTTGTTGATTGACTTAGTACTTCTTTTATATTATAAAGCATAAAAATCAAATCAACATTATCTGTCCCATATCATCATAAGATTATACGGTTGTCTACAGCAAGTAACCCTTCTCCTTTTGCTGATCTTAGCAAATTGGATGATCCTCTTTACATGGAAGCCTTCTAAGTCAACTACAATGGTCTCAGTATAAGCACAAGAAACATTGATAAACTATTGTCCGGAAAATTATGACTCTTTTAGGGCTCCTGTTGGATCCTCATCCTGACGTGTCCTGATTAGTTAAAACATTTCCCAAAACTTGCTCTATCTTTACGATTTCTGCAGAACAGGTTATGTTGCCAATGCATATCTCCCCAAGGCTTAATCTCGTAAAATGTCCTATGTTTTTGCTTTTTATAGTGTTACTGAGGAAATCCTTTCAATCTTACTCTTTTTAATGCTCGAGAAAAAAAAAGGAAAAAAGGCGTCTATAGTAAGAAGCCCTTTCTTTATATTGATCTTATACGTTTTTCTCTCAAATTTCCTTGCTGCAATTCCAATCTCCCTGCAGTCTCAGGGAATCCGCGTTGTGGATAGCTTTTAGTTCAGTGCTTTAATTTATTTGGAAGGCTCATTGGAACTGTTCATTAATTATTGTCCTTTTCCTCCTATTTGTATAGCTCAAGGTATTATATCCAATCACTTGAAAATTTTCTTTGTTTTATCGCACTTGGTTGCTAAAGACTAGTCTAACATTATAGTTCTTATTCTTGTTTTTGAAGAAGTAATCGTTCTTTATCGTTATAATCTCATTTTATTACCATCTACAGTTCTAATGTTGCTTTACTTCTCTCTAACATGTGCTTACCAAATTCCATTTCTATAAAACTTAAAGCTTTACAAAAAAAAAAAAAAAAAAAAAAAACGGTATCATAAAGACTGGCTCTTAGGCGAAACGGACAGTTTCCAAAAAAAGTGACCATTTGAATGTTGATATTTGTGATATTGACGATGGCGGTAAAAGTTGCGGTGGTTTAGGCTTGTAATTGATCTATTGGAACACTGTACAGAAAGTGTTGATGAATGCTGAAACATCTACTTCACCAAAAGGCTAATCTTGATTCAGTATGTGAAACCATATAAGCTAATTTAGCTTGATGATATGATTGCAAATACCTCAGTGAATCTTGGAGACCGGACATGAGAAAGGAGACTGATTGGTTGGCAATAAAGGGCATATACAACCAAAATGGTTATCATAAGTAAAAAAAAAAATGGGACACCCTAAGTTTGTTATGTCATGATCAAATGACCCAATAGTCAAAAGGATTTGAATTAAATATAGTGAACAAAGGCAAGCAAAGAGGAGTGTCAGGGGCGCACTTTACATGCTGTGTGTTTGCATATCCAAAAGAATTGATGGCCTCGTATAGGTTCTGCATAAATTTATTGACGTGAGCAGCAAGATAGGATCCAAAAACAAAAAAAGAGCTGACTTTGTCTATGTGCTTCCTAAATGGAATGGAAATATGTGACCTAGCAAGATAGATTGACTATAAGACAGAGGGAGATTGTCTTCCAGGAGTTCTGGTATCTGTGGTTACTGCGTGACTGCGTTGATTGATTGGCTAGATATTTTGTCGGAAAGAATTATGTAGCAAAATGGTTTTTTTTTTTTTTTTTTTTTTTTTTGAAAATTCAAACTCTATTTGAAATTGCCCTTTTTTTGCTTTTGACACAAACTTCTCTATTTACTTTTGCTAGATTTTTGTTATTGGAGGGGAATCAGAACAAAAAATCTATTTTGAGTTAAATACAGTAATAGGCTAGTAATTACAGGATTTTATCAAACAGTATCAATAAGTTAGTAATGACCGCAGGACAACAACATTCAGTAATAAATAACAAGTCTCAAATGGAAAACCGAGCCAACCCAATATTAAATGGACCAAGTATGTACAAGATTCTTTTATTTTTTCTTTTAACAAAATTGTTGACCTTTTATGTCTCTAATATAAGATAATCCGCCTATGGCTGTATTGCCTCTGAATTCTTCAGCTAAATTAGATCAAGAACCAAATCCATTTGAACAAAGCTTTTCTGGAGTTCAATTGACTGACAAGGATAAGAAAGAGAGCAAGCTGACTTTACCTCCAGTAGCTTCAATCACAAGCACTTCTACCAAACCTGTGGTTGCTCCAGCTGTAAATCCTATTATAGGAGGAGGAATATTACCAAAGGAAGTAACCAATCAATTCACTTGGGATTCTTTACGCACCGGTCCCTTATCACCTTCTATGCTTCAAGGTCCTGCGAATCCAGATGAATACTATGCAACTATTAATCCAAATTTAAATCATGCTGCAAATATCAATCATCCTGCGATACAATATAACAGATCATTTGCCGAGCAGCCTAACAAAGCAGAAAAAATTCAGCCTAATTCTGTCCCTCAACCGTATGCCGTAGCAAACCAAAGAAAGAGATCAAGTTGTCAATATTCTGAGGATAGCTATTCATTAGAAAGTTGCGATTCTCATGAAAATAATACAAATACCAGAAGATTATCAAATAAAGAGACTCTAGTTGAGGAAGAAGGAAAAACAAACAAAAAGACAAAATCAAGATCACCAAATAAAAACGTAGAGGACGATGCGAAACGAAAAAGCTTTTTAGAAAGAAACAGAATTGGTAAGCAGATATTTGTATTAAGCCAAGAAGTGCTCTATTTAACTCTTAGGAAAAGCTGCATTAAAATGTCGACAAAGAAAGAAACAGTGGTTAACAGATCTTCAATCAAAAGTTGAATACTTGACGGCAGATAATGAACGACTTCAATTGCAATCGGAATCCTTAAAAGAAGAAATAGTTAATTTAAAAACATTATTATTAGCACATAAAGAATGTCCAGTAGCTCAAGCCAATGGCTTTCATGTCAATGCTTTACAAAAAACAATGCCTTCAATGATGCCCGCTCAGACAAATATGTCAAGAACGATGAGTGGTATGGTTCCTCACCCTGCTGCTGCTTCTTCTCCTCCGCCTCCTGCTTATATACACAGTGGAATGTCCACACATACTACCGCTTCTCTTCCTTCACCATCAAATACGCCCATCACTTCATCTACACACCCTATTCCCCAATACCAATCCACCGATATGATGTCAACTCAATTAAGTCAACAACAAGGTATGATCGCAGGTGGTCCACGTGCCTCATCTGGTATATTACACTTTTAGCACTCATGAAAAACATTGTACTTTATATTTCATACAATAAAATGCTTAATTGATAAATAAGAAAAATAATAAAAATCACATAAAAAAATGCATTTTTGTTTTACCCGTGTGTTTCAGTGATACTAATATTTTTTTTTTGAAGTTCAAATTATACACTGTAATCGTAACCTAGTTTTCACACTGTCTCTTTTTTGGGATAACATCTTGCTTTGATCTGTTTGAATAAAGATGAATTGCAGTAGTAAATATGACTATGTAAGTGATCTAAGAGAAACATTGTTCCATCCTGTATTTTAGTAATAGAATTACTATGAAATCCAGATATTATTGTTCATAATAAAATTAGTACTTGAAAAAATATTCAGGAAATTCTTTGCTACTAGGTTTTTCATGAAGATATAACCAAAAGAACGTGCTTTGGTTTTTGTTAATCACGCCTGTATAGTGAAAAGTATAAATTCATTCTCTGATATAAAATAAAGTATAAAATACATGTGCGTAAGCATTCTTTTTCTTCCATTCTTTATTTACTATCTTTTCTTAAATCCAAACTTTTTCCGCTCATAAAATAGGTCTGTTTTTGAAGAGCCAAGGTTAATGATCTTTGGGCATCCTTCTCGATCTTTTTCTAATCGAGTACAACCAACGCAGTAATAGGCATCTGATACACCTGGTCCACCACAGATCACACATCGTCCTTGAAAAGAACCTAAAATTTTTCTTTTTAGTCTTGATCTCGCTTCAATGTGTACTTGGAATTACTTACCAAAGTTGCATTCGTCACAAATGTGAACCAATGTTGCAGGACGTACATAACTAAAATATTAAATGAACAATCAAAACAGATAAAATAAATAAATGTATACTGTTACCTATCACAAATGACGCATTTACCATCGTCTTTTTCACATAAACGGCCAATAGCGATTCCAGGCTGCTTTCGACAAAATATTAAATCAGGATGATGTTTTGCCATTAAAAAAATAAAAAAATAGTAAAAAAAAAAAAAAAAGTTCAAGATTTTATGTAATGCGGAGTTCATATTACAAAATCCTTCAAAAAAAAAATTGTTAAAAAAGACTAAAAAAACTACACATACACAAATATAAGCATAGGATATATTTCCAGGTAAGTCAAGTGCTCTGATTTAAAGTGAATATAAGTACGAGAGAAATGATAAAAGTTATTCTATAATAAATTTGCAACATTTTGATATTGATTTTAAACCGAGTTTAAAAATATTTTTTTAATGTCTTTACCCCTTCCTTGTAACCCTGCCCTTTTGTTCAAATATTGTTATGCAGTGTGAACATAAGGATACAATAGAACCAGATGTGGGCTCTACAACAATTGAAGTGAAAAAAGAAGAACAAAAAGATGATACTCTAATAAAACCAGAAGAAACGCAACAGCCACTACCACCAGCAGAATTAATACCTCCTCAATCAACTATTAATTCTATTACGACATTTGAAGAAATTCAAAAACAACTAAAAAGTACACTGGATCATATTGAACAAAAGAATATGGTCAGTGGATTTCAAACTCTGAGTAAAGCTACAGCAGCTGTTGTTGAACATTGTGAACAATTAGGTAAATCAACTAAAAAAAAACAATGAATTGTATCTAACATGGGGGGATGTCATACATAGGCTTGACTTCAGATGATCACCCTTATAATGCTATTGATAGAGAACAATTTTGGGCTGGACTTAATAATTGCTGGCTATACGCGCTTGCGCAAAGACATGAACCAAGTAATGATTCAGAACGAATGACAGATCAGCACCTTTATAATTTAAGAGAAATGGTTGTGAATTGGGCAGATAAATTAGAAAGATATGGTTTAGTGGATTATGAGATGGGTTGGTGGGAAGCTGATATACTGGCTGCCATTGATGGTATCTTGGCTATGAATTATGCTGCTGCTCAGGCGGCTGCTCAAACCGTCGTGGCACAAGCTGCAGCTGCATTATTTGGTGATGAGGTGAACTTGTGATGTGTATAGAATAACAAACAAAATAGATATTTATGCTTACATTATTATTTAAATAAACATCTTTGTATAAACAATATATAAATTATGACTATTTCTATTAATTCCACTCGCTTCTCTATCAATATCTTGTACTGGAAAATTCATAACAACAGCTACAAATCGATTGATTTGATTCTATAACATACTTTCATTAGCTTTCTTTTGCTATTTTATACGAGCTTATTCTATCAGCAACGATACATCTTTACGCATTTCGATATTTGCAGGCTGAAGTAATTCGCTTGTTACAAGCAAATGATCAACTATTTCAATTTTATTGGTTTTATTGACATGTTTCAAGCTATAAAACTCCTTGTCTTATGCTCATCATTCTATAAAATCCACCTGATACCTGTACTTCAGGAGCCGTTGTATCTTCTAATTCTGCTTGAATTAATGAATATTGCAAATATTCTATTAGAACGTATTTATATTCACTTGAACAGCGAATTCGGATGAATTTATAGTTATTTTTGCTATTATTTGATTGATTTTTTTCTGTGTCTGATAGTATTACATGTCTTTTTACCATAGCATCTTTTTTCTTATTTTACCACTGTTTGATCGAAAATATAAAAGAGTGTAAAATAAGGAATTATTGACCGTTTCCTATACCCAGTCCAATTCCTGGACTAGTATTAGTGATAGATTTTACAATATTAAAATGGATATGACAAATGATTGATTGCTATATTTGTTCATAAAAATTCCCCCGTCCTTTTTGCGCATGTTAAATCTACATAGTGTATGATCCTACCTTTTCATGATTAGTGATCGATTCCTTTTCCTTTCTAGAGATTGATGTTTCTATTTATTAACAAAAGCGGCCATATGCTGAGTTAAGAAGCGTAACAGGCAAGACTCTCTTGACAAACAATAACTACAATGTTTATTTGTGTGTAAAACCATAATTATTTCCACACTTTTTAACGCAACTGTGTTCCACTCTAGTTTAACAATATAAAATTGCGATTCAAATCATGGCTAATTGTGTAATAACTGCCCATCTATGTATCCAAATAGTTAACATAACAAATATTATGCATTTTATTAAAGCTTTATTTTTCAATAATATACAACAGGCCTGTAATAAGATCAAAGTTGAAATTTTCAATAATGATAGTCAAGTTAAGCCATGCTCACTAGTTTGTAGTTAATCCGATTATGCTTTCAGACTTCAATTGGTCATAAAAAGGATGCTTTTCTAACAGAGTGTTAGCTGCTTTAACCATGTCATCTATGAATATATAGCTATATGCATACAACACGTCTTCAAGCCCTTCTAGAAGTAAAGCAGCAGATTCCAAAGCATCTTTTTCGACTGATCTGTTCATTAATTGCTTGGTCAGTTAGTTTAACGTAGCTCTAATGTAATTCATCATGTTATTCTTATGGTGCAAATTCTAAAAGAATAATTTTTTGTTCGGACATATACAACATATGAAAGCACCATTTAATCCATAATGTCATAATGGTGCTTATAAATGATAAAAGACAAGTATCATCATATTTGCTTCATAAAACATCTATAAAAGCAAACTTAAAGTTATTTATAGTTTTATATGTAATGTTTATAGAGGGAGAAAATACTATGAACGTAGTAAGAAAAGAAGAAAAAGAAAATGCCATTTATCTGTCTATATAACACAGTTTATTTTCTAAAACTTTCAAAACTTTTTTAATCTCTTAGTAATAAAGTTAGCTTCGTACGAATTGACATGGTATTCGCATCTGCAAGCTTTGATCTTCATTGCTAAATTTCTTAAACCAGTAATGTCACACTAAACTACGCTTACAATTAATGGATTGCGTGGTATATAAAAAGCAACATTAAGATTGAGACCCGAGCCTTATAGCAGTGTATATTTTAGAAAGCTTTGGAGTCTTATTTGATAAATAAAGACTCATTAAAAAATGAATAATTGACTAGCAGAGGGAAAGAAGGTTTTATGGCCAAGATGTTACAATGTCAATTAGACTCTTTCGAGTATCTTTTTCATTTTTTTTTTTTTTTTTTTTTTTTTTAAAAAAAAAAAAACGCAAGACTTGATTAAGAATTAAAACAATAAGCATCTTACACTTCATGATTAGTAGCTTATTATATTATGATTATATGTAGAATTTCATAGTCTGTTCTTTAATTGTCGACTTTAATGAATTTGCTTTAATAGCTTAACATTAACTATTTTAAACAATAATCGCTTTGTCTTTTTCTCAATGAAAAAAGTGGGATGATTTTTTTTTTGAATGAAAACATAGTATGATTTTGTTATTTTAAAAGATTGTTCTCATCTCTTCTTCTCATTTTCCCATTTACTTATTTTATTTGGGTAGCAATATGTGTGAATCGTTATATAACAAAAAGGGTATTTTTATTTTATTCAATCGATTATAATAAATTAATGCCATTGTCTAAGAGAAGATGAATTTACAGAAGAGGATGCAGCAGCAGCCGCTGCTGCACAATCTGCAGCACGCGAACAGTTATATCTTACTGAACAATTAGTTATATTCTTCATCCTATGATCGTTTTTCACTTTGGTTTTTCTTTTTTTCTCTCGACAACATGCATCACCATTTTTTTTCTTGTTGGCTCCACCACAGCAACCATCTTTGCCTCGTGTTTCTGGGGAACATTCGCAGTCTTCCTGTTGTTCTTGGATTTGTTCCTCCTCTTGTATTCGCTTTTGCTTGTTGATCTCTTTCTCTGTTAAACTTAGCTTATTGTCAATGTAAACGAGTTTGATAAAGTTGCCATAATCACAGGCTAACCCACGTCCATCTAAAGGAATTACATGTCGTACAATAGAGAAAGGCAAATTCTCGGCGGCTTCATCTTCATCATAATCTACAGAGTCATCCTCATCTGCAACACAGATACGTCTATATCTGAGAGGAGCCTCCGCCAAAGTTCCAGCAGTAGTAAACTGTGCTGCTGCTGCTGCCGCCGCTGTTGTTGCTGTTGATCTAAACAGACTTAAAAATGAAGTAGATGCATCTTCCTTCAGTGGGACAATGTCCTCTGATATATCCAAACTAAAAGTCTCAATAGGAATTTTGGCATTATTATCATCTGTAGGATCATAGTATTGAAGAGGGGCAAACCAGGCCTCCCATTCCATCTTCCGTGCTCGCCGTCTTCGTACACCGGCCAAAACTTTATCGCAAAAGACCAAACCATGACCTCCAAGCTGATCAATTTTACCAAGAAAAGCAGGTGAAAGCTCAATATGTGCCACACCTCCAAGTTGTTCAATATCTACAAGTGCAGATAAATGATGATTATCGTTTGTTGACTTTTTCATTGATGAATTATATCGAATAGAGACTCTCTTAGGTCGAGAAGGTGATCTTCGTCGTCGTGTGGTAGACTCACTTCCTTCATCCAGTTTGTGATGTTTGTACTGCTTTCTGTGATAATCACGCGTACATAATGTACATGATCCTTCATGGCCACTACCTTCTGATCGTTCTAACCGCCAGGCATGTACTTTATTATCTGCTGCGCTTGAAGCCACCAAAAATCCATTGCCAAAGCAAGTATCACATCCTCGGCACAGTCCTGGACCATTCTCAACTTCGCAGTACCGTGTCACAACGACCTGATGAATTGCCCCTCGATGATTATGCTTGTCAGTGCTAGATGACTCCGAGTGGTGATTGCCAACTACACTCTCTGTATCTGACAGACGATCATTGAAGTTTGAAAAGTGACGAATAGGTCCACCCAATTCCTTATTGTTGCTGTTATGTTGCTGCTGTTGCGCTTTACCAGAAGAGAGCGTGCAGACGGATTGACCTGTTTCAAAGTTCCACACCTTGACTGTGCCATCCAAGGATCCGGAAACCAAGATACCCATGCCACCTACAGGTATCTCAGCGGCAATAGACGTAATCGGACTATGTTGATCAACTGTATAGGCCAGAGTCCACTGGCTCGTCGTCTTCTGCATTCGACGTTCCCAGCATTTGATTGTTCCATCCTTTGAGGCCGTAAAGACCCAGATAACACCTAATTTACGATGAGGGGCCTTGGCGTCTATCACACATATCTGAGTAATATCCCGTGTGTGACCTGTCTTGATTGTCTGAAAGCATTCACCAGAGAGTATGTCCCATTCACGAATTAGGCCATTTTTATGAATAGATAGTATGCAATTTTGAGATATGTTTGTTTCTGATTGACAGCGAGCTGCTGCTTCCGCGATTGAAGGATCACAATACTCCGGAATAGCACCTATAAACTGAAGATCTGTAATACGATCACCACTGCGATGTTTAGTCTGTTGTTGTTGATGTTGATACTGCTGCTGATGTTTTGTCTCTGTTGTGTGAAATCGGTTGCGTATTGTTTGCGACGAGGCTTCCTCCGTCTGTATTTGAATATGATGATCTAGGTCCATCTCACTTATCAATTTCCCTTCTGCAAGATCCCAAATACGAATAGTATGATCATCAAACCCAGCTGCGATCCATCTGTTACCCTGATCCACCTTGGCACAAACTGGTTTAGAATTTGTGCTTTTTGATACCAAGATGGGCTGGTGTCTTCTTCTCGCTCTCTTACTGTAAGCTGGATTCCAAGAGGCGCGTAAAATTCCATCTTGAGAATGTGTTTTATCTAATCTTGCCATCCATTTAGCCTTTTCAGCATCCCAAAGGACTAAGCGACCATCTTGACCACATGAAACAAGGCTTCCTTTAGCATTTGAGTTTAAATTTTGAATATCAGCGACATGTTGATGACTCAACGTCTGGACACGCACACTCTCGACATGAGCTTGTTTTTGATTGAAGATGGCCTGTGTTGTGATAGCACCTCGGTGCAGTCCATCGGCGTCATAATCGCGTTTGCTGTTGCTATCCTTGACATAGACCTTGTAGAGTTCATGAATGGATCGAGTAAAGTTCAAGATAGCCAAGACAGATTTATTAAATGTACGGACAAGTAAAGGTAGCAACCATTGATCTCGCCATTTGGGTGTCATCCAAGTAATAATACCAATGAGACATAGCCAGAGTATAAGCGCAGGTATGTTTATGCCTAATAAAAAGACAACAATACGCTGAATGACAGAATAGATAAAGAGACGAAAGAGCGAAGGTGGTACTTTGGACTTGTAGTGAATGGTAAGTGATTTTGAGAGATAATGGTTTCGTACTTTGTCTACATAGGTTTGAACGTCTTGTGGAGCATTAGAATCGTAAATAAACAAAGAAGGTGGATCCACCTCGATCCAGACTGATTCCTTTTCTGGATTGACAATTGACCAGAACTGATTAGATAGTTGATATACATCAGATTGATAGTCAGGTATGTATGCTTTGGTTATATTCATTGTAGTGAATGGTGATGACATCCTTTTCATTGTATGAATTTGTTTTTCCCTTTTTGTGAATAAAGAAAGCCCAAGTACAATAAAGCACAACTATGTATAGAGTAAGTTTTTTTTTTTTTTTTTTTTTTTTTTTTGACTGTTATTTCTTATTACCATTAAAGCATTATATACTCGGGGGGTTTTGAAATCTTTACATTCAGCACAAGATTTAAAATCTTCTTTATTCGGTGTATCTTGTACAGGGCAAAAATCCGGAAATTGCTGAATAATATCTGGATCATAATTGGCTATTTCATGTAATCTCTTTGACATTTGTCTATCGTCCAAATCTACTAACTTATAACGAGAACTTTTTAGTTTACAGTTACTTAACATCATGTGTATTAATTTACTTCTACACGTTTAATATCTATCGACAACACAGCGATAACAAATGTCATTTCTAATAAATAATCAACTATGAGTGCTACTTTAACAAACAAACAAAACTGTTTAATCATCGGTATATTCATTGCAGTGCCGACGCTAAGTATCATGAGTTCTGCTAATAAAGTTGCTGTCATTGGTATTCCAACACTTTTAAGCCCTAAGTTGGTTGTCAATTTCTTTTGTGTAAAAATCATTCAATGTATGTACACAGACCTCTGCTTATCTTTTCCTTAACAATCATATCACATCCAGCATCCAAGACTGCATTTGTGAGCAAAAAAACATTTTCCAAGCAAGCAATATTCACTGTTAATAATAATAAAGGCCAAGATACATCATTTAATGTGATCCCGAGTTTGTCAAAAATGCCCCAAGTTGTGGTAAAACAAGCAATAGATAAAAAGACAGCAGCCAATCCGAATGTATACCCAGATTTAATAAGATTTGACCTACTAAATGCGATGGATACAAAGTAAAAAATGACAATGTAAGCGATGACGAGTAATTGTACTCTAGAGGATACATCATAAGGAAACAATTTAAACTAAAAAGTGTATTTAATATGTTTTTACATTTTAAAAATTTTGTCATGTTTACCTTATACTGGAGTATGTATGAGGGTGTATCTAAGGTATTGTAATACCAGTGAGATTTTCTCCAGGGTTCCTGCTGAACGTGGACCATATCAAACTCTTGCTGAATCTTTTCGATAATATTATTCCAAATGATAAAAGTGTCTGGTTGTTGTTTTAATACAAATGATAATAGAATAGCATCTGCTTTTAGATAGTCTCCTTGTTGATTAAAACTAATATTGGCATAAATTGAAAAGGGATGTGATTCATATTTTTGAACATTGGTATAACTGCTGTGCTTCTTCCAGTCTTGCTCATCTTTAAATAAAGGTGGTGCTTGAACAAGACATTGATCGTCTTGTTGGTGGCAGATTTGGAATAAGGCCTCACTAGCTATTATATTTGAATATATTTCATGAGCTTGTTGAACAAGATCAAATGTGATGGGTCTATCAATATGAGAAAGTCGGATCTGTTGAATGTTGTAATTGAATGAAGCAGTTGAGTTGTCAAATTGAACATGAGGTGAACTCTGCCAACATTGACCATCGAGTGATGCAAGGTGAATAGAAGGTAATGAGAATTGTCTTTTGATAACAGGTAATGAAAAATAAGATATAAAAGAAAACGAAAGTAAAAGTAATAAATTAGTTCTAGAAGCAATAAGTTGGCCATAGCGATAATAGTGCTCAGACAATTTCTGAGAACACCTTTGAACCACTCTTATTGGCATTTTCTTTTCAAGAAATTAAAAAAAAAAAAGAAAAACAGAAGAAAAAAAAAATTGACTTTTCTTTTTTATAAAAAAATCGCCGCCTTTTTCTTTTTTCTTTTTTTTTGTTTTTTTTTTTGTTCTTTGACTAGACTTTGTCCCTTGATTCAATATGTGTTACTTTTTTGCTATGCTTACGACTTTATATTAATATTTTTATGTCAAACTGTATTTTTTCACATAAAATTATTTTTATTATGACCAAGTATGATTGGTTGATGAATAGCATTCATGAAACGAATCCAACCATGATAAATATGCCTGCTATTTTTATATCTCAGTTGTATGCAAATTACTATCATTAAACATATACTCTTAAATCCAAATATTTCTATTTTTCGTGCTACTTTCGGAATCAATGTAAAACGTGTATTTAACATATGCACATGTGAAATGAACAATGCAGGTATATCCTATCAGTTTCAATTTCAGTTCTCATTGGTCATCATTATTTAAAAATAGCTTGCACAAAGGAGGACATGTTTACATAATACTTGTAACCATACTCTCCACATTAGTCTACAATATTTCTTTTAAATTTAAAAAATCTCTTTTAGGCATTATTTAATGAAAGACATAACAAAAAAAAGAAAAAATAGGACAAATATTATTGGGTCCCAAGTAAAGTTTCTTTGCGGAATGCCAACTAAATATAAAAAAGACTGAAGGCTTTCTGCCCAGTTTTGAATTGAGTGAGAAAAAAAAAAACATAAAAAAAAAAAAAGAAATTGACGTGCGTGACAAGGGTGCAAACGTAAATAGTTGAAATACACAGTTGCGCTGAGACGATATCAAAGTAATATGCTCATTATTATAGTTGAATTGTGTATAAACACATATATTTTTAATAAAAGGCTGATGCTTTTTCTTTTTCTTGGTTACATCTAAATCTTTGGCTGATGAAATATTCCAACCAAACATGTCATAGAAAGAAACATAAAAAAAAAATGCTAAACACAGCATTTAAACAAGATAAAATATCTAAATATACTGAATTTGTAAATCCTTTTTTTTTTTAAAAAAAAAAAAAAAAAAAAAAAGAAGAAAAAGGAACCATTAAAAGATAGCATCAAGTTCAGGGTCGTACTAATAGGCAAAGCAACAAGGCTTTTATTTCATTGCAGTCTTATTTTACTTTTTTTGTCTCTTTTCCTTTCATATAATAAAAAAAAATGGCCTCATCAGACTTTGGTAGTCCTTTAAGAAAGTATAAACTCGTATTTTTAGGAGAACAGAGTGGTAAAGGAAAAACGATTATTATTTCCATATAAAAGCCCAGTTTAATTAATACTAAAGGTAAAAGTTGGCAAGACTTCGCTCATTACTCGTTTTATGTATGATACATTCGATAGCTCATATCAGGTTTTTTATTCTTTTCATTTAATGCCTTCATCTAAGCCTACTTACCTAATTTCTTTGTATAAACATACAACAGGCAACGATTGGTATCGATTTTTTATCAAAGACGATGTATTTAGATGATAAAACTGTTCGATTACAGCTTTGGGATACAGCTGGCCAGGTATTCTCTTACTCCCCAGCCTATTCTTCCCCTCTCCCAAAATAACTTTGTTTAAAACTTAATATGCAATTATATGTCAGGAGCGTTTTCGAAGCTTGATCCCAAGTTATATCAGAGATTCTTCTATAGCAGTGATCGTCTATGATATATCTAGTAATTATATTTAAAAGATAATGGTTTGAATATAATTATAACAAAAAAAAAGGTAGGAGCACATTTTTGAATACAACCAAATGGATAGATGATGTAAGGGCCGAAAGAGGAAATGAAGCCATTGTGATCTTGGTGGGAAACAAAACAGATATTAATGAAAAAAGGTAATAACTTCATATAGAATGTACTTGTAACTCACACATTTTAAAGAAAAGTGACTACAGAAGAAGGCGAGAAGAAAGCGAAAGAATTGAACATTATGTTTATTGAAACAAGCGCAAAGGCTGGGCATAATGTATAAAGAACAAGTCATTTTTATATTGAAATATTCATCATTACTTTCAGGTAAAATCATTGTTCAGAAAGGTTGCTCAAGCTTTACCGGGAATCAACCCACAAAGTCAATTAACCAGTTCGGAAAAAGATTCAAGTAAGTCCATATTCAAAATAATGCAATAGAAAAAGTTTAATATCCTTTTCCATGTAGTGCAAAAAATTAATCTTGATAAATCTGACTCAGAAGCAAATGGTTGTGCTTGTTAGACAACCCAATAAACAAAAAGTCTTTTCTGCCTTAAATTTAAAAACCGCATTATTTGTCAATCCAATAGAAAAAATTCAAGCAGTAAAATATTTCATCAACAGATTAAATTATAGTAATACATAGCTTTGTAATAAGCTTTGTATCCATGTTCTTTTTTTTTTTTTGCTTGTGAGGACTTTAGGCTTTGGAGAAAGAGGAGGTGAGATTACCGCTTTTCTGTATTTTGAATATGATTTTGCGTTAGGTTTAGAAAATTTGAATAAATCTAAATGACCAACAATAAATGCTTGTTACAAATATTTGAAAGCAGTCATAATATTTTCAGGATAATTATAAATAAAATTTTTCACATTTCCCTCATAACGCGTCTTGATAAAAACCACAGATAATATGAACACTAACAATATCACCAACATGAGTGATGATTTGAAGTATTGTAGTATCTGGCATATCATACTAGTATATTAAGCAGTAATTCTTTTTGTTATTAGAACTTTTCGTGCGATTCCTTTACCAGTGATGGTAAATATATTGTGAAAGTAGTTGATAATTGCATTAATGCTTGTTCCTGTCCAGATACGGCTAAGATTTGCAAGCATATCTTCTTGACAAGTCGTATTATACGAATTCATTTCTCATTGTGCTTTTCCTTGTTTGAGCCACTTTCTGATGACTTGCCAGATGTTGAAGACAGCTGCGATATTGATGAAGCAGAAAACTTTCGTCTTGCTGAATATCTTGAAAATATTCAGAAATATCACAACTTGTTTAACAGCATCTATCAGCAGGAAATGAGCAAGATTAAGTCTGGTATGCGTATGCATGCATTGAGGAAAATGAAAGACGCCATGAAGAAATCTGTTGCCAACATCAGTGATGTTGATGAGAGCTCTGCTTCTCTTCCTCCTAGACAAAGACAACAATTTTTTTTGTCATGTAATATTATTAAAATAAAACTTCAAAAATTTCATCTCTCAAGTATTAAGTAGAATATTTTAATATTTTTTTTTCCTGTAACTAGCATTTATCGTTGGTCATTTGGATTTATTCCCTGTTGAACCAAAAGAATTCAGGAAAGAGATCTTTCGCGTTGCCTTATATACTCTTGCGGAACATCCGGATATTTCCGTTTTGACAATTTTACAAAAAATGGTCAATGCCTTTATGCCAAAAGCAATTGGTGAACGTTTGGATTTGATGACAACAAAAATGTTATTGGAAAAGGATTTCAAATCAAACGTAGACATTTCAGCTCTGAAGCTGTCGGCTTCACACATGATAGATTGTGTGAATAAAGAAACAACGTCAATCTATATATAATATACTGTAAAATGATCAAAAATTGTACATGAATTTAAACCACGATGTAAAAAAATGGCTGCTTCTTTGGCAGAGAGCTAAATTTTTAACCTTTCCCTCTTTTTCTTTATTTCTGTAAAACTTTTACTACTACTATGTCTGAAACTAACGAACCTCGTCACTGTAGTGGTTGTAGAGTGCATATGCCTAACCCTGGTCGTTATAGAACTTGCGAGAACTGTCGTGTAATAACTTATTTTGACCGAAACATAAAAGTATTTATCTAACTTATATATTATAGGCACGACGAGTAAACCACTATCGTACTCAAAGCACAAGAACTTCGGTAGCTAGAAAGCCTTTGGCTTATATATCAGAATTGAGCAGATTCGCCTCGTGGTCACCAGGTCGTATGGATAAAGTATGTCAGCACTGTGGTGCACTCCATTGTGTTTAGGATAGGGGAGTTTTAGGTAAAAAATAGTATAACAACAAAGATAAAGAAATACTGTTAGAACTTGGTATCTCTTTATTAAGTTAAGATAACTAAGATTGAATATATTAAATTCTACATGTAAAAAGTGAGATTATTTATAGACATGATACGGATAAAGAATTAGGACAGATTTATGATCAACTCGACAGAATAGATGATTACTATTTCTAATTATTAGTTTAGCCTGTTCCTAGCTTGTATTGTCAATTATGCTATTAGGATGGTTTCAGATAACTCTGGATGTAGGACTATTTAAGGAGATGGTACGGATGAATATAAAATCCTCTAGTTCCGTGATTGGATATTATGGATAATAATAATATCTCAGTTAGGATAAATGTTTTCATGATTAAAGATGATCCGGTAAGTAATTGGCATTCCGTATTCAACATGCTCATATCATCAATAAACTATATTACAACCATGTCATTTTATTTGACTGTGTGAAGTTAATATGAATAAAGCTTTATATAAAAATCTAATCAAAGTCTTTTATTGATCTGTGTTGGGAATAATGTTATAAATGATTCCAAGTTATGTCAACATATTATTCAGGATCATATCCGATTCCTTTTACTAAAATAAAGTGACTATAATCTTATGTATCCTTAACATTATCCTCCACCAGATTCAACAACACCTTGTTGATTCGGCATAAGAGTGAATAGGTATGCGTATGAAATGTCTAATCAATTTGGTAGATCATTTTCATGTTAAATTGTGGGGTAAGTTACCGTGACTATCTTTGTCCGTGATTTTTTTTTTTTTTTATATTATTATTTTTTCTCCTTGTTAAGTCTTCTCTTTAACAATCTTTCTTCTCTACTAAGCTTTGTAGGAAGAGTTCTTTTCTTTGTCTCAACAGAGTGTACTTTTTTCTCATCACTCACTTTAGGTGTGGAATTTATATTGAACTCATTATGCTTGGAATTGAATGATGCTTTATTCACAATGTGTTCAGCTCTCTCATGTTCCAACTTTTTCAGTTCGTCTTGTTTATCCCAATATTTCTCTATGATAGTTGGGTCTGTAAAATCACTAGCCTTTTGCCATGGGTTAGCACGTTCGCCATAACCAGCCCATTTAACTAAAAACTCTCGATGACCGATTGGTCCGCGATGGTCACGAATGTCTTCAACTTCGTAATATTCATTTTCGATATTTGACTCATCCATGTTGACAACTTTTAATTCAGATGACGTGTAATTACGATGTAATAATTCATTCTGCTCATCTTTCAATTCATATGAACCTCCTCTATTCTTTCGAACCACTGTATAGGGACCTTTATATAATGGAGCAAGTTTACTTGTCCTATTTTCTAGTATTCAAGTACTATCTGAAAGATGATAATTTATGGTCTGAAATAAACTCGATTAAGCATATCAAATTTACAGGTTTGAAAGGTGCGTCTAAAGAATTGTTTGAGCAAATAATTAAGGTAATGTGCCATGAATATCAAAGTAATGGTGATGTTGGTACTTACTATATTATAGGGAAGTACGGATGATAATGGGATAATGAATAAAAAAAAAAAGCTAGAAAAGTCAATTTGTAAAATGAAGATGGAGTTACTTGATGAAGATTGTAAAGATGAGGAGCTTATGGAAATAATTGAAGTCCTTCAATTAGTGGCGATATATTGTATTGATGAATCATCACATAATAGTACAAAGAGTGAGATGTCTTATTATAAAGACGTTTCTCGTATTTTAGAAATCATTATGAGAAATACGTCATTTAAATTGAAAGAGTACGTAGAATAATAAAAATTTAATGAAATATCCATATTCATTTTTTTTTTCTGTTAGTGATGAAAACGTCAGTCAGATAACAAAAGATGTATGTTCAAAGATACAAAAACAATTCAAAACCAATATTGCTATGTCCGGCCGTAAAATAGATCTGCTAACTGAAGCTAGTGGGTTGGAGGTTTCTGCAAACGAATGGAAAAAGAATGTATCTAAACAAATAGCAGATAAACAACAATCCAAAAATGCTCGTATTAATAAGGCAATCTTGAACTTTTGGCATACTTTACCGATGCAGGAACGCCATAAAACAAACATGTGTACATTATCAATGGGTTGGATCGGTAAGAAAATAAAAGTAAATAAAATAAATAGGTAAATCAACTCATTTTTATATAGGCGAGTCTGGTTACATGTTTACAGTAACAACCCTTCCGACGCTTACTGAAACAGACTTTGACAACATCCTGGACTCACTTTTACCAGACGGGACCCCTATAGCCTCTTTGAAAACAAAATGGTTTCGCGAACCTCAGCTACCCCACTCATCCACGTTTCCAGCATCATATCCGCGTGCGAGTCCTACTGCCTGGCGCCTTTTTTGGAAGGCATCTATCCCACACAGAGCTTACACGTTACTCTGGAGACTTTATCATCACAAAATGCCGTGTAAGGAACGTCTTCACCAGTTAATCCCAACCCGATTTCCAGAACCTGATTGTGTATATTGTGGCGGTGTCGATTCTGAAGAACACTTTGTCTGGTCTTGTCCCTTCAAACATGAAATCTGGCAAACAATTTCTTCTCGTTTTTTCGTTGATCCTGCCAAATTGACTTATAGCCTCATTCAACTCCCTCCTTCCTCTGACCTTGAAGTCGCTCCTTCATTCTCTGTGACCTACTTGGATATCATCGCTTCTGTGCTGCTCTCTCTATGGCAACTTCACTGGAAATTTATTTTTGAAGACCATCAATTCTGGCCTCAGGAAGTCGTAGCAAGAGCCACTAGGCAAATCCTCAAGATTCACAAAGAAAACAATAGTCGTTTACTACAAGGCTAATCCATAGGGTGTTTCCTCTCAGTTCTCTACCTCAGGTTTCTTTGACATTATCACACTTAACACGGATTGCAAATCAAAAATAACAAAAACAAACTAACAAAAAAACACAAAATAAGAAACTGATTGTACTTTATTTACCGCTTACAATGGTGTACGCCTTGCGGCACCTAAATGAAATCCTCCTTTTACAAAAAAAAAGAAAAAAAAAAAAAGTTTACAGTAACAAAGTTCAAAGATACATTCGTTGCAAAATACCATTCACCGTTGGCATACCTTTATTTTGTATCTGATGCGCCTGAATTTATTCAAACACTTGAATCATTGTATGAATGGAAAAACCACCAAATGTACATTAAGAGTATAGTTGCACTTGCATATAGAAAAAGACTCCAAGCCAAAAAAAATTCAAAATTTTATGCCAGACGATCTTCCCTCACCAAATCAGTCACCAAACGTCCTCTTCAGCCCCAGAAAAAAATGGAAGACACAAGAATCCGAAGCCAATGATGAACAAACATTTACAACGGACATTGAAGGGGAGCCGATTGAAGATTTGGAAGAAGAATTTTTAAACCAACTTTAATAAAAAAAATCTTCCATTATATCATGCTAGTATCTGAAATAATTTCTCTATTAGTAATAAACTTACTAGCGTTTTGCATTTTGTTATAATATTTAAATTAAATAAAAGAAAAAAGCAGTTGAATCCTTTACGATCTTTTTCGATTATTTATATCTTTTGTTCTAATCTCTTGGCGCAAAATTATCATTCTCCTTGACGCAGATATATAATTAAAGTCAACGCAAAAATTCTCTAAACGTAACGCAAAATCATATTCAAAATACAGGAAGTAAATGGAAAGTCCCTTTAAATCATATAAGCCACAAAAGTGACGTAATTTGCTGGAACCAAATTATATTTACCCAAAATAACGCAACTATTTGTGAACAACTTATTCACGTCTTTCTTGTTTTATTTGGCATTTGGACTAATTTTTTATTTTAAATCTTTGGGCCTGGTAAAAACAGTAAACAAAATCTTGATCATTTCACTAATATTTCTTTATTATTATTATTTAATAAAGCAATAAATAATACAATGGCCGAGAATTATGCCAAAGCAAATCAATATCAATATGCTGCGACATCTAGTCTAGTTTTACAAGCCAATCGCAAAGGCTTGCCCCGTAGAGATCAAGAACCTACAGGTGAACCAGATTCACTTTGGGGAAAAATCGATCCCAAAGATTTCGGTACACGTGCTGAACGTGAAATGCCCAAGGGTATTGAAGAAAAGAAGAAAAAGGCAGCAGCCAGACAATCTGAAGAAGCACTTGAAAGAAAACGCAAAAAGAGAGAAGAAAATGCGATGAACAGAGCTTATGGCCATACATCTGTTCTTTCAGCTACTGAAGATTGGGAAGGACTCAACTACAGACCTCGTGCAGGAACTCGCGAAGCCTATGAACTCATCTTGTCATTTGTTTACGAATATTTGGGTGATCAAGAACGCAGCATCATTCGTAGTGCAGCAGATGTCATTTTGGAAACATTAAAAACAGACACACTCAAAGACTTTGACAAAAAGAAAGAAATTGAAAAAGTTCTTTCAGCTAATATTGAATCTGAAAAATTCGCTCAACTTGTCAACTTAGGCAAGAAAATCACAGATTACTTTGCAGAAGGAGATGCTATGGATGTTGATGATAATGGCGATAAAGTAGGTGAAATTGATGCCAATTTAGGTGTTGCTGTTATTTTTGATGATGAAGACGATGATGAAGACGACCAATTTGAATTAAAGGAAGAGGATGAAGACGATTTAGACGAAGAAGAGCAAGCTGCTGCGGCTGCTGCGGCTGCGGCTCGCCAGGCTGCGGAGCAAGAAGAAGTAACTGAATCTAGTGATGAAGAGGATGGTTTTAAAACTGTACTACCTGGCCAAGAAAAGAAAAAGAAGGGAAAAAAGTCTGCATTCTCAACGGAACCTACTGATGATATTTATCCTCATGATATTGACGCATTCTGGCTTCAACGTCAAATAGCTGCTCACTACCCTGATCCTCATACAGCACAAGAAAAGACTGTTCAAGCATTTGATATCTTGGGATCAGAAACTATTGATATTCGTGATTGTGAAAATGAATTGATGGGACTATTTGACTACGATAAATTTGACCTTGTGCGTATTCTCACCAAGAACCGTGATCTCATCTACTGGTGTACTCGTCTTGCTCGTGTGGATGGCGATGAAAAGGCTGTTCTTGAGAAAGAAATGCAAGAGAAAAATATGGGTTGGATCTTGAGAAGTCTTGGCGGTGATCGTCAGCGTCGTGGTGAAGCTCTTGAAAGAAAGGGAGTCGTTGATACTGCTATGGAAATCGATGAGGAATCCAAAGCATCTCATCGTAGTCGTGGCCAATTACCTACAACTGTCACCATCACTCCTGGTACCACGGTTGCACCTCGCCAAATGCTTGACTTGGACTCTCTTGCGTTTGAACAAGGTGCTCACTTAATGTCTAACAAAAAGGTAAAGCTGCCTGATGGATCCTTTAAGCGCTCCAAGAAAGGCTATGAGGAAATACATATTCCTGCACCCAAGCCTGATCAGTTTGCCGCTAATGAAAAGCTTGTTCCTATTAAAAGCATGCCTGATTGGACACATGATGCCTTTGCTGGTGCAACCTCTCTCAATCGTATCCAAAGCAGATTATACCCTACTGCTTTTGATAGTGACGAAAACCTTCTCTTGTGTGCTCCTACTGGTGCTGGTAAAACTAATGTTGCTATGCTCACCATCTTGCATGAACTTGGCAAGAACCGTGATCCTGAGACTGGTTTAATTGATCTTGATGCTTTCAAAATTGTCTATATTTCTCCCATGAAAGCTTTGGTTGCTGAACAAGTTGGTAATTTTAGTCATCGTTTGAAGCCTTATGGTATTTCTGTTGCTGAATTAACTGGTGATCGTCAGTTAACAAAGCAACAAATTGCTGAAACTCAGATCATTGTTACCACACCTGAAAAATGGGATGTTATTACACGAAAAGCATCTGATCGCAGCTACACCTCTTTGGTAAGATTGATCATTATTGATGAAATTCATTTGCTTCATGACGATCGTGGTCCTGTTTTGGAAAGCATTGTTTCTCGTACTATTCGTAACATGGAACAAACACAAGAGCTTGTTCGTCTTGTTGGTCTCTCAGCTACTTTGCCTAACTATGCTGACGTTGCTGCCTTTTTGCGCGTGGATTTTAAAACAGGCTTATTTCACTTTGATAGCTCTTATCGTCCATGTCCCTTAAAGCAACAATTTATTGGTGTTACTGAGAAGAAAGCCATCAAACGGTTCCAAACAATGAACGAAGTTTGTTATGAAAAAGTGATTGAGCAAATTGATCAAAAGGAAGAGAATCAAGTTCTTGTTTTTGCTCATTCACGAAAAGAAACAGCAAAGACTGCCAAAACTCTCCGTGACATGGCCTTGGAAAAAGACACTATCACTCGTTTCTTGAAGCAAGATTCTGCCAGTCGTGAAATTTTACAGTCTGAAGCAGCTACAGTTAAGGATGCTAACCTTCAAGACCTCTTGCCTTATGGTTTTGCTATTCACCATGCTGGTATGACTCGTGCTGACCGTACATTGGTTGAAGAATTATTCGCTGATGGTCACATCAAAGTGCTTGTCTCCACTGCCACACTTGCTTGGGGTGTGAATTTACCTGCCCACGCTGTTATCATTAAGGGTACTCAGATTTATTCTCCTGAAAAAGGTCGATGGGTTGAATTATCGCCTCAGGACATATTGCAAATGTTGGGTCGCGCTGGTCGTCCACAATACGATACTTACGGTGAAGGTATTATCATTACTTCTCATTCTGAACTTCAGTACTATTTGTCGCTTCTTAATACTCAACTTCCTATTGAATCACAATTTATTGCTAAGTTGGCTGACAACTTGAATGCTGAAATTGTTCTTGGAACTATCAGAAACCGCGATGAGGCTGTTCAATGGTTAGGATACACTTATTTGTATGTCCGTATGCTACGTAACCCATCACTCTACAGTATCTCCTCTGATGACATTGAGGATGACCCACATTTGGAACAGAAGCGAGTTGACCTTATTCATTCAGCTGCTAGTATCTTGGATAAATGCAACTTAATCAAGTATGACAAAAAGTCAGGTCGTTTCCAAGTAACTGAGCTTGGACGTATTGCCTCTCACTACTATGTCTCTCATCATTCCATGTCTACTTACAACCAACACCTGAGACCCATGATGAGCGAAATTGAACTGTTCCGTGTCTTTGCGTTATCTGATGAATTCAAATATATCCCTGTACGTGAAGAAGAAAAGATGGAATTACAAAAGTTACTTGAGCGTGTTCCAGTCCCTGTCAAGGAAACTTTAGAAGAACCAACAGCAAAGATTAATGTTTTATTGCAAGCCTACATTTCTCAATTAAAATTAGATGGTTTTGCTTTGGTATCTGACATGGTGTATGTGACTCAAAGTGCTGCCCGTATCATTCGTGCCATGTTTGAAATTTGTTTAAAGCGTGGTTGGGCGCAATTAACCAAGAAAGCCTTAAATCTATGTAAGATGGTTGAAAAGCGTATGTGGCTACCCATGTCTCCTTTGCGCCAATTCAAGTCAATGCCTCAAGACATAGTTCGCCGATTGGAACGTAAGGAGTTCCCTTGGGAACGTTACTTTGACTTGAATCCACAAGAGCTTGGTGAACTTCTTGGCCAACCAAAGTTAGGCCGTACGCTTCACAAATATGTCCATCAATTCCCCAAATTGGATCTTCAAGCTCATGTACAGCCGGTGACCCGTTCCTTGCTCAAGGTTGAACTTACAATTACTCCTGATTTCCAATGGGATGAAAAAATACATGGTATTGCTGAAGCCTTCTGGATAATGGTTGAGGACGTAGATGGTGAACACATTTTGCATCATGAATATTTCGTACTGAAGCAAAGGTATGCTGAGGAAGAACACTTTGTGTCATTTACTGTACCATTGTTCGAGCCTTTGCCACCTAATTATTATGTTACTGTGGTCGCCGATCGATGGTTACATTGCGAAACGAAATTGCCAGTGTCTTTCAAGCACCTTATCTTGCCTGAAAAATATCCTCCTCATACAGAACTTCATGATCTTCAACCTTTACCTGTCAGTGCTCTTCGCAATCCTGACTATGAAAAGCTATATGCTGGCTGGATTAATCACTTTAATCCCATCCAAACGCAAGTTTTCAATGCATTGTATACTACAAATGATAATGTACTAATTGGTGCCCCTACTGGTTCAGGAAAGACGGTCTGTGCTGAATTTGCTCTTCTTCATTTGTGGAACCAAGCCTCCGATTCTCGCGCAGTCTATATTGCACCTTATCAAGAGCTTGTTGACCAACGTGTCTCTGACTGGTCTGCCAAGTTTAGTAAACTGGGCCAAGGTAAAGAAGTAGTGGCTTTGACAGGTGAAACAAGTGCGGATTTAAAATTGCTGGAACGTGGTGATATTATCTGCTGTACGCCTGTCCAATGGGATGTTATTTCGCGTCGATGGAAGCAAAGAAAGAACGTGCAAAACGTGGATCTTTTTATTGCTGATGAAGTTCATATGCTTGGAAGTAGCATGGGCCCTACATATGAGGTAATTGTATCAAGAATGAGGTATATTGCCTCTCAAACACAACAGCCTATTCGAGTTGTTGCTTTGGGTACTTCTCTTGCTAATGCTCGCGATTTGGGTGAATGGATTGGTGCTACCTCTCATTCTGTCTTTAACTTCCATCCATCTGTACGTCCTGTACCTTTAGAAATCCATATTCAAAGTTACAACGTTCCCCACTTTGCTTCTCTCATGATGGCTATGGCTAAACCAACTTATATTGCTGTCACTCAACATGCAGATAATAAACCTGCTATTGTGTTCGTACCGTCAAGAAAGCAATGTAAATTAACAGCCGTAGACTTGATCACTTATTGTGTTGCTGACGATAAAGCTCATCAATTCCTACACTGTAAGCCAGAAGAGGTTGTATCAATCTTGGAACGTGTGCAAGACAAGTCTTTGGTTGAAACCCTTCAACACGGCATTGGCTTTTATCATGAGGCGTTGTCAAAAGGAGATAAAAAGATTGTTGAACAACTCTTTGAGTCTGGTGCCATTCAAGTTTTGATTGCTTCTCGTGATACATGTTGGTCTCTTCCTGTTCGTTCACACATGGTTATCCTCATGGGTACTCAGTACTTTGAAGGCAAAGAACATAGATATGTAGACTATCCTATTACAGATGTTTTGCAAATGTTAGGTTCTGGCTGTCGACCTCTGGACGATGAAACTGGCAAATGTGTTCTTATGTGTCAAGCCAACAAGAAGGAATATTACAAGAAATTCTTATATGAAGGCTTACCAATCGAGTCTCATTTAGATCAACATTTGCATGATCATTTCAATGCAGAAGTAGTGACAAAAACGATTGAAAATAAGCAAGACGCAGTCGATTACCTTACTTGGACCCTTTTATATCGTCGTATGGCGCGCAATCCAAATTACTATGGATTGCAAGGCACATCACACCGACATCTCTCTGATCATCTTTCAGAACTTGTGGAAAGCACACTGACTGAACTTGAGGAAACTAAATGTATTACTATTGAAGATGAGATGGATATCAGCCCTCTTAACTTGGGTATGATTGCAGCCTATTACAATATCAACTACACAACTGTGGATATGTTTAGTGTCAGTCTAAAAGAAACTACGAAACTCAGAGGTCTTTTGGAAATTGTTTCATCAGCTACTGAATTCGATAATATTCCTATTCGTCACCATGAAGAAACTATTCTTCAACGCATTTATGATCGCGTACCCATCAAATTAGCATCACCCAAGTTTAACACACCAAGAATCAAAACAAACATCTTGCTGCAAGCTCACTTTTCTCGCGTTCAATTACCACCTGATCTTCAATCAGATCAAACGCTCATCTTGGAACGTGTTGTTCCTCTACTGCAGGCCTGTGTAGATGTCATCTCTTCAAATGGTTGGTTATCACCTGCTTTGTCTACAATGGAATTATCTCAAATGTCTGTACAAGCCATTTGGGACTCTGATTCACCACTTAAACAGATTCCTTACTTTACCAGCGACATCATTAAGCGTTGTGAAGATAATGGCGTCGAGTCAGTGTTTGATATTATGGAATTGGAGGACGATGTTCGTAACGACTGTCTTCGTTTGGACCAACGCAAGATGCGCGAAGTAGCTCGATTCGTAAATCGCTATCCTAATATTGAAGTTGGATTCGATGTTGCTGATAAGGATGAAGTGACAGCAGGCAGTGTAGTCAATGTGAAGGTTCAATTGGAACGGGAAGCTGAAGAAAATGAGGAAGTGGGGCCAGTGATTGCACCATTCTTCCCAAAGACAAAGGACGAAGGCTGGTGGATTGTCATTGGTGATACAGAATCAAAGACTCTGTTAGCTATCAAAAGAGTGACCTTACATCACAAACTCACTGTGAAACTTGATTTCATTGCGCCTAAGGCTGGTCAGCATACTTTGAAGGTTTACTTGATGTCGGACAGTTATAATGGCTGTGACCAAGAATTAGATATGGAACTAAACATCAATGAAGGAGAAGAAAGTGATGAAGATGAATCTATGGAAGAAGACGAAGAATAAATTTTCTTTTAATAAAATTGTATACAATATTTTGTCAATAAATATAATTTCAACTCACTTTTTTTTTTTTTTTTTTTTTTTTTTTTTTTTTTTTTTATAAAACTCAACAAACGTATGAAAGTATTCTTTTGTATGTGTTTACAACAACTTTCTCATATGAAGTCTGTGATTAAAATTATTATTGCTACTCTAGAAAGTAAAAAAGGGAAAGCTAGCAGATACAAACATAAAAGAAGATGTAATTTAAAACAATTAATCATCTATAAACGAGTACGTATGTGACTAAAGCACCCATTAAACAGCAATATACTCGACATAAGTATTATCTCTATCTGCAATTGTACTATGCAATTATAATGGATTAAAGCGTAACTGAAGCAAGTAAAAAAGACTGTTACTAATGAGCAGTGAATGCAAGAACACAGATTTATTCAATGTCATTGATCAATAATAATAATAATAATAATAATAATTTGGAAAAGTAAATAAATTAATTGGCAACAGGTGCAATTTGAACTTCAGGGACTTCTTGGTTAAAGACAACATAGTTGTTCTTCAAAAAGACATCACCCAAGATGGCAAGATCACCACCAGCAGCAAAACCAGCAATACATTTGTTACCATCCTTTTCAAAGATGAGGGAGTCAGAGGGAACTTCGAAGGTGGAAGAACCAAGGGTGAAGACAAGAGGTTGAAGCTTGGAAGTATCACAGGTGATACTGTAAGTACCATCGCCGTTGTCGGAAGCACCATAAGATCTAGCCACCTTTGCAGCAACGTCATCAGGAAGAAGTAAAAGAGTGGTACCAGTGTCGAGGATAGCATCAAAGGAAGCAGAAACTGTTGTGCCACCTATCTTGGTGCTCTTGACAGTAACACCCCAGAAGCCTTCTGAGTTATCGATAGGGACAGTAGTTAAGGAACCCTTGAACTTGGAGGAGTCATAGCCACCAAAGATATATTCACCTCCACCTCCGTTGCTTTGCTTACCGAGATAAACACCGAAGATGGGTCTGCTGATCAAACCTTGACTGATCAAATTGTCGACTGGAGTCTTGACGCCACGAACGGTTGTAATCGTGTTGAAACCAAGACCCAAGAGACCATCAATCACATCTGTAGCGAATGCACTAGATTCACGCTTGGCTAATTCAATAGTTTGCTTTTTAATCAAGAGACCTCCAAGGTTGACATTGTCTGTAGCTAAGATACCGCTTGCGCTAGAGCCATCACCGTAAGAGATGGACCAAGTGCGACCGTCGGCAGCGTAAGTGCTTGATTTTTTAGGATCATACTTAGTATGAGAATTGCTGCAAGAAGAGCATAAAGTGGATGCTAGAGAGAAAGAAAGAAAAAAAAAGTGAATAAAAGAAGGCCCAGCAATTTCAAAACTTCTTACCAAACCACATATCAGAAGAACCAGTATCAAAATCAAGTTTGAGCTTAATACCAGGAGTACCAACAGTGACTTCACCGTAGTATTCAACATCGTTTTCATAATCAACCATAGGAACAGAGCCACTGGCCTCGGTTGTAATTCCTCCGCTTCCAACCTTTCTTCTATTGTACTTGGCGAGAGCCTTATTAAGTGCATTTTTGGCGCTAGGTTTGTAGCTGTTGTTCTTGGCCAAAGGAATGTTAATTTTCTTGCCGTTGGGTGCAGCTTCGACAGCAAGTGTCATGGCAGCAAGTGCTACACAGGAGGAGATTAAAGTGAACTTCATTTTTCAGTAGAAAAGGATTGATTAAAAAATGAAGAAAGAAATGGTTTGATAGAGAAATGAACTTGGTGAATATCGGAATCCTTTATATACGTTTTCTTTCTCCTATTAATTGTAATAATTAATATTTTTTTTAAAAAAAATGTGTGTACGTGTATATGTGTACAATGGTAGATTGATAAACTGCGATATTGGCATGGAAGCATCGGATTTTCTGCTGTTGTTAAAAAAAAAAGAAATGCTGTTGTATTCTGGATAAATGTCCTTTCTGGGATCAATATCCTTTCTGGGATCAATATCCTTTCTTGGATTAACGTTGCTTAACTCTTTTTAGTGATTTCATCCCAATTAGAGTAAATTTAATTTATTAATTGTTACATTTAATTCAAATTGCTGTGATCTTAAATGTGCGACCTATTCTTATCAAGGTAGTAAGCAATGACTGGACTTTAAAAATTCAATATTACAATAGTTTACTCTAAAAGGAAATGATTGGATTTTTTTAGGTGACTTGAGATTGAAAATGAGATCACTTTTTTTTTTTGAAGAAATTCATGAGGGATCAAAGACGATCAAAATTCTAAAAAGAGACTTTCCAACATTTATTTTAGGCCTTTTTCGCTTAAATTAAATTTGAAATGGAATTCATCAATTACAACTCGCTATCTGATCAGTATGATTATGAATCGAGTTCAGATGAGCTGGAGCTTGAAAACGTTGCTCTCTAACATGGCAATATTGAAAAATTAATTGACTATGAGTCTGCCTCTGAAATGGAGGCAACGAAGATGGAGGCTGTTGTCGACAGTCTTGCCACTGAGATGAATGGCACTTTTATTGCACCTCATAAGAAATACAATAACTATGGCGTTAGTCAGATTTCCTACTTTCTAGAAATTATACTTGAGGAAGGGGTCACAGTACCCAATGCTACAGAAATGTGCATGGTACCGCGTACAAACTTTTCAACAAGTTTAATACGGGAGATGGAGTTATTATTCCCGGTAACGGAATAAAAAACGCAACAGAGGTACCCCTCAGAAGCCTTTCCCGAAACACTCTGTCTGATTGGCTCATTTTTCTTCTTGTACTATGGAGATGCATAACTGATAAATGCTCTTTGTCCCTCAAGCAAGCATAAAATTACACATTGAACATGAATACTTCACAAACAATTAAACTTTGTCATAAGATTGTTTCTGAATGGAAATTAAAAGGAGGAGCCTTCCCAAAAAAAAAAAAAAAAAAAAAAAAAAGTATTTATCGACGAAGTACTCAAAAAGATAACACAAGAAAATCCTTGAAGAACAGTACTACAGCCTATCACATTGTATATTTTGTAGAGGGTTTTATGGATGTCCTCGACAGGCATAACAAAAAGGGGCTCTTCATTGTAATCGACAACTGTAGGATTCATCACTCTCACTTTGTTGTTGATGCTATAAACAAAAGAGACCATAAGGATTTGTTTGTCATCCTGTTTACCTTTTCTGAACTTTATCGAGGAACGCTGGTCGAATATAAAAAAGCAACTTTCGAAGAAACCCACTCGATAAGAAAGACAAACCTACATCCTGTCTTGTTGAAGCATGGCCTCTCGTAGTTTCAAACTTTGTAAGTGTTCCTAGCTCATCAAAGCCTCAATACCACCATTGTCAAGATGCAGAATTTGTAAAACAATTATCCTATAAGAAAAGTGAAGGCCCAAGTTTAAACTAAAGTAAAATAATACGTATAAATGCTCAAATTCACTCCTTAAATATCTTAGTAGCTTCATTTATAATGCAATGGTTTGTTTGTTAGGACAACGCATTAATACTAGTACTACTATTGCTGTTGTTGTTGCTGTCGATACAGCTACTTCCTTCAACCTTGATTGCTTAGCTACGTAACTACAGTATTTGTAGTCCAACTTCGACCGAAGTAACAACTAAGTTCGACCAATTTTCATTTCTTTTTTCGTCTGTTTCTGAATACCAATTCCAATCAAGCTGGGGTTTTCTTTTCGACTTAATCAATCGAACTTACAAGAGTTCCTCTTCAATATCTTTGAAAAAAATGATTTCAGAATGTCTTATTGATCCTTGGCAATCTTCAGCCGAAACCGAGTTTCCAGTCTCTCCAATTCTAATGACTAGACTGTCCCGGCCAGTCAGTGGAGACCTTCTAACAGTAATCTTAATCTTTGCCCAAAACTCTTCAATTGAATTTAAGAAAGAAGAGCATGATGGCAGGCATATTACCTTATATCCTCTTCTTTCTGCTTCCTCCATAATTGTTTTGATCTTATGGATAGGAATGTTGCCAAGCACTGAATAACATCCTTTCATATTATTACAATATAAAATATTCATTACATTAATCAAAAAACCATAAATTCCTTCCACTTTGTTCCATATTCTGTTGCTTTAAATCCCAGGATAACAACACCAAGAGAGCAAATAGCATCAAGTATTGGAACAGAGGGACCTCTAATTATTACAACCATTACTTTAGATAGCCCTCCCTTCTCGGATCTTTCTTGACTCTGGACTCGTTAATAAATATGCAGTTTTGCATATATTTCACTCAGATTACAAGCAAATACAAGTAAATACAGATAAATGCACATCATAGACATAATACACTTAACACACCTATTACACCATTTTGGTTAGTGCGCGAAGGTAGTAGAGCGGAGAGATACTAGTTATAGCTTTTTTTTGTGGGCGTATTTGGAGTTAAGCAAGCATTAGCACTCTGAAGTAAGAATGAAGAGTTACCAATCAACACCAAATATTTATCCTTTGCTGCTCTAATTAATGATCACTCTCTTCGCAAAATTTTGATTTAACACTATGCCAAATTTTTGCTTGCGAGTTGCGCAATATTTTTGGAAAAAGGTGTATCACATCTAATATAATGAATTGATTTCTATGCAGATACTTTGAATGTATGTTTTTGTTCTTTTAAAAGCATTGTTCTCAAATATAAATTACATTACATCTCAACCGTCATGCACTCACAGAAATTATTAATAACTGTATACACTTAAAAGTAAGGCACAACCAATCGAACCCTAGATCAAAGATCATCCAAAATAGCATGTGACTGAAAATTAGAAATTAGTCGTAGTCTTACGGGATTACTTTTGGTTTTTTATGCCTCAGATTTACCGAAAGCCGAGTTGTTTGTTTTGCTCCTTATTTTTAAACAAATGTAATATTTTTTTAGTAGCACAAAAAATAGGAATCTATTTCAAAAAGATAAATGCAAAGTACAAGTACCTGATACGCAGCATTATTTAGCCTTTTTTTTTGTGAAAGGGGTTATATTTTGTGCTGCAAAAGACGCTTATACTATTTTTCAAGACTGATAATTCATCATTAAAGAACATCTTGTTATATTATTCATGATAAGACATAAGCTTGTGTGAAACGTAAAATGAAAAATGCAGTGAAACATTATTATCACACAAAGTATCCTTTAGCATGAGTCTTTCGTAACAATCCGTTTATTAAACAGCGTAAGTTTGATGGGGGACAATAGTTTTTTTTTCTCCGAAATAAATGTTTATCTTATCCAAACATGTTTGTAGTAAAAAATAACTTTAAACAAATCATTCGAGAGCTGTATACTATGTCTTATTAAAAAATGAGTAAATCCTAAGAAAAAATCTAATAATCTTCTCAGGTATTCCCTAAAATTTTCTGCTGAAAAACCAGCAGCTTACTTGAAAATATCATGTTTATTTGCATTACAGTCTGTAGCTTTTATTCTTGTTTTACCGTTTCTTCAATTATGAAAGCTTTTATCTGCATCAAATCATTCATTCAGACATACTCATATCTATAGAAACCATCCTTCAATTGGTAAAGGAAAAGAAATACGAAATTGAATGCTCCTAGCATCATCAGTTTCTTATTCAGTAATAGAGTCATGAATGTAATTATAAATAATTAAATTATAAAACTAAGTTATAAAGGGCTCTTATCTACATATTGTACTGCACATACAAATATTCAATTAATAAATAATGCTGTCAAATGTGATTATTTGAGTCATAGAGGTTTATGAATATTGAATATTGTAGAAACACCTTCCTTCAAGCTAAAATTGATCTCAAGAAGAAACCACCCCAGTTGCATCTTATGCAACATAAAGTTGACTTTAGTCAACAAAAATTCCATCATTAGAAACTTTTTTCTACACAAATAGCTTTAATTTTGCCCTACGAAGATAGAAATGCCCTTGCTTCGAAAGGAAACTTGTCATTCGATTCGTAGATTCATGGGAAAGCCTCTTCAGATAATCATCATCCATGATTTTGTTGTTTCACATACAAATTTTACATATTTGGGCCTTGTCTGCACCATTCATATAAGCCATTCGAGCTTGCGACGCTAAGAACAATATATGTGAACTTGGGAAGAAAGGCTTAACAAGGCAAAGGAGCCTTTAGCATTAGCTCTATTCATCCAATTCCTTACTAACTTGAAGTGCTTTATTTAAAGCCAATGCTGTAAGCAAATAAAGTTTGGGAATAGCGCACTTTCGACATGTGAACAAAAAGACAAAAAAAAACCATTATCAGAGGTTAGGTATGTATTGTCTTTTTACGAACAGTACGCTTGGCTTCGAGCTTTTCATACTGATTGGAATCTCTTTGTGCCATGAGTCAAACAAGGTCAGAACAAGCTGAAGGACATTCATGCTGGAGATCGACGGGTTTTAAGTTAGAATGCCCAGTCGCTTTAAAAAAGTTGCATATGTGACAGAAAGAATAAAAAATAAGGAATACCAGACTGCCTCTAACATTGTTTTAAACCCTTATTCTAAGTAAAAGTGGGCAATTCTAGTCATTTCTTTTGCCTATCTGTCATTTCCAAGCTACTGAATTGCTTTGTATTGGGTATTTCAATACAAAACTCCTACTGTACTACACCCTGCACTGTATCACTGTGATAAATGAGGTGGAACCTCATACTTAAGATAAGCGTAGATTTTATATTATGCAAAATGAGGCACAATATAAGTTGAAACGGCTCAATTCCTTTTACGCTATAATTTATGAAAAGAGATCATTCAATTCATCGGATAAGAAGACCAAGCCTGGATCATAAGCATGTGTTTCCATTTTATCATCAATGTGCAGTAAAAGGTTATCCCTGAGAGTTACAAGTATTGTGTCTGTAAAAGATTTTGAATACAAATAAAAAATCTTCATGTGCCTTTTTTTCCCAAAATGGTAGATATAAACATATTTAGCTTTTCAGTTTAAGATCTTATAAAATGTAACCCTGGTAAAAGAGAAACCCTTTTTATGGCAAAAATATTAATAAATAGAGCCTAATGAACCACATTGACTTCCTAAAATATACTATAAAACCTTAATTTTTGTATGTTAAACAAACATAATTTTCAATTTAAAAAAATCGCACAGATTTCCTTGATGTTTATCAATGCGTGCGTGTGTACAATATTTCTTATCAATTAGTAGACCTATGTCATAGAAAAAAAAAAAAAAAAAAAAAAAAACTAGTACTGAAAAGACAAGTTGTAAAAGAAGTTTGACAGTCTGTGGCCCTTCAGAATTTGGAGCTGATCCTTTATATTGTTAAATGTGTGTCTGACGGTCTATCTTTCCATAGAATGAAAGAAAATACTTTTAAAAGTCATTTTAGGCTTGAAGACTAAGGTCCATATTCAAGTTCCCTATATTGATAAGTCAATATTAGGACCTGTTACGATGAGACTTGACAGGTGAATATTTTAGTTTTTTAACAAGTATTCTCATTTTCCGAAGTGATAGGACTCACCAATGCTTGAAAAAAAAATTCGAAAAGGAAATTGCCTCATAAAATTTTGTCGGAGATAACAAATCATGAGTCCCATTGAGTCTGACAGGCCATATACTGCTCCTTTGTTATTGTTTGAATGAGAAGTGAATATGCTACAAATTTACTACGAAAATCCACCAAATTCAGTTTTTTTTTTTTTTTTTTTTTTTTTTGCTTAGTTTGACTGATATCCTTTTACTCCTCTTTCAAACGATCAAATTATTTGTATTCATTCTCCAACATACCTTTTTCTTTATTAAAATTATAATATATTTTCTTTTATTTGGGGTATATGTGTATAGAAGAGTAAGAAAAGACATTAGCTACAGTGTACATGAACGAGTGTATATCAGTTGTGTTTGAATATTGCTATCATTTGGATGAGGGTGAGCGGATGAGCTAGCATCATAATGAGTAGATACAGATGTTGTACGTCTACGCAATTCATCTTCTTTTTCTTTTTGTGCAAGCTCATCAGATGGTAGCAAAATGGATCTATCAATTGACGCAGGTAAGCCTATTCGGTTTTTAAGAGAAGAGCGTTACTAATGATTTAAAAATATGAATGTATAAGTTACCTCTGTGTCGACCTCTGTACATAAGGGCAATAAGTACAAGTTTACTTAGAGTCCTATACTGGGCTGCTTGTGAGGCGGACGTGTTGGGATATCCAGTTGATGCGCCTACATTACCAAAAGCTGAAACACATTCATAAATCACAGTAGCTATTGTTATAGGGGAAGGCGACATGATGGGTTGTGCTTCAATAACACAAATTAAGAAAATACCCGTGATTACCCAGCAAATATCGCTGGTTAACTGTCGTTGCACTTGTGTAATCACAAAAAAATCGGGTCCTTTCAATAATTTTTTAGATTGATTGGCGATACTTGTCATGGTGGAGTGCCGCTTGAGTTTAATGAAGGGTGCTTCCGATAGTTCTACCTCAGAAAATTCTTGAGGTTCTTCATTTTCCCCTCTGAAAATACCAAGTGCTCTTTCCTATGTGTAGTTGCTTTAGAATCTTCCACTTCTAATAAAGTTTTGTTGTTACCTGATAAACATTACTATTTCTCATAGAAATAGCAACTGGGTAAACACTGATATACATTGCTACAATATATACAAGTTGCGATCCAGGGTTTAAGTCTGCAAGACTGATCACACTAAAACCAGCTATACACAGAAAAATGAGTGTTCTAGAAGTAGTTACTATTATCTATACCATTTCGCGTAGCTACTGATTGAAATAATCCATCCAAAAACCTTGATCCCCAACTAATGTCAGACAATACAGGTAGCCAATAATTTAAAGCTAAAAAGCTAACAAGTTCAATCAGTGTGATAATGATCAAAACGATTAATAACCACCATGTCTGTGTAGAGGGAAACAAGGTTGTGTAACATCGTCGAGGATGATCAAGTAAATACCGAAAGGTCTCTTTTGTTAGCTCTTTGGATTTGGGTGCTAATCGATAACAGGCCCAAATGATAAATCGAAGCATAATAGCAAATGCGGTGTTACCAACCAAGATCAGAATGATACACAAAATCAATGGACAGGGTGCATTTTGAAAAGGTACCATGCTTGCATCCAAATTATTCAAGCCAAGGTTCGTGAATGCCGAGAGGCTAAGAAAGAAGGAAAAGAACCAAGGTTCAACAGGGCCATTGGGATTTGATGTTTCGAGTACGGCCTGCGCGTAAGTGGAGCAAGCGACGTAAATTCGAAACATAAACCCAAAGACAATGACAAAACCCAAATAATATATGGGAATAAGCCACGCAAGCATATCCAACGCACAATATTCTGTTCCACCCATACGATAGCGTTCATGTCTCGTCAACTGTGATTTGGCAACAGGTCGATCCATGATCTCAGATTCTGAGTTGGTACGGTAAATTGGGATAGAATTATTTTCGCCTTGATGAACTTGTTGCTGAAATTTCTTTCGTTCTCGTTCACGAAGAATATTTGTATCTTCTCTAAATGTGATTTGTTGAGCATTCGGTGTGGTACTAGCGTTATTTTGTTTATCTTTATCAAGAGAAATGCTGCT
Source organism: Rhizopus delemar RA 99-880 (assembly GCF_000149305.1). Classification (NCBI taxonomy): domain Eukaryota; kingdom Fungi; phylum Mucoromycota; class Mucoromycetes; order Mucorales; family Rhizopodaceae; genus Rhizopus; species Rhizopus delemar. The sequence continues at coordinate 5,649,907 of NW_027137827.1, read as the reverse complement.
GTTTGTACTCTTGTTGCTACTGCTTATATGACTGCTATTTCCATTTTTATTTGTGCTGTCATCAGCAGCAGTATCACGATCAAATGGTGATATCCCACTGGTTCTTCTACTAGAATGTGCTTGTTCATCTTCGTTTTGATTTGAATTTGCGTCCATTTGAATTGAGCTATACTCTTTTGGCTTTTCTTCACTATTTTTTGTTGCTTGTGTGCCAAATGAACTTCTTCGATCTTTAGAAAAGATCGAAAATTGTGCTGAATTCTGTACTGGAGTTGAACGAATTGAAATGAGTGACATTCGTCTACGAATTGGTCCTAGCATTTTAAAATTTTCCTGTTGTTTTTGCAACTTTTTAAGCTTGTATTCTTCCTTTCTCTTTTGATTTTCTACCAGAACGTCTTCAAAACGTTTTGAGAAATAATAGCGTCTCACCATGACGACGAAAAAGGAAATTAAGGCATGGTGACCCATAAAAGTAGAAAAGAATAAAACAAGCATTTGATAAGTCGACATATCTGAAATGGTAATTGTGTTCAATCCAGTATTGGTGATTCCTGTGGTAGCCATAAAAAGCGAATCGATATAATTCCAATTTGTCCCTGGTTGACAATAGTACAGTCCAGATATAATAAAAATAGAAAAAAGGATGTAGAAATAATGAAGCTCTAAGAAATGAATCTTTGTATTCCAAAATCGGTTTATTGCTGCACCAATCTTGCTCTTTGATAACATGTATTTCTTTATTGTTCCAGTAAAAAAGAGGGAAAAAAAAATTAGACAGCAATCAACTTTTTTAATATTCCGCATACTCTCACAGTCTTTTTTTGGGTTTTTTTTTCTTGATGCGTCATAAAATATAGCATCAAAAATTTTTTAGATAAAAATTCTATCTTACAGAAAAAGCAGCAATGGGACGGACATTTCACATTTAAGAAAAAAAAAACATGTAAGCGAAAAAACCTAGCTCTCTTTCTTATTAAATGATCTATTATTGTGCAATAAAGTGAAACAGCACAGGATTTCAGGCATACACAATGTCATATTACTGCTTTATTCTACATTTGGTATACAAAAGCTGAAACAAACCTGTGCATTACATCAGTTTATTTTCTTTTCATTAAATATAGACTTTCGTAAGACTAAATGACAAAGGACCCAGACACATGGTACTACATCGCCTTTTATAGTAATCGATCTTCCACGATTGATTTGAGAGTGATCCCTGTTCCATCAACGAGAATCACTTTTTTTTTTTAGTTGCAAACTGACAATAAAAAGCTGTAGAAGAAACAAGTATTCAACTATTTTAAGGGGTATTTCATTTTATTTTTATTCTTCTTCTTTAGTCAAGTCATGCGGTTTTAAAAGAGGTATGACACTTGTTAATTGTTCAATAGTTTCAAACTGATTATTTGCTTCAAGCGATTGAGTGATATGTGTAATTGTTTCTTGATTGAGTGTATATCCTTGGCCAACAAGATCAAATATAAGCGATACAGCCGATATATATTGCTGTTTATTTACAAATTGTATAATGATTTCATTCAACGCCTGTAAGTGCTCCTTTGTGATGGTTAGTTGTTTATATTTCATATCCAAATACATTTGCTCTGCTTCTTCTAATGCGCCACGACGTTTATAATAGTTGGTGAGTAAGACAGTGATCTCTGGATGAATTACATCGCCTCTATCTGTCGTCATCAAGACACCTTGCCATAATTGTTTTAGCATCTCTATTGAAGTTTTCTTTTGTTTGCGCGTCAAGCAGTATTGAATAAAAATCTCATAGGTAGCTTTATCAGCTACTATATGATCCTGCAACATATGTTTAAGCACTCTGTTTGCTGATGACTGATCTCCTTTGACCAGATAAGCCTGAATGACCATCCGAAAACTCGTTGAGTTCGCCACTTGTTCCATGCGAGCGCGCTCAAGTACCTGTTCAGCATCCCTGATTCTTTGACTTTGTATACATCCGGCTATCACCAAATTCCAAGTCTCCACATCCTCCAACTTGGTAGGGAAGGTATTCAGGACAGCATAAAACATATGTTTGAGGTTCGGATGACCCTTATAATAAACACACCGCATGAGCTTCTTGAATTTGTTAAACGTCTTTTTGGGATACGTATTACCAGATTCGATACGAAGAAACTCATCAAACCATCTTTGCATCCATTTTTCTTCTTCTTTATTTAGTGGTGTCACTCGAAGCGCCAATCCCATGATCAGTTGCATGTAGCTTTGGCTGCTGGGTTCAACTCCTTTAAGTCTCATTTCCGTCAAGACATCTAGCGATCTTTCTAGGGTATGGGCTTTTCTAAAGTTTTTAGCGTATCCTTTGAGTAAATAATTGTAAAAATGGACTGGCACCGGGGTAGGCTGTTTACTGATCATCACATGGGCTTGCTGTAATCGATTGTGTTTAAGGTGATTTAATAATTGTGCAGATAATTGCGAACAAGGAGTAGTTGTTGTGTAGAATCGAAAACAATTCAAGACCCTGTTGGATAACCATGACTTGGCATTCGTACAATGTAAAAACATTATTATTTGTTTTGTAAAAAATGACAGGAACCTAATAAAAAAAAAGTGCTTGTGGAGAATGAATTTTTTTTCGTTATTTTTTAATCCACTCCCCAGGAATTGATAAAAGTGTAAATAAACGCTCAAGTAAACCATAGCTCTAAAGATATATCATAGATCTAAATTTTGAATGCATATTAATAACTGAGATTTTCCCCTTGTGTATTATTCTCTTTTTAAATATACTACAATTTAAAAAGTTCCCTTACGTAAATCAAATAAAATACGGTGTTTTAATTATAAAGAGAAGCTTCTGTATTTTTTCACTTTTTTTTCTTTCAATAATTATAAAGACAAGGGCAGATGTCAGAAGAACAACATAATTGGAAATTTGCACAATGTTTTGGTGATAAGGGAGATTCAGATGATATAACAGATGGTAACTCCAATTGTATATAACTGGAAATGAATTTATTTATTTCCTGTAGCTGATATCATTTCAACGGTTGAGTTTGACCAAACGGGTGATTACCTTGCTACTGGAGATAAAGGAGGTCGCGTTGTTTTATTTGAAAGAAACGAAAGCGTAAGGAAACCGATATTCAATTAAATAAGGAATGACTTGAACAATTCTATAGAAAAAGAATTGTGAATATCGATTCTATACCGAGTTTCAATCTCATGAAGCCGAGTTTGATTATTTAAAGAGTTTGGAAATTGAGGAAAAGATCAACAAGATCAAGTGGTGTAAGAGACAAAATTCAGCTCATTTTCTATTATCTACCAATGGTAAGTTATCGCAACATACACGCGCCCTATACAAGACGTTAACAATTTAAAGACAAAACAATCAAGTTGTGGAAGATATTTGATAAATCTCTCAAGTTGGTAACTGAGCATAGTGCTGCACCTACTACTGCTACTGCCAATACCCTTCGTTTACCAAAGTTGACCCATCATGATACCATTGTGGCTGCTGTACCAAGAAAAGTTTATGCTAACGGTAATTATAGCATTGACCAGCCAGAGTTGGTTTATTGACTGTTTTGATAGCTCATACTTATCATATTAATTCTATATCTATTAACTCGGATGGAGAAACTTATATTTCTGCTGATGATTTAAGAATTAATTTATGGAATTTGGACGTCTCTGACCAAAGCTTTAGTAAGGAGGAAAATAGCAATAAAGAAAACAAAGCTAAACTTTATTCTAGATATTGTAGATATTAAGCCGGCTAACATGGAGGAATTGACAGAAGTTATTACTGCTGCTGAGTTTCATCCCCAACACTGTAATATGTTTATGTATAGTAGTAGTAAAGGTACTATTAAATTATGTGACATGAGAGAATCTGCTTTATGCGATCGACAAGCAAAAGGTAAATTGCCCAGTGGAATGAAAGGACATTAATTAATATTATATATAGTATTTGAGGAAGTGGAAGATCCTGCACACAGATCCTTCTTTTCTGAAATTATTTCATCTGTCTCTGATATTAATTTTAGCCATGATGGACGGTACATACTTTCAAGGGATTATCTTACTGTGAAGATTTGGGACCTTAATATGAACAATAAGCCTGTTCAAACTATCAATATTCACGATCAATTGAGATCAAGATTGTGTGATCTGTATGAAAATGATTGTATATTTGACAAGTTTGAATGTACCTTTAGTGGTGATGACAGGTAGCCTATTTTACATATAACTTATCAGTCACTTATTATATTATAGTCACGTGATGACGGGATCATATAACAACACATTCCATTTATATGATCGTGAAGGTAAAACAGATATTACGCTTCAAGCAGATAAAAGCGCTTTTAGATCCAAACGTGTTGGTACCACGAAAAAGATGTCCATTGCTAGAAACTCAGCTGCAAATGCTGATAGTATGGATTTCAGTAAAAAAATTCTACACTCTTCATGGCATCCAAGAGAAAATACAATTGCTATTGCTGCAACTAATAACTTGTTTATTTTTACGTAAATAACTTTTTAGTTTTTTTTTTTTTTTTACTAATTTATTTTATATAGTGAGCAATAATAGTTTTTTATATATGCAATATGTGAATATATGTATGCATCACTGTCTCTTATGGAATAAATTATATATACACATATATTATGCTTTTCTCTTCTTCAGGTTTTTTCCATCGTCTTTTTTATATCCAACTCTTTTTTTGCGCTCTTCTTCATGCATACGTCGCTTACTATAAAATCGTGAGTCTCTTAAGCTTGATGCTCTATTGTCATGACTACCTCTCTCTTTCTGCTAATTGATTTCGAATCTCAGGATATGTCGGTAATAAAGAAGGGTCTTGCGCTATATTTTAAAATATTTTAATCCATTGCCGTTCTTATTATTAATATTACTTACCCCTTGGTGATTCTTGGAAATAAGGGTGGTTTAAGGCTTGCTTTACAGTCAATCTTGACTTTGGATTATAAGTAAGCAATCCAGATAGTAAGTTTTGTGTGTTGTCTGAAAATCGAGGAAAGGTATCCTTAATACTATTGAAGCTAGATAATATAATGAGTATAAGATCGTACTTGTTCAGTCTTATGATTTACCTTTGATTTTGAAACTTCAGTAGTTTTGTTCCTGGTAAAAGACTATATCCAGGCCAAATGGTTTCATTGGGTGTACCCAATAGTTTGATCATGAAATTCAATTGTTCTTGATCCGTATTACCCGGTAGTAGAGGTTTATGTTGCATTAATTCACCCATAATACATCCTGCAGACCATAAGTCAATCGCAGCTGAATAGTGAACATCACCCAGAAGCACTTCAGGTGCTCTATACCATAGAGTAACTACATTGGGTGTCATTGATTTTTTGGGTAAACTAAAAGTTCTGGCTAGCCCAAAATCGGCTATGCAATTATGATTAGCATATGAATAGAGATATCTACCTATATAATTTACCTATTTTCAATATACCAGTGGATGTTAATAATAAATTGGACATTTTCAAGTCTCTATGAACAATAGAATGATTATGACAATATTCTAAGCCTCTTAATAGTTGAAGCATTAAACATTTAACTTTGTTTTATGTGCATTAGCCATCAGTACAAGTAAATCATTGTTTTACTTTCTTACTTTCAGGTGCTGTGTAAGGTACTGTCACCATATCCAGCAATGTGCCCAAATCCTATGTACACGTATAATTAGTTTACAGTAACCTTTCAACAATCAAGATCTTTACTTGTTCACAATATTCCATAACTAAATAAATGGCTTCTAAACGTGGTCCTACTGCAACATCAATCACATTGACAATATTTGGGTGTTTCATTCTTTTGAGGATGCTAATTTCTCTTAAACTACTGATGGGCATTCCATCTGTTTCTTTTTCCATTCTAATCTTTTTTAATGCAACTATTTGCTTTGTTTTTGAATCTTTTACTCGGCTATGCACATTTCATTAGTGTCATGTCATGTAACATTTTAAAGCGCATTTACTAAACAACGCCATAAGTGCCTTCTCCTACTCTATTTAGTTTTTCAAAGTCTTCTACGTCTCTGCATGCACCATAGAAAGGCATTTCTTTACATTCTATTGTTTTGCCTTTTACAGTCGTTAATTGTATTATTGCTGCTTCAGACATTAATTTTATAGGGAAAAAAAACCTTTTATTTTATTTTATTTTTAATCTGTATTGATAAATTCACTCACAGTCGGATCATCATCCGTATTAACCATATCATTAAAAAAGTCATTCTCTTCTGTTCTTTCATCAAAATAAATATCCATATTATTATCTTGATCTACCACCTGTTTTTCTCCTTGTTCTTTTCCTGCGTCCTCTTTTATGCCAGGTATCGGCACTATCTTGACTTGTTCCTTTCTTTGTTCAATTTGAACATTCATTTTTTTGGCAATGAAATCTGAAGCTTGCTCAATAGACTAACAACAAAGTTGAATTTTATATGTTCATGGAATTTCCTGTAGTTACCTCTAAAGTACTTGCTTGGTTTAATTGATTCATAGATTGTATAAATTGTTCGTGTTCCTTTTGAAATTTAGACAACTTTTCTTGATGTAACTTTTCTTGTTCAACTAATTTTTGGTCATGCTCTTGCTATTCAATTGTCAAAGAATGCATTGATAATTTAGTTATAAACCTACAATTAATTTTTCAAGCTCTTCTTTTGATTGTTGAATTTCTAAAGGTGGGGGAACAATGTGTTCTAGGAAACAAAATAGGTTAACGAAAAAAAACAGAAACATCCTATATTTTTGTTTACCAGCTTTATAAGGTGTGAATATTTCTGATAAATAATCATGATTTCTTTTATATCTTGCTACAGCAATATCTCTTGCGGAAATGTCATCTAGTTCATCTATAATAAAAACTAATGAGCATAAATTGTATACAATATAACTGTCATAAACCTCCTGAAGGTTCCTCTAATTCTTCTGGAACAGGCATATTTTGTCTCAATTTGTTATTAGGTTGTGGTTGTGGTACGCGTTTCGTCATTAAAGGGTTTTGATTTCTATATTGTTGTTGCTGTTGTTGCTGCTGTTGCTGTTGAAGAAACTGGGCATTAGGCATTCCCATAGCAGGAACACGAGGAGGAGGAACTTGAGACGGCATCATGGCTTGATTATAAAAATTGGTTGAACTCATTTTTGTATCAAATATGTAATGTATTTTGAATATAAAAAAAATGTCACAAAGCTTTTTTTTAAAAAAAAAAAAAAAAAAAAAAAAATAACGGAGTTTTGTTTTCAAAACGAACATATCGTATACGCGGCCTCTTTTACACTCTTTAAATACAAAATGACTTCCATTGGCACAGGAGTAAATTACAAAATGCAGCTCAACAACTGAGAGAGGAAATAGACTAAGAGTTATTTTTTAATAGTATGATTTATCAGTTTCTACTTATTCTCCTGACGGACGCGTCTTTCAAGTGGAATATGCAAATAAAGCAGTAGATAACAGTGGGTAAAGCCCTTTTTTATTCTATTTTACTGGTCACTTTCTAAATTTTAGTATAGAACTGCTATTGGTCTTCGTGTAAAGGATGGTGTTGTACTAGCAGTTGAAAAACTAATTCAATCAAAATTACTTGTTCAAGGAGCTAATCGTCGTATTCAAAGTGCAGATCTTCACATTGGCATTGTAAATTGAAAAAAAGAAGACATACACCTATTTATCATTGCATTTAGGCTTCAGCGGGATTATTGGCTGATGGTAGACATGTTGTTAACCGAGCTCGTGATGAAGCTCAAGCTTGGAGAGATATCTATAGACAGCCAATTCCAGGAAAGGTAAAAAAAAAAAAAAAAAAAATGTTTTACTACTTGATTTCCTGTTTGTCTAATACTCTCAAAAGACAATTGCTGATCGTTTAGGACAATATGTTTCTGCTTATACTTTATATTCAAGTGTTCGTCCTTTTGGTACGAGTATAATTGTTGCTACAATGACTGAGAAGGAACAACCTTCTTTATATATGATTGAACCTTCTGGTGTTTATTGGGTAATTAAATAACCCAAAGTGTGACATCAGCTCATATAAAATTAGGGATACCGTGGTTGTGCTGTTGGAAAAGGTAAATCTGTTGCCAAGACAGAAATTGAAAAGTTGGATTTGGAAAATATGACGGTTCGTGAAGCAGTAAATGAAATTACGAGAATGTAAGACTAAGATGTGTTAGTTAATTATAAATATATTTAACTCCGAGATATAGTATTTATACCTGCCATGATGATGTAAAAGATAAAGAATTTGAATTGGAATTAAGTTGGATTTGTGCTGAAACAAAATATAAACATCAATTTGTACCAAATGAATTAAAGTCAGAAGCTGAAAGATTAGCAAAGGAATCCTCATCAGATGATGAAATGGAAGACTAAATAAATAAAAAAAAAAAAAGATTTTTTGTTTGTTTAAGAAAATACCCCCTTTTTCTCTTTCTTTTTTATTACTATTATTAAATGGGATCCTCTTTGTCGATTCCTAATACAGAATTTAGTAGTTCATCACCTGTTAGTAGACCATTTACTAGTGAATCATTTGGTGCAAGAGCGGTTCGTGATAGACCAAGGCATTATAAAAATACAACAACTTGGTATGATACAGATACTGAAGATGATGAATATTATTCTTCTTTAAGAGATAAAGCAAGTGAACAGGCCAAAGCAAGAAATGAGTTGTATGCCCAAAGTCAAATAGCCTACCAACGTAAAGAAGGCAAAAAAGGTACAGTGCAAATATACGAAAACATGTAAGCTCATCGTAGTATTAGCAAAAGAGCTATCCTTAAAGGGACACGATCATGACGACCGAATGAAAGAATACAATCGTACAGCAGCTGAATACATGTACGCAAGTAAAGTAATAGTGTTGTTCTTGTCTAAATTCATTGACTGTGTTTAAAAAAGAAAAGAATCAGGGACGACCTATTAATGAAATCGATTTACATGGCTTGTTTGTTGCTGAAGCAAGACAAAAAGTAGAAGAAGCAATTCAAAGATGTCAAAATTCAAAACAAACTCACTTGATAATTATTGTGGGAAGAGGTCTTCACAGTCCTGGTAAGTTTTGATGAATTGATACAATTAATAATCATAATTTATAGGTCAAATTTCAAAATTAAAGCCTGCTATTATTCAGCTGGTCAACAAATACAATATAAGCTGTCAACCTGATATTCCTAATCCAGGATGTCTTTATATTGAATTTGGTAAAGGCAAAGGTGACCTATCTTGGCTTGATAGAATGGCATATTCAGGTTGTTTTATCATGTAAAATACTACTGCTCCTTAATAATAAATGGGATGCTTTGTTAAGATATGAAAAATAATAGAATAATGAATGTTAAGCCTGCATCTCTCCTTCTTTTTATGATTAAATTCAAACAAGTCGACCTCCCTTCTGTTGTAATCTATCTAAAATTTGAAATCATTGATCATTTTATTTATTTCGTGTTAGGTTTATGAGAATTGTCATAAACATTAGGAGGTGAATATACATTTTGAGGTGTCACAGCGTACGCTTGCTGCTGGGAATAAGGCTCATAATATTGTGGTTGCTGCTGATAGTATACATTGTCATTATTATAATATGCTTGCTGAGGGTAATATGGGTCTGTATATCCCATCGTTTGAGGTGTTTGGTAATAGCCATAGTGTTGTGTATTATTCGAGGGACTTGTCATTGTTGGTAACCCGGGCTCTTTTTCTTGCTCTTCCTGATGACTATAAAGGCGTTCATTACGGTTTCTTCTTTTCTTTGCCTTTGTGAAAAAGGCAAACCCAAATCCTCCTGCTAAAATGGCCACAAACCCACACACTGAGCCGATGATGGCTGCTTTACTAGTACTGTTATTACTTTGATTAGAAGAAGAAAGACTACTTTCAGTGGAAGAAGGTGTGCTGCTGCTACTGCTGCTGCTACTGCTGCTGCTGCTGCTACTGGCATTTTCTGTAGGAGAAGCTGAATTGAGCTTGCTGCTGAGACTACTGCTGCTAATAGATGATGGCATATTTGTGCTAGATTTTGGAGGATTAGATGAGCTATAAGATGGTGACATCGTAGAAGAAACTATAGGACTACTTGTAGGAATACTGGTTAAAGAAGGTGTAGTAGGTGTAGCAAGCGATGAAGACATGCTAGGTTGATTACTATCATTTGTGGTTGACGATGGTAATTGAGAAGTAGGTCCTGAAGATTCAATGCTACTACTGCTAGAAGGACAATGTTTGAAAAGATCACAAAAAATAGAAGCGTCTGCAGTAAATAAGAGTAGAGACAAAATAATAAATATTTTTTCTATTTGCATGGTTGCGTGTTTGAAGAAAACTAAAAAGAAAAAGAAATAATAATAAGAAATAGACTACAGCTATTTATGAGTTAGCTTAGGAAAAAAAAAGATATTAGGAGCAAACAAGCGAGTAAAAAGAGAGAACAATAAGAAAAGATTTTCCTGATTTGATAAAGAATCTTTGTCATACAATATGGATTATTAAGTTACACATATACTGTTCACTTTAACGAACCATAAAACAACAGAATGAATAAATGATATACCCACCACTTTTATCTAATGATGACTGAAGCTGTTCAGTGTTCCTTGATTTTTTTTTCTTCTTCTTTTGAAGTTGAATTCATTAATAAAGAGGATATAATTCACATGAATGTCACTGACACGTGCATTTATTTTACTAGCACAAAAACGGTAAAAATAAAATTATGATTGAAGCAAATTTACAAATACTTAAAAACAAGGGCAACAGACTTGGCTGTTGGTTATAAAGTCAGAAATATCAAGCTATAAAGTATATTAAACAATAATAATTTTACACTTGTTAGTTTTTTTTTTATTTTAGTAGGAAAAAATAAAATAAAAAAATGTACGCCAATCAGTAAACTAGTTCAATTAGAATCATTATTTCTTTAGCATCGTTTTAACTGCATTGCTCTTTCTCCTTCTTTTTGATATTAATATAGGCAGTGATTTTATCAAAGTCAATTGAATGAACAGCCTACTTCTTTCCTATTTATGTCAACACCAGATTGATGGTACGGAAAAATAGGTTAATCAGCGTCTTTTAGAAAGCGGAGAATTATCTCAATGTATACACAATCTTCTTTTGTGTCATAGTCTAATGTACTTTTAATCTCAATCCTTTTTTGTTCATTTTGTATCTTTGTGTAAAAATGTTATGTTGAAACAATATGAAGTACATAAAAGCGGATTACCTACTCTTGTAGTTATTTCATCTTCTTCGGCAAAGGCAATAATAAAGAGAGTGTTTATGTGAGCTGCTTTTAATAGTTTTTTATTTTGAAACCAAAAGGGGCACTGTAAAAGATACTTTATGTGGAAAGCTGCTTGATCAAGATAGATTCCTGCTTAAATTATTGAAGTTGAAGCAATAATACAAACATGGGATAAACGGGAGTCTTTAATAATTAACATTCTTGTGATTCTGCAACACAAAACGCTGATAATGTCTTACATTGTGCCATTGAGGAATTATGGTGTGCATGTCATTTTTTCATTCATGTAAAAATATTGCTTTCAATTCTTTAGCTGAGTAAACATGCTCTTGCTATTGAAAGACATACAACTTGAAATTGTTCTTCAAAAGGGGGAAGATGTGCTTATGAATTGATAATGTACTTTGGATTTTGTTTAATAAAACACATCACTTTCACAGTGTTTATGCTATAAGGATTTGACATGATAAGTTTATAGGAGAAAAAGAATGTTTATGTCTTTATATAAAAACAGGAGAGAAAAGAGGAGAGAAAGAGAGAGGGGAAGCATTGACAAGGGTTACTATAAATGTTAAAATCACTTTGAATAAGGCTATGATGTGTATGTTATCATAAAAAAAGACCCTTTTTTATGTACAGTCTGCATAATATATGTCTAACTGAAAAACGGCATCATCCAAGTTTAAACTGTGTATAAAAAGCATAGTTTTTTATTAATAATAAACAAATTATAAAAAAGCATATAAAAAAAAGGTTTTATTATGTGAAGCATAAGAAATTAAATAAAATTTGAATACGCACTGTGAGTTGTATTAAAATGATTGTTATAGTGTTTACATTTCGACGTCTTTTTTCCATTATTTTCTTTATTCGTTGTTGTATGACGATGAATTCTAATATGCTGATTCAAATTGTCTGATCTTGAAAATCGCTTATGGCAGTTTTGATAAGGGCATTCGAATGCTAAATAAAATAAGATGAGTAAAAGTATAGGATGGCATGATTTAGTTACGTTTTTCTAGTGTATGAATAGATCTTATGTGTCTCTTAAGATGCTCTGAACGTTTAAATACTTTTCCACAACCTTCTGCTTTACAAATAAACATACGCGTACCAGGTCCAGGTATGTTGGACACTCGACGTCCCCTTGACCGAACCGATTTTTTTTCTATCGAATAATCTTCTTTTAATGTCAAAGGCGGAGATACCGGTGAATAGCGATTGTTGTTATTATTGTTAAATATCAAGTGATTATTACTATTGTCATTTTGACTATTGTTGGTGGGATTTTCGAGATCATAATAAGGATGAGGTTGTTGTTGAAAGTTCATTAAGAGACTTTGTCCATTCAAAATATTCTTTTGCTGATTTATATCAACGTAAATTGGATCTATGAATGGAGCAATAGTAGAATGGATCATGGGTTGAGAAGGCGAAGGTGTGCTATGTTCACTAGGTGATGAGGTACCAGATACAGGAAGGTAACATGGATCGGATAACATACTTGTGTAGCTGAACCGTCTTTGCTCTTTCATGTTTGGATTCATGAATTTTAATATAGAATTGTTTTGATCATCTTGAAAACCCGATTGAATAGACATGATACGAATGTGTAGAAAAGAAGGAAGAAATCGAAAGGATAAAGTCTTTCTTTTTTTTTATATGAAAACAATAATAAAAAAATAATTAAATTATAAGGGGAACTAACTTTATGATTCTATTTTAAGTGAACAAACTCTCTTCTTTTAAACGATAAAGTAAAATTATCTCAAGCCTTTGTTATAAACACACACAAAAAAAGGGAGCCCGATTTAGAATTATTCAGACTTTCATGCAAAAGCTAAAAAAAAAAAGAGACTAAACGTCAATTTCATAAAAACACGAGCAAAAAGACATATAGGAGATACTGAAAAAAAAAAAAAAAAAAAAAAAAAAAAAAAAAAAAAAAAAGGGAAAGAAAATAGAATAAAAAGAGAAAGAGAGATAGAGAGGAAGGGAGGAGAAAAGGGGGAGAGGCTTTTTTTCCCTTAACATAAATAGGCCTTCCCCTCTCTCTCTTTTTTCTACTCCTCTCTTACTTACCCTTTAAAGATAATTCATCTGCATCTGGATTCTTTCTGTGTATGTGTTTCATGAACCTTACCTTTTGAAATAAACCTCTCCTTTTTGATATTGGAAAACATTAAAAACTTTTATAATGAAAACGACTTTTTTTTCTTACAAAAGAGCTATTTTTACACTGAAAATCCCATGTAAATTTGACAGCAAAGTTTCTAGTTTTTTTAAAAAAGTTATTGTTGATAAATATAGCAGTATTCGATTAAAAAAAACACATCTACAATAGTGATTATTTATTGCATAAATAAAAACTTGAACAAGCTGTTTTCTATGCTGTGCTTAGATGCTTGATATTTTTAAAAAAAAAATCAATCCATTTATTTAAATTTTTAAGAGAGAAGGAAATCAAAATGGGGAATAGAAGAAATGTGTGTGTGAGAGAGAGAGAGAGAGAGAGGCTGGAAAGAATGGCGATTTCTCTGTCTCTTTCCCTTCACTTAAATACTCTTCCTTTATAGCAGAATAAAAGTCGATGTGTTTCATACTAGTATGACTAAAAAAAAGCGCAATAGAAACACCTATGTTTTGTTCAATTGCCTCATTAGTTAAATGATAAATCCACATAACGGGAAACCTCAAACTTGAATAAAGCTAAATATAAAGTCCTAAGTCTAGGCTTTTATTCTTTAAGACTGATAGGGCATTAAGGATGGTCAAGTATAAAACCCAAAAAATCTCTTAAAGACTGAATCTTTGGCTCTTGTTTTTTTTAAAAAAAAATTATGTGAATCATTATTTTTTCTTTTAGCATTTCTCATCAAGTGGTATTTGATATGCATAAAGCTTTTTTTATTTGTGTTATCAAATAAATAGCCAAAAGAAAAGGAGGAAGAGGATAGGTTTGTATCGTGCATATCGCATCCGCTGTTACTTATTGGTTTCAGTGGACTATGTTGAAATTAAGCAAGAAAATATGCAGTATTTACATCTCGCTCCACTTCATTTCTCTATTTAAAATATTTGCTTGAGCTCTACTACTCAAAATCTGGAAGCTCCCAAGAAGCACAGCAAGGTACACATAAAGTCAAAACATGACTAAATGCTAGTAACATTTTATTCCGTTACTTTATTTTGTTTGTTGTATAATCGCTGATTAATGAGCTTTAATGAGCAGCTCTATAGGACTTGTAATCTCTTTTATTTGAAATATGCTTGCGTCTCTTTACACTTATCAATAGCCTTATAATCCGCTGACATAATAGTATTTTATTTTTTTCTTCTTCTTAAAATGACAGCAAATGCATTTATAGGGACCTCTTTGGATATAAATGTAATGTAATATTTTTTCGTTTATAAATGAGTCAAATGAAATTAATCATTCTTTCTATTTAATCTTCTAAACAGTATTTTCTCTGAAATATTGTTTTTTCAAAGCTAGTATCTCCTATTATGTACTCCTTTCTTCTTTTCCTAACCTAAGAGAAATGGATTCAAAAATCCTTTCCGTTTCCAAAATAGAAATTTTTATATCATTTTTTTCCACGGTGCAGAACTCTGAATATAATTTTAAATTATTTACGAAAGAACAATAGTGTATTTTGTTTAAGTATCGAAAGGTAATTGCAGGCAAACATAAGGCTTGGTCCGGAAAGGGCATGATTCAAGTAGAATGATGACATGAAATAGGTACAAAGAATACATGTACATGCACAAATTGGCTATTCTTTGATGCCTTATATTATAGTGCTCCTTAACGTCAGATAAATATGTGTAAATGGATGAACTCAGGAGCATGTCACTGATATCAGCATTTCATTTGAACCTCAGTCATATGCCACTTTAAGTTCAATTAGTTTATGATTCCTATTCAAACATATTCATTTTAATTTTTACATCATTTAAACAAAATATATACAGTAACAAAAAAAAAAAAAAAAAAAAAAAAAAAAAAAAAAAAAAAGAGAGAGAGAGAGAGAGAGAAAAAAGATGACGTTAATGGATTTAAACAGATAAAAAGAATTAGCTTATTTTAAAAGATGCCAGAAAAGAAATGTTCGATATCGAAAAAAAAAAAAGTTACAATAGCGAGTCTGATGCTTGGGCGTATGTACGCACAGATGTACGTTGATAAAGACCATCAAGAGTAAAAATCAAACAAAAGCATATTTTGCCTTATTGTAAATAAATGAAAAGAAAGAGGTAGACTACAGAAGACGAAAAAGAAAGCCAAGCGTATTTGAATGAATGAAGTACGTCAATCTAGTCCTAATATAATAAATAGAAATTAATCTATGTAAACCAATGAGTTGTTTGTTATCTATGCTGCTTGTATTCTTATATGAATAACATATGAATTAAAAATAGGGAAATAGTTAACAAAGAAAGAAATAAGCCAATTACCAATCATATGCATTGTCTCTTTGCTGTACAAAAGATATTTGATATTTTATTGAATTTTGATCCGATTTAAAGTATAGAATATTCTGTTTTGAATTACATAACCGATTACAATGGGGATTACATTTCTAATTTAAGCAAAGCAACGAGTGAAGTGACTGGAGAGGAACGGGAAAATAAAAATGGGTATACTAAATAAAGAAATGATTGGATTGAATGCTTAGTTTGCCTTTGTTTTTTTATCAGTTCATCACTCATACAATTAAAGTAAAATAGTTAAATGCTTGATTCTGAACAGAAGAAAACATGTCTTCAGAAATTTCCTTCATGTTCATGCTAATTCAAGTATATGCAAAGAATGCCTATCGGATTTAAAGTATATGATTTCAGATAAACTGAGATAACAGTGAAAGAAATCAAACAAACATTATTGGTTTACGCTTTCAATCATATTAGAGCTAAAAGAATTAAAATCATTGGGTAGAATATAACTAGAAAAGGCTAATGTGATTTAGAAATTTTTCCCTATTTCTTTTTTGTATTCTTTGGTATTAATACATAAATCCCAAATTTATATAAAAAAAGTACAACTTAAAAAAGAGGTGAGTAAAAAAAAAGTTTGAAATTTAGCCTTTATTTTTATGCAAATACAAAAAAATTAAATTACAGAAACGAGCTTTTATGATGATTCGTGTGATTCCTTTTTTCAACAATGTAGCTTCGAAGGAAGGAAGCAAGTAGAAATGTTCCTTGATATCTACAAGTTATCACGATATTATGAAACATTTATTGATGAAGGGTTTGATAGAATATTATGTGTAAGTTATGGTTGACTACTGCGCAAAATTTATACTAATATTATAACAGCTGTTGGATATAACAGAATCTGATTTAATATCATTAAATGTTAAAAGAGGACATAGACGAGTAGGTAATTTTTTTGTTAAATAACATGGGTAGGATGCTTATATCATTTTAGTTACTTCAAAGAGCTATTGCAACAGCAAGAGGTATTCCTGTATCAACACCTATTATTATCAATTACGGTTATCATGAAATAGGTTGGAAATTATAATAAATAATAATAATTTTTGCTAATTTACTACAGATCGACCTTATTCACCTAATGATTGTAACATCATTCCACTTCACAATCATCAAGAAGAATTTAGACGCTATTATTTAAGAAAAAAGCTGACAACAACAACAAAACCAATTACACCATTTGACAAATTTGTGAATGAAATTCAACTTGATTCTGACTGTAATGAGGATATACTAGGATTAGCACACGAATGTTGGAATCAACTGACTGCTGTAGAAAAAGAAAAATATGAAAGACAAGCTCTGATTGCAAATTCTGACTGTATCAATTAAGAAGATTTTGTTTTCCACATGACTGACTCTACACATGAGGAAAAAAGAAAGAAGAACAAACCAAACTTATAATCCACCTTTGATTTATTGGAGGGAAAAGAATTGCGTCGATTATTTGCTTTTTCTATTTACATTTCTTTCTTCCCTTTGTATAACAGATAGGCGCATGATATATTCTCTTCATGCTTGATATACAATAAACAATATTTACAGTCGTTCCACTACCAATTTGAGGATTTTGTAAGCTATTTTATGTCTTTGGAAAAATAAATTAGCCCAAAATTTGGACTTAATTTCGCAATTCTTTTCAACTGATTTGTGGATTAAAAAATGTTGAAATCAGTATTTTAAATGAGAATGATCGCAGAATTATACAGGATGAGAGTGGTATTGAAGCTATGAATACTGCATATGACAAAGGATATCCTCATACTATAAAGCAACTAATGAATCTATATATGTACCTTGAAATGAATCCAAGTCCGCCCATCACCGAGGACGATCGAGTAGATGAAACGACGGATATTCCTATGAAAACAGTTCAGGCACATCCAAGTAGATACAAAGATCATGATATCGTAGCAAGACAAATGCTTTTTCATTATAAACTGCAGCAATTAAGGCCAATTAGAGCTACAACCTCCAAGGTAGGCGTGAAAAAGAATACAGCTTGTTATTAATGGAATAACTATCGAAAGGATTCTGGCAATTTCGTCCTTGAAAAGGGAGCAAACCGTGAAAATAGGTTCAAAGCAGCATTACAGGATGAACATAAGGAGAACCCTATCAATTTTTTTAATGAAAACAACCAAGCTACAATCCAAGATGTTGGCGAGGAACTAGTAAATAAGCTTTTGGTCTTGAGATAAAGAAATCAAGAGTATATGAATTTATCAAAAATGAGCGCAATCTTTCCATAAAAAGAGCTGCATTTTGGCTCGAAGCGCGAGATACTGAAGACAAACTTCAATGGGTACTCGAATAGAACCAAACCGATATGGACTTTTTTTTTTAAAAAAAAATGCGTTTTTATTGGTGAGTCTGGCCTCGATATTAATATGAAATTAAGCAGAGCATCGGCCCTTGAAGGGAAAGATGCAGCAGTTACTAGACTTTTGACAAAGACAAGATCACATTCGGTTATAGGTGTAATTTCATCCATTGGTGTTGCGAGCTTGAATATTCGTGTACCTAACTTACCGCCAAAAATCAGAAAAATTCAAGGAGGTAAAGAGAAAGACACCAGATAACAACCCCAGAAATGGTGAACCAAAAGGTACAAACATAGGCCATATAAGATTTACACAAGATACATTAGATATTGTGGACAAATACGACAGCCTTAAATGGTTTTATCCCATTATGGACAATGCATCCATGCACGCATCAAATGGAATAGCAGATATGATTAAATGCAGGAATATAGACTATAAGTGCGTTTTATCTTCCCCTTTATTCATCTGAGTTGGATCCCATTCAGCAATTTTGGGCACTTGTCAAAGCCCAATAAAAACGTCAAAAGCTTCGAGATACTGAAATACTTGGGGCTAGAATCACAGATATTCCCATCCGACACTAAAAATATAATTTTAAATTCAAGCAACTACTTTGTAGATTGTCTTGTGGTGATCTAGCATGTAATCTCATTAAGAACAATAAAATATCATTACTCAGTACAAAGATATTTTTCATCTTTCCCACGTTAAAACAACATCTGTTATCTATACTTGTTGTATTAGTAAAGTAGTGATACAAGCATTTACTACTCTCTCTATAATATGATGATAACCATTGGGCAATTTTTATCAATTCAAATCTAGATATTTTGTATATTCTAATTCATAATCAGTAATAGATGAATTCCTCTCGATATTCTAGGATATAGTTTCTGTAATAAACATAGTTAAACAATCAAAGTGGATTTATACTTTTGTCTCTCTTTTACTATTTGAACTCTTGAAATTCACATACGCCACATGTCTTAATAAAACTCATATTTAAATATTTTTAAAGTAATGAAATTGTTTTATTGTTTTTGTGTCTTAAAAAATAATGTTATGCACATATTGTGTTAGCAATTGAAACCATTAACAATTGGTAACTTGTTCGTTTCATGGTAGAAATTTGGACTGCAATTTATATGAATAATTCTACTGCTGTTTTGCTGCTATTAAAGATAAATGATGATCACGCTTTATTTATCCATCTTAAAAATAATACAGATGTTGTCAGGGGACTTATCAATAATGAACGGAAAGAAATTCAAGGAAAGCATTTATGAAAGATTTATGATAATATCATAGGGATAATATGGTGCTAGAATACTAGGGAACCATATGTTCAATCCTATTTGAATTGGATCATCTTTACCACCATATAGATACTTGTATCAAGCTTCATATGACCAGTGCCTTCTAGATTGGCTCTTAAAGCATTAAGGAGGCTGTCATGTTCCAGATACTGTACTATTGACCTTTTTTTTTACCCTTGATCCCGAATTTTTCGACCTCACTTTACTTTACTTCATATTGAACTAGTCCGGGCAAACAAATGTGATAAACACCCCGCGCTCAAATGTAGTTTATAAATAATTTTTAAAAATTAAAAAAAAAAAATTGCGCACAATGATTTTTATGTTGCGGATAGCTTTTTCCCTCTGCAGCGCTATGATTACCTCTTACGGCGTACCAGATGAGTACAGGCATTGTTTCATTGTCTTCGATGAAATTTCTGAAGGTGAATCCATTGGGCTTAAGAATGTTTCAAAAGACTTGTACGAAATTGCGGAAATCGAATAGCACCACTGGAAGAAGCCAGGTGCAAATCAAAGGATGCACGAACAAGAAGCGAAAAAGCTTTTAGATTTGAAGAGTTATCAGGCATACCGCGAAACTCTTGATAACAGTAAGTTAAACTATCTATACTTTTATTAGATTCAAGCTTGTGTTATACCAAATACTGACATAATAAAATTAGAAATATGGAAGTGAGTTGTTTCCATCTTGTCTTTGACCTTAAATTATTTGCTAAATAATAATTATAGACCAACCTTGAGATCGCTAGGTTGTTGTTATATATAAGAATTATTCTAAATACCATTTTTATAACTCTTGTTGGATATATAAACTGGTCATTTACTATATACAAAAACTGTAATTCTTTAAGCTTTATAAACAATTTGGTTGATTTATGTCTAGGAAAGCCATGAATTCTTTTCTACATGATAGAAATCAAGGAACCTGTCATCTTGATCTTGAGAATCAAACAGATTAAGGAACCAAATATATATACAGCGCCTGAAAACATTTGTATACCAATATATCCATTATCAGGTGTAGCCATTTGAATAGCGGAGGAAATAGGTGGACCAACAGCAGCAGCAGAGCTGATGACAAATAAGATTGAAAGACCAGATGAGATGTTTTCGATTCCAACAACAGAGGCTGTAATAGGAGCAGCCAGGGTATAGTAAATGCCACAGGTGAATCCAAACAAAACGGCAAAGGCCATCATGGTCTCGTATGTTTTGGCAAATGGCCAGAGAAGCATACAAAATAGACCAGAAAAGGTAGAAGCTATCATAAACATGTTCAAACGACCAATATGATCAGCAAAATAGCCGAGGATAAGGCGTCCCATGGCGTTCATGGCGCATGCCACACCTACAAGATTAGAAGATTGCTGGGAACTGACACCATATGATCGTGCATAAGCTGTTTGTTATGAAAATCAGTAAGTAAAAAAAAAAAAAAAAAAAAGAGTAAACTTACTAGGTAAATAAAACAGAGGTATAAGATAGCCAAAGAGAGCAATCACTACACCAGCCAGCATGATAACAAAATTAAAGTTTTTCAGCATGGAAAGTTTAATAGGGGATTTCATCGGCTGCTTTTCAGCACCAGGCGGGAGACGCGTACGAATTAAGCAGGAAGCAATAGCACAGATACCGAATGCCATGAGCCCAATGATACGATGTGCCCAAGGTAGCCCATATTTTTCAACCAAGGAAGTTACCATAGGGCTGATTGCCAATCCGCCAAATCCAGAACCAGCTGAACTCAGGCCCATGGCCGTGCCACGACGTGCGCTGAACCATTGAGGGATAACAGAAACAATGGACATGTAAACAAGCGAAGAACCGAAACCAAAGACAAGTCCTAGTGTGACATAGAGGTGCCAGACTTCTGTGCTGAAACCGCCCATAATCATACCGAGTGCCATCAAAAATGTGCCAATACCCATGGTTGTTTTGATACCAAGACGAATACAAAGGGACCCAACAGGAGAAAATAAATTAAGCATGACCACCATGAGTGAGCCTACACCCATCAGCTCTAATGTAGTTGATTTGCCTTCAAGTGTACTAGTGGCGTAGGCATTAGAAAAGACACCTAAATGGGGTAAAAGAACTTTAAGTAAGCTATTCCTTTTAAAGAATAACTACTTACCCCAAACAGCAGAGATGCCAAACATGATGAAATTGGATAGGAAACCACAGGCAGCAATGACCCTAATTTTTTGGCTGTGTATTAATAATTCAAAGGCATCAGACTGAATTTATATAAATATTAAATTACCATCCGTATCCTCCATCCGGAATTGTCTCATAAAAAGTGCTGTCTGGTTCTGGTAATTCAATCATACTAGCTATTGTGACATCTACATAGTTTGCTATTAGCAAACACAAAGTTCTCTATTGCCATGTCTATATTTGATTGTTTACTTGTGTTCACTCGATCCACAGTTTCCAGTTCGCCTTGTTCAACGTCATACTTTTCTGTATGAACGGTAGGTAGTTTTTCTGTGGTGCCTTCAAGTGTTAAGGTCATTTCATTTTGCTCATCATATGAAGACCTTAGTGTTGATTCACTTTCTTTGGACAGCTGCATTGGTTCTGGGAAGGAGTGAAATGGGAAGAGGAATAAAAGCAATACATGTGCTTCAATTGAAAATTTATACCGCCTAAAATGTTTTCTGTTTCCAGAAGGCTGTTTATTTAACCGATTATTCAATATAATTGTAACTCGTTTTAAAAGCGAAAAAAAAAGCAGAACAAACCAGATTGATAGAGCAAAAAACAACAACATATATATAGGTTAAATTTTATATCAAGTAAATAAAGAAAGCCTACGAGTAGACGACTTTGGTTGATAATATTGTGTGTAACGGCTTAAAAGGATAATATGTGAAATGAATCGGACAAACATTATTTAGCTTGGTTCTTTAATTTTATCGTCCGATAGATTTGAGAAAAAGGTTCCGAAAATCCGTTTCCATTGTTACATTTTGTAACACAAAATCACATTTATAAATCTTCTTTTTTCGACTCTTTTGGTAAAATTAGTTGTGGTGCAAGTAAGATACGTTTCCATAGGAACACAAAAGAATAAACGAAAGGTTATTTAATGCCATATTTATTTGCACAAGGATACACACACCACACACAAACTGGAAAGAAAAGGTTAAATATATGCATCTAACCAGGCTAAATCGTCCGATCCAGCATTTCTTGCATTTATCAATATGGAACGAACTATTTCCTTTAGCGATCTTCCTTCCATCATTTCTTGCACTCTGTTTTCTTCTGCTAAAGATTCATTTATTAAAAAATTTTCAACAAATGATTCTGCTTCAACTAAATATGTTTTAGAATATAAACTGAGTAAGATATACATCATCGTACCTATTCGTCTTAGATTGATTACATCTAAATGTGTTGAAGATCGAGCTATTGTAAAAAAAAAAAAAAATTAGTATTTTTTCAGGGTCTTTTTTTTACACTCTTTCACCTGGTTCTACTATATCACCAGCAATAACTTGAATATGATCGCCGAAATAATCTTCTGAGTCTGAGCTTTCTTCAAATATGTTTTCCGTGGAATGATTTTCAGTTAGTTGAGAGTCATAAGCGACTAATTCAAAAGTTGCTAATTTTTTTACAGAACAATTAGGTGATCGTCTAGCATCTAATCTTTTTAGTTGAGGACAATAATAGACAAACAACCAGATTATTTCGGCTGTTACCCACCGAGTCTGTCGAATCTCGAGTGTTTCTAACTGCTGACAACTATGCCCGATCGCCTTGATCACTTCCTCCATCGGTATATCAATTTGAGTTAGGCCAGGTCGTACATAACGGCACTGGAGGGTTGAAAGGTATTCTCCTGTCTCAGCAATCAGTTTGTCGTGAAGTATGACTGTACGTGAGAGGTTAATTGTGGTAATATGTTGACATTTATTTGCCATTTGTAGTAATGAAGAAGTTGATACTGTAATTGGTGATTGATGTTCATCTATGCAAAGTCTTGGTGTCTCGATTTGGGCAACAAATTGGTCTTTTTGATTTACTAATTAAAAAGTCTCAGCTAAAATTTCAATTTTTTTTTTCTTCACAAGAAAACTTACCAAGTGGGTGATCGTTTGAAAGATTAATGGAACGTACAAGGTTTCCATAGGCAAAAGTACCTGTGGATCGTGTTAAAGTAAGTAAGAAAGTTGCCCAACCGTAGGTGTTGTGTATTTTAGGGCGCATATATAAAACAGGAGCTGCACAGCGGAGCCATTGTCTGCAGACAAGTGACGCTGAGTAAATTGTAGATTGCGAATCTTTTGCATGGTGCAAGATGAGGGAAAGTATTTCAGGTGGTAAAGGAAAAGACCGGCTGACGTTTATTGGTCGGCCTTTATGTGAGCACAGGTATTTACATTGTTCTTTTTGAATAGGTGAAGTTTTGTTTGTACAGTTTTTGTGAAGCATAATTTTTTGGTATAAAAATAAGAGCGATTACAATAATAAAAACGTAACAGATTGCACTTAAATTAAAAAGCCGTGTGACTCTATTTCTTTAGTCTATCATCAACAGATTTCAAAAAAAAAAAAAAAAAAAAAAAGAAATAATGAAAAAAAGAAGCAGTTTGTCAACAAGAAAACAGGGAAAAAATATCTTTGCCAATCAAGTGAAATATGTACTTGGTAGTTGCTTGATTTTTCTTTATTTTTTAATTATAATAAAATGCATAAAACGGTTTTCTGCAAATAAGTCATTTGATCGATAAATAATTGACAAGTAGTCTTTTTTTATCATTGACGTCAATTCAGTTTAAACCTGAATCCTCTTTATTTACTGCTGCTCACATTAAGCCTTATTAAACAAAGAAAAAAAATGTAATTGACCATTAAACGGATTAAAAAGCAGAGTTTATTACAAGATTGACATAAAGCATGACATTTATTACTAATCATCCGTAGGTTTCTTTATTATTCGCTACTTATTTTTCGCTTTAATAGATCTACTTCAATAAACTTGACTTAACACTCAAACAAAAGCCGGTTTGTGCTTCACGTAGTTTTCTTTATTAGGACAAACGAAGTGATTAGAATGCAAATTGTACTAAAACACTTTAATATCTTTATTGCAATCAATTTTATCATAAAAATATGTTTGATTCATTCAAATATCAAAACTGGGTTTGTCATAATATTAAATACTTGAAAGAATACTCGAAATCAGAACAACTCCTCTATTGACAACGAAACAAACAATTTATCTTTTGAAATAAAAGTTTAAGGCAAACAATTGCGAAAGATTTTAATAGCAAACCTGACTTACATTCTTTATATACTTTGTTCTTATTTATTCAAGCCGATGATGTATCATATTTTGATTCGATGATTGTTACCCTAATTAATTTTCGATGTCATTTTATTTAACTTCTATAACCAATAATTGGTAATTATTACGCTGAGTTACAGTAAAGACTTTTTCATTCTTTTCAATCTCAAACTTTTTCGGTTTTAGTTAATCCAACGGTAATTGGTTATATTCTTAAAAAAAAACTAGCTGGCAGCAATGAGAACCAAGCTTCAATCGAAAATATGAGTCACGCTATTAAAAAGAGCCCATTAGGTCTTCCGCTCCCCCTTTCTTTCTCTCTCCTTTTTTTTTTTTTGGCAGAAAAAATGTCTCCATCTATCAACAGTGTAACCGATAAAAAACCATTCATTTACGACCTTATAAGTGATACGGCTACTGTTCCAACGGATGAGATGTTTGAAATCATGAAAGCAGCCACTCGCGGTGATGATGTTTACCAAGTAAGAAAATTTTTTTTGTTAGCGTCTATTTAACTCAACTATGGTATTGACATCATTTTTAATAGACTGATGATGACTGTAAGGCTTTGGAAGATTATGTGGCTCAATTGCTTGGACATGAAGCCGCTTTATTCTGTACAAGTGGCACTTTGTCTAATCAATTAGGTCTTCGATGTCTTTTATTTCAACCTCCTCACTCTGTTTTGTGTGATTCTCGCTCCCATGTTTTTAATTATGAATGTGGTGGTATTGCCTATCACTCTCAAGCTAATGTTACTCCTGTCTTTGCAAAAGGTACTTATATGACTGCTCAAGAAGTTGAAAGCCGCATTAATAAGGATACTTTATGTGGTGCACCCACCAAAGGTAACTTTTTATTTTATTTTATTTTATTTTACTCATCATAATGTTATAGTCATATCTCTCGAAAATACAATGAACAGTACTATCATGCCCATTGATGAAATCCACAAAAATTCATGACGTTGCTCGTGCTAATAACTGTAAAATGCATCTTGATGGTGCTCGGTTATGGAATGCCAGTCAAGCAACTGGTGTGCCACTTAGCGAGTACGGTCAATACTTTGATACGGTCTCCATCTGTTTGTCTAAAGGTGCTGGTGCCCCTATTGGCTCCATGCTTACAGGTCCCAAGGAGCTCATCGAACGTGCCCGTCACCTTCGTAAATTGATGGGTGGTGGATGGCGTCAAGCAGGTATGCTGGCTCGTGTTGCTCGCCACTGTATCGAAACCATTGTCCCTACCATGCCCGAGACTCACGCATTAGCTCGTAAACTTGGAGATCATTTGGAATCATTGGGTATCAAATTGCTCTTACCACTTGAGACCAACATGCTTTTTATTGATACATCAAAGACGGGATTAACCATTGCTGAATTAGCAGAGGGATTAAAAGTAAAAAATATCAAAATCTTTAGTAGCCCTGGTACAACTGCTCGCATTGCCCTTCATTACCAAATTACAGCCCAAGCTGTAGATGACTTTATGCAAGTTGCATCAGAATTGGTTCATGCTAAAAAGACATCTGGTTTTATTCCTTCTAAGTCAAAGGATACACATGTGGAAACAATCGAACAAACCGCTGAAGCTGCTTATCCTTCTGTTAATGTATAGATTTTTTTCATTCTTGTACAACTTGTAACACACAATCACTCACATACATATATGCATTTACACACATTTGTGCTTTTTTTTTTCTGTCATGAAATAAATAGTTTATTCTTTTCCTTTTATGTTATCGTCTTGTATCACATTGATTTCTAGTAGTCCTGTGCTAGGTAATGATTTCGAACGTAGTCTAGAAGGTTTTTCCATGAGCATCTTCTTGCTCAGACGAACCGAATGCAAAGCATCGACTGACATGAGAGATGAAGGCTTCTTGGCAGATATGGTATCGTCAATCTGATTATGATCTACACGCGCCATCAAGTTATTATTGTAGCGAAGTGAAGACTTGTTCTTTTTAACTGCGCCGCTTTTTTTGGTGGCGGTCATGAGCGAGCGAAGGGTTTGCTGAGAAGGTGTATCGGCTGCAATAGAAGATAGAACTGGCTGAGATACATCTACTTTAGTTACCGTTGTCGTTACTTGACCAGAACCACCTTGATTTCGATTAAACCAACGCCTCTTGGGTACTGCAAGCGAGTTGCTTGTGGATAGTAAGGGGAAACGGTCGTTAGAAACAACCGAGACAGAGGGGGCTGAATAAAGCTCTGGTAAGGACTCATAATTATCTTGTTTGTCAAACAGACCGCCCATACCATCTGTGGCGAAAAAGACGATATCATCCATATTGGGTAACTCAAGTGTTTCTCTAAATATTTCTTCTATCTTGGATTTAATAGCCTTACTGACAACAGAGTAGCCAATACGTTTTTCCCATACAACAGGTTCAATGATCCAATCCATCTTGGGACTTTTATGAAATCCATACCAAGCCCGATTGCTTGGTGGTTCCTTAATTTTTACCATCATCTTGCCCTCAATTGACTTGAGCGTGATAGCAAGAACGAGATCAATGCGGATTGGTGGTAGTCGATCTGAATAAGTCCATTTGAGGACCGTCTCGAGCTCGACACGGAAGCAGCCTTCATAAAGCATATGCATCTCACATGTGTATTCTCCTCCCGGACTTAACCTTACTAGACGTGGCTGAGTGATATAAGGTGCTCCGTGTCCTCCATCGACCGAACGAACCGTGATCTGTTCCAGAAAGGGTGGTCGGCGTGCATTCAATTTGGCTACCTTCGTTAGAATTTTTTGATAAAAGAAATTACGCGTTCGCTCTGTCTTGTAAATTCCCAAAAAGAGACGACCGAGAAGTGCATTGAGCCACTGAAGTTCAAACTGACTTGGATCACTGTGGACAGTAGATATTAAATGATTCATCGCTGCTTGATCAAACTGAGTGGAATTGTTAATTTTCGGAAGCTCAAGTTGGCTCGCACGGATGAGGGTCATGTACCAGTCCTCCTTATCTACGCAGCGGCTGCAATTGAGGTAATAATCCGATACATCTAGTGATTTTCGCCTTAGATGAATCCAATTTCTTTTTGAAAAAAATTCATGGTCCTTGAGTCCAGCTGGATGCATTTGGACCGTATATTGATTGACGCGAATCACTTCTTGACAGTCCTGCTGCAAATCAGAGTCGTACAAAAACAATGTGCTGAATTTTAAGACTGCAAAATAATTATGTTGCTGTTGCTTCTTTTGTTGTTCTTGGTTGAGATATGATTTAACGATACCTCCAAACAAAGCATTGTCTTTTTCCAGTGATTGGTTTGCATTTTGTGTGACTTGGAGCCAGCCAACTTTGTAAAAAGGACTGTTGATTAGCGATTCGTCTTTATAGTTTTCCAACTTATCTGACGGAATGAGTTTAGTTGAAGTTGTCTTGTTGAATAAAAATAGCACAAGAATCGTAATGGGTATCAAAGTCAAACCGCCTATTAGGTAGGCAATAACTAAAGAGATATACGACGTCATTACAAGGTAATGAGTGGTGTTTGTTGATGCCTTTTTTTTTTTTTTATAAATCTAAGAAAAATAAAAAAAGAAAAAGCATTATTTTTTTATTTATGCGTTTGAATGTTTATGTCCGGCTCGGTAATCCTTGATGAATATGCAAAAACCTTAATCTACAACTTCCGCTTAGCCAAATTGCACATTACGAAATTCATAGTGTGGGCTTTGGCGAAAAATAAAATTCAGCTTTAGGTGCTAAACACTTGGAAAAACATTGATGGAATGCTGCATAAAACTTTGAATAGTCTTATAAGGAATACAATTACATTGCACGCTTCACGCTCAATAGACACCACTCACTTGCTCTTTTCAACTTGCCTAACACTCTATTCATCCACTCAAATTCCCACTAACCTAGTGCTGTTTGTATCGTTTTCAGCAGCAAGAGAATGTTAGACGCCCTCTGCTTTTTTTTTTTTTTTTTTTTCTGTTGAAGAAAGCATCTTATGACAAGTAAAAAATGTTTAAACCTACAAACCAGTACTTTTTAAACTGCACAGAGAAAAGTTTTTTTGAACTTGCGAAATGGTTTTGATCTATTCCTGTTTTTTAACTTATTATTCTCTGAAGGCCCTTCCTGCAAGAGATATTAATGTTAAGTTTGTACTTATTTTTGCGTTGACAACCTTCACAAAAAAAAAGAGGTGCTTTCTACTACAGCAGAAACTTTTACAGCATTTGCCAATTCTTCTACCAACCAGAATTTCTTCGACATAACTGGTATATATACCATCTTCTTTTATCATCATTCTAAACAATGAGTAGGAATATCCTGAAATTATAACCTTTGACTATCTTACGTGAATACCTCAACAAGAGATTAAGAATCACCTTCTGATAACAAACCAAAAGAAGTAGAGGTTTCTACTCCAAGATCAATTTGATTATCGGTGTTTCCTTTCATTTGTTTCACTAGTTTGACGCGAGTATCATCAGCTTGGTAAACACTTTGTTTGCCTGGACGCTTTACTTCCACGATAAAGACAAATATATCTTTTCCTTTATATTTATAACCTAACTTCCAATCTGGCTTTGAACTGTTTTCTTCAACTCCATCAATTCTGTTGTACCAAATAAAGATTAGTAAATCCAAATAAAAGTAGATTTTGGAGAAGAAATATGTATACACATTGCCCAAGTAAGATTCTTTTCAGGGTTGGTTACAAATATGAGCTTAAAGAAAGGAATCAAATGGTTGTTGATAAAGCTCGATTCAGAATTGCTTTGAATAAAATAGTTGTTCTGTTTGAAGTGAAGGCAACAACATTTAATTGCTTTGTCGATATCATTTTACGGTTCAAATGAAACATTCATTCACTGTTAAAGCCATTAGAGTTTTTTTAAAAGCATTTTGCCCACGCTCACATCTGATATGTCTTTGCAAAAATGACAGCTTCTGCAGATACCCTTTTGAACCTAAAATCGTTGTGTGCAAATTCGTGTACTGCTGCTTTTACTTCTTTTGAATCTACAATTTTTGTTATGCAATTGTATTCATCCATATTTATGGGAAAGATAAACGACAAAGAGCGATATTTAAAAAAATTAGTTTACAAAAAGACTAGAATCATTATGCTTCTAGACACGTACAGAATTCGCATATCACTAAGATTGTTTGCTGTTTTAGCTATTTTGTTATTTTTTCTTCTATAGTCTTCAAGACAAGATGTGATGTCTACATCTGCTATCAGTAATTATGTGAAAATATACATGTAAGATAGGCTTCCTCGAGTAATACAGCGAATATTTTTATCTTGCTTTTAGGTTTCCATTGCTTAATTCCATCTCCACCAAAATAGTTTAATTGCCTTTTGTTGTATAATGGTTAAGGTAATTAAGAAAAAGGTAAAAAAAAAAAATAAGCAGTTTGAACAATTTTTGAGACTGATCTTTATTTCAGTTTAAGTTAAAGTAAATATTATTCTCATAGAAGACAGACATTTATATCTTATTGAGTGAGTGGCTTGATATCTTCTATTGTAAGCATTTTTCTAATCTTCGGGTACTTTAGCAAGTGTTATCTCTAATTATGATTATGAAAAATTTCATTTGTTCTTTTGTATGTCTGTCATAGATTATGTTTTATTCTGGGGAATTACTCACTGATTTGAATAACATTATTTTGCACGCTATTTCAATTACGTGAAAAATGAGCAATATTCCTGACATTGGATTGGATTTTGTTATTTTAGTTGATACTTCTTCTTATTAAAGAGTCATCATTGATACAATACATATTCTATAAAAGTAGTAAATAAAACGCCAAATATGGCCTATCAAGCTTATTTTATTAAAACTTTTTATCAATGCTTGAACGTTTAAATCTTTAATACATCAATCCGTTTGAGTTTGTAGTGGTATACCATAAAACTTTCAACATGATTGTCAAGAGCTAATTTGTGATCATGGGAGTTTATCACTGATGAGAAGTTTAAATAGTCCCCATTTTTCAGCAGCATTTATACATGTCTTTTCGTGCTTTCGTTTTCGTTTTCGTTTCTGCTTCTGCTTCTGCTTTCTTTTAAAAAAAATTCGCATAGTTCTCTTCTCTCCTTTTGACAATAAGTCAAGTAGCAAAATGAACAAATTCAAAATTAATGGTATTAATACATTCATCATAAACAAGTTTCTTACCATAAAAAGATGGTTCATCTTCAGCTTAATCGTGAAGCATCGTTTTTGTTTTGAAGACAAAGTGAGGTTAATGACACGTTAATTGGTGTCTTTATGAAACTTACAGTGAGTTAAAAAAGAAAAGATCACTGTTGGCAGTCATCTTCCAGTTAAAAAGATAATGATTGATTGAAGCCATAATAAGGTATTCACTATTCGCAAAGCCTTTGATAAATCAATCAATATAGGATTGTACCATTGAGATATGAAGAGAGCATGAGAAAACACATAAGATTAGGTATAAAAATTGTTAATTCTACAATAGAGACTGTGCAAGCATATGCTACAACTAGGGCCGTTTAAATTCAACGCTTTATGTTGTTAGTTTTGATTCTGTTAATGAAAGAGTTCTCTTCTTTTTCGGTTATCACTATGAAAAAAAAAGAAGATAATTATGGGTTTATCCTTGAAGAAAAGATACACTTTTATCATTGAACTCCATATTAAATCACATCAAAATAAATTAAAGCCCTATTACTTTAGCTGCATTAGGATTATTCGTGTGGATAGAATGATCTATATATTTTACAAATTGTATCATTCACTATCAGCAAGATACTGTACATATTCAATTTGGTGTAAATAGGAGTGCTTTTATCAAGAAAAGAAAAAACGGGTAATGTTGATATTGATAAAGCAGTTTATATAATCACTAGTCAAGGCCCTACGTTTACAAAAAAAAAAAAAAAAAAAAAATTGAGGGAAATATAATAAACACACCTTTATTGGTTTATGTACATTACCATTGGGACGTTGAAGTATAGTAAAAGATGAATATGGCTTATATGACCTTTTTCTATAAAGATGTCTATAAGAGGAAATTTAGATCATAATAGACCTATAACTGAGCTATTTCTCCTCATATTATGATCTGTATAAACGATGCCCCTTCCTATACGATTTCTATTGCAGCACAAATGTATTTAGTGTCATATATTGTATTTTAGAGCTTTGATTATATACAATCGTACTTGTTTATATTTAAAAAGCGTTGAAATGATAGGCAACAGCTCGTGATGGTGACACTTGCAGCTTTCCATTATTCACCAAAAGGTATCACAGACCCTACATTTTGTACCTTGTACAAGGTTTTTCCCTTAAACAATGAATGCAGCTTTCATTTGCCTTTGTTGTGAAATGTTAGACATCTATAATAAGCATTGAGGCCCAAGTTTAAATCTTGTAAGAAACAGGTAAATTTAGAGCAGATATTTTTGATTTTTGACTATCTTACTACTATCCAAATACTAAAAAAATACTTTTGTAAGATAGGGATGAAAATGTTGTTAAAGAAAGGAAAATAAGCAGATGGAGGAATAAAAGTCGTACAAACAACTGGATTTATACTTTGAAAACGAGTTAAATTATTGATCCTTTTACTTTTTCAAAAAAGGAGAATCGCCCTCGTTTGCTTTTCGATTTCTTATTTAATAATGACTTCAGAATCACCTATTGTTCAGGTGCCTGAACTGGAAGATGGTAGTACCTTAAACAATGAGGACCTTATTTATCAAGTACAACAGCAACAAGGACCTGAAGATGATTTTGACGATTTTGATAATCATGACGGTATTCCACAAAGATTAAAACTCGATTTAAGAGGAACACGCATGGAGCTTGATCGAGACACGCTAGTTAATTTACCAGAGAGTTTATTGATTGCCATGTTTCCCAATGGACTTGTCTTGGCAAGACCTCCTGAAGAGTATGATGACGAAGACGAAGAATATGACGGATTTTCAAGCCATTCAGCAGGAGTTGATGAACAAATTAACATTGTTGACTTTGACCCAGCTTGTTTGAATTACGTTCTTCAATTCTATTCACATGCAGCAAAGGTTCGAGACAAAAATCAACAAGATGCTGATTTTCAGAGATCATTAGCAACATCTGCAGCCATCTCTCCAGTCTATTACACTCTTTTGACAAAGCAACCTATTATTGTGTTGCGTGAAGAATTAGAGTATTTCTGTCTTCCAACACAAAAAAAACAAGACGTAAAGCATCTCAAGTCGGCTTCTGGTGAATATTTGAAGGAACACGACCACATTTTTGATGCTTTGCAAAAGAATATTTCAAGAGAGAATAATATCGCTGAGCAGCATCTGATTGATATGCTTTGTGATGCCGGCTTTAAAAGAGATGATCGTTGGGGATACAGAGAGATTGAGCCAGCACGAACAACTATTGTTAGTATGGCATTGGTTTTATTAAAAACAATTGGCCCTGACAACCATATGGATACTGCTCAAAAGCTCTTTTTGTTTTGGAGGAAACCTGCGGTAAATGACTGATTTGTTATTTTCTGTCTTCAATTCAATAACTCTTTTTATTTTACAGAGAAAATGCTGGTGGGATGGTAACTCAATTGAGTTAAAGGGTGAATCAATTCGATTATGGGCTAGGAGAACCTGGACTCTTGAACTTGCGTTAGTATAACTTTTTCTCTCTTAAAAATATCTTTTTTGTTTACTGTATACCAAAATCATTTAAAGAGTAACTCTTCATTAATAATCACACTGCTTGTAACAACAATCTTTTTCTGCTTTTAACATTTTTTATTATACAAAAAACAACAGTTTATTTGAAATATTAAGAGATAAAGGACCACGTAACAGCTTCTTCTTTTTTGGAATCTATGAGCCTCAAGCTGATAAGGGTCTATTTATGAAACAGTGTACTGAAACTGAGAACGAACTTGTACATCATAACAATAATCTTTTGCACAATACTTCATTTTCACTACTTGCTTTAACATAAAATCATTTAACAAGCAAATCAATTACAAGAGCATGTTTTGTGTACTTTTAGTAATTACAAGACCTAAATAATTCTGCCAACATCAACGTATGCTGCTGAAAGTGTGAAAATTAATGTTGATAGTGGATTAATACAAGAAATCTCTCTTTGTTCAATAAAAATTCTGTGAAAACTACAATTTTTGATACGACCATTTCTAATTTCTTGATCGTTTTGTCTCTAGCTGTAATATTATTTATTGAATATCAGATGAAAACAAACTGTATTGTTTTTGTAATAAAATGCGCAATATTTTATTGTTCCTCTTTTACTGGTGGAGGACCACAAGGTTGAAGCATTTTCTATATTTTTTGGTTATAAGGTGTGTTTTAAGTTTCTGATAATGTTTACCTCCAACATGTTGGCTTTAACTCGAGCTTTGCATTCATTTTCAGCGACTGAGATGTATGAGATTAACGAGTTGTGTCCAACAATAGAAGCTAACGAATCTCTCTGTTGATTTGTTAACCATTCACTAATTGTAAATAGAAAATAGATTAATTTACTATACTATGTGTAAGCATATTTTTTTTCTGTTTTACTGTTTAATGGTATCAGCATGGCCAGTACCAACGTATTTTGATTGTACTAAACAAAAAAGTATATTAGATTAATGTAACTAAAATAAATTCATAACTTACAATGTTCAATTTGACTATTTATATTGAACCGATCCTAAGAAGCATGTAAGTTTTATTTCAAGTTTTATAATATAATTTCTTACCATTATTGAAAATTATTAAATAAAAGAAGCAGTACAGAGATTGTAAGCCGATGAAGTGAGGTAGAGCTTTGTGACTTTTTGTTCTTTTAGCCAATAAGATTGTTTGATAGCTCTTTATTCAGTTATGCAGAATGGAAAAGGCAGTTGTTAAGATATTCAAAATGAAACGCTCATTTCATTATAACCTTCTCTAAAATTGAATTTTCCATAAATTTAAGCCTTTATGTTTTTCTTTTTGATTGATGTTTGGAACAGTAGCATTCATTAGAGAAAAAAGTTCCTGCTTTATCTTTCTTATTTATTCAATGAACTATTTAGGCTGAAATATGAGAGGAATGAAAGAACTGGAATATTTTAAATGAATTTAAAAGCAACGAATCTTATAGAATCTATGACTAGATGCCTTTTGTATTTATTTTTATTGTTTGCAATATCATTTATATCCTTGCAAATTTTTTTTAAAAACGATTCATGGCAATTTCTTTTTATATGCTGTGCTATAAGATCATTATATAAGTCTAGTTTTGATAGATTTCATGAATAACTTGCCAATAGAATGTTTATATATAATTTTTTTAATTTTCAGTCTTCGGAATGCTATTGCATAAAAGTGTGAGTGATCAATCGGACCTATGCATTTCACTTGTACCTGGTGTAACCGTGTTGTCAAATTCTGATTTATGTCCTCACCAGCATAGTAATCTCCTATCAGGTTTTAGTTGCATTGCTAACTCATGGAAGTACATCGTTCTTTGCTGTTGGTTTATGTAAATAGGATCGCATTTATTTCTTTTTTTTTATATGTTTTCTTTACACCCTCAAAACCAGGTTATGCACAACCACAAGCTAGTTTGCAAAGCTTGTAGAAGAACTCAAATTCTTTAAATGGAAAAAAGGAGTAGAAAGGGGATAAGGGAGAAGTGAGGCCTGTGAAAAATGATGATTTAAAGTCCTCTACTTTCTTAGAGCTAAAGTGAATGCTAATACCATATTTTACATTAAAAAAACTGAGCTTCTCTTCATCTCTTGTTGCATTTGAATAGCTTGGTTCATTTTAGTAATTACAATTCATGACAGTGATTATTATTATCGTATATCAATGGTCATGAAGCTTTTAGTTTCGCGCCTTTCTTATCCCAAATTGATAAATACATGCTTCGTTCTTCTCCCTAATATTTTAAACAATTTGTATTTTTTGGCATCAAAGTACATCATATTTAATTGTATAACTAGAAAGCTTCTCATGAACACTCTTTATATAACCTTTCTCACAGGTTCAGGTTGTTTCCAAGGATTAGGACTGATATACTTTATGGAATCCTAATAAAGGACAATTCATTTCGCTATCTTTAGTAAACAATGCTCATTGATACTTCAGAATAATTAAGGGGTAAAATTGGTTTGATTTCAATCTCAATCGAACTTCTTTCATTATTGGAGGAATTTGACTGAAATTGATAGTCATTTTAAGGGGTCAAAAAAAGTCTATTGTTTATACCTATTTTATCCATTTAAAAAAATAAATAAAATAAAAAATAATAATAATAATAAAAAAGAAGCTTAATAAGATTATATAAAATGTTGTCGTAGCAATACATGATATTTAATTTTTGACTCTTTTTTTTTTTCTTACATTTTTTTTTCACTACTTTTTTTCCTTTTTTTTTCAGTCTTCATTTTAATTTTCATTCCTAATTTCTTTTTCCTTTCTCTTTCTCTCTCTCTCTCCCTTTCTCTCTTTCTCTCTTTTTATCATTCTTTATAAGAAACGCGCGGAGGGAATACATCCAAGTAGCATTATTTATGGGTCAATCATCAAGTCTTGAAAATACAGAGAGTATATCTGAAAATGAAGAGGATCAGTTACATGATAGTCGTAGAAGAAGATATAAGAAAATTGACGTGAAATCATGTTCAAAGAACATTAACGAATCACAAGAGGACGACGTCACTCTGTCTCCGCTTTATTCATTCTTCCCAAATATGAATACCGCTGAAGCCCCCTCAAATTGTCCTGAGGCTATGTCTTCATCTATTGTTGAAACAAGTAATCCTTTAAAAGAAGATACTTTCAAGGCAAGCAAAAATGTTAATAATTCAGTTGGTATTGATTGCACAAAAATTATTATCATTACTTTTTGTTTATTATAATATTTTTAATTAGGCCTTGCCTCCAAGATTATTCCTAAAAGACCTTGGTCAAGTTATCATCTATTCCAATTAGCCAATTCTTCTTCAAATACAATAAGTGATAGTAAAGCAAGGATGATACGCTCACCAAGAATACAACCTAAGGATAATAAGGGGAATGAAACGAATAGAAACACATCAAGAGGAAGAATCAAGTTTGTTGAGCCGCCTAAGCCAATATACGTCAATCATCGACATCCTCAGTTGGAGGAACTCGCTAGACAGAATGCGGATATCGACCAACTCATTACAATGATGCAAAACCATAAAGTATCTGATGATAATAGTTACCATCTAGATTCTTCTAGAAATGATAATAATATACCTTCTTCTGAATTTCAATTTTCCTTTCCATCATCTCAACAACAATATGTTTCCCCACCACTTATACATGAAGACGAAGACGAAGGAGAGGCAACTGCAGTAGTAGAATATCAGGGACAGTTTAAGTATGATACAATCAAGAACAGAAAGATTTTGCCTTTACCAAAACGTAAATTGAAAAGCACTGCAGATATAAAGTCAGGAAGTAATACAAGCAGTAATGGATCTTCACCCAGTATACCAACCTCACCGTTTACCTTTTCATCCGATAAAACAATGCCAAAAGTATCATTTCTGACAGACGCAAGTAGGAATGTTTTACAGCAGCAGCAGCATCAGCAACAGCAGCAGCAAGTACAAGATTCAGTCATATTATTATCATCAGAATCAAACAGAACTGCGACAAATCGAAAAGATAGGCCAAGCATGTCAAAAAAAATAAAAAGTATGGAAAGAGTTCAAACAAACTTGATAAATGATGAAAAATCAGTAGCAGCCACAACAACTGGTAAAAGAAAGGAAACTTCTTCAAATCAATCCACATTTAAAACACCACCTAAAATGGAAGTCTTTACAAAGTATACTCCACCCAGTAAAGATGGCTTTGAATTTCCAAATTTCAATTTCCAATTCAATAATAGCACAGACGATGAAGGCAAAAATACTACTATCAGTTTGTTCAGTCAAAAGCCTATCATCAACACTCTAATAGATGACAATAACTCTACAACTAATGATACCAATACAAACAATTTACCAAACAACAAAACCTCTGCTACCTACAGTCACAGTGTATTCGCAGGCAAAAAGGAAACCAGAAAAAACTTGAGTGCTAAACCACCATCAGTTGCAGCAGCAGCAGCAGTCGCTGCAACCAAAAAACCTTCGAATAATCACTCAGCAACAACAGCAGCCACAACCACAAAGGTGAAAAGAAAAGAAAACGACAAAAAGAAACCAGCGATGAACAAGACGACGAAGAAGAACAAGAAATCGAAAAACAAAAAGAGCGAAGACATTGCACCTGGAGGATTTCTTTCTTCAGACATTACTCTATTTGAGAACCCAATTTCAGATGATTGGATCTGCTTCTTTTGTCAATTTGATATATTTTGTCATGGAATAGAAGATGCAAAAAAGAAGAATGGGTATTATCGACGAAAGAAGGAGAGACTACGTAGGACAAATGAGGCAAGAAGAATAACAGGTGGGGTAGAGTCCTCTGATGATCATTTTGATGAAGAGCATCGCCATCGCCATCACCATGCATAAAACACTATTTACCCTCATATCATCTCTTATTTTTTCTTATACATACACAAACACACATTTTCAATATACATTTAATTTATGTAAATTTCTCTCTTCTTTTCCTTGCTCTAACTCTTTCTCTCCTATGTTACTCTCTTCCTTGTACATGCTTTCATCTCTGTTTTATTCGTTTTTATAAATAAAATGATTTTCTTTTCTAATTCATAAAAGATATTCATTTTATACAATATGTATTCAGTTTAAATAGAGCAAGATTAGGAAGGAGGGCATATAATATAATGAATGAGTTTAAAGGATAAGTATATATAAATGAGGGTAAATATATAAAATATAAACATTGTTATTATTATTCACATATCATGCGTAAAAGTTCACTCGTTAATTTTGCGCTCACAGAAAATGTGTTGTTCATACTTCCAAAGTTGATTTCTCCAAAAGAGTTAAACCCTATGTTCTCAAGATACCGTCTTTGCTGACTTGCTCTTTCTGTTGAATTGAATGCTTGTTCTGAACATGCTGTAATTAAAATCTTTTTTACTGCTTCAATCAGGGCCACATTGTCACTTGAAACAACAATTGAGCTCATCTTTGGTATCAAAGATTCGTAGACCAGTGCAAACACCTCGGGCGTAGAAACAGCTGCCTTGGACAGAATGCCGTACAGAAACAGTCTTTCTGCTTCATTTTCAGCTAGACTTAGCATACCCACCAAAAAGGAGACCAAGAGAATACCTGTTGTATTATTGGGTATATCAATCGCGCGCCAAATAGCCGTATGGATATCGGAAGAAAAGCAAGTTACCATCTCATCATTAAGATCAATGATACCAGCCAAGGGTAACAGTTCACTGAGTGAGTCATTCTTTGCAGCAAATGGTAGCAGTCCAGCAAAATAGCCAAGGCACCGAGCATCAATTCGGTTAGGAGTGAAATTAATCTTGGTCTCTATCTCTAGAAAGGTGGCCAAACATCTCAAGACGTTTTCTCGAGCATCTGCAAATTGGAATCCCTTGAGCAATGCGCCCGCGACAGCAAATGAAAATTGAGTATCAAAACTTACACCAGAAGCTGCATCAATATCTGACATGACAGAAGCAAAAGGTACTCGAACTGCCATCATGACTTCCTGTATTGAGCGGTGATCAAAGAATTTGTTGGCATCCATATTGCGTAAAATAGCGTGGAGTAGCTTGAC
The DNA here is from genome assembly GCF_000149305.1 of Rhizopus delemar RA 99-880. Lineage (NCBI taxonomy): Eukaryota > Fungi > Mucoromycota > Mucoromycetes > Mucorales > Rhizopodaceae > Rhizopus > Rhizopus delemar. The sequence goes on along the minus strand of NW_027137827.1, from coordinate 5,610,475 downwards.
GGCATGCGGGAAGATGGCACTGTGGTCCATTTGGATCATGGAAATGGCGGCCCAAAACATAGGTTTGAGGTACCGTGAGCTCGCAGATAAGTTGTTGACAACGTTCTTGAGACACATGAGGATACTGATCGCTAGTTGAGAGTTGGCTTCGTCAAAATGAGCAAGTTCATTGCGAAGGACGACTAGGATCTGAAACAAGAGATCGTCGTCAATCTCGTCTTGAGCAAGACAGCCAAGGATCACGAAGGATCGAGGTTGTAAAGAAGGATTGAATTGGAAGGTCATGCTTGTAGCCAAGCTCATCCAGCGAGCCCGCCAAGCATTTGCTGTGTCTTTTGTAAAATTGGTTAGTTTCATTCATTTTGCTTTTTACATGTTTATTTTACCCGCATTAGGAGCTGCAGAAGAAGTTACTTCCAATAACAACTGAACAATAATTTCAAGTGAAGCCAAGTTGATATTTTCCATGTTATCTGACATTGTCTCTTCTGTAATAGTGAACGCATTAGCATATGATTTGTTCAAGCCAAAATGAACCCTGTATTTTCCATCTCCTACGTCGTTCATAAGATACTTTAGCTTTTTTCGATTACAGACTGTAATGCATTCTGAGGTTATAAGCATGTGGATTGCATTAACAACAAGTCCGTGAATGGAGGATCGAATCAGAGTGGGTCCAGTAGACGCTAAAAGGGCAACAACATGGAAACATTCCGCCAAAAATGACTCGCTTAAACTCGCATAAAAGAAGGAGACGGCAACCATCGCACGAACTAAGCAGGCAATCTCATCCCATACAGGATGTTTCACAAGCGTGCTTCGACAGTTTTGTGATGTACTTGAAAGGCATTTACGTAGTTTGATAATAATCTTTGCTCGAATACTGATACAGTTCATTGTCACTAATGTGTTAGAAACAACTTCAGCGTGGGGTGAACCAAGCCCATGTTCAACAGAATATTGAATAAGACAGTCAAGAATTATATTGTGTATTTCTTCTATTTCACCAAGTGTTTTCCAAATTTTTCTTTGGATTTGTTCATATAACTTGTAAAAAAAAAAAAAAAAAAAAAAAAAGAACAAGAGAAATGTTAAACTCTATGTATATCCAACATGTAATCAATATACGTACCTCTTGTTTTTCAGCTGTCAAATTAATTAAAGAGCGTATAAGCTCTCGAACTTTATGAACATCTTTTCCATTAGGTCCATAAATATAAAGAGGAATATTTTTTAACCATGGAACCATGTACTCTAACGTCAAAATATGTTTTGTACATTCTATATTGGATCTATCAAAGCCTAGGATACATTCATTTAGAAACTCGAGCGTTAAATGGGTTTCACTAGCTGCAATATTTTCGCTGATGTTGACAATGAAATCCATGTCATTATAAGGTATAAACACGTCTTTGGAATGAATCACACTCGTAGAGACGCCAAATCGGAAAGAAATACTAAGAGCACAAAGCAAACTGTATGCAGACAATCGCAGATTATAATCCTCGCTTCCCATATTAAGCAGAGCCATGTTCAACATGCGACCAGGAACATCAGTAGGACGGATTTCATCATTATCCTCCGTATTACTCGTTTCAAACTTCTTTTTACGGTCCAATAGATACTGTGGAAAAAAAATTGCTCAGCTGTTTCTCCTTTTTAAAATCAATATCATTTTTTGGAGCTTTACCTTATATACTTCCTCTCGATTGGGAACTATGAACATCAAAACAGATTTACCGCGATCCACAGTGATATGAATCTCACCCTCGTTACCACCCTTTTTATTGGGTTGTATGGGAGGTAAATAAATATTCACTAAATCATCCATACTGTAGACGTTGTTCAAAGTGACATGCAACGTCCAAAAAACTTCCTGTTCCTGTAGCTGATACAAATGATTTAATAAAAGATAGAGGAAAAAAGAACAGACTAAACTTACTGTTGTTACTTGAAAATATTCTGCTCCAATTCTTATTTGCACTGGAGTCATTGTCTTCAGACTATCCAAAAGAAAAGCATGCTTAATCGTCATTCCTACATCCTTTTCAATTTCACCTAAGTTTCAATATCAGAAGAGTGTTTTCGTATGCTGTATCTGCGCTTACATGTATCTTTAGGCAATTGAATTTCTGATGGTGCAATATGTTGAGAGAGTTCACTGATTGTACTTGAAAATTTCAAACGTTTGACCAATTTGTTGGAGAATTCTCGTGGCATACTGCGAGCATAACGCTGCATGTGGAAGTTTGGATTAAATATATGAAGTGCGACCATATAGTCATTCATTTCATTAAATATAAGAGTAAATAGTTGATTAAACCAATGAAGAGGTAGTTCACAATCTTCCGAAAATCGCGTTAAATCAAACACCAATTCAAAAGGACGGTTGAGTGAAGGCTCCATGATCTATACAAAGGAACTTCGTCAGTCTAAGGGTGTATGTTTGTACGTTTATAGATCTTACTCTTAAAAAGTAATAAATTAAGAGCTCATAATCAATATTATCTGCAAACAAGCAACGAGTAATCATGTAAAATACTGGGTGACCTCCTCTTGACACACCACCTTGATAAACCATATTTAAGGCTCGAATTGGACTTAAATCACGATTCTTGTTGCGACGCATGAAATCATTCAAAGCTGTATTTGTACTTGCAACTGCATAATTTCGTGCCACTGATGTTTCTTCTTGAGCTATATCGGGGGGAGGACCCAATTGACCAAGCAAAGTAGTGAACTTTTCCAATGTACGTTTGATCTCCAAAATCTTTTGTGTATCACTGCTGATGATTCGAAACCGACGACCAGAGATGTTTCGAAAGATTTTTTCGATATTTTCAGAGAGGTATTTATGTAGTTTTATATAATCTATGGTATCCAAACGAATGCACCGAGCTTCTTCTATACTTATGGTAGATGGTACAGTAGAAATTTCACGTAAAAAGTTGGCTACTCGATATAGATTGTTAGTAATAAAGTCGTTGAGTGAGATCAGATGAGGTTCTTTGGCACCAAACATGACATTATTAGCCAAGTTTTGCATCAGTCGTGTTGCCTGCAACAGTATTTTTCGGACATTTTTAGTTCTTGGTATAGCTCTCTTGGAAACACCAGAGTTTTCGGGTGTCAGAATAGCAGGGTTAAATAACCTTAAGAATACAAATCCTCCTACTTGAATCTCTGTAGCATCTGGGAACCGCTTACTAACTGCATCTGCCAAAAATGAGAGCTCTTGACGGAAACGTCTAATATTAGAAGAATCAGGATACTATACATAAACTTTTTTTTTTTTTTTTTTTTGATTTTACGTAGGAGCGTTGGGTATAGAATTGCAAATAGCATCCATCAAAATCTCAGTCACTCTACAGACATTCTGTTTGTTTTTCAATAGACTTTCTGGTAAGGCCTCCTTCAGTGGATCCATTTCCCAAGTTAATTGTATGTCGCTTAAGGCATTGATGGACTCCATGGCAGATTGAAGAGTCATTCTTACATAGTCTGCACAGGTGTTTCTGGCAAAAGTAGACAGCATTCGAGTAGCCATATTTGTCCCACGGAATAATGTGGATTCTTGATCTGTGTATACATAGGTTATCAACTATCATCTCTTACTAGATCATAAAAGAAAATCTTACCTGCAGAAGATACTTCGCGTTCCACAATAGCTTTCAACAGCGGCAAAATTTTATTTTTTGATTCAAATACATTCAACAACACCTCGGTAACATTAGGAGCATCAACTGCTGGACAGACATCACAAATAGATAAAGCAAGGTCCATATCTGATTCAACCAATAACTGTTCACAAGTAAATATACAAAATGATTCATACTCACACTTTTCTTTTCTTTTACCTCTACTAATTTCTCATACCGATCATTCACAATAGTATCTGCTAACGTATCAAATTGGGCACCTGCGTTAAGGATGTTGGCCAGGACTTGCATAAAAGCGGATCTCATCTTTGGATCTTCGTGATATCCCATGGCTAAAGTAGATCTTAGCCCTACTTCCACATTAGCATTTAATAAATTTGATATCGCATTGACTGCTGATTCCTTAAGTGGACCCCAATAGGTATCGGTTGTTTTTGAAAGCAAAGTAGATGTATGAAGGCCACGTCCAGATAGAGGCTGACTGTTTTCGGCCTTAAAGTATACTTTAGTTAAAATTATAGCTATGTAACAATATATGCATATACCTCATATCGATGGCATCTTTCTAACAATTGAATAAAAAAGTTAAAGTACTTTTGAAACAATCTGCTTTTGCTCATGGCTCTATCAGTATCACGAGATTGTTCGGATATCTGCAAAGGAAGTTTACGTAAAAGAGCAACCATAGCTTTCAGACAAATTTGATCTAAATCACGCTGAACTTCCTTGTTTTGTATATTGTTTATTTCAGTTGTTGAACTCTTTGCAAGGTTGTGTTAATTATGTACGTCTCTTTCATCAATAAACATCTTACCGGATTGAAACTACTTGTCCATTCTATAATGATTTCAAGTAGCCTGTTTTTGACACGAACATCATCACGAATTATAATTTGGTCCATTTTTGACATGAGCGACTCGGTAAGATGGCACATCATGATCATAGTACGCATGGTTGTATAGTTATTATGTGGTAAGCGATTGATGTAATTGATAAAGTAAAGCACAATTGTACTAAAATCGACACTAACCAAGCAATCATTTGCATTAACAAGTCTATCCAACACCATTTTTAAAACAAGCACAGACTGTTCTACAAACAGTGTATTTGTGCCATTGCATAAGACTTCTCCATTAGAACTAAAGCAGTTTTTCATTATAGCTTCAATTTGACGAAAGAGAGTGGCATACAGTGCAGGAGAGAGATCATTGCCAAGCGTATCTTTAACTGCTTCTCTGATCACTACATTTTCAGAAGTAAGCAACTCCACCATTTCCGTAATGAATTTCTCTGCAAGTAAGGCTGATTTTGTAGTAGGGGATCCAAGACGATCAGAAGAAGCCGATTTGCTTTTTCGGCTGCCATCCTCATTTATACTGTCATCATCTGCATCAGTTGCTAGCCGACAACCGCCCAGAGCAGCCAAGAACCCAGTATAGTTTTGCCATTCTGTCTGCTTTTCATCATCAATTTCTACTCTGCTGACAGGTATAGGAGAAGGAAGCATGGTACTCATCGTGCTCCCGGCTGTTCTAACCGATGTCACTCTTAGCTTATCATGTCTAACCAAACCTCCAATTTTTTTAACAGAAGATGATGTCGAATATATAGTGGCTGTATCGCTAGTATCTTTAAGTGTGTCCATACCGTATCGACTCACGACTTGAGTCAAAATTCTCCATCTCTTCCAAACTTCCTCCCACGCCAACATATTGCCAGGCGTTGGCACAGTCATTAATCGCAAATATCTACGCAATCTCTTTTGCTGGGCCTTTCTTCCCACAAACAGTTGTTTACGCAACCCCCCTTTAGCCATTGGCTCCTCAGAACAAAGCCTTTCGTATATTTCGATATTGTAGTTATATGCATATGTACTTTGACTGCTTCTTGGAGAAGAATCGCCAAATATACTGTCGCCATCTACTATTTTTGATTCTTTACATATGTAACCTAAGCATTTGACTGACTTTGAGCATATATCTGGAATGGATGAGCACAATGATACGAGTAAGGCGACTTCAAGTGTGATCATGGCTTGATGGCGTTCATGAGAATCGTAAAGATCATGCGCAACACAGGATTCCTAAAAAGGGATATGAATTGAGTATATGAATATGGAGCCAACCTGTACTATATACATACAGAAACATCAATTAAAAAGGAATTCCGGGCATCCAAAGTATTGGAAAGTAGATCAAAGAGAGCGTTCATCAATTCTTCATTTTGTCGAGTATTATCCAGTATTTGTCGTGCAATGGATGAAACAACTTGAGATGAAATTTTCCAAAAAGTAGACATGATAGAGTTGGACGGTCCCCAATGGATGATAGTTGAAGGATCATGTAGTTGAGTTAGACAATCCACTGCAGCCTGTCTTATACGTCTATCTTGATGCTTCATTAAATTGGCTATCGATGTCATGACCAATGTGTTTTCCTCTACTCGTACTTTTTCATCCATTCCCTTTGATAAGCACATGTCAGTGAACCCGGCCCTTCTTTTTTTTTCTCAATTGTGTAACTTACCATCAACACAGAACAGGGATCCATTCGAAACAGTTTAAGCATGGCTTGAAGTAAAGGTGTTGTATTTTGTAGTCTTTTATCTGAATTGATAGTTTTTCTGGAACTAGAAGTCATACTGGATATCTCTGATCGTACGGCAAGTTCAATCTTCACAGTCTGTATAAGTATGCGTCTCAGTGGAGTACAAATCGCCCCGTACAGTGAATTCAGTGTTGTGTGCCAAGATAAAGGATGCTCTTCTGATGCAATGTTTAAACAAGCGTTGACAAATGCCTGTTGAAATACTGTAGGAGCATCATCATCTAATAAAGTAGGTATGAGTGTATAAATTGCTCGTGAGGAATTTAGTTGCAATTGAGCTAACAAATAATCTGAAACCAGTGTTTGCTGGCTAATTGTATAACCCAAGCTCGAAGAAAGCGAATCAATTGCTGAAGGACGGGAAAAGTCCCATACTTTTTCTCGTAACACATCTTCAACATCTTCTGCAATATGTCGGAGTATTGTATCGTCGTTTGGTGAAACGAATGAAGCAGCTTTGCATAAATCAACATAACACGTTGCTGCAATTTCTTGTGTTCGTACAGACTCTAGAGCCTTTCTTAGTTGGCGAGGGAACCCAGTCTGATACAAAAAGTAAGAAAACACGTATATTTATGCTTTATCTATCCTCACCCTTCGATTTTGTAAACCTCTATCATCTAAAAATGCTTGTATCAAAAGATCAGGGGATAAAGTTAAAAGAATCGTTTGAAGTGGCCACAGTACTGCCTTTTTACGAGAACTGTCTGCTGCAATATTACACATGTCAAAAAGTATTTCAGATCCTGCCAAGTTCTTTTTATTGCTCACACAGATCTCTGCAAATTCAGCTGGCCGTGTTTCAATCCATTTCCAAATGGTAACTCTCAACATTTTGGCGAATAATAATTTTCCTTGAATCTTCATATTTAAGAAATACGGACTGAATTCTATATATAAATTAATAAGCTTTGAGCCATTATCCATCTTCAAATCTTACCTGTCAAGACAGTTTGCAATTTTGATGCATTTAAATTTGCAAAAGCCAAAATTCTTATTTCAGGGGGATTCAGTTCTGAGTTTTCATTTGCAGCTACCAAAATATTGATGGCGTTTTTGATTTTCATATAAAACGAATTCCAATTACTTGAGCTAATATATCGAAGAATTTTCCCTGAGGCAGAGTAGACTTCTCGTATATAATCCATGGTTTGTGTATCCACTTTGGATGCATTGACCACTGTGTCATTTGTATGTTCAGATGTCGACATGAGTAATTGATCACTGCGTTCTTCAATAACATGAAACTGATTCAAGAAGCGTCCCATTAGATTTAACAAGAACGATACCAGAACCTCATCAAGAGGTGGTGGATCAAATGAAGGATCTTCTTTAGGCTGATTCGGTATGCTCTCTGAGTAGGCGCCGGTTGCTGCTGCTGCTGCTAATGCCTCTTCTGTCACGTTTGTCTCTTCTGATAACTTTATTGTGCGCTTTTTATACCAATTCCAGTGATATTGCAAGCAAGCAGATAAAAGCCGAATTATAAAAAGCTGTGATTGTAGCACGTCCAGAGGAACATAAGCATCGGTAGTTGTCGAGGGTTGAATATCCTAGCCAAAGCTATTTTGCTTAAAACATAAAACTCTAAAAGAAACTTTATGTAGTTTACCTTTGAAATGACTTCTAACACAAGCGCAAGTTGATTAACAACTACAGACAATTTATAAATAGATAGTTCTATGATAGCTGCGACTGTAAGAACAAAAAAGAAAAAGGTAAGATTTATCTGCGTTTTATAGCTTCAATATGAAACCTGCCTGTTTGTTGCGTTAATGCATCCTGTTCTAAGCTTTCTATTGTTGTCCCTGTATTGTTTATTGGTAACTAAGCAACACATACAAAAAAGGTCAAGAATAAAAGGACGTTTTGATTTTTTTATAGCTTACTCGAACTTCTATACGCTTAATTAAGCTAGCAATTAACTTGGCTTTGGCCCTCATTCACAAGCAAAAAGGTGTAAAAGAAGGAGTGGGCTTTTAAAAGTTTATTTATGTGAAAAAAAAAAAAAAAAAAGAAGAAAAAGAAGCGAAAAAATGTAATAATAATAATAATAATAATAAAAAAAAAAAATAGTTGCGTAAAGGAGTTCGAGGGAAAAAAAAATAAGATAATATAAAGTGTGTTACAAGTATTACCTCTTTGATCTTTCAATGTCGTTTGTTTAACTTTGTTCTAAGTGCAAGTCGCAGTTTGATTCATGTGAAACTTGCTTTTTCTTCCATTTAAAAGAAAAAAAGAAAACCTTTCCAGAATTGTCGGGTAATCTTTCCATTTTGAGAAAATTCACGTAAAGTGGAAGCAGATCAGTGCATATTAAATCAGGACAAGATTGGCATTTTCATAAATAAAAGCTCAAGTGTAACCTCAAAGTAAGTTTATTTGATTTACTACAATATTTATTGAGCTCCTCCAAAAATTAACAAAAGGTATCTCCTGTTTCACTCAATTTGCAAAAAAGAAGTATGCCTTATTTGTACAACAAAGACATCAATATTTTGCCAACAATATGAAGCAGTAACATGTGCATTATTAGATGCTCCAGAACTTGAACTTGGACTGTGAACTTGATGCACTGCAAGAATTGTAACGTTTCATCCAGAAAAATGGTTTCATGAGCGGAGTTTATGCAAAACAATTGACTGCAACTTGACTCCAATTAAATGCACACTAACGACGGACTATTTCTTTATTTCTATCGCATTACACTTGAGCCTATTGCTCCTTATATTTATATTCATTCGATCTGATCAACTTCATATCACTTAAATAATTACAATATGACTATCTTTTGTTAAAAAAATATAATCTAAAATGAGTTGTACATTGTAACTTACTTTTCCTATTAAATTACGAAACAAAAACCAACATTGTGGGCTAGATATCATAGACACCTCTTATATTATGTTTTCCAAATCTTTGAGTAAAATATAAAAATAATCGAGAAAAGAAGAATAAAGAATTTTAGTGAGCTGAAGGATAAGATATAATAAATTAGTACTTCCTAGAAATTATGAATTACCTTATTGTGATCTTACCATTATGTAAGTGTCTAAAACCTCTGAAAGATAAACTGTTTCCTTTAAAGCGATTTTTTTTGTAAAAACATATGAACGCCCTTTGTTTTTGAAAGCAGGATTTGCAATATCAAGCCTACGCTTGCTCGTATTAACATCTTGTTACTAAAATATTCTACAAGTTTTACACTCCAGGATACTATTGGATAGCTTTCCTTCACTCCCCAGTCTTTTTCTTTCTAACTTTTTTGTACAGCAACTATTGCAAATCTATTCCGATTAATAAGTCAGTTTGAAGTTGAATAGTGACTCGAAAAAAAAAACGAACTTGGGAAGGCAAGTATTCATTTATATCTACCTTGAGCGCAAAATGTAATAGAGCTTTGTGAACATGGTTGCTAAGAAAAAAATTAAGTACTATATAATATGAAGAAAAGTGACTAAATAAATTTTACTACTGCATGAACTGCAGAAAAAAACGAGCTAATGCTATTTATTTCAGTATTTTTATACACACCTAGTAATTGGGAAAATGAGAAAGGGATCTACAGCCTGAAAAAAATAAACTAAAGCCGAAAATTTTAATTAAAATAAGCTTTAAGAGATACAGATTGCGCAACCTCAATAAATATTAGTCTAGTATACAGTTACATACAATTATACCCCTTTTTGGCCAAGATACCACAGGTATCCTTGTTTTGCAGGAAAAAATAATAATTCAATCTCAGACCGGGCCCATGTCAACAGTTTCCCCTTTCCAACTCTACCAGTTTATTCAAAAAATAAAGCTTGTCAATGATTTTCGTTCAAAATAGCTTAAGATCCTGCAAACATCACTTTACTTTTAGATCACTATCCACAACAACAAGTGCTATTAAAGAAGGTTGGGAAGCTGTTATTGGAATTGAAGTTCATGCACAAATCAATACAAAAACAAAATTGTTTTCAGGTTTTATAAGAAATATGCTTCCATAAGAAAAATGGAAATGTCTAAAGCTTTTTATTTGAGTCTAGATTCTTCAACTTCGTACAACGATCAGGTAAATGCTCATGTTTCAGTCATTGATGCAGCCTTCCCTGGTGTACAACCTGTAATAATAAAAACATACGCGTTACTTCTATAAGCAAACTGAAACATATAACAACACTATAGAGACTTAATCAACATGCTGTTGAGCTCGCTATTAAAACAGCACTTGCAGTTAATGGACAGATTCAAAAGAAATCAGCATTTGATCGTAAACATTACTTTTATCCTGATTTGCCACAAGGATACCAAATTACACAACAAAGAGGTTTGTGCTAAGGAAAAAATTGCACGTGTAAAATACGCTAAATCCTTCTTGGCAGAACCCATCGCTAGGGGCGGATCCATTTTTCTGACAGAGAACGATGGAGCCAATCAAGCAACTAGGATTGGTATACATCAAATACAGCTTGAACAGGATACAGGCAAAAGCTTTCATGATATGCGACCGGGCGAAACATTGCTAGATTTGAATAGAGCAGGCATTGGATTAATGGAAATTGTGACAAAACCAGATCTAAGGTAGTTTCACACTCAAAGAAGGAAAAAGCTCATTAACCCACTCTTTTGGATTAAATATACAGATCTTCTTATGAAGCAGGCTTATTAGTCAAAAAACTACAAAATATATTGCAATGGGTTGGGTCATCTAAAGCTAGTTTAGAAGAAGGGTCCATGCGATGCGATGTTAATGTATCTGTTCGAAGAAAAGGACAGGAGGCATTTGGTACTCGCTGTGAATTAAAAAATCTGAACCGTATTCGTATTCTTTCAATGGCTATTGATGCGGAAATTAGACGACAGATTGGGATATTAGAAAATGGTGGCGAGATTGTTGTAGAAACACGGAGATATGATGAGGAAAAAGACATTACATATAGACTGAGAAGTAAAGAAGACGCCCCAGATTATAGATATATGCCAGAACCAGACCTTCCTCCACTTGTTCTATCACAAGTATATTTGCGATTATTGTTATTTATTGTAACTAATACGCTTTTTTGGGTCTTTAGGAATATATTGATAATATTGCAAGTAGTTTACCTGAATTACCCGATCAATGCTTTGAAAGGATAACAAAACTCTATGGCTTAAACAAGCTGAGCGCAGATTTATTACTACACGAATATAAATGTATTGATTATTTTGAAAAAGTAGGTACTAAAAAAGCTATTCGATTTCTTCCAACTAAATTATGTAAAAATGTTATAGGTTTGTGAAGGAAGAAATCCCAAGATTGTAACAAACTGGACATTAAATGAGTTATCTGGTGTCCTGGCATCAAATAATATTTCTTTTCAAGACAATCCTATTTCTGTACAACGCTTTGGGAAGCTAATTGACCTTGTGCAGAATGGCACAATTACCGGTAAACAAAAAAAAAAAAATAAACAAATGATAGACATTTTTATATTAATTAGTTATGTTATATAGGAAAGACGGGTAAAGAGGTTGTAAAGTTAATGGTGAAGGATGCAAGAGATCCCTTAGAAATTGTAAAAGAAAAGAACTGGGTTAGAATCGTTGACAAAGATGCACTTCAAATTATTTGTAATGAGTTGGCTTCTAAGCATGTAGAAAAGGTATACATTAAAACAAAAAAAAGGAAAAAAAAGTCATTTTTGAAGCTTATTCATTTTTGTCTCTTTAGGCGAATGCTGTAAAAAATGGGGATGTAAAATTATTCAAATTCTTTCTTGGTCAAGCTATGAGTCGTACAAGAGGCATGGCTGACCCCAACATATTAAATCAAGTGTTGAGCAGCACATTTGGATGGAATAGTTATGAAGAATTACTTGACAACAGCAAGAAAAAGAGCAAGAAATAAAGGCTTTATTTTTGTTTATTTTCGGTTTATTGCAAAAGCTTTGTTCTTCCTTATGTACAAACTATCTTTTCATTCTCTTTTTTCTTTCTATTTTTTTCTTTCTACAAGAATCTGGTGATTTCTATTTCATGACGTATCTTTCGAAGCTTGATGTGCTTACTCGAAGTTTCTATAGCTGCATAAAATATACTGCAAAAGGCAACTCCGCAAAGTTTGATTTCTGGATTCTTCTTTGACAAAAGATATATAAAGACAGCTAGGTTCTCACAATCAAAAGTTCTCCAGTTCATTATATCAATTAACAATTTATCAAATATGGCTCTTACAAACCGATTCTTTACTGACGCTTTCCGTGATATGCACCGTGCATTCTCACTTTTGGAAGACCCCAACTTCTTTGATGATGCTCGTCGCTCTTTGGGTTCCGCTAGCAACTTAGGTTCCTTAAGTCGCTACCCTGCTACGGATATTCATGAGACATCTGAGGGTTATGAGTTGCATGCTGAATTACCTGGTTACGACAAGAACAATATTCACATTGATATTACGGACGATCGTACCTTGCTTCTTAGTGGTTCCATCCAAAGCCAGCGTGAATCTTCTTCAGATGATGATCAACAGCAGCAACAACAAACCAAAGCTGTATCCAAGGATGTTAAGTCACCTACTAAATGGTTGGTAAATGAAAGAGTCTCTGGAAGCTTCCAGAGATCCTTCAGCTTCCCTGCACCTGTTGACTCTTCCGGTATCAAGGCCTCTTTTGAAAATGGTGTTTTGAAGGTACTTGTACCAAAGGCTGCTAACCAAGGCAAGAGACGTATTCAAATTGACTAGTCTCCTTCCATTTCTTTACAATATATCTTGATCATTTGTCCTATATTTGATTTCATTCCCTTCTTTAACATAAATAAAAATTAACGATTTCGTTCCTTTGCATGCTTTTATAAGTCAATCAGTATAGTCATTAGCTTTAAATATTGTTATGTTAGTAAAAACCTGCGGTCTAAAAAATACACATGGCTTAATCCTAATAATTGAAGTGTCTATATACAGATTGTATATGAAATTTACAATAGTGATTGTAAAGCATTAAGACGAGCAATTTATTTTCATATACTGTACTATGGCGTATGACTCAAATAAATAATTCAAGTACATTGAATGAGCATGTTAACATTAGCAATAATAAACTTTTTTAACAAAATTCACAACAAATCGTACATTTATTATATTTATTAGGCAAGTGGTTTGCATTAATAACTAATCCAAAGTTATCAATTGCTGTTCATCCTAGTCAAATTGAATTAGATACGGATTGAGTGCACAAATAACAACTATGTTGTATCAATGTTGAGCAATCGTGAAAAATTATTTTATTTCATTGTTAAGTTTACGATCATTTATGCCAATGCAGACCGTTAAAATTAATTACTATCACAAAAAAAATGCATACTTGCAAAAGGGTAGCCTGTTTTTTTTTAGGCCTAATAGATGATTTATAAGAATAACTTTGATTATAAAATTTGAGATAGCTAAATAAGAATTGGATTATTAAATTTCATCAAGCAAATTCTTAACACCACTATTTGTAATGCAATTTATCCTTGACGAGACTAGTGATTTAATTGATTTTTATTACTATCATATCATACATATGCTATATATACTAAGGATTGAAAAAAGTCAAAACTTGAGATATATGCTGGAAAAATTAGGCTTATTATTTATCTTCATTTCATAAAAAAAAAAAAAAAAAAAAAAAAAGTAATCTCAAATCTTTGTAATATGCAAAGATCAGGATTTCTAACTAAAATTAAAACCTATCAAATTGATAGTCTATAAAAAACATATAAAAGTGCAAACAATCTAATAACTTATTATAATTACATAAGGAGACCATGTCATTGTAATTTAATGAATTCAAAATAGTTATTTTAGATATAAAATAACGGTATAGTTGTTTACTAATAAGATTAGGACTGGAATCTTTATTTTCAAAAGAGCTTTCTTAAAACAAACATTGCTGCTAGCCTGGTTAGCCGGTGTCTTAATTTTCGAATGGCCAAAGTCCCCCTCCCCCCCCCCCCTTTTTTTTTCATTAATTCTGACATGCTTACAGAGAAAGACTTGAAATTAATAAAGTACGATTTGTCTCTCAATAGGATCTTATCGTATACTCCCCTATCTGCGCTACGGAAAACTCTCGCTTTATGGTTTGATGTGCCTGAACTATGTCCAAAAAATAGAACAAGTCGATTAGATAATTATACTTCAAGTGCAACACATAAAAACAAGAGCGACATGCTAAAAAGAATAACGGAAGTGGATTGGGTAATTAATATGTGTAATGTATGCCTGTTCCTAAGCTAACAATAGAATTTGCAAGTTTAGAATGAAGGCTTATATGCCATTCAAGTTGCTCAACTAGAAATGCAATGTAATTTCCCAAGCATAACCTTATAACATTCGTCTTATACTTTTTTTGGTTTATAGCTTTAACATCTAAATTAACAGAAAGAAAATGGAAGATTATTGAAATTGTGAAAAGTAAGTTAATTATACATTGTTCAAAAGATCTTTTTACTAACGATCTATCAGATTCAGGGCAATTAGATCTAACTTTAGATATTAAAACCTTGCAGCAACATTTTGATAGTTTTTTATCAAGTTTACAAGATTGTGTAAGTTATGTACTATACCACTTGCTTTCTCTCTATTCACTATTTCTAGTATGTGTATGCGTACAACAATAAGGAAATGGATACATATTGGTTCTATTTAAAGTTTTATACAGATTCACATATTGGTAGCGGTGAACCCATGCGTAGCAAAAGACAGAGCGGGTTTCTTGTTTATTATCCAGAGACAGCTTATTTATTGGTTCATTCAAGTTGGGCCAAGGATATGCATGCCTATGTGAGTGAAGCCATCTTGAACGCCTTTTCAGCCGACAAGTTAGTGATACAAAGAGTAGCTGCTGCACATATCCAGGACCTGACAAAGCAGATCATGAACAAACGATCGTTAGGCGTCTTTAGCCAATTAAGAAATAACCAGACAGATGCCAATCCATTGGATATTCGACAAAAGAGACCCAAAGGATTTGAAGATATATATGTCAGTCCTGGTGAAAAACGAAGACGTATTGTGCCTGTAGATATTGAAGAAATGAAAGCTCGTTATGAGGCAATTAATAATTACTTTGGACCGGATGAAATCATTAGTTATCGATCGCTAGATATTGAGGCAAGTACAATTGTTTTCCTAAATTTTCTCTTGTAACTTACATTATTATAGCTGAATCTTCCACTACAACTTGATGATAACTTTGAATTAGCAGAGGATATGGAGGTGGATGATGAGAATGAAGAAAATAACGTTCAAATCGATATGAATTTGAAAGGCACAAACGTGGTTGAAGGACTTCGACAAATGGTTTTGGCAGGTACAATCCAGTCGCCACTGCCTCCTTGGTTAGAAAACGTAGCAGCCTCTGTGGCAAGCAAGATATATATTAATAAAGATGGTGTCTCAAAAGAAGAGTATGAAGAAGACAGTGACAATGAGAAATATACAATAGAAAGTATAATGGCGGAGCAGCAACAAGAGGAAGAAGATTAAAAATGATACCCCCTTCTTTCAAAATAAAAGCATTTTAAGCTACTATACGCATTATTCAAATTTTTTTTTATTTGGAAAAATAAATCTGTAGGTTTCATTGGTTGTTTTCTTTTTTTTTTTTTGGCTGTGTTCCAACTGTCCAGCTCTTTTTTCCCCCTGTTTGTAGAGAAGAAAAAATGTTTATGAAACAAATCACAGAAATTAAGGTTGCTTTAGCTCCTTTCAACACTGCTTCAAAGTCTTCTCGGTAAAAAAAAAAAAGGCAACCAAAGATCTACATGTGAATTAACAGCTAAATCTAATAGATTATTTTTAAATCACATCACCACCGACGCATCACGTAAAATCAATCCTACAATTAAAATAGCCACTGATGTCTTGACTGATCCTACTGCAAGTTCTCGTATTAACGTCGTTTACCGTATGAATCACTGTTACAAAAAAAAAGCCTTTCACTAATGCTCAAGTATAGGTGATGGACAAAAGCTTTCTTTAGAAGCAGATAAATTGAAAATCAACAACCTCATTCAAGTTGTCAACAAACATGCAAAGAAATTAGAAGAAGTTGAACAGGCCAGCAATTGGTAGTTTAAAAAAAGAAAGAGAGATATATCTACATTAGAAAACATGAACAGTAATAAGAATAAAAAAAAGTCTTTTATTCGCTTTGACTTTTTTTTATGTGATATTTGATCTTTTTTACAACTAAAATTATATTTGTATTCCACTTAAAAATGCTGTGAGGATAATATACAAGTCGTAGTCTCAAAACAACTTTGACAAGAATAAATATATGACATCAAAAGTTGTTTTCTTTGTTTAGATTTTATGTATAAAAAAATGTCTAATAATAAACGTGTATGCTTTTCTTTCTCAAAAAATTGAGCTTTTGGATCAAAAAGCTACTGGCCGGCTTAATCAAACAGAACCAACAGACTATATCAAACACTCTCAAAAATGCTGAAACGTTATATAGTAATAATAATGTTGTCAATGATGGCAAAAGTCTCAAAACAACACGCTATCCTCAACTTGTTCATGAAGTAGTAAAGTTTGTTGCAGACATGAACAATAACAATTTGTCAGTCAATCGAGACCCAATCCTTCGATATGTAAGACCTATTGCTTGAGTAAAGTATGCAATCCTTGAAAATGAAATTTCAGTTTCTTCTAGATGGCTCACCAAACTTTTTAAGCGAATTGGAGTAAATGCAGGCCAATGCATGGTGAAAGTGCCTCGGTAGACATCGCTTCTGAAAACATTCAGAACGAATTGAGGAAGATAGAAGAACTTCTTGGGCCATGTGATCCTACAGATATCATGAACTTTGATGAAACAGGTTTATATTACCAGCAACCACCAAGAAGCACCATATGTTCCGAGCCGCTTGATGGTCTAAAAATAGTAAAACCTGTCTGGCAGTTGAGTTGCTCTGTAACTCGGATGAGACTTATAAAGGGCAACACAAAAGCCCCAAATGTTTTAAAGCAAGAGCTAATTTGTTATCCATGACTGTAACTGGAAAAAAAAAACATGAAAATGAATACCATTATTCTACTAATGCTTGGATGACAGCATACGTGAAAAAGTTAAATGTTGCCTTTGGAAGACAGAATCGAAAAATTGCTCTTCTTTTGGATAATGCGTCCGTTCATAAAATAAGAATTCCGCTCAACAATATTAAATTGATATTTCTCCTAGCAAACACGACTAGCAAGCTACAGGCTATTGAAGCAGGTAACCTATTATTTGTTGATAAAATGCTATATAAGCTGTCTTTTGGTTTTATAGTTTTCTCATTAATATTTTGTAGACACAGGAATTAGTGACAACTTTAAGGCACACTTCCGGGCCCAGCAGTACGACCGTGATTTATGTCTGTACATCAGTAAAAGGTTGGATAATCCGAATGTTTACAAAATGGATTAAGCTCAAGCTATGTTTTTTCTAGCTAATGCATGGCTTAAAGTAAAACCAGAAACAACAAAAGGAATGCTCCCAGATCTCTCCAGGAACTTTGATAACAAAGTTACTGACGTTAGCCAGTTAAACCTTGAAGCAGATGAAAGCGAGATGATAGTATGTTATACAACAAGTACGACTAATAATGAAGAAACGGCAGAAGGCAACATAGATGAAACAGAAGAAAATGATAATACAGAGCAAGATGAGCAGCGTGTCGATATAGTAGAGTGTAAAAAACGGTTGAGAGAAGCCTATGAAACTATTTTCATGTACGAAGTTCCTTTGGACAATCTTGATCGTAAACTACATCGCCGAATTCGAATGAAATTAGCTGACTCTTGTGCTGAATTAAGTAAGTCAATAGAGCAAACAGATCTTCGATCTTATTTTACAAAGTAAAAAATTTATTGTTAGAGTACTCCAAAAAACCATCACTTATAAAAAAAAAATTTATTTAGTGGTAAAAAATATTTGCGTTCCACCCTTAAATAGAATAGTGGTATAATGGTATTTATGCTGTTGACCTATGCTGTTCTTTAGAAAGACACCCATAAATAGAAAACACCCTTAAATCAGATACCCTTGAATAGAGCGACTGCTGTAGCATATTATATGGAAAACTCATACTGTTATACAACTTCAATAGAACCGAAAAAGCATCCTGAAGTTGACAATGGTTTCAAAAAACTAATTGAAAGTAAAAAATGGATTTTATCCACAGGGACTGTTGTTGAAGATAAGCTCTACAGCTTTAGCAAAACATGTTTTTCAAACCATCCATTACAATCATTAATTCTAGATCTATATAACTTAGACATATATGTGAAAAACGAAGTATCGTAATGCTGGGATGGGAAAAGAACTTCCAGATGACTTCAAAAAATATTTAAACAAATTCAATTGCCAAAATACCAGTGAAGTGAGAGACGTATTAAATGAAACACAAGAATGGGAGAAATCTTATAATAGATCAAAATCGTTTGACTTGGACTGGATAAAGCACAGTATATATACATTGCTGCGAGAATATGAGGATGGCTCGTTTGAATTCGATCATGACGAACAATGGTATAATGCGCATATTTGGGGATTAATTGATCGTTGTTTTGGGAATGTAAAAGATGTCGAAGTAGTACGGTAATATCTAGATTCAGCACAACCATTTAAATACTAATTGTAATTATTAGTGGTGAAACTTGTTCGGTAGCATCATCAATTAGAAAAAACAATAAACGAGATGTAAGAGATGCCGAAGAAGGCCTTAGAAAACAAATGGGATACAGATGCGATCTCTTAATAAGACAAAGTGGCCCCACCAATGAAATAAATATGGAGTATTGCGCTTCGGAAGTTGGAGTGAAGAATAAGGAATTGGAAAAAAAAATTCGTGAAAATTTTTCCAAGCTGCCCAAACTACTAAAAGACATGCTTGATACTTTAATCGTACAAAGGAACTTAGCAAACACAAAAGATATTTACACCTACGGTATTATCTGTTCAGATAAATATGATAAATAATTTATTTTAACATTATTAAAATATATATATTCTATATGTTATAGGCCTTAGTTTGCGGGTTCTTCGTACGGAGAGGATTGGGTACATTACAAGGATTATTTGTAATAGATGACTGTCCATCTCAAGGTCAATTAGCAAATTTGGAGAACCAATTATCCCTATACTTGTACAGGCATATATTTTAAAACTACAAGTCGCTGATATTCATGACCCGCTGAATTCTTCTTAACCAAGACCCGGCAAAATCGAAGTTGGCTAGACACTTGTTTATTTGAAACAGATAGCTTTGCTATCATTCCCCAGACGTCCCTATCAACATGAAGCTCATTTTTTTCAATAAAAAATGGTTTTTTCAAGTCATCCTTTCATGTACATACTATTGAATACTTTCTACATAGTGTGAATCTTTTTCGTAAAAAAAAAAACAAGGAACTTTCCCTCACAACCTTCTTCTCGAAAGTTGGTCGGTTTTTGAGAAAAATCAATTAGCCCAAATGGGCCGATTCTTTGGTGGGAAAGTGACAGTGTAGCTTCGAGCGATTTTGACTTGAACAGCATTGGAGTATTATTCCTGTATCTACAAAGAGTAAGTGAAATCATTCTGACGATCTTCAAGCGGTTTTAAGGCGTACATTCTGGCACTTATCGCAATGGAGGTTTCAGGGCTCCAATTGAAAACTACGTTTTGGACGTCAACGCGAATTTGAAGGCGTTGACATTATGGAAATCATTTTAGGAAACATAAAAAATAAAAATACAAGTCTTTGGCTCTCGGATCTTGACCCAAGTGTTGGAATTGAAGGAGCTTACCTAACAAAAAAATTGCCATTCTTTTCGGCCCAAATGGGCTGGCCAAATCTTTATTTGTTAATTAATTAAAAATCATCAATTGTTAGTGTAATCATAATACATGGTATGTATATTCGTGTCCAGATTCATACAATAATCGCAGGGCTTTTTTTTTTTTCAAAGAAGTAACTGTCAGTTTAAGAATACATAGCATCCATGACTTCGCTAGTAAGCAGGGAATTTGATGCTATATTTATTTAGTAAACTACAGCCTAACGCATATTCTAACCCATATCCTAAGGCATATCCTAAGGCATAAAATAACCCACAAGGCTATATGTAAAATAAGAAAAGTGGTCTAATTATTTCTAAAAAATGGGCAATTTATGTTCGAAAATCTGGGCAACTTAGATTCAAACACTTGGTCAAATCAGTCTGATTCTTTTGGGCAATTCAATCTTACACAAATGTCCAAAATTTTTCAAAAAACTGGGCGGGGCTTTCAAACATCTGGTAAATTGAGAGTGGAAGCACAGTAGATATGTACTTTATTCAGCTTTTCATAATGTTACAAAAGAATGGTATCAAGGCTGTGTTTGTATTTATTCTAGCATTGTATCTGCCACTTCCTCCATTAATTCATCTTGTTCGTTGACTGCCGTACGTAATTTATTGTCTGTTTCTTCCTTCATCATCTGTTCCTTTATTTCACGTGTAGGAGGAAAACGTTCGTTTTCCAAATCGGATCGTTTAGCATCTTCAAATGTTGTAATAGCTATACACTCATCATTAGCATCCTTTACGTTTTTTTCTTTTACCAGTCTTTACCTGTCCTCAATCCTTCCATACCCAAAGCCAAAGTGCCCAGGGGCAATTTACCAGTGGGAGACAATGATTTCAACTCTGTAACACGTTCAGAGTTCTCACGTAATACAGAGAACACTCTGGACATTTTACCAACAGCCATAATCTTATTACGAATCACAATTCTACGCTGTTCAGCATCATCCACAAGAGGTTTATCCTCTAATAATTTCTGGTCATCATCCTCAGCCAATTCTTCTTTACTGCATACATTCAATACAGCAATCAGCATGTCAGTAACTACATCAAAGAATTAAAACAATGGACCAAGACACGCTTATGCTTACTTTTTTCTCCTACAAAAGGTAAACTCCATGCAAAAACATCCATAAAGTTGGGTAACCAAAAAGGATGTGGAGTACAATTAAATTGTCGAATGTTCATTATGTTATTTTCATATTTCAATACAGCTGCTTTATTGTTGTATAAATCCAGATAGTTGGGAGCAGAGAAGATGGTCATCACCGAAGGGAAAGAGGTTGTTTTGCTCTTTCGATACATACGATAACTATAGAAATTATATCAGAACAGTTTCAAAGAGAACAAGTCAATTCTACTTTACCCAGCATCCTGTGCTTCATGAGCTCGAATGATGGATAACAAATTATTTCTTTCCAAGAATTGGCAAGCAGCATGATAGCTAAAGAAATAAGAACATCCTCTGACATGATTATGAACAAATAAGTCATTTGTCTTTTCCTGACCAAATTCTTCAAGAGGATCAGCCCAAAGCAAATCACACATCAACCCATGAGTCGGTGGTTCTCTAAAACGATCAATCTGTTTGTATGTCAGCGTACAGACACACAAACGAACCATGTGTCTGTTACCTTTTTCAGATCATCCAATGTTTGTAACTCGGGCGATAGACCGCCATGAATACACAAGAATTGCTTGTTCATCACAGCAGCTAACGGTAGAGAACAGAATGATTCCATACACGCATCATAGACCAGTTCTGTATATTTATGACGACCTATGAAGGCTTTGAGTATTTGAGTGGTTGATGCAAAAGTAGCTTACATTCAATTTTGAAAGTAAAATAATCCGTCAAGTGCCTACACTCATGATTTCCACGAAGCAAAAAGAATGTATCGGGATACCACATCTTTAGAGACCATAAATAAAGTACACACTATTAATAGTAACAAACGTGCTTAGTGTTCATTAAATCTCACTCCACTTATTACTTGCCTCAATTGAGAAATAGCCTCGATCTACATAGTCACCCAAAAACAAATAGGTTGTGTTTGCTGGATCACCTCCGACTTCAAATAATTTCATTAAATCGTAATATTGTCCGTGGATATCACCGCAAACTATCTACTGTCAATACACATCCACACCCTATCCTGAAGAGGTTACCTGTAATGGGAGCACCCACTTCCAACAGATTGGGCTCCTGTCTTAATACCTCTGTTCCTTTCTTGAGAATAAAGAGTGCTTGCTCTTCTGTCAATCTCCCTTCTCTATAAAAATGATCCTTCAAAAACTTTATATCCGGCAATCCCGGTTTTTCTTTGCTCCAAAACTCTTCATCTGTTGGGAGATCAACAGCTGGAGCAGGAACGTCTATTTTAACACATAAGCACACAGCAAAATATATATAGAAAAAAGAAAAGAAAAAAGAAAACCTTTAATGACACGATCTCTTGTCGAAACAACAGTTCCATCTTCTTGAGTAAATAAAGTAAAGTCAATGTGTGGTATGTCTCGCTTAGTTCTTAATCTCATCAAAGCAGGATTATCATCATAGTTTGTGGTTTCTGTTTCCATTTTTAGGCAGAGTGGAAAAAAGAGTGTGATTTTTTCCCTCATAAAAAATATTTCATGATTGCAAGTGTAACCATGCTGTCTCTGTATTAATTTATGAACAGCAATTATCATGTGAGATTCAAAGCCATAGTGTTTATAAACTCGAATTTTTTTTTCCATCTTTTTTTCTAGCTTCTTTTTATTATTATTATTCAATATGGACACCTATGATGGTATCAAATTATTCTTTAAATCAGTCACTAGCGTATTCTTTAGAGAAATTAAAGTGAGGCAAGTACATATGAAAAGAGCAAAAGCAGCAAGTTGATGATCTTTTACTATTAGTGGAACAGACAATGTACCAATGGATAAACCGTGTATCTTTATTGTTGCTCCACACGCAAATCAGTAAAGAAAAATAAGAATAGGACGCCCTGCTGTACGTTTTTGCTTATTTCCTCTTTTCTCATTCTATAGATTTGTAGATCCCGGTCTGGTCATAATCTCTAACCCTCGACGCTTTTCTCCTCTTATGGCTCAATCTTCCTTCAAGAAAAAGATTGTTGGAACAATTGCTAAATCACTTAAAGCAAGTAAGTAGACATCCTTCTGTTACCCACCTATTGAAACCAATCCATCCGTCCAGTCCCAGTGATCCGTCCGCAAGATTTAGCAGTCAAAGGCACTGGTAAACTCGTGTCGGATAAAAAAGAATGCGTGTTGAGCGGACAGGACACTCGATTCACTCAACAAGTATCCGCACGAGATGTCATTGTTCTTTCAAAGACTGTTTCATTTGAAGTCACCGAGGTGATTTCTGATACTCAACTCAGGTTGAAAAAAGAACTGACGGATGAGGCCATCGAGCTTATCAAGAGCTCGGGTACATATAAAGTGATTCCTCATGTAGATCAAAGTACACTGTACGACAAGGTACATGAAAGATTAAATACAGGTGAATGTATCGTGATCTTTCCTGAGGGTGGTAGCCATGATAGATCAGAACTACTTCCTTTAAAAGGTAAGCTTTATCCATGTTATTTAATAAGGTATACTAATAGGATGATGAAGCTGGATTTGCTATCATGGCACTTGGAGCAATGATTGAAAATAAGGATCTCGATATTAAAATTGTTCCAGTTGGATTAAACTACTTCCATCCTCATCGCTTTAGATCCCGCGCTGTTGTATCCTATGGCGCGCCCATCTCTATCAAACCCGAATGGGTAGAAGCTTACGGTCAAGGAGGAACGGCTAAGCGTGAAGCGATTGCTGCTCTTTTGGAGGCTGGTTATGATGGTCTCAAGAGCGTCACGGTGAATGCACCGAGTTATAATGTGTTGATGGTACGTGTACAAGCAATTTTGAAATTTGAGATGATTGATGAATGAAATAGACGATTGCTGCTGCTCGTCGGTTGTATAAGCCCGCTGCAGAACATCGATTGAAGATAGATCAAGTGGTTGAACTCAATCGCAGATTCTTACTGGGCTACAAATATTTTGAAAAGGATCCTCGATTAGTCGATTTGGCGGAACGTATCAAGGCTTACAATAACACATTAAAATACTTTGGCCTTCGAGATCATCAGGTTGCTAGAACACAAACAGCCGCTTACTCTGCTGCTCCTGTCTTGATTTCGCGTCTTTTAAAAATCTTTTTCTTAGCACTCTTTGGTTTTCCTTCGTAGGTCACTGCTTTCTTTCTTTCTGTCTTACTTACTGCTTTATAGCATCATCATCAATTCACCCTTGATTATTTTAATCTTGTTTATCAGTCAGAGGAAGCAAGAAGGTAAAAGGAAAAGGAGTAAAGGGGTACAATATTTATTTTATTTTTTTTTATAGAGGCACTTGCTGGTTCTTCGGTCAAGATCGCTGCTCGTGATGTATTAGCTACTTGGAAGATTCTGGTTGCCCTGGTCGGCACACCTACTCTTTATGGATTTTACTCGTTTATCTTGTTTAGCTATCTTTATTATCAAGGATATCAACATTCCTTTTCACTTTCATTAGGTGTTTGGGTCATACTACCCTTTGTTCAATATGCTTGTGTGCTTTTACTTGAAAGTAGTGTTGACATCTATCGATCGTTGAAACCACTCTATCTGTCCTTGAGCAATCCAGACGGAGCAGCTGAATTGCGAAAGATGAGAGAGAGCTTATCTGAAACGATCACTCAGTTCGTGGACGAGAACGGCAGTACAGCACTTTCAGATTTTGACAGACACAAGTTTGATGCGATGGAGTTACATGAAAAGGTCGAATCAAGAAGTATCTTGCGTAACTTGAACTTGAGCGCGACAAACCTTCAGAAATGGTTGGATGACAAGCAAATATTTAATTTTTCAACCACTTCTTCTGCAACCACTTCAGACGCAGAGGAAGAATAAATGAATATGTGTAATATGTTTTGTATTTCTTTCAAGAAATGATTTATAAATAAGAAGATGATACAAAACTCTTTGTGAAAAACTAATACCCGACAAGTCTATTGGAATGACACAAGCATGAGATGATTGCTGTATGTATTTAGATGGAGCTTAAAATAAGGATCTATGTCAAAAGCAATTTGTATCGAATCATGTATCAAAGGATAGTGATAAAATAGAAAATGGGTAAAAGTTTATTAGAAATGCCAAGTGATACTGTCTATTCAATTCCTATAAGCTATCCTAAAGAGACATGATACAATTCTATTCAAAAGGATTCAAATAACATCCAAAGCTTGTTATTTTTTTTTTCCCTTTATTTATACTGCTTGGTTGTTTGGATTATCACCACTGGGCGCTATTGGGCTTATTTTTTTAAATTCAAATGCGTCATCTGAGCTTTACGTTTTTCTTCAAAAATGGCAAAAATGAGTTGGGAAAAAACAAAAGAGCGTGTTTAAAAATAGGGTTAGCTCAAGAAGTGGACGTGTTTATTATTAATTATCATTCAGTCATTTCTTTTTAGTTGTTTCGATTGTTATTAACGCGCACTATACAAAGACGCACAGCTTCATGTCTCGTCTGCACTTTACTGACGCGTGTCAAGAGTGATGTGTAAAAGTTGAAAACAAAGAATACTTTAAGGGTGAATCAATAGGCTATGTGGTCATGTTGAATAAATGCCTCAGTTGTAAAATATCAGGGCAAGAATGAAAATAAGGAAATAATAATAAAGAGAGAGAGAGAGAGAGAGAGAGTTGCATAAAGACAGTAAATGATTGGATGATGAGTTTTATTATAATCGTACGATTCTTAAAGATTCTTCTTAGTCAGGTTCTATAGAGAAGTAGAAAAGAAAGTTCAAGATGAAATTCAACTGGGCTTAATATGAAACGAAATGAATTGAAGGCCATGAATTGTTTTAGGATTAAAATAAAGGTGATTGAATATACCAAATTTAAAGAGTAGTTTGTCTTACGGAGATTTCATTTTGTAATGAAAATGACTAATATGTGTAATAGACTTTATGAATTCATGCCAATTTAAACACGTATAATTTTAATACTTGGTTGTTTGTTCATTTAATACTTGATTAAATGACAATTAGAAATCTGTCTTACCTTATTCAAATAGTGTGAGAGAGGCACATGCAATCTAAACAAAAAAGAATCATAAACTTTCCCACTCCACTCTGTACCAAACCACCTGATTTCTTGATGTGCCTTTTCTTGTGTGCGTGTATAAAAATATTTCATTTTAGACTTTTTTTTTTTTTTCTTAACTTATTCTTACAATGTCTTCACTTAATAATCAAATCATTGTTGTCGGTGGTGGATTATCTGGTCTTTCCGCAGCTCATACTGTCATTGAACAAGGCGGTAATGTTCTTTTGTTGGATAAGAATCCATTTTTTGGGTAAGAAAACAAAGATAAAAGATGAGAGAGAGACTGAATTGTTTCTTAGAGGAAATTCAACCAAAGCCACCTCAGGCATCAATGGTGCCTTGACACGTACCCAGATTTCACTCGACATCAAGGATTCAGTCGAACAATTCTACCAAGACACCCTGAAATCTGCACGTGACTTGGCCCGTCCCGACTTGATTCGTGTGCTCACCGGTCGTTCGGCCTCTGCTGTCGAATGGCTTCAGGACAAGTTCACCCTGGACCTCTCTCTTGTCTCTCGGCTCGGTGGACACTCCTTTCCTCGTACGCACCGTGGTAAGGAGCAATTCCCGGGCATGACGATCACCTATGCCTTGATGGAAGGATTTGAGGAATTGGCTGTGAAGCAACCTGAACGGGCAAAGATCATCAAGAGAGCCAAGGTGGATAATTTGATCAAGGATGAACAGGGAAACATCATTGGTGTCGAATATGTCTTGGTCGGCAAGGGCTCCGATGGTCAGGTACACAAAGAATATGGACCGGTCATCTTGGCCACAGGAGGTTATGCTGCCGATTTCACAGAAGATAAATCCTTGCTGAAGAAGCATCGTCCGGAACTTTATGGTCTATCCACCACGAATGGCGATCACTGTACGGGAGATGGTATCAAGATGGCTTCTGCTGTTGGTGCAAACACGATCGATCTTGAAAAGGTCCAGGTGCATCCAACAGGTCTTGTGGATCCCAAGGAACCGGATGCCAAGGTCAAGTTCTTGGCGGCTGAAGCCCTGCGTGGCTGTGGTGGTCTCTTGCTGGACGCGGACGGTAACCGGTTCTGTGATGAGCTGGGTCACCGTGATTATGTGACGGGGATGATGAACAAGAACAAGTTTCCCATCCGTCTCGTTCTCAACACGGCTGCCTCGAAAGAAATCGAATGGCACTGCCGTCACTATGCCGGTCGCGGTTTGATGAAGAAGTTTGAAAATGGTGAAGCCTTGGCAAAGGAGATGGGCATCTCTCCCAAGCACTTGGAGGAGACATTCAATACGTACAATGCCATTGCTGAGGGTAAGGTCAAAGATCCTTGGGGCAAACGTTTCTTTCACAATGTACCCATCAAGATGACCGATTACTTTTATGTGGCCCTTATGCAACCCGTCCTTCACTATACGATGGGTGGTGTCGAGATCACGCCTGATGCCGAGATCAAGTCCACTCAGGGCACACCTATCCCTGGTTTATTTGCCACGGGTGAAATGTGCGGTGGTGTTCACGGCGCCAATCGTCTGGGTGGATCCTCTCTCTTGGGTTGTGTTGTCTTTGGTCGTGTCGCGGGTCAGACCGCTTCTCGATACTTGTTTTCTAAATTGATCAACAACACTCAGGTAGCTCAACAACGTTTGGGTGCTATCGGTCAACACCTGAATGGTGGTCTGGGTATCAACATTCAAGTGAACCCAAACAACACGGTCAGTTTAGAAATCGCTTTACCTCAAGCAGCCACCAGCAGTCAAAGCACCAGTGGATCCGTAGAGACATCAGCCGTAGAAACTAAAAAGGAGGAAGAAGTAAAGAAAGCGGATGAACCAAAAAAGATAAAGGAATATACACTTGCTGATGTGGGAAAACATAATAAAGCGGATGACTGTTGGGTTGTGGTGAATGGCCAGGTATTGGATGTAACCGATTTCCTTGCTGATCATCCAGGTGGAAAGAAAGCAATCATGATTTATGCTGGACGTGACGCGACAGAAGAATTCAATATGATGCATAAGCCTGATGTAGTAGAAAAGTATGCACCCTATGCTATTATTGGTACACTTAAAAAATAAGTTTTATTTACATAAAGTACTGTTGACAACCCTATTGACTTTCATGGCCTTGTTTATAAATGTAAGCATCATCAGACAGACTGAAAAGGAATAAATAAGCCTCAATCAAGCATTTCGATAAACATATCGTGTAGAGTAGTACACTGTACTACATGGCTACAAAGAAAGATCAACGCTGTTCACATTTGTACACTAACATAAATGTTGATCCTTTTTCACAAAGAAAGAAATTGCCGAGAGAGAGAAAAAAATAAGAGGGAAAACATCTTTTGTAGCTTGTGTCCATTCTCTCCTTGTTCTATTTGACCTTTTAATTGTCTAGGTTTTGTATTTCTATCAAAAAGAGATCAGCCTGAACAGTTTCAATTCAAACTCAAATGCTTTTACATCATCTTTTTCATTAAATCAGAGACAGAGATTGTCATGTAAAAAGGACTATCTGAATAAATCAAGGTTAAACTTGTATCGATTGAAAATTTCTTAACTGAGCTTTAACATTGACTGTAAACACAAGAACGTGCAAACGAAACTCAATATGAAAGGAAGAAGAAAAAGAGAGAGAGAAAGAGGGTGAATGGGGTTACAGGAACACAAAAAGCTCATGTTTGGTCAAGAATACTTTAATCAGAGTGATAATGAATTGTAATCTCTATGAATAATAAAGCTAAATAGAAGAAAAAAAAATCAACTTTTCAATTGAGACCAAACGTTTCTTTCTTTTTTCCCTCCCCCAAAAAAAAGTTCAAATTGTGCAACTTTCCAAATTGAATAGCGCTGAGTATAAGATGAAAACAGTTTCAAAATTGTTATTTATCAAAAGCACGAGGGAGGATAGATTACATGCCTCAGACGATAAATAATCATTGAACATATTCTCTCTCTTTCTCTCTCTTTTTCTTACGAGTGCAATTAAAGAAAAGAAGAATAGATAAAGAAGAAAGTTAAAGTCAAAGAAGCTTTTGATTTGAGGATTAAGCCGAATGAAAGAAAGATGAATAAAAACGAAATATAAATTACATTAAAAATAAATATAAAAATGACTTAAGAGGAAAATTTAGCCAAGTAAAGGTAATTAGACAGACATTGTGAGGAGAAGACATGCTTTTTGTATTCTATTTTTGGAGAAAATAAAAGCCTTGACCTCATCTAAATGATGTGTAACAGGTTATTAATCCCAGGGATAAATTTATATTTTTCTCTTGGCAATTTCCATTTATAGTAAAATTGTTTGCATCCAAATGTAAATAATTTATCTTTAAATGGTATTAAAATCTCTAATTTTGAGTAATAAATTTTTTTTATCTCCGTTCGAATTGAACTTGTGCTTTAAAAGTAAAGGTCGTGTGTGTACAAAGTTGAAAAAAAAAAAAAAAAAAAAATGAATTCTCTCTCTTTTCTTATTTTTATTTTTTCTTTCTTCTTCAACATTTCTTTTTATATTCAATATGAACAATACAAGTTGCACTTATAGATTTATAGAAAGTTCAATAGCCAATATCTCTGAAAGAATGTAAATACATTTTTTTTAAAAAAAAAAGAAAACCCGAATTAAATTCTTTTTTGAAAAAATAGTCATTGTAATCTCATTGTCAGACAACAGCCTGAAAGAGCAAAAGTGAGTCTTGTCAATGAAAGAGGTTAGAAATCATTGCTTTTTTTTTTCTTTTTTATATTCATTTTATTATAATAGACAGACGTCCTATTGAACCACCACCCATCTTACAATTACGTTGGGATCATGCTACAGAAGAAGAACTAAAGTAAGCACAGTGTAACCATCTCTTTCCTTCTTTAACCCAATGAATAATAGAAAATGTCTTCAGAGCCCATTTTATTTTATGGTAGCAAACCTTGTTACCGAACAAGATCCTGAAACCTTACTGTTACCAACACAAGATTATCTGTCCGGTTCCACCGTGTCATCTTTACACCGTCTTTGTGATCTTGATAATTCGGGTAAAATTTTTTACTTTTACCATTTTTATGTCATTCATCCATTTTTATAATAGATGCTGGCTTTTTTGTATTTGGTGACCTGAATGTGAAAAAAGAAGGGATTTTTAGATTACAATTTAGTCTTTTTGAAATTGTAGAGTAAAGTATCTGGAATGACTCACTTCTTTTTATCTTATTCATCCCTTATTTAAATTAGTGGACAAGTAGAAAACCGTAAAATAGTGTATTCCAATCCATTCACTGTCTATCTGCCAAAGCAATTTCCTGGTCCATTAGAAGCCACGTTTTTGTCCAGAGCCTTTTCTGATCAAGGCGTAAAAATGAAGATTCGTAAAGAACACAGGATTCAGTGGTATGTCACTTGTTTTATTTATAATCCATACTCATCCTTTATTAGTCGAAAAAGGAAAAACACAGGCGATTCAAAAAGCTCAACAAAGCCTCCATCAAAGCGATCCAGTCTCACCATTTCTTCTTCTCCACCTCCTTATGCACATCCTTCCTCCAATTCATCCGATGTCTTCTTTGGTCGATGGCAGGCAACCACCCGAATCCCCGAAAAGCCGCACCAGATGGTATCCTTGGATAAACACAACCTTCAGCATACATTTCCTAGTCCTGAAAGTACGGCAACTTACAGCCCATTTGTTCATCACCGCAAGGACGCCATCGAACCCGACGCTTACAGTTCAGCTGCTTCTTCACCTCAGCTGAGTCTGCATGACACACAGCCGAGGTTACCTACACCACCGGCTATGGTCGTAGACCATCAAGATGATCACTGGGGTGTACGATTACCACCTTTACGTGCCATCATGAACGATGACTATAAAAACACGCTTTCCACTTCCCTCATCCTTCCTCCTCCGATCGCCTCAAAATATCTGATCGAACCTTATTCGCGTTATTAACTGTGATTTCCTTTGTATATTTATTGTAAAGTCTCCTTCCTCTTCATGTTTCCCTTCAACCCTATTCACTCCTTCTCATTCTGTATGTTCTTATGTCATTCATGTATCCTTTTCTTCTCTTCTATAAAACTGTACAACTGCACTTTCTTGTTTAAGCAAAAATAGGATTGCCACTGTCTTTTTCTTCTTTTTGTTCCCTTGACAAATCATTCATGATTAGCATCCATGTTTAATACAGAGAAAATATCACATTAAACATAAAAGGAATCTTGTAAGAAGCAAGCAATATAAAAAGAGAATTTAATTAAGCCAAGAAAAAAAAAAAAAAAAAAAAAAAAAAAAAAAAAAAAAAAAAAAAAAAAAAAAAAAAGCTTTTCATATTCATACACTTTGCAAATAACCTTCGTGAGTGACGGATTCAACCTTAACAGGTTTAACTTTCTGGACTGCCTCTTCAATTCTGTCAGCAATCGTTTCGTTCTTCAAAAGAGGTTATTTACGTACTTCCCTCTTCATCTTCAATAAGATTTAATAAAGACAGATATATGTGTATTCGTATGGCAATAGCATAGCTAGATCACCACGAAACACGTCAAAAATAAAATAGCATAAAATAACATCGTTATACATCACCGCAGTTATTGAAACAGTATAAATACCTCTAAGAATTATGTATATCCTTCTTTTCTTTATCAATTATATTATAGCCATCGGTTTCAATATCTGTCTAATAATAAATTAGTTGTTGTCTTATTCAATAAAGTTTGTTTGTTTGAAAAATAAATCTTGTCACTTTAGATCAAGTAATGATTTGAATTCCTAGCGTTCCAGCGCTTTCTTGTTTATTGTATTTATCTGTGCGTGTAAGTACTTGTGCTTTTTAATATCGATCGTTAGTTGGTATTATTCCTGAACTCCTAGTTCTGTATCTTGGTTAGGGATAGAGACGCGACACCATCCTTGATCAACAAGAAACTTCCTGTATCTCAAGACCGCCACAACGGGATGCCCGAGGATTGTATAGTACCAAGGAAGCGCCTACAACATGTCTTCAAGTATTGGCAGAGAACGGTCAAACATCCTTAGCTCTTGTCAGTCATCTAGCAGGGATATCAAATCCAGTGGAATCCTACCCTCGAAACCTTGGAGATATCGATCAATAAAGATGACAGTGGAAGACCAGATGGCAACATTGGATGTTTGTCATCAACAAAACATTCTTCCTCCCCGACATCATCTGCCATGAAATCACAGTTCAAGTCTCCCTCCTTTTCTCGTCTTCCCCCCTCCAATGCAGCTTAGCATCCGCTTTCTCCCATAGCATTCCCTTGACAATATTTAGTTTTTGATCATTTGTTCCATATCCGCTACATTTCCCTTTTCATCACCATTACCCCAGTGCCCTCGCCTCATCCCTCTATGACATGAGTCCGTAAAATTTTAGAATAAAAATTTGTCCCCACAAAAAAAAAAAAAAAGAATGCATATTGAGCTGAAACAGCATCTTATAACTACGACTTACTTGTCAAGACTTAGGGCAATCATGACCTGATCTTTTTATCTGGGGTCTTAAACCAAAATCTATAAATATTTTACTGAAATCCTGCCTATCAAAAATCTATCAAATTGGTAAAAAAGTATAAATGCATACACCGTAATTTTATGTAGTTTTGAAAACCTTACTTGATTAATAAAAACATGGAAAGGACTTAAACTGTATTTTCTCTTGTTTAATTTTATTATTGATTTTTTTATTTATTTACTATATTGAATGAAGACAAATTGTAAGACTTTTTAATACTAAAATTTAAAATATATTGTTTGCCCAATATTAAGAAAAAGTACTATTGTATTTAAGCCTTTTTCAAAGATCACCGCTATGGCGTAGCTGGACAAACAGGAAGCTCGTCATCACTATCCTCTTCATTCCCAAACTTTTGGCTGGTGATGAGTGTACTTGAATTCATCATTGCTAAAGTATTGCAAAGAAGAGACTTTACTTGAAAAATAAGCGCAAGTAATTCGCCAAGTTTGCTTCCGATTGTTTCCTCCGTGACAGGAAAAAAATATCGGCGCAGTTTGCCTGTAGCGACAGATGTACGTTGATGGTCTATCTAATGTTATAGTACGGAACTTGAGACCTATTAATATTGCGAGATACAGAATAAATGTTATTTCCCTTTAGTACAATTCGAGAGTGATTTATATTACCCATCATCACAAATCCAACAATGACAAGGTCCATTCGATGCTGACGTGTCGTTTTGGCTAGTTGCCAGAGTTGAAACCTCAGCACAGCCAAGCTCGCCCTGATTGATTTTGAATAAAAAGTCGGTTTTGTGACCATGCTTTTTTCTTTCCTTGTTTATCCTGCCTTGATTTCGGCGACTGCTGCTTGCACGGCTTTCTTTTTCTCCCCTAATAAAGAATAAAAAAAAAAAACTCCCCTGTCATATTCAGTTCCTACGTTCGCACGTCAATGCTGACATTGCCAAAAGTAATGTCCACAAAGTATCAAATTCGACGAATTATATCTGCTTCCGACTGATCCGTCAGTGGAGTATAACGACTTTTGAAAAGCCGAAGAGTAGATTGCATTGATTGTTGTGCCCAATCCAGATCAAACTCGCTATCGAAATCAAAATGGCGTTTTCTTGTTTGTTTGATCAATTCATCCACAGTTTTCTATAAAGTATTATGAGATCCAAGGAAGAAAATAGAAAAAAATTAATAAATGAACTTACTAAACCAGTAAAAATACTGAAGTAGTTTAACAGGATATCAGAGCAAGGTGATAAATGATGTGGGTTTTTGTCGCGAATCTCCTTAAGCTCATCGGTGATGAAGCTTGATTTCCATACAGGGTTGTCAGGAGCAATTATGAAAATATGAGCATGACTATAACACTAAATGTGAGCACTTAAACATGTGTATCAGTTTTCAACTTACTGTTCATACTGGCACTGGAGTCCAAATTGAAAAATTTCGTCTTCAACTACCTTTCCAGTCTTTAAGATCCATTTTTTCTGCTCAGCCAAAGATTCATATGTGGCGCGGAATTAGTTGATAAAGTCTGGCGTCAGAGAAGCACTACTTGAGAATAAACTGCTGCTTGATATCCTAATACTTCCATCATTACTACTGAGATTTGTAACTACAGTATCGTCATTCATAGTTATTTTCTTGAGAACAATCAATTAGTATTTTTCCAAGAATTGACACGCACTCTTTTTACTTACTGATAAAATCAATAGAGCGATTTCACCCCGCACTGTTGAAGAGAATTCTCTGCTTTGTTGTACATTTATTGTATTTATTGAAAAATGAAATTGTTCACCCCGTATCGTGCACGCCATACGATGTCAAGGTCTTCCCCTTTCACATAATAGGCAGCAATTGTGTATGTTTTTTTTCAACAAAATCTGCAAGTGTTGGGTTTGCTACTGTTCGTAAATAAGGCTCGAAAACTAAATTATAACGATACAATCATTAAAACATACTTTACTTTTTAAGTTGTAAGTAAAATTTACTTTCATAAAATTTGTGAAGGATTGTTGTCAGAGCGATCGAATGGAACAAGATGGCAAGTATTTCAAAAATACACTTTGAATCAGTGAAAAGATGGAACATAGGCGATCATATACTTCTCCGCTTTTTGTGAGAAAATTAAAATACAGTCACACCACATAAATTTCCAGACAAAATAGTAAGTTCAAGACCAGTTAATACCTGTGAACCTAAACTTGGGTTTTCAAGTTTTGAGAAAAGAAAGATCCACATGCTTTTTTTTAAAATATATTCATAAAATGACTCTCGGTATTCTATTGCCCCGCCTTTAGTTTTGATAATTGCTTCATATCGCCTCTTCATGCTTCGAACTAATTGGCCGGCAAACTCATTATCTAGTCTTGCCTACTTTTTTTTGTAGAGCCACCTTCAATTGCTGCTAGTTTCTGACGGACAATCTTTTTCTCTCAATTTGTCTTTCAAGAGCATTCCAAACATGCTCAATTGGGTTCAAATCAGGGCTTTGTGCAGGCCAGTACTCAAAACCCCTAATTTGGTGGTTTTTCTTTCATCATCGAGCATGACAGGAAGCACCATCCTCTTGGAAGATAAAATCCCTCTCCTGATGCATCGTGGCATTTGTAAACCAAGGATGAAACCTATTGGCCAAAATATTGATATATGTTTCTTGGTCTACGGAACTGGTATCAATAATTTCTAAAGGTCCGAAACCTCCTTCCCAAAAACATCCTCAGACCATAGAACCACCACCACTACCCACTTGACTGTAGATATTATATTTCTTTTGTCAAAACACTCTCCATCCTTCCTGAGTACTCTTCTTCCGCGTTTACTGCCTTCTACACAAAAGCGCGACTCATCAGACCAAACAATGACTTTTCATTGGTCTTTGGCCCAATGGATGTGCTCCTTCGCCCATCGAAGCCTACTTTTGCGGTGCCTGCAGTCAATCTAGGCTTGTGAGCTGCTCTGTACGATTTAAAGTCAAGTCGATAGACATACGATCGAAGAGTTTCTATACAGACAAAACCATCTAGCTTTGCTAATCCCATATTTATTTCTTTATAAGAGGCAAAAAGATCCTCTCTAATTATCCTGTTCAAGTGCCTTTCAGTGCTTTCATTTATTTTCAATGGACGACCTGTCTGCTTGTGAGGCAAAGGGCCTCCATAGTTATCAATCTTGGTTTTTATGTCTTGCACAGTAGACCTGTTCAATCCAACAAGTTCTGCAATCTCTCTAATCGTATGATGTGTTCTAAGAAGATAAAAAAAACTCCATGCCTTACTTTCTTTTGTTTCATCTTCAAATATAATTAAAGGCCGTGTGCAGTATATGGAGATTCTAGCTGACATGTTTTTTAAATGAATTGATGGATGAGAAAAAGACAACTTTATTTTGTTATGAGATTAAAATTATCTTCAATTTCTTTGTCCCATAATTTATTTGGGGTGACTGTACGACCTTCAGTTTAGATCTGCCTGTAAACGATGATGACAGATCGTACTTGTATAAAAACTTACGCTTGAAGAAACCTATGACCGTACTGTAATGTACATTGATTGCTTTAGAAAGGAAAAAGACATCATGAAGACGTTCGAGTATTGAATAAAAAGGAACAGTCCTGATATTATGTGTGTAGCGGCAAAAAGTCAGAGGGTGAAAGGCCAGCAGTAAAACAACACAAGTTAGAAAATGAAACATATAAAGTATTAGATGAAAAGCATCGGGGGTGTGTTATTGATAGATGTATGATAAAAGCAAACAGTTAGCTTACATTTTTAAAATAGAAAAAACAGGTTGATAACATTGCAAATCATTCGATAAACTGTAGAGTTAGGTTAGTCAAATGGAAGAAAGGGAAACATACCACCATTGGCTGTACTCGAAAGTCAGCTTTCTCTTCTGTGACAGATGGTGTGAAAATCAAGAGCATTCAGCTTATGGTAGACATCTGTTACAGTTGATCGTACGCATAACGGGATGTTTGCTTTGCCTTCCTCCAACTTCTCAGCTGTAATTACTTCCCATAAAGTCAACATGAGCCTACTGTCCTCCATATAAAAGTTTAATGGCAATACACAAGGTAAGTAGAGGCAAATGTGATGAGCTCGTTAGATGATTAACTAGATTATTTGAGTTAAGTTTGCTAGAATTTATCCGTTTGCAAGGAAGAAAGTCAGCTATTCCGGTTAGCTTAAAATTTGCTGGCTTTACGATCAACATTAAGAGAGATTGAAATGGTTTTTAAAGCAAGGCCAACAGATGGGTTCATACCAACTAATAAAATTAGTGATCAAATATGCAGCTACTGTAAAAATGTAAAGTATATAGTCATTGACAAGCGTGCAAGAATTTATGGATTTGATGTTCATTCTCGCCAAGACATTTTGAATCATTCATATGTAGCAGTAAGGTTCAATTGTAGACCATCAGCTGGACAGTGCTGCAAATAAAAAAGGTTTTATGATTTTGTAAAGCATGAAATGACCATCAAATTGCACTCCTAACGTGTTCTCTGAAGCGTTGATGATTAAGATACATAGATTATTATGGTATGGTTTATAAAGCAGTGCAAGTCAATTTAAACAAATATCATCAACCTTTTTTTTTAGTTTAATTAAATACAAATATTTACTTGGACGCAACAATTATCGTTCATAATCACATGTTCATATCAAGTACTGATTTCGGCTACGTATATACTTGACTATTGTGCTTTTCAAAGGGCACACCAATAACACTGATCAGAATAAGTAAATATTTCCCTTCCCCCTCTAGAATTCGTAAGCTTTTAATAACCTTTTTTATTACTTACTGGCTGTATTATCATTTTTTCTTGAGAGGCACATTTATTCTTTGCAGGAGCTGAGAAAACCATTGTTTTCAAAGCAATGATGCTCAAAATTGTCTTGCGGTAAAAAGCATTTTAATTTTAAAAATAAAATAATGAAAAAATGTTATAAAAAACCTCACTTTCTTCTCTTGTTTTTCTTTATGATTGTTTTATTGGCTGTGGTGCATCATATCATGAAGAGGTAATGTTATTTCTTTTGTTTTGAAGTAATAAAACTATCAGTTTATTAAGTACATATGAATACAATGCTCACTTTATAGTTTACAAGGGAGAACTGACTTGATTATATATAAAAGGTTCCTTTTTATTGGATATTTCTGTTAAATGAGGTCAATCTCAAGGATGATGCTCAAATTGAAGAAGTAATTTGAATCCCATCAGGTTATCTTGGCTGAGAACATGAGAGATATAACTAAACTAGGTTAAATTTCATATGTTACGGGCCTCTTTGTATACCGTCTGTATAAATTTGCTGAGGTTGTTCACTGCCAACGCATATATAAAGCATGATAACATATCATTACAAAAGATAATTTTAAACAGGCTTATCTTGTTGATTTTGGTACTGGTGTTCTGATGGTAACTCGATGCAAAAGTAGTATAATTAAAAGTACTTTGTAAAGCATTGCGAATGATCCTAGATTAATTATTCTATATACAGAAAGAGAGTTCAGGACATGTCAAAACCTTGATCAGTTCAAGGCTGAAAATACATTCTTGTAACAGTTGTAAATTATTTCTGTATAGATGCGTTTATGCAGCACTATTTAGAAATTAATCCACTCAACCCAATAGCTTCTTTTCACTATACTATAAATCCTAAAACAAAAATACAAAGATTTGGAGATGAAAAAAAAAAAAAAAAAAAAAAAAAACAGAGCTTGATAGAGTTTAAGTATGTGCACCATTTTTTTTTATAAAGTAACGAAAACAACGACGTATGACATGAGAGCATTTTAAACATCTTTACATTAAAATAAGAAATTTACTGTCATAAACATTAGAAAAATACAGATGTTTTTGTAATATTTCACTATACTTTTTATAGTTTTTAATTACCATCAAAGCAAATAAAACCATTTTTTTTCTACCTCAACACCCATAGCTTCATCCGTTATCGCTCTTTACATCATCTTTAAAACAGCTTACCTTTCATACCCAATTTGTTTTCATAATTATGTGCTTCACTATATAGTTTACATGTTTGAATATAACCAATCGAACGTGTTAATCTAGTTATGAATTCAGCGCAGAACAGCACAGTTTTCTGCACTCTTTGCAGTTGTATATTTCAGCTTGGAGTCGTGTAATTCATTCTTTTTATCCCATTCAGGGTTCTGGAAATGCAAATATCCATCGAAAAGGTATAATGTAAATTGCTGTAATATAAAACGGCCATAAGCTTCATTGCTACTAAAATACATTAACGCTAATGTATTAAAGGATATTCAATTCTGGAAAAGATACGATAAACCACGATTACAGATAGTGGATACGTTTAAGCAATTTAGAAAAGAAATATGAATAAAGATATTATGGATTGGTTATGTTAGCACACCATTAAAGCCATATTAGTAAATTTACATTTCTTTTTTTAAAGAAAAATGTAGAAAATATAGAAAAATTTAGAGTTTACTATGAAATGCATAAACGCCATGGTTGGATGCTTTTTTTTTTATGAAAAAAGTAAATTCATTCTAAATTAGTACACAAACAAGACTAAAAATGAAATATGAAAAACGTTCAAAAATCCTAAGGGCAGAGTAATACCGATTGGTTCATTGCGTACATTCCCAACTTTCATTTATCGTCGATCGTCAAATGATGCAAAACAACCGACCGATAACTCAATCTTGATATCCCATTCATCGTCTTGACCTTTAAAGTGTAAATAAATTATCTGACGATGTGAATGCCACTAAGAGAATTCGATCCTGATGACTGCTTTTAGTGAGGATGTCGATAAGGAGAGGGTATGTCGCGTAGAAGAAGAGAAGGATGTTGATTGGAAATTTTAAATTGAGAAGGCAGAAGAATAAAAAGGACACATATAGAGCAGTAATCTGTTAGACCGATTTGGCAACCAAGATCTGGGACAAAAGATGCATATCCCTTGTTCACACCATCATACCGCACACACTCAGCCAAAGGGAGAAGAAAAAAAAAGGGGGGGAGGGTAAATCGATCCAGAGTCGGTTGGCGGGAAAATTGGTAAAGTTGACGGCCAAAGAGATCTCGCTTTACTCCGATGAAGACTTAGGATATGAAAAAGACAAAGGAGGAAATTGTTTGAGGGATAAACTGAAAGTGAACTCGGACGTAATCTGAATATGAGAATATAGACATATAAAGAATAGGTCCTGAACTTAAGGTCACTGTTGACTGAATTTTTAATTTTTCATGTCTTTTTAACGTTTGCTGATAAAGAGTAACTACAACTGCTCTCTCATCTTCTTTACTATACAAATGCAAACTGTATCTTTTGAGTGCATTTTAAAATTTAAAGGGGAAGGTGTTGTTAATAAGAGGTTTGGGGAATGTATATTATAATCATTATGCAGAATTAAGTAGCTTTTTATTGTCATTCTAACAAAAAAGGAAATATCGAAAGAGACAGGAGAAGATCATGTTACAATAGAACTTTAAAGAATGTTTTTATATAGTTTGGAGTGCATTCCTTATTGAAATAACTCATTTTTATTTCTATTTGATATAGGCCTTAAGTAAGAAAGGAGTGTTATGGGGAATAGATGTAGCATAAAGAGAAGAGGGTATATAATTATTATAATCTTAGTAATGTCTGTAATGCTTTCAGTTGGCGTTGGTCTTCAGATGAAGGTATTTTACCCCAAGCGATATCCTGCACAGGCGGTAAAGGAAATACAGTGGATTTACTACTAGTAAATATCGGTGGGGGTGAATAATCTGTAATGATGATCTCATCATCACATGTACTGGGTGAAGAAGAAAGTGAAGGTGGAGGTGAAGAATGATTTGGTAAATCCAAAAGTGAATAATGTCGAGATAGATTAGGTGTAGAAAGCGATAAACGCATGTTATGGATCGTAGCAGAATGACCACCACTTGTATCTAAAGGATTCAGTTCAGGATAAAGACCCTTTTGAACCTTGATTGAAGACAGAAAGGGATCAGTTGAGGGTTGTTTTAAATGACCGGCTGATACATCGGATTTTGAGTAATAAGAAATGAGGTGTAACTTTTGATTGGTGGCTGTACAAATAGAAAAACTTTGCTTGATGAGTCCATCTTGTTTATAAGCACAAGCAATACTGTTGGTCTTATTGGTCGTAAGCGATAGTCGACGAGGTCTTCTCTTTGTATCCAATTCACGATAAGTCAAGAAGCTTCCCAGCACTCGACTAGGTGACCAAGTCCTTCCATCTGTCCAACGACGCATGCCAGCTTCTCTTTCATCCCAAGCAAATACTGAACCTGATTTAATCTGTGCTCTTTCTTTTGATGATAATCTTCTTTTCACTTTTTGAAGCTTAGATTTTCTACATGCTTCAAATATAATTAAAGCATCTTGAGGTGTTTTTATGTACCCAAAATAAGTTTCCATAGTAATAAAGAGTGTAAAATAAATAATAAATAACGATAAAGGAAAGAAGAAATAGGGGAAAAGGGAATAAAGAGATTATTTATATTTTATTTTATTTTAAAAAAAAAGCACTCTTTTATATCTTTTTTTTTTCTTACTAAAAAAAACTTTATGATCAGCAATTATGTCATAAAAACGCGAACGTGTATACAATTATGTTTTATGCAAAAGATAGAAAAAAAAAGGCATTCTTGGGGGTATATAAAGGTTACACAGACCCGACTTCATCAGGAAATACAATGCTTTCAGGCTCAATTGGACATTATTTTTTCGAGTCCAAATTGGTCAAAAAAGGGAAAACTTATTTTGGTTCAAACAAGTCTATTGAAATTGATCAGTTCTTTTAAAATAGAGTTTATCAAGAATTTGACCTTATTTGATTCATTCAATAATACTGATTATTCAATCTCTTTTGTAAAGGACAGCAGAGATACTATCCAAGACAAAGATGTTAATAAAGCAAGCTCTTTATCGAAATCCAGTGTATTTTAACTTGACCTGCATCAAGTATCAATGTGACAATTAAAGTGCCGATATAGTAGCTACGTAGTAGTACTCAACAGTCACACGACAACTATTTGGGGCAAACAACTTTCGACACCAGGCTTCTGTCTTTTTATTCAACATGTAAACATCACAGCAGATGTTTCAAGAGACTAAGCTTTGTGTATGTCATTTTATACTGAATCCACTGAGCTTGGTCTCAAAGACAGCAATCTTCGGGTGGTTCTCTTATGTACAGAAAGCACACTGAATCAAAAGCATCTTTAGAACTAATTGCAAAAGAGAATATATCATGTTTTAACTTCCTTTAAACTTATATAAATAAAAGACCGACGACTGTAAAAAAGGCTCTTTATGAAATAAGATTTGTTTTGTTTAGAAAACAATGTGCAAGCAGTTTATTGAAAGATCCTTAAAGAGAGTCCACGGAAAGACACTCTATACCAAGCTCAAGAAGTCATTACGAAATAGATATTTAATACTATATCTAACTATGCGCATGTACTTGATGATCAATCACCAGTGTTCTTTACAGAGTAGTGCTCTATTCAAGGAGCATCTTTTTTTTTTTTTTTTTTTTTTTTTTGCTTGCAAATGAAAAACGAACACTCAATGCACGTTGCAGAGGTCTGTTTGTAATGTGTGGAGAATACCTTGGTAAACCTAAAGATTAACAATTGGAATGTGAATTGAAAAGAATTAATAACAACCAATTGTTTTTAAGAAGTCTTCTGGAGACTATTACGGCATACCTTCTAAGAATTAAGAGATTGAAGACCGAGAATTATGAGATTATAAGATACACTAGAAAGTTATATGGAAATGAGCATTCTAGAAACAAGGCTAAGATTGACGCAAAAGATGGTAAAAAATCTCACTAATAGATCGCTTGCCATGTCTATATGTGTCAACAGGTTGTCTATCTTTTGATTCCTTTCATAAAAAAAGCTTCTAAAAAGAGTGACGAGGATATATTTAAATGCTTGGATAATGCAACTAGTACAGTCAAAGGTAAAAAGAAACTAAAATGTGGTGAATTAAAACATGGACTCTAAAATTTGCCTACTACAGATCTATTGGGGTATTTGCCCACTGCTGTGAATAAAAACATATGTATTTCAGCAGTTGATTTCGCTGGGTTGACCAGATACTGGTTAGCCGTGAAATTTTAGAGGAGCACCAAGAATTGCTGTCTTTGAGACCAAGCTCAGTGGATTCAGTATAAAATGACATACACAAAGCTTAGTCTCTTGAAACATCTGCTGTGATGTTTACATGTTGAATAAAAAGACAGAAGCCTGGTGTCGAAAGTTGTTTGCCCCAAATAGTTGTCGTGTGACTGTTGAGTACTACTACGTAGCTACTATATCGGCACTTTAATTGTCACATTGATACTTGATGCAGGTCAAGTTAAAATACACTGGATTTCGATAAAGAGCTTGCTTTATTAACATCTTTGTCTTGGATAGTATCTCTGCTGTCCTTTACAAAAGAGATTGAATAATCAGTATTATTGAATGAATCAAATAAGGTCAAATTCTTGATAAACTCTATTTTAAAAGAACTGATCAATTTCAATAGACTTGTTTGAACCAAAATAAGTTTTCCCTTTTTTGACCAATTTGGACTCGAAAAAATAATGTCCAATTGAGCCTGAAAGCATTGTATCTCGATTTTCTTCCAAAACAATCTATTGGTGTTACAAACAGACTTTTGTGTATACACAAAATGACTAATGGAGTCATCATTATTTAAACCATTCTAGCGTATTTCGGAGTTTTATCATTGAAACATAAATTGCAATCTTAATTTAAGGTTTGCCCAAAATAAAGTCAATCTCCTTTAATTTCTTTGGGCGGGCAAAGTAGAATTCCTTAAAATGATAAATGAACGACAGGGTTATGTTATTAAATAAGGGGTAAAAAAAAAGTTTTTTTAGTTGCATAGAAACATTCGGAAAATAAGGAACAAATCGTTCGTTGTATTGATGCTTTGTCCAACCTTAAGATAAAGGGAATGTCGTTCTTACTGGTAAGTGGAATGAAGATGAATCGCAGTAAAAATAAAAAATAAAGTAGATGAAATATTTGACTTGTCTTAGAATGTGGATTTAAAGTAAGAAATTCTAAATACAATTGATTGCTATAAATATACAACATATTTTATTTGTAACTTTATTTTACTTCTTTACTGAATTATAATCTATTTTGGTCTGTGAATGATACCATCAAAATGAGATCATTCTTTACACAAACCATCTTTTGTGAAACTCTCCAAAAGGGAGCAAAGTCACACAGATGATGTGATGTTGTCAGAAAGCGTCTGTTTGCTTTCTCTAATCATCTCACTTGTTTCATGTTTTACTTTCTTTGTAAACATAAAATAGGCTGATATCCTTTCATACCCTATCCTTTCCCCTTTAAGAAAAAAAGAAAGGAACGGAGATTGGAATGATTGGTTCATTGTTTAAATATCACATAGACTCATCTTGACTTCATCCCTTACACAACGCACGCTTTGTGTGATGTCAACCTGTCTCTTTTTTAATTCAGGGTAAATTGGGGTAATTCATTTGTAATGTTGAGTTTAAACAGAAAATGGATGGATGGATGACTTGTTGAATTTGAAGATGATTAAACTAACCAACAGACAATAAGATAGAATGCTTATTTTATTCAATTGTGATTATGAACAGTTTGATAGAAAACCACGATTGATCTCATTCATTAAGTCTTCTTCTTCCTTTTCCTTTTCATATGCTTCCAATTGTTCATAATCAACAAGTTCACCATAATAAGCAGTCAGTGACTTGACTTTTCCATAAAGAGAATTTATTTCAATCTCACATGTATTTCCAGGACCTGCTAATCGTGCGAGTTGATGAGGATCGGTATTTCGAGGAACAAAGTATGCAATGTTGGGTGTAATGCTGGATGCGATTTGGAATATGTGTGCTCTATAAAGTAATCAATAAGTTTCATTTCATCGTTCACTCAAACTTACCCATCGCGGGGTATCATTGATTTTAA
The DNA here is from genome assembly GCF_000149305.1 of Rhizopus delemar RA 99-880. Lineage (NCBI taxonomy): Eukaryota > Fungi > Mucoromycota > Mucoromycetes > Mucorales > Rhizopodaceae > Rhizopus > Rhizopus delemar. The sequence continues at coordinate 5,565,763 of NW_027137827.1, read as the reverse complement.
ATTAAAAGTTTCAGTATTCATATAGCTTGGTCCACCCCAAGGAGGTGAAAGAAAGACGACATCAGCCTAGGGATGATTTAGATGAATAGAACTAGTAAAATCAATTTACCTTTAATTTGGGTGCCAATTGAAAGAAATCACCCAAGATGAATTCTATTTTGTGCTCTACGCCATAAATCTTTGCATTCTCTCTTGCACAATAAAGTTTGACAGGATCCAAATCGATCGCAATCACTTGATTACAGCTCAACGCAAACTGTATCGAATTACCACCACAACCACAAAACGCGTCAATGATCACGTCTGATTGACACCGTTTGGAAATGTGGCTAGCAATCTTTTCAGGTGTTACGGAAAACCAGCCCTCTAACGACCTTATTAGTCTCTGTTTTCATAATTCTCTTCTGTACCTTTATCCATCAAGACACCTTCATCAAACTTTGAAAAGTATTCATAACGTTGAAAATAATATCTATCAGAAACAAACACGCACAATTAGGTCTTTGATTGTCATCATAATCTCTTTGTTACTTTTTCATGTCTTTAGGCATCGTTTCTTCTGTATATGAAACAATCACATCATTGTATTTCTCTTCAGAGATCATGTTCTGTACAATCGCCTTTTGTTTTTTGGCTCTTTTTCTTTTCTTTGAAGGCCTTGGGTTGTCATATCCCAAATAAGGATCACCTCCCTCTTTGTTTTTATTGCCTAATCCTCTCCTTTTTGCACTGGATTTCTTATTTGTATCATCCACTGTGACCAATGCTGATTCTAATTCGGTTCCTGTGGAATGGGTTAAATCGTCTTGCTTATCTCCTTCTTGTCTGTCTCCATCTATTTCTTTTACAGTTTGTGGTGTAAAGGTACTGTTTGCAATCTCTTCAGGTCCTTCATCTTCGCTTTGTTCTTCCAGGCTTTTTATTACCTCAAGCTCTGTTGTTGACTTGGGCATCTCTGTCGATGGACTACTAACACTCTCTTCTATAATTTCTTCTGTAGTCATATCTTCTTCTTCGGATCGTCTGCTGTCAGGAGAGGATGCAACTTCTTCAATAACCACAATCACATTCATCTTTTTTTCATTTAAAGACTGAAAAAGGTAAAAGCAGTCCATCAGGCTTTTTTTTTTTGCAGTAGCAGCAGCGGCATGATTTTCGGACCACAGAAACCTGTCGCTTTTTTTCTTTACCTGCTGTGAAACAGTTAGAAAAAAAAAATAGATTCAATACAAAAACATTTTTATTAAACCTTACAGCACAGTGCGATTTATCTTGAGGATACAGTTCATAAACGCTCAGTATTACAAAATGCTTATAATTTTAAATTTGTAGTCAGAGCAAACCAAACATGCGATTGGAATAGAAAAGGTTCTTCACTTTAGATGGCTATGAGTAATTATAAACTGTACATATCTAGATGGCTCATCAGACAATTTTTTTTTTCTCTTTCTTTTTTTTTTTTTTTTTTTTTTTTTTTTGGTGAGCAAGTTAAATACAGGGGCAGATCCTTAAAGTAAAAAAGACGGAGTGTGCTTTAAAAAGGATTTGGTTATACCAACACGCTCCGCACACTTTTATTCTGGAGGTAAAGACCAAAAAAAGCCTTTTAAACCTCATGAAACACCAAGAGCAAATATGGATACACTCTGTTTTGCATCTTTGGATCTCTGTTTGGTTACATGTGAAATACGACGTTCAAAACACCAATTTCCAAATTAGTTCAAAACTACATCAGTAACATTTTGGATAGTTATAAATAGAGTCTAGTTGCGTCTGTTTTTTTTTTCTTGAAAATTTTGTATAAAATTAGAAAAGAATATACACAAAGACAGAAAACGCAAGATATTAAAGTGAGATTCGATATGAAACTATAATTTACATTATCAATTAAAATGCTATTAGAACCTTGAAATTCAACATAAATAACTCGTATGTGTTGCTATTTTCATTTATCAGCCACACAGGGACCTGTTTACTTTTGTCAATGTAGACCAAATCAATGATGAGCTTTTTTTTTATCCTTTGCACTTGTCTCAATCTCCAGTAAACCATTCCGTATTGACTGTTTGTCATATTTCAACGTAACAAAATGAAGAGTCTTTGTTGGGACGTACAAGAAAGCTTTTGACATCTTTTCGAATGCCATGCTTGAACCAACCCCGTAAAAAATAGTATGCAAATATGAATATATTTTATTAAAAAATGGAAAGTTATGGGATAATTAAATAAAAAACAGATTAAACACGAATTTCTTCTTTTTCAATAGCAACATTCTCTACCTTTTCACGAATATCCAAAGTCAGTGAGTTCAAAAGGACAGTATGATCGCTATTGGCTGCACCGTGATCATTGGTTGAAGCTGTAGACACCGTGTTTTGTCGAAAGAGACCTGGAATGCATGAATCTTGTAATTTATTTTGAGGCTTGGATATCACATCGTGTGGTCCTATTTCATGCGGTGCGTAGAGCATCACATTATCTTTTTGATTCATCATCACCAGACTGTCAAAAAATACAGTGGATCCCTTTGAAGCCTTTGTGCTAGGCGTAGTCGTGTTGCTGCTCGTACTGCTGCTATTCTCAACGACTTTATGCACGGATTGAGAATTGTGGTGTGTTGAAGATGTACTTGTGTCTGAATCCTCTTGGGAGGCATCGTGCTCTCTTTCTCTATCCACTGGTAACGAAGACGATGGGATCGCGTCCTCATTCACTAAACTTGCTTTTTTTGCTTTTGGAGACTTATAGGTTGATTTGACCGAGTCAAATTCTTCGGTTAATCTTCCAAGGGGTTTGATGGTGATCGAAGATGAAGTGGGTCGGTGTAGATTGGGTAGGCTGGCGTTGGGTTCTTGAAGGCTATCGTATGATGGAGGCATCTTGAAATGACTGTCTGTATTTCTTCTTTGTATCTTTTTATCCAAGGCGTGTGAGATGGAAGGTAGTGGATAATGACTGATTTCGTCATTAAAGTAGCCTAGACAGAACACATACAAATACTATTAATAGCATGAACTAGACATAACATCAACCTGCATACTCTTTTCTCCTGCCACTGATCTACTACTGGCAGAAGTGCATGGTTCCAGCAGAGGCTTTGAAAAATTAGGTGAAGAAGGACTAGCGAAATCATTGTAATAGTAATAATTGGCTTCTTCTTGATTGTGGTAAGCTAAATCAACAGAACCATTAGAGGTTGAATAAGTGCCGACGAGTATAACTGATTCTTGTGTGTAAACATCTTTAAATTGTATGGTTGATTTGACGCCCTTCATGTTTATCTCTGCATTAATCATATAAGAAACACTGATGATTCTACCATTCAGTGGGAATATTGTCGGAGGTGTGCTTGAAGGGATTGTTAGTGACACAGTAGAAGATTGGCAAGTGGGATGATCGATAGTGTTGATGTCCACGAAAGCTTCTGCTATAATCTTTTTGTCTATCACTCTTTTTTATAGATGAGTTAATCTATAAGAAAATAAAGTAGTCAAGCTTACTTTGGGTTATTGGTTTTATAAATCACTTGAATAAATGATATCTTTAAACCCTTTGGCTTATTCATTGGAGGAAAATGAAGCATGTTATATTCAACAGGTATTGTTTCACCTAATCATGTCGTTAGCACCAACGTATTCTTACTGCGGCTATATACCAGGCAGAAAAGCAGATCTTGGACATTTGATATTCCACTGAGTTAACTGTATGTTGTTAAGGAATCCGATATGGCAAGTTGAGTTGATTTCATTTGAAAAGTCAGGAAGGTCTACATCAATTATGTCCAACAATTTGATTCGTTGAACAACAGCTGATAATGTTTGTGCTATTTTATGCTTTGGTTTTTTATGTGTTGCTGTTAGAGTATAATAAATGTCTGCTACTTTTTGTATCTGAGGAAGACAGAGTAAGAATAGGGATGATGTAATCATTTAATCTTTTTTACTTTAACCGAACTTGGCAAGTTGTTATTATCAGGTATTTTAAATTCAAAATCAAATTGACGAAAATCTTCTGGTTTAAAAACAGTATATTTTTGACCTGCACTACTTGGTAAAGCAAGTAATTTTGATTCATCAATCAGCACAACCTTCTCTCCTTGTCCTTCAATTAGTCCTTTAAATGTGATTGAAATGTGCTGAACATTAATTGGTTTTGAAATATCTAATACAATTTGTCCTAAAAGCATGATTACTTATTTATCGCTCTATTTGTTACAATGTTTATTGTACCTTTTATTGTCTCTCCTGGGAAATAATATTCTTTTCCTTCTCCTAATCTTATTTTAATTTCATTTGATTTTTTCATAATAAAAATATAAAAATAAGAAAAAAGAGAAGAAAAGAGAAAAATCTTTAAAAAACGCCTCAGAGAAAGAGCAGCATTGAAACGTTACACAATAATGAATGAGAAAAATTCTCGTATTCTTGTTAGCGGCTAAATGCTACCTGTTGAACACTTTGATCTATTTGGCATATGAAAATACTACCTCAACTAAATCACAATAGCGAAATTTACACAACGTTCGCCTTACTAAACAAAATCGTCTTTATTCTCCTATCATAGGATGATTCGTGCCACTGAAATAACAATACGCGATCACTGTTATCATGCCATTTTTGATAGATTTACCTAGTGCAAAATGCTCTAACAAATGAGCAAAGTCACAAAGGTTAATAGAAAGTAGAATTTAATTTTTCCACTGAAAAAATAATTCAGTTACCTGTAGGATGACTAAACCTTATATATTTTCGAAAGCATAACAAACTGTGCATTAATGACTACATAATTTGAGTGTAATAAAAATAACAGCAAATCTAATCAGACAGTTATCTGAAGAAATTAGGTTAGCAGAAGCAGCTAAAATAAATATAGTCATTGATGTGAGAGAAGTATATGAAATCAACAAAACTTTCTCTTGTAAGAAAGCAAGAATAACTAAAAAAGTTAAAAATTTTCGTATTTACTATACGTTTATTATTATTATAGAATTGAAACTACAGCTCTCTTGATTTAAACTGTTGCGTATCCAATTGTTTAAGATCTTCAGCAGCCTCTTAAATGGTCAGGCAGTTTAGGAAACAACCTATATGTCCTTATTATTTCATTCAAGATCATTATGTCTGTACACATCCTCAGGAAAGGAGTGTTTTGTTAACTATACGATTAATAAAGGAAATGGAATATACCTACATTGATCACAAAATAAAAAAGAATTGTCATTTCTAAATTAGAAGAGCATTCTAACCAAGAGAATGAGTTTAAATGGCTCAGAATCAATACACATTATCCTATTCGACAAGAATCATCGCGTTCCATGCAAAAGACCTAGGGATTGCTTGGCAAATACGTTCATTTTGAAAATCGAATTTCTCCTTTTTCATATTCTATTTGTCTAAAATCCATGTATACATTGAAGGGGGAACCTCTTTACATAAAAGTAAAGTTTGGAGAAAGATGGGCTCATACGAAATATGTTTATATCCACGAGTATCCTCTTGAATATGCCTTGCCCTTTTGGGAGATGATAAAGGAAAGAAAATGATCCAATAAATAATGAGCAGAAATATCCCAAGTTCGTCATGACAAGAAATCTCAAAACTATCAGAGCAGAAGTATCTAAAAATCAAAAGCACCTTTGCGACTTTATTCAATTAACAAAAACAGCTATAATCAAAACAGTAGTAAAAATTAAGCTAAGCAATAAAAAATTAAAATTGAATGTTCAATTAATCGAAGATACATATTGGATAGTAAAATAATTTCGAGGCTTCTGTCTCTTTCTTTCCTTCAAAAGCAAAGGATGCCAAATGAGGCCAATTCCAATTAAATTGCATCCTTGGCCATGTTGACTTGTAGCACGACTACATTCAACTCTGAAAGCTGTCTACATTTATTTATTTTTTTGTAATTGCCTTGTTTTTAACAGAAACTAAAGTAATTCAAAATTGGAATGAATTATTCAAATGCTGCTGGTTAAACAATTGCATAATTAGTAAAAAGTTTTTTTTTTTCTTTTTCTTTTTTTTTGTGAGCAACAATAACAAAAAACCATGTCACTTGACTATTGTTCTTTTTTTTTTTTTTTGAGCTCTTCCTCCTCTTCTTTTTTTTCATTACTTCTTTCTAATGTCTTTTTTCAGATCGCCAAGTGATTACACTGGTGCTCCTCCATGGCCTTCTCTTTATTGGCCTTTTGGACCAGGATTTGATCCTTTGAATATGGTAGCAGATACTTCACACTCTTTATACTATTTAAAAGGTAATTTGCAGAAATAGTGCACAGGCACATTAATTTTTAATTCAACAAAAGATATATGGAGATTTACAATGATCTGGTCTTTATTATTCTCGCTTTTTATTTATTTACCAGCAGGTATATAGATAAATGCTCTGTATTAGATGTACTGATATAATCTGAATAGGCATATGGGCTTTTTTTATGTTTGCAAAATCTCGTACCTTGAATTGGCATATTTTAGTCTTGATCCCTTTTCTGTTTGTGATAGGAGGAGCAATAGCTTCGTTTGTTATCAGTAGCATCATTGGTGTTGCAATTGCAGTTGTTTATAATGCAGGATTCTTTGTTATGTCAACCTGGATACCATTCTTATGGGCTTTAATTCACATTTTAATCGTCATCGTAGGCTCCTATTCAACAATTACTGCTATTTTATAAAACACAAGAATATACCCCCTTCTTACAGAAATGATTGCCCTAGGCACGTATGTATTTATTTTTAGCGTTTTATAAATTATAACATATTCTCAATTATATACTCATTAAGCTCAATTGCGATTTACAATGAAGCAGTAACACTACAAAACGATTTGAACTTCTTTATACTGAACGTTAAAGAGAAATAAAAGCCCTTTTTTTTTAATATAGATAATAAAAATATGTATTTTATTCAATAAATGTTTTTAAAATGAATCGATCCTTATTTCTTTTGGAATATGGCAGGGTTTCCATTCTGCAATTGGAATGTGATCTGGTTATTTTGAACAGTAACAGATTTGTTGGAGAACACATCAGTCAAAGTATCTCCATTAGAGAACGAGCCAGCCTTTACAGTAATTGTGTTTGTTGATCCTTGACCATAGTTATTGACAACAACCAGAGAGCCACCTCTTTGGAACACATAGACGTTATCGGTTTGAGCAATTCCCATATTTACTGTGGAGTTTGAGCCCTTGCGTGCCTTGACAAGAGTAGTGACAAACTTGTACATATCAGATGTGGTCGAGTAACCAGTGGTCCATAAGACCTCTCTGTTGTTAGGATCGTTACCACCCTTGAAGGATTGTTCTGTACCATAGTACAAGACAGGGATACCTTGGACCATGAAAGAATAAGCAAGAGCATTCTTGACGAGACTTTGATCAGCTTTGGATAACAAACGAGGCTGATCGTGATTGTCAATAAAGTTGACCAAGACATCAATGTCTTTTAAAGTTTCCATTTTTAATATCAGAAAAGCCAGAGCTTAAACGGCTCATGGTACGGGATTTGGTGAATACATCATAGACTGGATAATACAATGGGTAGTTGAGTAAAGAAGGAACATGCTGCTGATAGGGTGAGACATAAGAAACATCGCCGCTAAGCACTTCTCCGGTAGCAAATACACCAGCAGCAGAGACATAGCCGTCCCAGAAATCTTTACGAATGTGCTTCACAGTGTCGATTCGAAGACCGTCAAAGCCATAATCAGATACCCAACCAGAAACAATCGAATTCAATTTGCTAACAATGGCCGAGTCTTCAGTGTTGATATCAGGCAAACCAGAAATCCAGCACTGCTCAATAGAGGTCTGGCTGTTGTAATTGATATCACAGGCTGTGTGGTATTCAGAGCTTTGACCGAACGTGTAGCCAGAGTAGTCGCCACCTGATGAAGGAATGCCAGCATGATTGGCAACAACGTCCAGCATAACGTACATGTTCTTTGCATGAGCAGCTGCAACCAACTTTTTCAAGTCATCAGCAGTTCCAAAATGCTCATTTATTTGAGAAAAGTCAGTAGCCCAATAGCCATGGTAACCTCCATTCGCATTTTTGGGGATAGGTGATATCCAGATAGCATCAAATCCCATTCCGGCAATGTAATCCAAGTGATTAATGATTCCTTGAAATGTTCCGCCACAGTAGTCACTCAGGTTATTGCAGCCATTGGTATCATCGGTCGATTTTGCAAATCGATCAGTTAACAATTGGTAGATGACTCGGTTCTCCCAGTCGCTGGCTGAGGCTCGCTTGATGACAGGCACAGACTGTACAACCAAAGGTAAAAGGAAGACGCTGCAAAGGAGACTTAAGAAAGACTTCATGATTTTTAATTTGATATGTTTTGATAAAAAGAAGAGGTATAATTACAGCTATATATATGCATTTTAATGTGGCAGTAAAAGATGTAAAGTAGTACACTTCACACAATAAAAAAAAGGTAAATGCAGAATGTAAAAATTAAATTATTTTTAAAGTGGGAAGAATTAATTAATGTTAGACAATGACACAGACAGGTTGGGGAACAATCGAATGAAACATAATTTAGTTTACTTGTACAAGTAAACGTGATTTAAAATCCCAAATCTACATTCCCTTTCTTTTTTGCTTCTTTGTAGCATGTCACTATAGGCATGGCAAACTTAAATATTTTATGGGTTTATCTCAAAGGCTATTACTTTAATATACAGAGGCAAAAATAGCTCTTGTTAGCTTTATAGCTCAACAGATGATCCTCGCTCTGAGACTGGTACTGTAGTTTCCCATGTCGACTTATGATCAGCACACTTTGTGATATCTTTGCTATAATTTATATAAAATGTGGAACGTTATCCAGGTTGATGTATTCCCTAGGCATTATTTGCATCTACGTCCCTCAACATTCTGTGTTTTCCCATTTACTGAAAAACCCTGAATTCTGGTTCTACCCGCTCTTGTTGTAAAAAGTGTTGTCTAAAAAAAATAAACGTAAAGAAATGGGATGACTTTGTAGTTTACCACAAAAAATATTTCCCTTACACAGTCGATTGTTCTGTAATGAAAACTTCTGTCATTCTATTCAATTATGTTCTGTATAACCATCCATTGGAATATATTGGGAGCACTGTCAGTTATTTTATTTTTCGCATAGCAAGCCAGTAACTTACCGCGTTTTTTAATTGTATCACGGTCAGGGCATAATTTAGAAACATTGCACAAAATCCAGTTTCTTTTAGCCGTAGTTATTTCTTTTTATGCTAATGGTGCTGATTTTCGATGATATAATCCCCATTATACATTTGTACAACTTTGATTCAATAAATGCAAGTAACTCTATGCTTGGTTCTCTACTCTCACTCCCAATCTTAAATATTTTATGTGAACTTTTATTCTCATAAAAACAGGTTGTATCAATACCATTGAAACCTAACAGTCATTGGCTCTTAAGCTTTCAGAAAGGTAATCAAACGTCCGACTAATGTATATATGCTTTGGTGTAACTGTTTATCAATGTATCGAGATTCTGCTTGAGGCTGACAAAAAAAGTTACCTCGCAAGTATCTAATGTTGCTTTGGAGGTTACGTTTGGAATTCAGCAAATTGTATTATTTCAGCTAATATATTCATACTGGCTCTTAAATCAATGTTCGATTTGCTTAGTACCTGCATTAATCAATATCCTTTTTTAGGATTATCATTGTACATGTTTCAACAAAAATAAAACAGTAAAGGTAATTTAAAATATTCAGTAGCTTGTATCCATTTATTGTAAGACATTGAACCCACGGTGACTCGATAGGTAATTTTGGTAGATGGGCGAAATATGTGGAAGCTAAAGTGCGGTAGAGCAAACATAAAAGATGTTATCCGATTTTAGCATAATTTTATTGCTAATGATGAATGATACAATCAATAAAAATGAACGCGCCATAAAGGTGTTCTCTAAGGAGAATATTTGAAAAGATTTTGCTAAAACTGACTTATTTAGTTTGTACCAGCTCAAAGGTCCCAAGAAATTTTATAAATATAAAAATTCTGGCAAAATAGACAAAGAATCAAACATGGTGCTCTGAATTTGACCACAAAAACTCCCGTATGTTTGTGATCGTTGAGGGAGGAGAAGGGAAAAAGTACGGGTCATGCGAACTTTTAATTTGTAAATACCCATATACTTATCGATAACATGTACAACTTGGAAAGAAAGTGGGTATCATGTTAATCTAATCATTGACATAATTGAAAAGGATAAAAATAGAATCTTTTCATCCTCATAATCAGAAAACCAATAGAATTACAAAATATTAAATCAAAAAATTCGTAGCAAACTTTTAGGTCTTCAAGGATCTACGTAAATACTTGAAATAAATAGGTAATTAAGATATCTTTTTTTGTTATTATGAAAGTAATCTTTTTTGCAAACTATGCAGTATTTTTTTCTTTTTGATAAGATAGCAATGGCCTTTTTTTTTTTGTTATTCTTTCCTTCTTTTATGAATAGTATGTCGATTCTTTTTTTATTCAGATCTATTGTAATGACAGCTTCTTTTTTCAGGAACGTTTTTACAAGTTTTTAAGTAAGTTTCTTAGAGTTTATTTTTACCAGGTACTATTAAATAATTGTTTTTATTGAAGAATTTTAAGTTAGTATGCTATGCAGTATAGCATTTCTAATCCACTTATAAAGTCATTAAGCAGTTTTGTTTGAATATAGCAACTGTAATCAAATCCTCATATAAGATTATATTGGACAATAATAACAACTGTACAAAATTATTAAAAAAAGCCAATAACTCTTATTTGCAATCATTTCTTTTATAAAGCATCAAACAAAATCAAGGTTTACATGAATTAGAGCCACCTTTCCGGCTAAATAAAGCAAACCGTTATAAAACAGGTAGTTCGATCACATAAATAAAAACGACAATCCTTGGTAAACCTATTCAGAACTAGTGAGAAAAAAAAATCTTTACCTTAATCAACTACCAATAGTTTATGTTTGTTCAGTGACTGCCCAATGCATCTTTGCTTCTCAATAGCTTATCTATTATAATTAACAGCACTTTTCAATAATATATTATGCATGTATTTTGGTGAATGAAAATTTTCTTTGCTTTATGTCGAAAGTTTTTTGTTGCCGTTACTACTTCTAGTTACTCCCAGATTGCCATCATTAAATGCCTCTTGGTTGTAATTTTGGGATAAGTGCATAATGTATCATTCATGTCACAAGTAGATGAGATACGGGTTTAGCATTCTTTGCAAGAGGTATTTTAAATGATTGGAAACATCAGGTTCATAAGTTCTCTCCTAATAAAGTATATTTAACTTTAGTAGCAATGTATCATACAAGTTCCTGCTTAGAGCATGATAGTTAATAGATGTGATGCTCTTTTCCTATAGGCTTTTTGTTTCTCAATTTTTAAATGATTGCTTTTAATACGACGTTTAAAATAAAAATTCACCTTTGGTTTTGAAGTTCATTGTGATATAAAAGGTTCAATGGTTTTGATTGTCTTTCTTTGATTCAAAATATTTTGATGAAGTGTATGTAAATTGAGGCCAGAGAGTTTTCTGTCTAAAGCGATCCAAGAAAATACAGTCTTAGATTTGATATTCTGTACATCAAATATAAAAAAAAAAGAGAAAGCATTTATTTTGTGTTTGTGTCTTATGCCCTCTAAGATCTTTCTATAAGCGGATTCAATACTTAATTTTTTATACAGTGCTTCCACTGTCATTTGAACAAATCTTTGAAAACGCTGGTTAGAATTTAAAAAGTAATTCATCATTTTTTTTTAGGTTAGTTTGATAAAAAAAAAAAAATTGGTCAATTTGTTGAAGTACGTTTAATCGTAATAACTAATCATGTGCAATAACGGTATAACAAGATATTTATATGTACGTATATTCAGTAACAAAAAAAAACGTTTTTTAGTAACAAAACTCAAGATAGTCCAGAAAATCAGGAAGTCAGACGATTTTCCTAAACAACTGTTTTGGCTGTTTGTTTAATTTGTGAACAGTACATATATTGGAAAAGTTGATTGAATAGGCATACTTGAAATTTTCAGAAGTAAAATTAAAAAGGGAAATCGAAAAGTAATAAAAGTTTAGTGTACTCTAATCATGTAAGGGCCGAGGTTTTCTTAAACTCTTATTGGGACACAGGTAGTAATCATTTCACCTTGTCAGGAAGACTTGAAGGATATACTTGAATACATTATAACATTTTTTTTTGAAAATTTTCAGTACTTATATACCATTGTGAGGAAACGCATTTCATTTGCTTCTATGTTATTATAGCGACAAATCGATACAACTGATGTCGCCAGTGATTTTTAATCTGCGTTAACAAAAGTTTAAAGCACGACATATTTTATCATTGTTACACAATATGACGTGGACAAGATTTTTGGTGTTTTTTTCAACAAAGGTACACAATTTCCTCATTGAATCACATTTGTATATAAAATGGTAGTTTTAAGTCTTGTCAGAACATATTTTGATTATTTCTAACGTATTATGGAACCGCCATATAGGCTAATGAAAGTAGAGGAAACCTGCTGAGTCAAGAAAGCAGTTTTATCATACAAGACGTAGAAGCGGGCGTTGCTGGAAATGTAGAAGACAGAACGAGAAATAACAACGCCATACGTGATTATTTTGAACAATCAAGGTAATGAAGACGAAAATAAAAATGAAAGTTCTCAAAATGCTCTAGTCATGTTACTTAAACTTTACCATTTGCATTTAGTCATCCTATAGCAGCATTTTTCTTTTTAGCATTTCGCTTAGGTGCCATTCTTACTTACTTGTTAGGCACAATATTCTCTGATAATTTTACTCTTATTTTTGTGGTAACTATTCTTTTGTTGGCCTTTGATTTTTGGACAGTAAAAAACGTTTCAGGAAGACTATTGGTTGGTTTACGTTGGTGGAATGAAATTCAACCGGACGGGTCAAATAAATGGGTATTTGAAAGTGCACATGTAAGCTCAATATTTATTTTAATCCCACCGTAAAATATAGACTTAAGTATGTTTGTTTACAGCCGAACCGCAAGCCTAACAGCGCTGATTCTCGTTTGTTTTGGGCTGTTCTTTATGGCACCCCTATTATATGGGTATTGCTTGCTTTATCCTGTATACTTACATTTAAACCTTCTTGGTTGGTGATAGTGGCTGTTGCAATTGTTTTAAGTGGAGCTAACATGTATGGATACACTCAATGTGATAAGGATGCCAAGCGAAAGTGGGCAACTTCAATGGCCACACAGTCCGCTTTAGGGACATTAAGCAGTGGAGCAACTGGCCTCTTAGGACGTGCTGTATCTTCAGGCATAGGAAGTTTCTTTAGTGGTCGTCGATAAAATTGTTTCCTTTTGACATAAAGAAAGTTTCTTAAAGTATGGTTTATAAAATATGTACCTTTTTTATATAATCTTAAAGCTGTCTAGCTTTTATTCTAAACCTTTACTTTTCTAATGAAAAAAATTATTGTAAATGCGGTTCAACTCATATATTTCTTTGGTATCTTTTTTTCGCTTGGTTCATTTGCAGAATGTAATGGTGGTTCCCACCTTTGTGAACGATCCTATAGTAACATCACTTATCTAATTACACACGATTCATATGCTTTATCACCAAATGTTGCAGCCACGCAAGAGGTACCGATTTTGCAACAGTTGGACGATGGCGTCCGAGGAATTAAGTTGACGGCCGTTATCTCAGCACGAGATCGTTCTTCTGTACACCTGTGCCATACTTTTTGCGAAATACTTGATGCAGATTCAGCTGTTAAAACTTTAAATAAAATAAGTTCTTGGCTAGAAAAAAACCCAAAAGAAGTTATTACAATCATGTGGAATAATCTATATAATATTGAAGCCTCAAAGATTGCTCAATCGTATGAAGCTAGTTCGATCATGCCTTACATATACACTCATGAACAATCTGATCCTTGGCCAACGCTTCAAGAGATGATTCAATCAGGAAAAAGAGTAGTGAACTTTATAGATGCTAAAGCTAATGAAGAGCAAGTCCCTTGGTAAATATGCGTGTAAATCTTGCTTCAATATAAACATCTTTAATTTTTTATGTAGGTTGATGTACCAGTTCTCTAGAGTCTTCGAAACACCCTTCGAAAACACGAATCCAAATGATTTCAACTGCAATGTTGATAGAATTGCGGCAGGAATTGACTTAAGTGATATGATGTATGTCATGAACCACTTTTTATATGGCGTGATTGATATTGGTCCATTCAAGATAGAAATACCACTGCGAAACAAGGCAAAACTAATAAACAGTCAGCTACTAATTGATCATGCAAGCAATTGTACAGAGGTATTTCAAAGAAAACCCAACTTTATCGAAGTAGACTTTTATACCGTTGGTGAGGCACTCTCACTAGTGGCGGCTTTGAATGATGCAGAGTTTTCTGGCACAAACCTAGATGGAAAGTTCGTGGCAGCGGAGCAGTCAAATGCAGATTCCAAAATTCATAAGAGCAATTTATCACCTACGCAACATATTTTAATAGATAACACCAAAAGCGGCTCATCTTCATTACTTGCTTCTATTAATTTAATAAGAACTCTTCCAATGTTTGTATTATTTTACGTGAATATCCTCTCAACATAGCATGCTTATTTTGTCCTAATCATAGTCTGCCTGAACGCGACTATATTACATATTTACTTACTGTAGCCTATAGCACTTATAAACAATAAACAGACAGAAAACACAAAACAAAAAAAAATATTTGTCGTTGCTTTTATCTCTCTAATAGTAGAGATAATTCCTGTTAAAGATGCAGCAGCAAGAGCTGAAATTGCTCTTTCTATTGTATATTATTTTCGAAAGATATGGAACGAGACTCAAAAAATCCCTGGGAATAAGAAAAGATGTTGCGCTAAAAAGGATTTGTTGAAAGATGAAAATATTGTTTACTGTGAAAAATGATGATAGCTTCGCATCCATGACTTAAAACAGATAAGAGAAGACGCCCAGAACAAATGCATTCATGGAATTTCTGGTGGCTCTACATGTTTTTCTATCAATTTGATGCTACAAATGACAAAAATATCTAGCATGTAATATTGTATGAATATCTTACAAGTTCAGTTCGTTCTTTGTTCCTTATCCTTACCTAACAATACATTTTTGGTAAATTCTTGCTATTTCTTAATCAATCAAACATCAATTACAGTGATACGAACTCTTCAGGACATTTCTATGGGAATGTTGCTTGCTGCTTATTGAACCATTCGACAAGAAGCTTTGCAAAACAAAAAAATACCCTTGGAATTTATAGAAGAGTTGTAAGGAATGAGATCATCATCTTTTATCTGTAAAAATACAAGAACCTAATACGGTGATGCCAAAATAATTAATAACGCCAAGAGCATTTCCTTTGAGGATGCTGTCATTAATCTGGAGAAGCGCAGAAGTGATCTCAATGGATTTATCGTTTTCGTGTGATTGTTCCAGAAGGATTCCTCTTTTTTAGAATATGAATACCTCTAAAACTAGGAATGAAGAGTTTTTCTTCTCAAAACAAAGTCTGACTTCTGTTCTTTCTTTACATCAAGCTGTTCCCAGCTTCTTCTCCAAGTCTTTGGCAGCAGACCCCAGCAATTCCAGCTGCGTACTCTTTCCAAACTTCGTTGAATATTTCTTATGCTTCTATTGAGCTTGTATGAAACTTGATTGTTGTTGCTGTTATTGTTGAATAAAGAGATTTTGATGCGTTTAAGAAGACGATCAATCAGTTCTTAATGATGACCGCCCTATTTAGATGTAACCCTCTTTTCTAAAAACTTTTGACACTTTTTTTGAATTGCGCCAGCTTAATTTTTCTTGTAACATCATTTTTGCAGAAAATGTTAGAACAAAGTGTCCAAATCAAAGAATTTCTTTGAAAAATTTGTTTTCAAAAGAATGAGCAATAAAGTTGACTTTGTGTCAAATCAATCCCTAAGTTTGACCAGTACTTTCAAAAAATCGCCCAGTTGACGGTGGAACAACTGTTAATGAATTTACTAAATGAACAAATCATGTAGGACAATGCACAAAATGTTCAAGGTTAGACAAAACAGGTTAAAAAAATAGCAGTATGATAACTAACTGAAACTGAACAGAGTAAAAGCATATTGACAGATTGAAGAAAAGTTTAAAGATCGATTTTTGCAATACTCTCAAATAGAACTTATTGACAAGTTCAACTTTATTAAATAATTACTTTTTAGATCGAATGTCTAGTTACACATAAGCTCATTTTAAGATGACTTGACCCTTAGGCAAGGATGCATATTAGTACATATATCATGTCTTGAACAAAAAGCCACTCATAACATTTTTTTAAAAAAAAATACTGTGATACTACAAAATATACAAGAGCTTGCTCAGCATTTTTTGTTCACACGACTGACAAGTGCCCTTCTGTTATTAGTTCATGAGCAGTGGCCAATATACTACAGAAAACCTTGAAGCTATTACATGTTGAGGATAGCAATGTATGTTAACCTGTAATCATTTGTAACAATTCATTCACTCATTTTTAAACCGTAATTTACACAAGGTTTCATTTTGGTAAAAGAAAAACGTAGAAGCCCATGATAAATATATTATAAAATGAACCCCTGAACAATTCTATGATTATTTTCTTCCTGTAGTACAATGTAATTTTCTTTGATAGCAAGGTGTCTTTTGAAAACAAAGCAACATATACTGTTCAATTATAAGGTTATGAGGAAAGCTTTAAAGCGCACTTTTCCCATAGGGCATTGTTACAGTTGGTTTGAGCTTTGCGCCGGGAATAATATTGGTTTTAGTTCAAGACGGCACCACATGTGCATTTCGGAAGGAATCCTTGTGTCATCAAAGTTTTTTTTTTTTTAAAAAAAAAAAGATTTCCATTGAGACAAAACACAAGCTCTACCATTGATCTAGAAATATGAATTTAAACTCATCACGCTCTTTTACTAATAAGCAGATCATAATTAGACAAATTCAATCATCTAGTATTTAACAACCTTTTTTTTTACCTTTGTTTTTCTCTCTGGTTGCTAATCTTCAAAAATTAAGACTTAACTTTTTTTTTCTTTTTCTTTTTTTTTTTTGCCCAACATTCTGCACAACAATCGTTCTACTCACTTAGCGTACGTCACGTCAGACATACGCATGGATTCATTGGAGAAAAGGTCAACAAAGTCCTTAAGCGGTTATTATGATAAAGATAGACTTACAAACTATGAAGAATACAATGAAAATGACATTCCTATGTCCATGGAGGAAAAGGCGCTCGTCAGAAAAATTGATTTATTTCTTATGCCCCTCGTTTGTCTGATCGATTTTTTTCAGGTATAAATAATATTCTCGATCTAGGGCAAAAGTTGTAATGAATCAATTTTAAAGTACATAGACAAAGCAACACTCACATACGCAGTTACTTTGGATTTCAATAAAGACTTGAAGTTGACAGGCTTTCAGTTTAGTTTTATTGCTTCTATCTTTTATCTAGGCTACTTATTATACCAAGTAAGTAAAAACATGTTTCTTTGAATTACTAATAATGTTTTAAAATAAAAATAGCTTCCGAATAATTACTTTTTACAAAAGGCGCCAATAAAAAAATACATTGGGTTTTTATTGTTTACCTGGGGAACTGTGATCGCCTGTACTGCTGCTTGCAATAGTTTTGCTCAGGTGGCTGCCATGAGGTTTTTACTGGGTTTCTTTGAAGCAGGTATCTACCCCGCCTTGACTCTGTTGATTAGTACATTTTATCGAAGATCAGAGCAAGCAGCAAGGTTGGGCCTTTTTTGGATTTTCAACGGCATTGCAACCATTGTTGGTGGTCTGGTCTCTTATGGTGTCGCGACAATGGGTCCATCTCATGGTCTTTCTAAATGGAGATGGTATAGATATATGATACCAAATCATGTCAGCAATTAACTGATTATGTTTATATTCAAAAGGCTTATGCTTATTCTAGGCTGTGCCACTTGTGCCACTGGTGTTCTTAGCTACTTTTTCTTGATAGACAATCCAAAATCGTCTGCGTTAAAACTTAATGCTGAACAAGAAATCCTAGTTGAAGAGCGCACACGTGATAATGCAGTTGTCAGAACAACTACAATAAAAAAAGAGCAAATATATGAAGCTTTAAAAGAAGTTAGGTTCTGGTGCTTTTGTATTTCCTGTTTTCTTATGAACTTACAAAATGGTGCGATGTCAGCATATGTTTCTCAAATTGCTCTCAATTTTGGCTTTACGGTAATGATTATCTTTTATACCATTTTGTTTCTTTCTAGAACCTCTCAATTAACATTTCACATGTATTATTATAGGGCATTCAGGCTAGCTTCATCACATTAGGTGGTGGTGCAGCGGTCATTCTGTGGATTGGTGGATCTGTACTTTTGGTACAAAGGATTAATCAAACTATATATATGATTGCAGTCCTAATGCTTATTGATGTTGTTGGTCTCATTTTGCTTTTGGTCATAACAGATGTTCGACTTAAGCTCATTGGCATTTATATTATGTGGGCTTATACAGGTGCTTATGTACTTATAGTAGCATCCATCTCAAATAATGTTACAGGATATACAAAAAAGATCTTTTATAATGGCATGTTCATGATATTTTATACAATTGGCAATTTTGTGGGTCCATTCTTGATGGTTGAAGATACCAAGCCTAGTTATGCGCCAGCTATTATCACGTACATTTGCTGTAACTTTGTCACTGCTATTCTAGTATTGATCGCAAGAATGAAAATGGCAGCTGTAAACAAAAAAAGAATATCAAATCCTTCAGCCGAAATAATAAATGTGGAAGATGACCTGACTGATGTTCAAGATCCCAACTTTCTTTATCGCCTTTAATTATCATAATCTAAATATTTAAGCATTCATTTTCTTTTGTTATATCTAATTAAAGCTTCTATAGCATGGTCGTGTCATTTCTCTTTAAAATAGAAATGTTCCTTGTGTTGCAGTAAAATCCAGCACTTTGATAATCGGAAACTTTTTTTTTTTTTTTGTGTTTATTGATTTTGCCTTTTTATACGAAAATATCCCTTTGTACAATAAAATCTGAAACATTGATTTTTATGGATAAACAGTCTAATATTTATTAAAACTCATCAGAAAGTATATGGATATAAAAGTAATACAAATGCATTACACAATTTTTGTGTTTAATTGACTGTTCTTTCGTATGAACACAATGGAATATGAAACTCTGATGACAGCTACCGAGTAGGTGCCTTCAGCCAACTTGTCTGGGTCGCAACCTTGTCACCCGCTTCATATGATTTTTCATGACCAGAATAAACCAAAGTCTTTTTCACTTGGAGTTCAGACGGTTTTAGTTTCTTTTTGAACAAAATGATAGTAGGATGTATATAAAGATGGCTCTAATGAGTTTTTTTTTATTCAGGAACCAAGAGGAAATTATAAAGTGCTAAGTGGTTTGAACTGTTTGATAATATTATCATCTCAAAGAAGAGAGTGATTTTCTGAAACTTTAATATGTGATTTGTGTATGACAACAATTTTTTAATGTTTTTACATAATCTAAAAAAAGGGAGAATTCAAAGCTATTGAATTCTAATCACATATATTATACTCTGTTTGGTATAATATATTATCTTAATGCTTTATATCTTTAGTGTCAGTCAAAAGGCCAGCATAGTTAATGATTCACAAATGAAATTTTTGGTGCAAAATGGAAATATCATTAAATACCCTGTAAGTAAATGAAGATCGACAAATTTTAATCAGCATTTTCTAAAATAAACTTTTTACGCCCATCATTGGAAATATTCAGGCGAACACTATTTGTACGCTTTTTGAATGCTATTAGTCTCCTTACCATATTATGACTCCCATATTTGCACTGTACAAACATATATTTCAAGCTGCTTTGCAGCAGCTAGCGCGTTCCAATCCGTCTCAAGTATCAGTTTAAAAATCCAACTCTTGTCTTGGTCATTGTACGTTGCATAAGCATGCTTAAGTATCATTTTTCTCATATGAATATCAATGTCGGTTGGTTCATTGATATAGCTGCATTGAGAAGGAGCATACAAACAATTGCTATGCGAATTGGCGGTTTCAAGGGCAAAGCTTCTTCATTGACAGCTTAATTCATGGGCTCTGGATGGCCATACTCGTCAACGTCATGGACTTATCACTCTTTATATATATATATAAGCATTATGTAACATCTGATATGCCATAATGCACTGAGATTTCTGGGCGAAAACAACTTTTATCTATGTCAGCATGCAAGTTCAATATTTGCGAGGGGCGACTTTGATTTTGGAAAAGAATGTACATAATAGATTGATTTGTATTATTAAATAAATATTGTTATGTAACAAAAGAAGGTAAGAGTGAACTCTGTAACTTTTCGATATTAAATAGTAATTTTATAAAGCAAGCGACAGATACAAGTATTGTTTGAACCTATTAAAATGATAAGGAAAATGTATTATTATTGTTTTACCAAAAAAGCAATGTTTACCACACGATTATTCTTTAAGATAAAAAAAAATTGTAAAAGCAAAATTAACCATGTAATCATTCATGATCTAGATTCAGCATCAGCGATGAGTTATATACTTCAATATTTGAATTACGCGACCAATTTGTTGTTCCTGCAATAGCACCCTCTTGCTCTATAAGCTGAAGGTCAGGTATCGAAATAATGGAAGAATGTGATGAAGAAGCAGGGGAAGGAGGAGAAGATGCAGATGAAAAATATAAGGAAGATTGAGCATCATCAAAGACGGTGCTTACTATTGATGGTGATTTTCTGCCGTTATTTTGTGGTTGCTGATATGCGTTGCTGGGTTCATCGAATGGAGATACCATTGAATCGGATTGGCTAGATTCCTCAGGTTGCATTATCTGTTCTTTTTCAGTACAACTACTTGAAATACTAATCGAGTCATATTTATCTTGAGTATTATCAACACTAAAATTCTCAATATCCGTATTTTTATCTGATTTTGAGTCTGCAGAATAAATTGAAGTTTTGCTGTTGTTTACAAGAACCTTGTTTGTGTTTGCTGTAATGCTAGAGTTAGCTTTGATATTCATCTGTTCTTGTACTGGAAAAGTTATATTAGGATATTGCTTAAACGGATTAAAGGGAAAACTCAGTTTCCGTATGCCATTTCTACTTAAAAGCGCAGGCTCATTAAACGATTCATCAGATTTGTTTGACCAAACGCTTTGAGTGGGAGAGGACGGATTATTAGCTTTAAATTCGGTATTTTCGGCTACATCAATCGAAAGCATATTCGGTTCTCGTACTCTTGTGGCCGTATTTGTGGAAATTCTTGAATCAGAAAACCCAGAGACTTGAGATTCCATATTGTCAACAAGCAACGAACTATTTTGAGGTGAATTGCTATAGTCGATTGGATAATTTTGTTGGTCAAATTTGCTTTTAGTAGTAGAAATATGCATCATTTGTGTACACCATGCAACTAATTCTTCTCTGGTTGAAGTACGAAAAGTAGAAACTTTCTCTCTTTGAAGAACATTAGCTCCACGCTTACAAATTTCAAATGTATGGGATCTTTCAAGCTTTTCTTCTTCATTGTAGTGCTGATATAAGTCATCCGTAACTAGATTACTTAAATCCATGTAGGGGATGATGGTTGTTGAAGGTATATAAATTGTTTTTTCTGGTGAAACTTTGTTATCCATAGTAAATTGATGAAGATACCCAGCTATTATATATAATCTCAGTTTTTGTAATAATAATTTGAATCTCTTTTCTTCTTCTTTTTACCTTGACTAAGTACATAGAATCTTTCAATAAACTGCTTCCTTACACCACTCTTTCTTTCCATTTTGCCTTTTAACAAAGTCATAACAAGCGGATTAAATTTGTTTGGGTAATTGATCTTTGTGTAATCTTTGACAGGATATTTTTCGTTTACTAGTTCTTTTTTATGGGATTCAAAGAATAGATCCCATTCATGGTCTGGTACGATTTGATTGATAACGGTTGACAATGTCTCTTTTGTGTCATCACCATAGACACCTGGAAGCAATCTTTTACAGCAAAACATAATTGTCGGTTTAGCAATTTCAATAATGCGAGCTTCAAACTCCTTAATATCCTTTTGAATAGGAACCATTAGCAATCTGAGACGGTTTTCTTCGTCAATTTCTCTTTTCAATTGTCGAAGTACATCTTTACACAAAAATAAATATACAATTCGATATCTTCAAATCATAAAGAGACTTACATAAATTTGCTAGCCATGGGTCCATATCAACTTGCCCTTTCATTTTGTCTGCTTGTTTACAACATCGATCTAAAAAATTCATCTTTCCTCGAGTCACTTCTGCTCGACGATATAATTCTTCCATAGATAATGTATTGTCCGCCTTCAGAGCCTGTATCTTTTCTTTGCATTCCTTTCGAAGTTTATGCAGATTAGGCAAATAATGATGACTTAGCAATTTGGAAAGCTCTTGCTGTTCAGCTGCCAACTTTGTATTCAACAATTTGAATTGAGCATGTATTGTCTTGATTGCATTACTTTGGGCATTTTCTCTAGTGGCTTCTTGAGCTACATTAATATCCAAGCAAACGTTTGCCTTCTGAGCATATCCTCGACCGCTCTGCTGATTAATTTTTGCCACTTCTTCGATCCAATTTGTGATGGACTTCAAAAAGATATACCAATTTTCTAAGCGATGGATAATCACATCTGCCCTATTTAGTTTAATTGCTGTCATACTGGTAGAAGTCGATAGTGAACGATCAGAAAAGCTGGATTGTGAACGTACTGTGGTAGCTTGGGGTGTATCTGCAAAAAACGTAAACCTGCTATTATCCATGATCTTAGGACTAGTGGCTGCCATGTTTGTCTGTATTGGTGTTGATATGGAAGGTGCTATGTGTGGATTGGCAGCTGAGTCAAACGAAGATGAATAAGGGAGATTTGGTGTTACATTTGAATCGTTCTTGATGCCAACCATATTGACTGTTGTGGTGCTAAACGATTTGATCAAAACATTCTTCTTTTTTTGTGAAGTGTTGTTTAAATTGAATGAGTTGCTTGGGATCGCTGAAAAGCTTCTAGATTCTTTAATGAACTCTGCCTTTTGCTTTTGCTGATATACAGATGGTGTACTGGGCAATGATGATAATTGAGGCAAAAGAATTTCAGCAAACTCATCCTCAATTAAACTTTTATCGGTTATATCAAAATGCTCTGTAAATCGGCTCTTGTATTTTGGCTGTTCTGCAACGCTTTGGACTGGTGGAGCAGCCAATATAGGCTGATTTTCTACTTTATCTTCCGCCAATGATGGTGGTTGTAGAGGAAAATAGCCATCTTGATTGTCAATTATTGAAGGAGAAGAGGATGATGCTGCTACTGAAGTAGTTGGCGACTGTGATGGAGATGATCTTTCTGAGGATGGTGTTCTCAGCTTACTCTTAGTGGGTCGAGGAGGGAGCATTGAATCACTCATATCAATTGTTTAATATTTCGCTCGTTTCTCAAAGTAAAAGAAAAAGAAAGCATGAAGTCGAAAGAGAAGAAAAAAATAATAAGCTGTTAGATCATTTTACTCAGGTTGTGCAAGTACGACGTTGACTTTGAAGGTAATTTGTTATCCTGTATTAGGGAACTTCTTATTTCAATATTTTAATGGCTGTAGACATAGTTGACAATGTATATTAGCTTTACATATATTTCCTTTTCTAGCGATGTTAAACAATAGCCTTAGCTATGACAAATGGATCTATACAATGCATGAGTGCTCATTCAAATATATGCCCATTGTTAAGGAATATCTGAGTTAAATGAGGACTTTAATTTACTTGTGTAGCGATTGCACATGAAAGACACACGCACAAGTACAAAGAAGGTCTATAATAGGTTTTTTAGCTAAAAAATTAAGCTATAATTGTTATAAAGACCTCTAGAGTTTGTCTATAAGGTCTGCTTATAAATAATATACGACACAAACCGAATTAGACAGTTTATGAATGTATTTTATCAAGCAAACCGCTTTAAACATATCTCATTTATACTTTGCACAATGCTGTCACTCCAAAGAGCTTATTTTTGTATACATATGCACTCTTACCTGTAATAGAAACATGTATACGTCAGTGAGAGATCAATAAGGTAGGTTGTATTGGTATATTTGAGAAAAAAAAAGTCTAGAATTTTGCTGTAAAATACAGGAATTTAAGTCAATGTATCACATTGCTAGGCATCAATATGAGTCTAATTGCTTTAGCGTAGTATAAATTTAAAAAGTTTATATAAATCAAATGTACATTAAATTTGCATAATTTTGCGTAGGACTGTATAGTAATAAATGTAACACTGCTAGCATATTTCTTAATTGCGCTTTTGATAAACAATTAGCAATTAGCGACCCTGGCCTATCTCAATCATTGTAGAGTGTGTTACGTGTTGCAATTCTTAATGAATGTCATATAGAATAAGAGCACGCTTGTTAAAGCTGTCTAGTTCACTTTCATTGTATACGATATCCAGAAAAGGAACACTTGCATCAGTCTGAATTTCTTGATCACTATCTGAGAAGGGACATTCACATATTGAGACTCTTGAGAGTTGACATTCACATCTGCTGGGATTTTCTCTGCTTTTTCTCTAACGCTATCTTTCTGGAGAACATTTTCAAATTGGACAATATCTTCCGTCGTTCGAAGCGCCTTTTTCCCCTTGCCTTAAAAAATCGTGACGGTTGCAATACATAATTGTTTAAAGAGACTCTATTTTCAAAATATGTCCAGTTGACGGTGGGATGACTGTAATTTAACAGTTTAGTACCAAAACAAGTTGTCATCCCCTCCTTTTTTGTTCAAATTTTGAGATTTATACAATAACAAACACTTTTTATTTCGAAGATGGAATGGATAACCTTTTCGATGAGCATAGTGAAAAAGCTTATGATCTCATGGAAGGCGTCTTGACCGAGATTACGGACCCAAATATTGTGTTTGAAACAATAACAAGCAGACAGATTTATTTAGCTAATAAGCCCCCTAAAAAAATGTTGTGGAGAAAGAGGCGAAGGAAACAAAGACTTTAGACGCTAAGCATGCTAAATTAGCAGTTTATAACACTTATACAGACAAACAAAGAAAGTATTTTATAGATAGAATGATTGAAAATCCTGAAGAGAAAGGAAACATCGCTCAATTTTTCAAATAGCTTTTGATTAACCCGCGTACTGTGGAAAGGTGGTGAAAAACATAAGAAAAGACAGGAGAGATACCCTATGAAAAATCAAAAAATAATAGTGGTCCAAAAAGCACTCTTACTGCGGAACATGAGGACTATATTAAGAGTTTACTAGATGACGATTCTCAGGTCTTTGCTGACGACATTATAGAAAAGTTGTCTAAATAGTTCCAGGACTCTTCTATATCAAAGTCGCAGCTTAATCATCATTTGAGAAATACTATGCAGATTACCGTTAAAAATCTTCATTTTGAAGTCGAAGCCAGAAACTTTATTGACAATCTGGAGACAAGGCATGTGTAATTTATGAACTAGAAGGACAAAGATCTGAACTACACAAAAAGTTGCGTATCTATCGATGAAGCCGGATTTCATATCAATATGAGAAGCAGTTAGACTAGATCACCAGCTGCATTAAAAACACCAAAAACAAGAGTAACTTCACACTCAGTTACTGGTGCTATCCATTCGTCTGTCCCACTCCATGACGTTTTGAAGAAGCCTCTTCCCAAATCTGCAACAGAAATCACCGCTAAAAAGAAGAGAAAGGGGTAACAGTGGAAAGAAGAAAGCCGTAGCTGAGGCCAACGACGAAGCTGCCCCGGAGAATGATGTCATTGTAATTGATGTAAAGTCAACACCAAAAGGTACAACACCTGCCCATTTTATTAAGTTTATTAATGAGCTCCTTGATATAATGTATGAGGATGAGACTTTAGAGGTTAGACATTTAACGATGGATAGTGCTAGCATTCGTAAATCGAAACCGATGATTCGAAAGATCGAAGCTAGAGGTTATAGAGTAGTGCATTCCCCTTTTACTCGCCTGAGCTAAACCATATTGAGCAGCTTTGGTCTTTAGGGAAAGGAAAGATGAAGCGCCACCGCTTGATGAAAGAGGAGAATCTATCTTCTAGAATAAGTGACACTTGTAATGGCGTTCACTTTAGCAATTTTTATGGCTTATACCACCATTCCAAACGACAAGTTTTATTTTAATAATATTATATGAAAAAAAAAATTATTATCTTTGTCTAGGAGGAAGAGAAGCAGAGCTCTCATCAACATCACTGATGTTGGCAACAGATTTCTTCATGGCGTCTTCCATTTTACTCAATATATGCATACGCATACCAGACTTGATCTTGCCCATTTTCTGCTGATAGATGCTGTTAAACGAGTTGTGATATTTCTGAATATTTTCAAGATATTCAGCAAGACGAAAGTTTTCTCCTTCATCAATATCGTAGCTGTCTTCAACATCTGGCAAGTCATCAGAAAGTGGCTCAACCAAGGAAAAGCACAGAGAAAGGAATTCGTGTAATACGACTTGTCAAGAAGATATGCTTGCAAAGCTTAGCAGTATCCGAACAGGAACAAGCACTAATGCAATTGTCAACTACTTTTACAATGTATTTGCTATCGCTGGTAAAGGAATCGCACGAAAAGTTCTAATAACAAAAAGAATTACTGCTTAATATACTAGTATGATATGCCAGATACTACAATACTTCAAATCATCACTCATGTTGGTGATATTGTTAGTGTTCATATTATCTGTGGTTTTTATCAAGACGCGTTATGAGGGAAATGTGAAAAAGTTTATTCTCTGAAAATATTACGATTGTTTTCAAATACTTGTGACTAGCATTTATCGTTGGCCATTGAGATTTATTCCAGCCTGACTGTGTCGGACTTTTTTACTGGAAAGAAACAAAGTCACAATACCACAAAAGACACAATTTTTTTTATCTTTGTTTTTTTTGATAAAATTTACAGTTAATCATGGCCACACCTCGTCAAAAAAGAGCAAGAAGAAGCACAAATAAGAACACAAGAAGAGTTGCGGATAGACATAGAAAGAGAGTTACGATTACAGTGAGTAATTGAAGTCGGGAAAGCACATTTTGTGCTTGAATCTAAATTGATCAACATTGTAGGGAAATGCTATCATTAAAGCAAACTGGGACAAAAAATTAACTTTGAGACAAAAGTGAGTTGATTGTTGCTTAGTTTAAAGAAAGATCAACTAATTATCTGTAATAGCTATGCTAAATTAGGATTATTGACTTCATTAAATGGCCAAACAGGAGGATCGGAAAAGAAGATGCCTGAAGAGTCAGTAGCCGAACAGGAACCTATTGACCTCAAAGAATTAACAGAAGAAGAAATCGAAAAATTAAAAAAGACACTGGGACCAGGTGAAGGTATCATCCAACGTGATGATGAAGGCAATGTTGTACGTGTGATTGTGGGTGAAGCAAAGAGTCATGATGAAATCTTGGATGCTGAAGTGGAGCCTGTGGAGGCCAAGACAGACGTTGTTCGCCAACTGGAAGAACAGGCGGCCAATGCTTTTCATCGTGAGAAATATCAATCCGGCTTTGAAACACATTGGATTCAGAAGTTGATTGATAAACATGGAGATGACTATAAAGCTATGTTTTGGGATAAAGAATTGAATGTGAACCAACATACTGCAGCACAATTAAAAAAGAAGTGTGAAAAGTACCTCGAAAAGCATCAATAAATAGATATACTGTTTTTATTATTCATAGACATATTTATACATTAAAACCAACACCATCCACTACTCTTCTATGTTCGATTTCATGCTCTGCACTGTAATCAATGTGAACAAAGGCTCTTTCTACATTTTCCATTAATTCCAATGCATCTTGTAATGCTTCTCCAATATCGTGAGCTTCTCTTAATGGACAATCAGGTGGTAAGATAATGTCCACTTCAACCAACAATCTATCCCCGATGTAATATGCTCTGACTGTATCGACAGCTGTAATCTTTTTAGAAAATCTGTATGCCATATAAGTTAACTGTTTAATATCATCAGCACTTGCTGCCTGTCCAGTCAATCTTCTTATATTTTCTATTTTGTTATTAGTGATGTATTTTCAAAAAATACTCTTAGGATAACTTACCAACGAGGACGCTCATCCACTCTTGAATAACATAAATAGATAATACAATAGCTCCAAGAGGATCCAACCAATTCCAACCCATCCAGTTTCCAATTAGAGGGAACAAGGTACTAGCAATTGTAAAGACTACATCGTTTTCATGATCATAAGCTAGTGCTTCTACGCTAGAGCTACCCTTGATTGATCTACACCATACCCAAAGTGCAGCTTTGATGACAACGTTGACACCCAGCACAATCAAGGCATTCAAGCTAAGATCGATATCTTCTGGGACAGAGCCATTTGTCAATTTTTGGATAGAAGTGAGGAGAACTTGAGAGAATGATGTCGTAATAACAACAGCGAATACGACAATACCTAGCGGTTCCATCCGTGATTTTCCTACTGGATACGAATAATAATCCTTTTGCCGAATGATACGCACTGTGAAAAAGATGATAGCATTACTCACGATATCCAAAAAACTTTCAAATGCAGAGGCCAAGAGGGCCATGGAGCCCGAGAACCATGCGAGGATGATTTTGGTAAGAAAGAGGGCGACGTTAGCAAAGAAGGAGAGGTTTATAGCTAAATGGATAATCCACATCGGTGACTTTTCTCCTGATTCAGGCGTGGTTGATCTACTGGTGGATAATAAGGGCTGTGTCTCGTCTGGAGTAACACCAGCAAAGCCACGCTCTTCGTCTGCCAAAATAGTGCCGTAATTGTGCGGTAAAGACATTTCTCCTTTTTCTAACGAATTGATTACTTTGTCGACATGAACAAATCTTGATATCATTGAATTTTGATGCTAAGATATGCAACTAAGTAAATACAGATAAAGACAATAGATTATATATGCTTTTACTTCATAAAACTTCCGAATCTTTTTATTCTTAATAGATTTTAAGTGTTCTTCATTTGTTCTAAATGATTCAAAGTGCACTGGTGGAGGAATGACTTCATTTGCTATAGCAATTGAGGAGCCTTTATGGCTTAGTCTTCTTATTGAGCTTCTATCATCAATACTAATAGTCATTTTAATAGAAAAAATAGGGGGAAGACAGTAAGAAAAGAAAAAGCAGTAAGAAAGTCAATTGCTTTGATTTTTTAAGCTTTCTTTTTTTTTTTTTTTTTTTTTTTGAAACTCAATGATAACAATCTTTTTCACAAAGTACATTTCTCCTTCCCCTTTTTATAAAAAGAATTTGATTACTCAAAAAATGAAAAAAAGACCAACTTAATTTATTTGCATACTAGACAATGACCTGTATTTGCTTTAAATTGCATTAAAGGATAAGTTTCAAGTTGAGTTGATACAGACAACGTAATAATCAATTGATGAAACTGTTACTCAAATGTTCCACTTTTTGTTACCAAAATTTGTTTCACACACACAAGTAGGAAGGTATTAAACAAAAAAAAAAAAGATCACAGTTGCATTTGTTTCTTTTTATGGGTTAGACTTGATATGGCAATTACTTTTTTTTTTTTTTACAAAATCTAAACTGAATACTTTAAAAGGAACATAGGCACACCCTATTCTGTTTTCAACATATAAGAAGACCATTTTGTGCTTCAAATAAAACTGCACGTCGCAGAATTATATTGTACAATGCTTACTGTGCCAATTTGCGAGTCTCTACATATCAATCTGGAAAACTGCTATTTTGGAAATACGTAACAGCAATTTGAAAAAAGAAAAATTGCGTATCCAAATTGCGGATGAAGCATATTCTTCTTTCTGTCTCATAACCTATTTGCACAGCTCGTGACATATAATTAGAAAGATTAGGAAACAGTGCCATGTGTTATAAAAATGGACAATGCGGATAAAAGAGGTTCATCAAGTGGTGACTACCTTCAGCGGAACAACGCCACCAGCTAACGCATGGTTTTATTTGCTTGCAACTTCTACCCTTTAATAACCACCCTTCTTTCACAATCAAAGTTGTTAAAACAGGCATTGAGCTCCTGCCAATCAAGAAAGCACCTGTAGTCAACAACCTTCGAATTAAAGGCTTGCAACTAATTAAATTAACCATTGCGCCCATCCTCTTTCCCTCTTCTTTTTCTGCTAATAATACCGTATATATTAGTAAACTAAAGAATAACATAGTTTGTACCAATCTATAAAAAAGATACTCTTCAGATCATACAAACTACAATCTAATTAATCTAACCTCTGTTTTAGGAGGATACTGGGATATTGTCCCAAGCATCCATGACAACTTGAAGCTCTTTCATGAAACATTGCCTAATCATGTTTCAGAGAATGTAGTGGTTCATCAAATCAAGTGCTGTGTTTAAGATATGCTACATCTCCAAATCATGTTACTACATTGCGAATTTTCTGGCATTTATAAACGTAAGTTCAACTTATGACACAGCTGATAGACGTATCATCTAGCGGTTATTGACAGATACTGTGACACCAACGTTCTTGGGTTTTTTGCTGAATCTCTTTGATGATGCCTTTATCAAATTCTTATTCGTATTGCGTCAACAACCTTTCTTGTATACTTCTTTTTCGCTCTGTCAATAATGATAACCTTCTTTACAGCTGGTTTATGCAAACATGCGATTCTCATTAGTATTTCTGATTCCTTACACTTGTTGAACAAATGTTGATTTCACAGTTAGCTCCTAGGATACAGATGGAATCCGGCAAATTATGTAACCTTGAAGCCTTGAACGACATGCCCACCCCCACACTGTACAATTAACCCATTCCAAATCAGGCTGTCTTTTTCTACCTGGAAATTTCTTTCAAACCTACTGGCCTATTCAGCCCTTTAAAACTTGTCTGTCATAATACTAGCAAAGTCAGCGAGATCATGCAGTTCGGATTCAGCTCTAGTGGCTTCTCCAACCTTTCCCCTGCCATCTTTACCAACAAATTGTCCGTCCGCAAATGGAATACCACTTGACAATCATTTGTCCCATTAATATCTATCATCGACTACAAGAATCTGCCCAAAACAACTCTTTATAGTGTATCTATGATGCTTTGTCTTCTGTGTATACAAAGGTAATCCGTCATCTTGTATGTATTCCCATTATGGAAGAGCGCTCCCATATCCTTCAAGCCAAGTTCATTTTATACTCATCAGCTCTACCTAATGTCACCTTCTTGTCTCATTACCTTCCGTTTCCCAATCATGCAACTCACCTCAATGGTTCAAGCTGTTCATCACTCTTCTTAATCATGTTTTGCCTTCTCCTATCGTGTAAATGGCCTTGGACGATTTTCGCTTGTACAAATCAGCCTATTTGCATAATAACTTTATCTCTGTCTTAACTGATCAATATCCTTTGCTTTTTTTTTTAATCTCTAATTTGAGTATTGTCTCTATCTATTGACACCCAGATTGGCTACTTAGAGGATCTTTCTGACAGTGTACTACTGCCAATCTCACTGCCTGGTTAAACAACAAGGTGACCACTCTCTACAGATGCATCTTTGGCTCCACCTTCCTCCTTCTGTTCAAGATCCAGTGTCTCACATCCTCAAAAACCTTTCGAAAGCTCTATCCAGGCAAGATTCAGCTCAATACTGGTTCTTCAACTGGCCTATTCTCTGTCGCTAGCTCTCTGATGTTGATGCCATGAACCTTTCCCTTCTCTTCTAATAAATACTCACCTGCACCCTCCTTTTTTCAATTGGATCAACAATACAAAAATAAATTAAATTCACTCCTTTACACTATCTTATGTTCCCTCTCGATCCTAAAGGGGTTTTGTTTAGCTCCTTATACTTTATTGAAATTGAACTGGTCTAGGCAACTAAGGTGTACAACTTCCTGTTCACATTTAAGACCGGATGAAAATAAAGTTTTTTAGGAAAAAAAAAAAAAAAATGATGCGCGAATTCAATCGCAAAACATTGTAATAAAGATATTTTTACTTATGAGACAAGCTAAAGGCGTCTAAGCAAGTCGTAATGACTGCCACGACAATTTCCATTCCAATCAACCAAATGACAATCCATTCGAGCTGTTCCCCATGAGAACTGTTCAAGTGATCCTTCAACATCTCTAACAAGTCACTGATGACTTCTACACGTTGATTCAAAAGTTCTACACGTTGAGATATTTCTAAATAACCACGCATGGCTGTATACAAGGGTTCTAACGTAGGTTCAGACCAAAATATTTCAGGTGTATCCAAGATGTTGGACACCAAATTGACATTGATTCGCATGATAAATAATTGTCCAATTTTTTTTGTGATAGCAGTTCTTTTTTATTTATTATATATCAGCACATGCTTTTACATATTTCGTGCTTACCTTGATAGTTGAATATTACCACTTTCTGCCATGACTTGAGGTATATATTTTGTCTCATTAATCGTATCATCAATCAATCGTTCAAACAAAGTCATTTTGACACTTTGAGCAATTGCATGCGCAATAGTTAATTTTACAAGATAGTTGGTTGGATTACGAAGGGTGATGATATCGTTATATATACGTGGTTGATAAGATTCATTGTAATAATAATGAAATTCTTCTGTTTCTATATCATCAGGTTCTATTACACATTGTAAGTGATTATTTATACTGTATGGTTTCTATTACCTAACTTCTCCTCTTCAAACGGTTCAAGTAATTTAAGTACTCTTTGTTCATCTTTAAAACTCATTCCCCAAAATACGACAACACCATAATCAAACAAGAATATTTCTGGTAACCTTGTGTTCTTTGATGCATCTTCATGGTGATGTGGTGGTGATACAGGATATGTCAATGCAAATGGTGTATAAAGGCTATTGCACAAGTCAGTAGAATGTATTAAATAAGGCAGAGATAGACAAACCATTCATCAAATCTTTTAGGAGCAGTTCCATTTGTTTTCTTTTTAGATTGAAGGTATTTGGTCAACTCATTCATTCGATAGGCTCTTGTACATTTTATCAGCGGATATACATGTCACATCAAAATTATACACTTACGAAGCAGTACAATAAGCTGTCATTCTAGATAGCTGACTTCTATCCATCT
The DNA here is from genome assembly GCF_000149305.1 of Rhizopus delemar RA 99-880. Lineage (NCBI taxonomy): Eukaryota > Fungi > Mucoromycota > Mucoromycetes > Mucorales > Rhizopodaceae > Rhizopus > Rhizopus delemar. The sequence continues at coordinate 5,532,591 of NW_027137827.1, read as the reverse complement.
TATTCAGCATCTCAGCTTCTTCTCTGGCCATGCCGTGAGGTATTTTAGCCAGTTGTGTATAGACGTCCATAGGCTCGTCATGATCAACCCACTGATGTTCACTGTCTTCGGGAAATAGCTTTAGTTTTTGTGAAATCTTGGTGGTTCTCATGGGTTGCTTGGGTTTGGTGTTTCTTATGCCCTTTTCCACAAATGTGTTGTACTGAGCAGTATTGATGGCATCTAAAAGCGGCACATTGGATTCTTGCTGCTTTAATTGAGACATTCTCTTTTTATAAATTAAAAAAAAAAAAAAACGTTTTTAATTTTTAGGGTCCAATGACATAATAATGTATTACAAAGCCGACAACATCCATGCTGTTTTCTTTTTTAAGTAAAGTTTTCGTTTCTTCCTCTACTTGTTTCTCTTCTTTTCTTTCTTTTAAAAAGTTAATCAATAGGATCCTCTGCAAATTACTTGAGAAACAGTGACAAAAATAGATCTTCATTACAATAAAAGAATAAAACTTTTTTTTATTAATATTTACAAACTAGTAATCCTTTGCTTCTCTTTCTTGAATATGTCTTTGTCTTGAACGCAAAAATAATTCTTTCAACGTTTTGCCATTTTGCATACGAGGATCAGTTCGTTCATTTAAGAAATAAGCTAATGTACCAACAGTAAGGGAGAAGGCAATATCCCCGTATCTTTTTTTTTGTGAGTTCAATATTTCATGGAATATAATGTTTCAAGCTTACTTTGATATAAGATATTCGTATCTTATAGGGGCTGACATTATGAACAAAAATAAAATAAAATAAAATAAAATAAAAGAGTATGAAAAAAAGCCAGTTATGCTTAAGGTGTGCAAGGGATCGGTGATTGAATAGCAAGAAATTACCAACACGTTTAAACGATGGTTTTACTGAGCAAAATCAGAATTGGATTTTCTAGGTTGAAGATAGCAAACCACCAATGATTTCATTGTTAAGGGCAGATAGTAGAAATGACACCATAGTAAGTCTGAGAAATATAGGTGAAATGAAGTTGCTTTGGAGTGGTCAGTAATGCGGTGTTGTATGATGTTTGGCAAGGACCTGTTCACGTAGACTGAAATTGTGTTGCCAAAGAAAAGATCGCGAGTATATTGAATGAGTTCTTTTTTAGAAGACTAAGTCTTGTCAGTACTACACACAACTATTTAGGGTATATTTATTCGTAGGTTTCTCGTTTATCCAATACTATTCGCGAGCCATCTAGTCTTGGCTCTGGCTTAGACGAATCTTCTATGATCAATCAACAATGGAGACTGTGGTTGCCTATAAATTTATTGTGAATGGAATCTGTTTGAAAGCGATTAATTAGTTTTGATGAGTATCTTTTGCTATTTATGATTCTTGTAAATATTTTGCAACCAATGTTTACCAGTTACTGAGACTTGAATTAAGTAAAAAATTAAAATCAATAGGAAATCATGGTTGTTGTATCTATAAATGGTATGTTTAACAAAGACTTGGTAGAAACCAAGGAGTCATAAAGTAAGAGTAATTAACATATTGTGAAAAGGTTGTGAACAGAAAACAAAAGCGTAGAGAGCCACCAGTTGCTAGAATGAACGAGCTTTGCATGCCGAGAATAGCCAATTTTTAAAATCTAAACAAGTATCTGGCAAATGTCTTTTTATCTTAGTGTTATTCTTGAGTGAAAAAGACCTTGACCATAAATAGCCAAGATAGACTGGATATTTTCAAAAAGTGAACAAGTTGGAAATCTTTTGGTTATTGTGGTATTCTTTTCCAAGGATTTAGATGTTTATAATTGGGACTTTTTTATTATTTGTTCTATAACTTTTTTTTCCTTTATACAATGGATTTCCTCTTGATCTTTGATGGTAAGGAACAATTTAGATATTTAATCATGTTCATAGATTTTCTCATTTTCCTACAACTTTTCCTTTAAAAATCTTAAAATAAACAGTAAAGGAGATGGAAACAAGGCTGCGTGGGAGAGGATGAAAAGATTGAGGGATTTAAAAAAATTTGTAGAAATCAACAACAAAATAAGCTTAATCCACCTTCCTTTACAAATCAATTACAATTATCATCCATTATGGTTATAGAATAATTAAAGACAAAGTATAAATCCCTTTTGTTATCTTTGGATGACTTTTATATGTCCAATGGAGACAAAAGAATATCAGGTGAGAAAAAAAAAAGGGATCGCATGAAAAAAGGCCCCACAATTTCCTTATAAAAAGGCATGCCACTTTTGTTACGAGTTAAATAAGGATACCTTGGAAACCAAAAGTGACTTATGATAGGCTCATAAAATATACTGTGATCTCTAATAGACAGAGAATAAAAGTAGTATTAACATAGTTTATTTACAATAGCTTTCTTTCATTCATCATCTGTTGTCGAAGTTCATCAGCATGGATACATCCATGATCAATAGGAAATAAACCAGTAACGACTTCAGCTAAAGGAGATTGCTGTCTTTCTTGTCGTTGTTTTATTTCTTTATATTGTTCTTGTTCATGCTGTTGTTCATGTTCACGCTGTTGCTCTTGTTCTTCATGAGCTAAGCTTGACCTTCTTTTTTCTTTATTCTTCTTCTCTTGACGTTCATGTACCACATCTTTTACAAACCCTGCCACATCTTTCACATAGCCTACTACACCTAACTTTTCAGGTGATAAACTGTGTTGACCTGTTCTATTTTCTTGTTCTTCTTGGGGATGAGGTGTATGAATAACGTGGGTTTGCTGATAGGGTTTTTTTTCGGGTGCGATAGCTGTTTGTACAGGAATGTGTTGAGGAATATCTTTATTCATTTTTTTTCTTTGTTTAATAAAAAAAAGAAAGAGTTGCTGTACGTGCTTTATTTATGCCTTTTTTCTTCGTATTCATGCAGCCTACTTGTTCTTTTTTTAGTCTATTTTTTAAATTCAGAATAATTTTACCCAATTTCCCAGAAATTATATCATCCGTTTAGTTGACGACGGATGACAGAGACAAGGTTATTCAAATCATACAATGGCTTTTGAACAATATGGCTTACAATAACTGATGACGTAATAGACTCACAGTATTATTAACTTTTTCATTCTTATAAACAATTGCTTTATAACAGAAAAGGAAAATATGATTGTAAGTTGATCGACAAGAAACTATTTCGTTCTCTCTTTTTGTCATATTTCTCACATTTCTTATATAAATTTAATTTTTCGGATAAAAGTTTGATTTAAATACAAGTAAATTTATTATATAAATATCAATCGCATTACCGCAATTATTTAATTACAGTCAATCATGAACAAAAACATATAATTCCGCAGTGATCATCAATTAAAGAACTGAGTATCGATGCCATAAGTAAAGTCGTACATTATTATTTTACCGAGATTTGAACAGCAAATGATTCTTCCAAAATCAAATTGTAAATTTAATATTCTACTTGTCATCATCAGTAATCATTCTTATCAAATCACCAGCTTACCTTCCTAAATTCACACCATTTAAACTTTTTAACAAGACACCATTCTCTAAAGCCCAAATCTTTAAGCTTCCATCATAGCTTCCACTCACTATTGTTTTTGATTGGTTGTCTAATTGTATTGCACGCACAAGATCAGAATGACTCGTCAATGTCCGAACACATTCACCCGTCAGCGAATCCCATATTTTGATTGTCTGATCGCATGAGCCACTAATAATGTACTTGCCATCATATTCTACACAAGCAATACCTCTACTGTGTGAATCTAATGTTCTCAGACATTCACCGGTATTCTATAAGATGGTTACCATCAAATAACACAAACGTATTTTATGCCTACCATGTCCCAAATCTTTATTGTCTTGTCGCCCGAAGCAGATACTACTCGATCATCTTTAAATTGTACAGCATTCACAGCTGCTCGATGACCTCGAAGTATCAGATGCGTCTCTGCGTTCCCATCAGAATCAAGGTGCCATATACGTACTGTTCTATCTTTTGAACAACTCACAAGCACATTATCCTTAAATTTCACGTTAAATACACTTTCTTGATGCCCACGCAACACATTGACTTCATCTCCCGTACGCATATCCCAGACAATCAGCACCGCATCACTTCCACCACTAATCAAGTATCGATCATCAAATTGTAAGCAAAGTACGCTTCCTATATGACCTTCAAAGGTACGTATTAAAAGACCGGTATGAATATCCCACATCTTGATCTGTCGATCTCGACTGCCAGTGACGAGATAAGATGTGTTGAATTGCAAGCAATAGATGCCACCATTATGAGGATTGGAGCAAAATTCTTGTACTTTGTATCTTCCCTCACGCCATCTTTTTTCGATCGTCAACCGATTCCGGTAAAGTCGTTTCCAATTAATATATCTTGTGTCAGTTGCATCTTTGTAATGGTAGATGGGTGTCTCATCAAATCGAGTCTTTCGTCGGGGTCGATTCATAAAGATGTTACTGAGTGATCCTCTTTTGAGTGGTTGTGATCTTGAGGAAGAAAAAACATGTTCTGGTGAGATGAGATCTTTGTACCGTGTTTGTGGTTGTAATGGGTTAGTAGACAACACCTTGAATGGTTTTAATCGAGGTACAAGATGAGGTATGAATGTGTTACTGATACTCTTTGGTACTATCCTCTGTACCAAATAGCTTTCAATGGCTTCTTCATTAAATGACCAACCGGATTGGATGTAAAGATCTTTCCAAAGCTGTTGATCTTGTATTATCTTGTTCCATTTAGATGAAACATATGATAGATGAACTATTGTTTTTATATCTAAATAATATAAAATAGAAAGCTTAATCTCATATGGCAAATTCTAATAGAGATTCATGAGCTTTTCTTTAATGTATTCATTTAAATATTACTGTAATATAATCTTTATCAACTAAAGGTGATAATCGATGAACTACTTTTGATGTAATTGAAGTAGGCATATGTTTTAATAATTCATACGCAAATTCTATTGTTATTCGTTAATAATAACAATAACAGTTTGTTTCATGTTTTTCTGAATAAAACCTGCTTTTTGTTCATTTGTCCAATCTTTCATAAAATAAGGCAATTTAAATTGCTGTTCTATAAAGCCTTCGTCATATTGAATAAAATTCATTTAAGTGAAAAAGAAACGTATTAAAAGAAAAAAAAAAGAGAGAGAAAGCGTACTTTTTATCACTTTTTAAACACTGTGTAACATCATGACATGTTGAATGATTTTCTTTTTTTATAAAAAGAAACTCTATTGTTTTCATAAGGCATAAAAAGTAAATTCCTTATTGCTATCCAAAGAAAAAAAAAATTGCAGTGATTTTTTTTTCTCCCATGCATATAAAATTACAAAGTTATTTGTTTTAATAAGAGATGTGTAAACGTAATCAAGAGAAGCAAACAGATCTCCCACTGCAAATAATATCAAATATTACTTTAATTTCAAGAGCTTGAAATCAGTGATTTCAAGACCGCTATTTTTCAAAACTTAATAAACCACTTAAAAGCATAGATTTTGTACTGAAAATAAAACATAGGCATAAGAATTATATATATAATTGGTTTATAGCTTTAAAAGAAACTATCATATGTAAAAAAACAAAAGCTTATTTTTTACGCTAAAGATGAGCATACTCAAAAGGTAAAAATAACTGGTGTTTAAAACAAATACATCCGCCGTGAACTTTAAACTCATTTTTTTTTTTTCCTAAATCATATTCTTAGGCGAAACCTCCTCCTTGTACAGTCACACCAAATAGATTTTGGGACAAAATATTGAAAAAATATGGCATGTAAGTTCAAGACCAATTCATTTCTGTGAACCTAAACTTGGGATTTCAAGTTTTGAGAAAAGAAACGTTCAGGTGCTTATTTTAAAAATATATCCATAAAATAGTTTTCAGTATTCTGTTGCGCCGCCTTGAGCTTTGATAACTGCTTCACACCGTCTCTTCATGCTTCGAACTAATCGGTCCGCAAACTCATCATCCATTCTTTCCCACTCTTCTCGTAGAGCCACCTTCAATTGCTCCAAGTTTTTGATCGACGATCTTTTTCTTTCAATTCGCCTTTCAAGAGCATTCTAAACATGCTCAATCGGGTTCAAATCAGGGCTTGGAGCAGGCCAGTACTCAAAATTCCTAATTTAGTGGGTTTCCTTCCACCATCGAGCATAACCACCTGTATGACAGGAAGCACCATCCTCTTGGAAGATAAAATCCCTCTCCTGATGCATCGTGGCATTTGTAAACCAAGGATGAAACCTATTGGCCAAAATATTGATATATGTTTCTTGGTCTACGGAACTGGTATCAATAATTTCTAAAGGTCCGAAACACCTCCTTCCCAAAAACATCCTCAGACCATAGAACCACCACCACTACTCACTTGGCTGTAGATATTATATTTCTTTTGTCAAAACACTCTCCTTCCTTCCTGAGTACTCTTCTTCCGCGTTTACTGCCTTCTACACAAAAGCGCGATTCATCAGACCAAGCAACGTTTCTCCATTGGTCTTTGGTCCAATTGATGTGTTCCTTCACCTAGCGAAGCCTACTTTTGCGGTGCCTGCAGCCAATCTAGCCTTGTGAGCTGCTCTTTACGATTTGAAGTCAAGTCGATCGACATACGATCGAAGAGTTTCTATACAAACAAAATCATCTAGCTTTGCTAATCCCATATTTATTTCTTTATAAGAGGCAAAAGAATTCTCTCTGATTATCCTCTTCAAGTGCCTTTCAGTTCTTTCGTCTATTTCAATGGACGACCTGTACGCTTGTGAGGCAAAGGGCTGGCATAGTTATCAATCTTGGCTTTTATATCTTGTACAGTAGACTAGTTCAATCCAACAAGTTCTGCAATCTCTCTACCTATATGTGTACTGGTTACGCCGTCCTTAATATGGCTTCTAAAACTGATACTTTCAAGCCTTTAACCCATTTGATTCCTGGGGACGAACAACGGGAGTGTGGTTTCTATGCAGTGTGGAATCAGATGCCTGATTACTGTCGCTATTGCCATGAGGAAGATCATGTAATAGCTAATTGTCCTAAGCGTAAAACTAGACATACTTGTTGGAATTGTGGCGCCGTAGGTCACATAGCTACCGAATATTCACGGGACAAACCGTCCAAGAAAGCTCGTAAGCAACTTGAGCCTCTTAATAAGCGCTTTGATACAGTGAAATCACATAATGCTCCCCCAGAAGTGATGCCAAATGACATCTGCACTCCTGATGAGGTCTCTGAGGAGCTTATGGAGGATTTAGTGGAGCCTGATGCTCAAAATAATATGTCTGAGCCTCCAGATACAACTGTAGCAGTTGATGTCCCTGCTCCCACCTTGAATGCTGAAACCGCTTCTAAGCATAATGTCAAACGGTAAAAGGAAGATCGTCGACCTATCCCTTACATTCTACCAGCCACTTGCTCAAAATTCACTTTGCTCAAATCCCAGCTTTCAACACACGAGCAAGACGAATATGTGGATAATATATCCTCCGTAAATGATACAGCCCATTTGGACTCATCCTCCTCCGGTATCTTAGCTGGGGAGGAAACCTACACCACCAGCTTACAATAATATGAGTAATAAGTCTAAAAACGTGTTACTGCATATTGCTTCACTAAACTGTAATAGTCTAGTGAAATCCAACAATGCCAACAAACAATCAAAATTTATAAGATACTTACGCTCCTTAAACTTCGATATTATGACTTTTCAAGAAACACATATTTCTAGAATATACTCTCTTTGATCAATACACAATTCCAGGCTCAACACTCCTTATGGTCTCGACATTGTGATACTGTCTCGTTCAGTCCTTCCTTTGTATTTTCAACCAATTTGACATCTAAGAACGATAGAACTATACTCACAAAGGTTACACATCCTCACAACGCCTTTGCTCCTTTCTATGTTCTTGTTATCTATGCTCCAGCCACCACTGGTCAACACCGTTCACAGTTCTTTGATCAGCTATTCGACCTCTTACATTCACCAACTTTGGATATTAACCTCGACCGTCTAGTTATTACTGGAGATTTTAACTATTCATACCAACGTCCTCACCTGTCTTCCCAAACTTCTTTACAATGGGTTTCGTTTTTAGATGATCATTTTTACAATGCATTACAGAAGGACGACCTACACGAACTACCTACATTCCGATGCAATGACAATATATTTTCTACTATTGATTATATATTCGTTAGTCAGTCTTGGTGCTCTAATGTCACAGAAAGTAACATCCACAAATTGGATGCCTCCTGGTCAGATCACTCACTTTTGTCAATTACCTGCTGCATTGGTTCCTCCCCTTCTGGTCCCGGTCTGTGGCGTGGAAACCCTCTTCTCGCTCGAAACCCAGCTTACCAACAATATCTTCGCCAACATCTAGAAGATATTCTACCCAAGCTACCTTCTGAATGGTCTGCCGCGAAATCATGGGATCACATTAAACGTCAAGTTAAAAAGATCACACGCACTTTCGCAGTAGATTACACTAATTGGCGTATAAAAACCATCCGCAAACTACAAAGCAATCGAAATAAAGTTTTGCGCAGTAAACCACCATTAGCTATTCGCTTACATCCATTGCCTATTTTCGATCAACAAATTGCGTCGCTACAACAAGAATTTACTGATATTCTGGCTCTCAAAGCTAATGTTCGTTGGTAGGAAGCAGGCGAAACTTCGATCAAGTATCTGAAAAGTATGTATCGTAAACACACAGTTGAACAACATATTACCACCTTACGATCTGACGACAATGAAGGTCCGGTCGAAGGCATTGATCAACTACTCCCCATCACCCAACAGTTTTACCAGTCCCTTGTATGATGCGGACCCGGTCGATGATCTTCAGCTCGATTCCTATCTCCAAGGTATTTCCGATCTACCACAAGTGACCTCAGACTATTGTGATATTCTTATGGCTCCTATCACTATCGACGAGATCATTCAAGAGACAGCACGCGTGAAAAACAAAATCAGCAGCCCAGGGGAGGATGGTCTTGGCTACGCCTTTCTGTACCAACTATTTCGCTACCCTCCTCTACAGAAATTGGTTTTAAAGGTATGTAATCAGGCACATAACTCCAGTATCTTTCCACATTCATGGCAAGAATTACGGGTAAGGCTGCTGGCAAAAAAGGGTGATTTAACGAATGTAGAAAATTGGCGACCTATTTCACTAATCAACTGTGATGCCAAAATGTATACCAGAGTTCTCAACTCACGAATGCGGCAGGTGATACCATCCCTGATCAACCGATGTCAAACTGGGTTTATGCCGAATCGCTTTATCGCGGAAAATGGTCTCGTGCTTAACATTGTAATGGAACATGTTCGTAAGGACAATCGTTAGGAAATTGCTCTCCTTTTGGATCAAGAAAAAGCCTACGATCGGGTACATCCTTCTTACCTACGCTCGGTGTTACTACAATTCGGGTTCCCAACGGTACTTGTGAACTCTTGGATTGGGTTATTTTTTGGTAGCCAGGTTCGGGTCAACATCAACGGACATCTCACAGAAGAAGTAACTCAATCTCGCGGCCTCCGTCAAGGGGATCCGCTGTCGCCTCTTCTATTTAATCTCGCACTAGAACCACTCCTAAGACATGTTTTACAAGACACTTCTTTGTTTGGATTCTTATTTCTTCCATTGCCAGCCGATCCAAATCCTCCTCCTGTTCTTAAAGTACTTGCTTATGCTGATGATGTTTGTGTTTTTTTTATCTTCACCTGCAGATTTCCTACGTCTTCAACATCATCTACAGACCTACGGTCAAGTATCTAACGCTAAAGTAAACCTTTCAAAAACTGAAGCAATCTTTCTCAGTGGAAAGAGTTCCAATCAATGGCAGCAAATTCTTGCACAGCACCAGATCCTCAAATGGCATGATCATACTAAATCACAGCCTCTCCGTTATCTTGGATTTCCAGTTATTCAATCTATTGTTCAGCGAAGATATGTAGAAGACCATCTGTTACAAAATATCAAAACCCAATGCTCAATCTACTCTCAACGGAATCTCTCTATTAGAGGCCGTGTGACTGTGACCAACACTCTGCTACTATCTAAATTGTGGTATTCCTTGAGAGTTGTCTCACTGCCAAAATCTTTCTTTCGACAGGTTCAATCAACGATCTATCAATATATCTCGAAAGGTATCAAACCTGGTTTTCTATATGCTTTGTTTTGTCAACCGTTATCCAAGGGCGGATTGGGTTTGTTAGACCCTTTTATCCAACACCGTAGCTTACAAGTCCGATAGCTCCGTTTGCTGTTTACTGATGACTTTCAGAGCTCCTGTAGTCAAGTATATTTGAAGGATTTTATACGACGGTTTCACTCCTGGGGTACTTCCTCCTTATTATCTTGTTTCTTTCCAGCTCTTCGTTCAACAACAGATGCGTCTGTTGGTTCTTTTCTCCCTGCACTATATACCACTATGGATTCTTTTCTGAGAAATGGTATTCCTGAAGCTCATTGCAATCCATCTACTCTGTTATGTCTACCTATTTGCTCGCGTTTCTCGGAAATCTCTGATGGTCGTTGGTTACGAAATCCTCACCGCTCCAAATCACGGGCAAGGCGCTATTTTACATATGATCAGTCACTCAAAAGGATGCGGCCTATGTTGGCGTCAGACTCACCGCCTCATCCTCGATTATCAGCCCGCTTACTACGAGATTTACAAAATCGTACTGTCAAACTGAATGAGATGACTTGGCAGGTCATATTGAATACATCTACTGATCCAGGTAGTATGACAGACTATCCTTTAGCCACATGGCTCACAAGATCACTAGAATGGGTTTCTTTTTGTCCTCGAGTATACCATCAGATTCAGCTCGATTCTATGCTTCCTTCTCCGGCTTCTATCATACCGTCTGATGGTTGGTTGCGTTTCTGGAACCTCACCATTCTGCCTGAAGGAAGATCGTTCTGTTTTCGCTTCATCCACGGAAAATTACATAGTCAATCATCTATAACCCGTTTCAACCCTGATGTCAGTGCTATAGGCAAGTTCTGCAACGTATCCTCCGAGGATATATCCCATCTTCTCGTGGAATGCCCTCATAAATGGTCCATTTGGCAAGAAGCTCCGTCCCGTTTTGCACCTCACCTAGACTTCCAACCAACTGACACGCTTCGATTATACTGACAACACAGCTCTGCTCCGTCTTAGTTATCACGTCCTTTTATTTTATGGCGTGCAAATTGGCGATACATTTTTTATGGTGTTCCTCTCTTACCTGAACGTATTGTCACAACAGCTTTTGAAAAAATTGGGACGTTCAGTCTTCATTAAAAAGCACACCACACAATACGACGTGTGACTTATTTAACCTTAAACAAAATTTATTCTTCACTGTCGTGCTCAATGGCAATATATTTCGACATATCCCATTATCACGGCCTCAACTCATTTCTACTATTCTTAAAAACTCAAGCTTTTCCGTCTTCATTAAGAGCACACCACTCACTGTGATGTGTGGCCTTTTTCTTTTTGCATTTTATTTATTTAATTAATAAATCAAACATCCTACAAAAAAAAAAATATCAGAGACCCGGTCGTACTTTACTTTTTGTAAAAGTGAAGTATTTCATAGGTTAGAGCACTATACCCAAGATATTTCAATTTCCGATATGTAATGAAAAGTGTGAAAATTTCATTTTTAAATTTTTTAGTATTATTATTTTCTTTCTATATTAGTAACATACTGTGAAATCTTTATATTTCAGGGTTTAGATAGGATTGAGGTAAGTTGTTAATATAATATATCGTGTTTTGAATAAGATGTTGAATATAATTTGTATCCAAAAAAGTAAAATTGAATAGATGTATGTTTGAGTGTAAGTGACCACCAGATCTTATTAAGTTGATCAGACTTGAATTGAATAAAAAGAATAAAGGTAAAGTAAAGATAAAATAAAAGGGATTTACAATGAAATATAAGTTTCAAGGGATTATTGGTTCTTCCTATTTATACAAATAAAATAAAGAGATATTTGGATTCAAAGGATATTTATTGTGATAAAGTAAGGTAATGTAAAATAATAGATAAGATAATAGGATAAGATAATAATAATAATTGAAATATTTATAAAAAGATACTGATATTTATATGTTTTTTGATTTTCATACTTTTATGCTGTTTTTGGTTTTTCTTTTGTTTTCTTCTTTTTTTTATTGTCCTTGAATTCCTTTGCTATTAGCATAGCATCGTTTGCTATTGAGATAGCATCTCTCCTATAACCATAGGGGTTTCCTTTTTCGTGTTTCGTGTGTTACAATACTAATTCAGGAAATGTTATTGTTATTATCACAACAGTTAAATCTTATCCTGTATAAAAGACAATTATCTTCTTGTACTGTTTCTTTTTCTCTTGGGTTTATTTCTTATAAAATAATTACAGGAGAATTAGAAAAAGTACGTATATTTACTATTCATATATTATTCATTATTATTAACCCCAATAAAGCTGTTGTTTTTATTAGTAAACCCAAAACATATAAAAAGAATATAAATTTAGTAGTCCCGTCCGATTGCTAAGTATCTCACTGTTTTTCTAATTAATTGCACTCAAGAAGAGCGAAACGAATAAAATCCTCTTCAAGATGGCTGAAAGTTTTTCTCAATCAAAACCGTATTTACCACCAAGCATTATCAAGATACCTGGGTACTCGAGAAATGTCGACCCTGCTAGGTGGATCAAGTTATTTGAAGCTAATGTAGAGGTTGTAGGAGCAACCACAGATGATCAAAAATTGCTAATTGTGCCTGGGTATTTCAAATCTGACTCTATCACTGAATGGTTTACGGATCAAGATTTTGACGAGTGGGAAACTTTCAAAAAAAAAATTTACTGAAAGATACCAAAGCAATAAAGTAAATATCAACAATGTCCTCTCTAACATCCTAAGTATCAAGAAAAAGGAAGACGAGTCCATGAGAGACTATGTGGACAGGTTCGAGAAATTGGTAGCTCTATTTAATCGTCAAAGAAAGCTGAAGTCTGGTTGGAAATCTATTGACAATGAAGTCCTAAAAGATACATTCATTGGTGGAATCAAGCCTGTATCAATGAAAATGTTGGTTAAGCAACATTTACCTGCAACCTTATCCGAGGCTCAAACAATTGCTATTACTGAATCTGACGAAGTGGAAGAAAGTAGTGATGTTGGTCCTTCAGACTTGGACTCTGAAAGTGATGGTGAACAAGTGATATTATCGAGAAGAAAGACTAAGTTCGAAACAAGTGTCGCTAAACCTAAAATCAAACAAAAGGTCAAGAGGGAGAAATTGACTCCTAAATCTGAAGTTGAAAAAAAGATGGACGACTTAACGGAAAGCTTACAAAAACTCACGCTGTTGGTTGAAAGCAAGAATGGTGCTAGTCAATCACCAAGAAAGGTTATCTCATGATATAACTGTCAAGAATAAGGTCATGCTGCTAATGAGTGTAGAAAAGATTGCAAGATTTGTCAAGGCAAATTAGGATCTCATAGTTTCTGGGAGTGTCCTGATTATAAAAGAAAGTCCAAGAATTAATCCTATTTAGTAATGAAACATAATGATAATAAAGCTAATATTGTCGAATACTACGCTGCTGATAAACGTACAAGAAACTCTGAAAGCGAAAGAGATATGAGAGCCACTAGAAGTGGAAAGAAGCTTAAAGTACATGATACTGTTCCAGTTGAACATCTGGAAAAGAGGAAAGCTAGCAAACAAAACGGCAGTTCCAGTGACAAAATATTACGGACAAGTCCAAAAACTGCGAAGACACTGAAGAAAAGAACCTCTGTGACCGCTGTTAATCCTTCATCAAGAATCCAAGCCGATGATATTCTCAAGGCAAAAGTTTTTAATGTGTCTCTAGAACAATTACTCCCGTTGAAAGGCTTACGTAGTGAAATTTTCCAAAAAACTAAGAGAACCAGGAAATCTATGATGCCAAAGAGAGACAGGATGGAAACAGATAAAATAAATGAACAATTCTTTGCGGATAAAGGAAAGAAAATCAGACAAGCCAAGGTAGATTCTGATAGTTTGGGTGCGCCAAGAGTTACTGCTATTGTAGAAGGATGCATGAAAGGTGACTGTCTGTTGGATGCTGGTGCTCAAGGTTCTATTATTAGTGCTAGATTGGTGAAAGAACTTGATCTTAAAATCGTTAATCACAAGAATCAAGCCACAAACAAGATGGCAGACGGATCAGTAGTAAAATCGCTGGGTGATGTAGAAGACTTACTAGTTTCGGTTCAGGGTGTCTTATTCAAAGTGAATCCAGTAGTGTTTGAAAATCCTCCGTATGATTTACTCTTAGGTGGTGATAGTATACAAGTCTTAGAGTTAGCTGTTGATTATGCGAATGGTCATTTCAGTATTAATACTGATAACGGGGTTGAACCTCTGAAAGTCTGTTTTAATACTCCCATTAAACGAATGGAGCACATTCAACCAGCAAGTTTTATAAGTGACTCAGAAGTCTACTCAGGTGATGACGAAACGAGTGAAAATGAAGAATATGATGGTGACAGTCCTACGGATGACAGTTACGATAACGAAGAATCATATCTTATTTTACCGGCGTTTGAAGAAGATTCACAAGTTAAAGAATTTTATTTGAACGAAATTGAAACTCAAGCTAGTCAAATACCCAGAAATCCTACTTCAAAGGAAGAAAAATGCCAGATTCTCGAAGAACAAGTTGATGGTCTAGAACTAGAAGAGAAAGAGAAATTGGTGTTGAAGAGTTTGTTGCTGAAATATGTAGACGTGTTTGGATTAGATTATCAAGACTTGAAACAAACCAATTTAGTGAAGTTTGCTGTTGATACTGGGGATCATCCCCCTATTATGAAAAGGCCAAATAAGCACATGTCTCATTCGGAATTGGAGGTGTTTAAGAAAGAGTTGGCGAAAATGTTGGCTAATGGTCAGTTGGTGCCTAAAATGCATAACCCTAAGAAGGATGGAACCTCTTCTCTTGGTTGGGCTTTCCCTGCGATGTATGTAGGAAAAAGAGATACGAAAGAAGGTAGACTCGTGGTTCAATTTCAGGATTTAAACGCGGTTACCAAGAAGGATCCCTGGCCCCTGCCTTCTTTGCAACATCTCATGGAGGATTATTTAGGATCTGAGATATTTACCGCTCTTGATCTGCTTAAAGGATTTAACCAAATTCTTGTGGAAGATGACTCAATTCCGAAATTAACAATGGCTACTCCTTGGGGCTGCTTTTCGTATCGTGTGTTACCTTTTGGTGTAGTTAATGGACCTGCTTGCTTTAGTCGCGCTATATATTTAGCAATGCAAAATTATATTAGCTCTTTTGTATCGACCTATATTGATGATATTACTATTTACTCAAAGTCTTTTGATGAACATATGATGCATGTTGAAAAGGTCTTACAAAGGCTTAAGGAAGTTAATATGGTGTTGAAACCTGCTAAGGCTGCTTGGTGCAAGAAAGAAGTGTCGGTCCTAGGTTTTGTTGTGAATAAACAAGGAATCAAAACTCATCCTAACCTAGTCAACAAAATTCTGGATTTCCCAAGACCGAAGAACAAAACGGATATTAGGGCTTTTAGTTCATTGGCTGGCTTTTACAGAAGGCATGTTAATCGTTTCTCAGACATTATTGCTCCTCTGAATGAATTACTGAAAAAGACTGCCAAGATGGATTGGACTGATATTCAAGAAAAGGCATTCATGAATATTAAAGAAGCAATCTCTAAAGCAGTGCAACTGAAGTATCCTGATCCGAATAAGCCTTATAAACTATTTACTGATGCTTCTGATGTGGGTATTGGCGCTGTGTTAGTCCAACATGATGATGAACTGGGTGAAGATAGACCTGTGTGTTTTCTGTCTAGAAAATTACTTGCTGCCGAAATGAAGTATCCGACTGTAGAAAAGGAATTGCTTGGAGTAGTTTATGCTTTCTCAAGGCTTCGTAGATATTTATTAGATAAAGAATTTACGTTATACACAGATAATTCAGCGGTACGATATTTATTTACTAAATCAGACCCTGGTAGCAGATTGCAAAGATGGATTATTGCCGTTCAAGAATTCAAGTTTAAAGTGTTTCATTTACCAGGAAAAATGAATGTGGTAGCGGATGTGATGTCAAGATACCCCCCTGCTAACATTGAAGAATGGGATATGGTCTCCCCTGATCAATATTTGTTTGAATCTTGGTTGGTAGAAAATGAAGTAACAGAAGCGGCTTGTGAAGATTACTTGGTCAAAATTTATGGTGTTTTAAAATGTGTTGTTAGTTCGGGTGAACACGATGGTAGTGAACTTAAAAGTATTGGGTTAAGATTTAGATTGAGCAAAGATGGACACTTGCTAAGAAAAGTTGGTGATCGATATGTCAAGGTCCCAAGAATTGATGAAAGGGTAACTGTATTAAAGGAAGTTCATGATGGTCATGGTCATTTTGGTCAAGAAGCGACTTGGAAAAGACTGTACATGAATTACTGGTGGCCTAATGCATATAATGAAGTAAGAGATTATGTGAAATCTTGTGAATCTTGTCAGTTATTCTCCTACTTGCCAGCAAAAGAGCCCCTAATTGGAAAAATTCCCGTACGATCGTTGTTTGAGCGTTTTGGTGTAGATTATATTGGTCCTTTTCCTACGAGTCGTTCTGGAAAGGAGTACATTATAATGGCGGTTGAATACTATACTGGATGGCCTATTGCTCGTGCGGTTGAAAAGGCTGACTCTGATACTACAATTAAGTTCCTTTATGAAGACCTCTTCTGTGTTTTTGGTCCTATAACTAAAATCTTGTCGGATAATGGTAGACATTTTTTTTGTAAAGAAGTGGAGGCCTTTGCCAAGTTTGTTAACTTTAAACATCAATTTGCGGCTCCTTACAAACCAAGTACTAACGGCAAGGTTGAACAAATAAATGGAACTATAGTAAGAGGTATAAGGAAAATGATCTATAACAACAAGAAAGATTGGGATACTCTTCTTCCTTCAATGCCCTATGCTTACCGAACAAAGGTACACAAGGCTATTGGGATCTCGCCCTATGAAGCACTCTTTGGTTCAGTCCCAAATAATGTCAATGAAGACCCACTTTACAAGCTTGGTATGAAGTTAGGTTTGGAGCGCTTATACTATCTAATGGATAAGAGGCTAAACTATGAGGAAATGGTTATGAAAGAAGACGAAAAAAGACCTGAAAAATCTGAAAGGATTAGTGTAGGAGACGAGGTTATGATGAAGAAACATCTCAAGAAAGACAAGTTAGATTCAAGCTTCAAGAATAGCTTATTTACAGTAGTAAACCAATATCATCGAAATACTTATGTGTTAGTCAACAATCAAGGTGTGAAATTGAAACGAGCTGTTAATGGAGTGCATTTAAAAAAATTTGTTCGTCGTGAAGGTACCACTCCCAAATTGTTTAACGCTTAGGAGGGGTGTATGAAAAGTGTGAAAATTTCATTTTTAAATTTTTTAGTATTATTATTTTCTTTCTATATTAGTAACATACTAATTCAGGAAATGTTATTGTTATTATCACAACAGTTAAATCTTATCCTGTATAAAAGACAATTATCTTCTTGTACTGTTTCTTTTTCTCTTGGGTTTATTTCTTATAAAATAATTACAGGAGAATTAGAAAAAGTACGTATATTTACTATTCATATATTATTCATTATTATTAACCCCAATAAAGCTGTTGTTTTTATTAGTAAACCCAAAACATATAAAAAGAATATAAATTTAGTAGTCCCGTCCGATTGCTAAGTATCTCAGTAATTTTCGGAGACCTGACCCCAACGACTAACCTTACTCTTCAACGAGAGCATAATTGGCTGCACTCTATTGTGTATTTGAAAATCTCATTGGCGTTTCATTTTCGACAACGTCCCTTTGACCCTTCGTTGGTCTTTCAGCACGTCTTGTCAATGGTTGGCACATTTCAGTCCAACGCTTTGACTTTTTTTCTCTAAAATTATCTTGTACATCCCCTTGCTCTCTTATTCTATGTCTGCTAATCTTGAGCTCACCGGTGTTATACACGTGACTTTATTATTATTATAATAAAAACCTTGGCCCAACAGTCCCTACAAAAAAAAAAAAAAAAAAAAAAAAAAAAAAAAAAGATCTTAGAGACCTGAGGTCACGATACTATTTTAGTAGTCATAACTTAGAAAAAGGAGTATAGCGTTCTTTTACCCTAGTAGCAAGCCGTTTTTATTACAAACTCTGTCTTACTACAGATGCTGTGTAACAAATAATAGCTATTTTGTTTCATGTTAATACTCCCTATTTTTTCACAGACCCCCCTTTCTTTCTTTCTTTTTTTCTTTTCTTCATCGTTTTTTAAATGATCGGGTATATCTTCACACTGAAAGTTGATTCGTCTGCTTTCGGTGCAAGTCCTTTCTATGGGCTCTAGAGGTTGGCCCTCACGATAAACCATGCCTGGTTCTCAGGAATTTATTCCTTGGTTTTGGGCTTTGTCGGGAGGAACTGAAGACTGCGAAGGTATATTCGTTGCTAGGACGTCTTTAGTGGGTAGGTCAGCCACGAAACGACTCTCTTTTAGCTTCCATAGATTTATTCTTGAGTTGTTAGATTTGAGTTGGGGGACTATTGTCTGCAACACTTTTTTTTTTTTGGGATTAGAAGTACTTTCACCTTCTCGTGGTTAATCCTGTTAGTATCAAAGCTCTACTTTGTGAACCAAGAAAAGTACATTAACTTGTCAAAAAATAAAATGAAAAGATTGCCTTTAAAATGTAATGTATTATATAGTTGATATAAATCTAAATAAAGCTGAAGCAAATTTGTACTGGATAAACTTTGGACATATCTGAATGATTAAATTCTGTTATCTTACTATTTTGTTATTTTAACATTTGTTTGCTTGTTATTACATATCCCCTTTAACTTTAAAATGGATTCATACTATAGAACCATGTGTTTGCTCTACTATAGCGCACATTAAAGCCGATACTTTATTCTTTGGCACCATTGTTGTAGCAACCAAGTAAAGCAGATTAAAAGCATTTATGGAACGTTGGATGGGTTTTTGCAAATGTTTAATAGAAATAGTTTAGCTTCCTTCAGCAACCTCTGCCATCTTCATGAAAGAAATACACTCTTAGAAGCAGTAGATATGATGAGATAAAAATCTAAAAGCTAGTCAAACTATTTTCAAAAATCTGGACAAACTAGCTTTAAACATTTGACTAAACCAGTTATTTTTTCAGGCCAACTTAACCTCACGCAAACGTCCAAATTATTTAAAGAAGTGGTCGGAATCTTCAAAAATCCAGTAAATTGAAAGTGGGAAGCACTGTAAAAGACTTTATATCCTTTGGCTACCAATGACAAGAACAGAAAGAAATAGATGTGTGCACTGGAGTCTTGGCTGGTTACCAGGTGGCAAACTAGAGCTCTGTCCAAGGCATCCTACCCAGGTGCTCACAAAAGTAATGTGCAATAGAATGCCTCGATATGTATCATCGCTTACAAATGACAGAAGCAGTTCAAGATTCCTCTATCGTTCCTTCTCAACAAATTACCAAATAGAATACCATGTTCCTCTCACTCTGCCTCTCCATAGTTTATTCGATGGACCGGTCATCTGTACTATACTTTATGAACTTGACTACCTGCTCCATGATAAGGACCAACTGTCACCGCCATTCCAACCAGGGCCAAGACTCCTCGATTGGCTACCCTCTTCCCCACACTAGTAACATTCACTTGTTTCCTTCTTTCTTCCTCCCATGTCTTTTTATCCTTGATCGCCAAAGGAGCTTTCAGCTTCCATTCAATTTTTTATTGATCTGACTAGATCGAAAACGATGCAATATTAGACATCATACGCTCAAAGCGGTCATTAATTTTTTATATAAATAAAATTCAAAATTTAAACGTAAGAAGAAGTATCAACTAAAATAACAAAACCCAATCCAATGTCAGGAATATTGCTAATCTTTCACATAATTGAAATAACGCGTAAAATAACATTATTCAAATCAGTGAGGAATTTCCAGAATAAAAAGGATAGTATATGACAGACATACAAAAGAACAAATGAAAAGTTGTCATAATTATAATTATAGATGACGCTTGCTAAAGTACCCGAAGATTAGAAGAAGGCTTAAAATAGAAGATATCAAGCCATTCACTTAATAAGATATAAATACTTGACTTCAATTAGAATAATTTTTACTTTAACTTAAACTTGAATAAAGATCAGTCTCAAAGAGTACTCACACTGTTTCTTGATCTTTGTTTCTACCTCTTTCTTTATTATTTTTACCATTATACAACACTTGTTCTCGTAGTTTTGCTGATTCAAATCCAAAGATTGCAAGTCTTTTGGTTTGCATGATGGTGCTGAGGAAGACGTCTCTGTCCTCTGAGGAGTTGAAAGCAATCCTGTTTTGATCGTTGGGGTGTTGTAGCTTTTCGTATGACTCAGTACTTGCTCTTGCTCGTACTCTAGTTGTTTCTGCATTCTTATATATGGTATTAATGAGCTGTTTTAAGTCCATTTTCCGTTGCTTGAGATCTGGAATAAATTCTTTGTTGATTTGTTCTGGATTGACCCACTTGTCGTCTGTGTATTTTTGTACTGATCTTCTGAAAAACTGAAAGTTCTCTTTATGTTGGGATATGAAATTTTCGTCCAAGGTTTCGCGAATGGTTTTGGGGAGAGGGTGACCGTTGTGTTGCTCCTCCTGTCTTTGTATTCTTGCATTTTCGAGTACACGAACAATCTGTTTCGCTTCTGCTCTTGTAAAAACTTGTTGTTATTGTTCATTGTCAGGTTGGATGATATAATCTATAGTACTTCTATGATGCTTTGTTTTGAAGATATAAGGAAGAAAGGGGGAAAAAAATATTATTATACAAAAAAGGAAAATAAAGCGTGGCTCTAAGAGCATCTATCATATTGGGTGACCATGGAATCGCTTACAAAGACTTGCAGCAGTTCATGTGCAGGAGGTTAATGCACCGCTTGACATGGTATCATCTATGCGAACTTTACATTAAATTAGAATCTATTCATATACCAATGCTTATAGGTACAAGAGGAGGAAAAACTACCCCCCCACTCCCAACTGATGCTGTAAAAATACTGTCGTCAGCCAAGATCTTTCTCCGGCAAAAGGCAGGGTTCATATGTAGTTGTCATTATGATTTTTTCTTGTACGAATAAATTGTTCTTGCTCTAAATAAGATATTTAACTTGGTCGACATTTGCATCACCGCGAAGTATTCATCAACCAGCTTGCGCGGAGTGGTTTTATCTATTCTTTAAGTTTTGTACAACCTTAATCTTATAGATTCTTTTCTTCCTTACTATTTTCAATGAGATTCTCACAAACTCTGGCAAGATGAGTTGATGAAGAAAAAAAGAGTGAAAAGAAAAAAGAAAAAAGGACTATATAAGGTGTTTGAGGGGCTTTCGAAAAAAAAATCGTTCTGCTTTTATACAATACGAAAAGACAATAATAGAAAGTCATGCTTGAAGATACAAAGTTTTGTTAATTTTATTATAAATATCCAGTTCATTATTCAGTTTTAACAAAGTAGTCCCTTTCTTTAGTCTTGTTCAATCTTATTGATTTTATTTTTATTTTTATTTTTATTTTCTATAAAAATGAATTTTTTTTTGTTGTTGTTGTAGTAACGGATGAGATAGAGTTACACATTGTCGTGGTACTATAAACAAATAAAAAGTGTGATTGTTTATCGTTAAACAACTTTTCATATACACATTCTTGTATAAAGAAACAATTGGTCGCGTCGTTAAGCTTTATGTTATAGTAATAGATTTTAAATGATTTTTCAAACACTGTAATTCATTCAACTTTATAATGATTTGGGAGCTATAAAGTTAAAGGAGTTGATTTGAAAAAGTGGTTATTGTTTCATTTTATGTATCTTCAGCCCTTTATGAGGAAAAAAAAAAAAAAAGAAGTGTGTAAAACCCATATTTTATTGTGACGAATTGATCTAATTTTGCCCTGACTCTTGAATACAATTTTTGCAATTACTTCTTACTAAGAATAAAATATTTCAATACCTAAGTCGTAAACATCAAATTGGTCTCTGATGATCAGGATCAGCTTTTATGATCTTATTTGTCATGAGAGGATAATGAGTTAGTATCCTATTTCATTCACTAGTAGTAAGTATAAGTGGCATAGTGATTTATCATTTTTATTATATTTATTAAAGCTCATTAAAGAGTATAGGAATTAAGTGTAATGCAAGTGTATGAAATAATGATCGTCAAACATTTTTACCCTTTGGCGATCAAGGATAAAAAGACATGGGAGGAAGAAAGAAGGAAACAAGTGAATGTTACTAGTGTGGGGAAGAGGGTAGCCAATCGAGGAGTCTTGGCCCTGGTTGGAATGGCGGTGACAGTTGGTCCTTATCATGGAGCAGGTAGTCAAGTTCATAAAGTATAGTACAGATGACCGGTCCATCGAATAAACTATGGAGAGGCAGAGTGAGAGGAACATGGTATTCTATTTGGTAATTTGTTGAGAAGGAACGATAGAGGAATCTTGAACTGCTTCTGTCATTTGTAAGCGATGATACATATCGAGGCATTCTATTGCACATTACTTTTGTGAGCACCTGGGTAGGATGCCTTGGACAGAGCTCTAGTTTGCCACCTGGTAACCAGCCAAGACTCCAGTGCACACATCTATTTCTTTCTGTTCTTGTCATTGGTAGCCAAAGGATATAAAGTCTTTTACAGTGCTTCCCACTTTCAATTTACTGGATTTTTGAAGATTCCGACCACTTCTTTAAATAATTTGGACGTTTGCGTGAGGTTAAGTTGGCCTGAAAAAATAACTGGTTTAGTCAAATGTTTAAAGCTAGTTTGTCCAGATTTTTGAAAATAGTTTGACTAGCTTTTAGATTTTTATCTCATCATATCTACTGCTTCTAAGAGTGTATTTCTTTCATGAAGATGGCAGAGGTTGCTGAAGGAAGCTAAACTATTTCTATTAAACATTTGCAAAAACCCATCCAACGTTCCATAAATGCTTTTAATCTGCTTTACTTGGTTGCTACAACAATGGTGCCAAAGAATAAAGTATCGGCTTTAATGTGCGCTATAGTAGAGCAAACACATGGTTCTATAGTATGAATCCATTTTAAAGTTAAAGGGGATATGTAATAACAAGCAAACAAATGTTAAAATAACAAAATAGTAAGATAACAGAATTTAATCATTCAGATATGTCCAAAGTTTATCCAGTACAAATTTGCTTCAGCTTTATTTAGATTTATATCAACTATATAATACATTACATTTTAAAGGCAATCTTTTCATTTTATTTTTTGACAAGTTAATGTACTTTTCTTGGTTCACAAAGTAGAGCTTTGATACTAACAGGATTAACCACGAGAAGGTGAAAGTACTTCTAATCCCAAAAAAAAAAAGTGTTGCAGACAATAGTCCCCCAACTCAAATCTAACAACTCAAGAATAAATCTATGGAAGCTAAAAGAGAGTCGTTTCGTGGCTGACCTACCCACTAAAGACGTCCTAGCAACGAATATACCTTCGCAGTCTTCAGTTCCTCCCGACAAAGCCCAAAACCAAGGAATAAATTCCTGAGAACCAGGCATGGTTTATCGTGAGGGCCAACCTCTAGAGCCCATAGAAAGGACTTGCACCGAAAGCAGACGAATCAACTTTCAGTGTGAAGATATACCCGATCATTTAAAAAACGATGAAGAAAAGAAAAAAAGAAAGAAAGAAAGGGGGGTCTGTGAAAAAATAGGGAGTATTAACATGAAACAAAATAGCTATTATTTGTTACACAGCATCTGTAGTAAGACAGAGTTTGTAATAAAAACGGCTTGCTACTAGGGTAAAAGAACGCTATACTCCTTTTTCTAAGTTATGACTACCAAAACAGCATTATTATTTAGCAGAAATGCTCCTTTAGACATTTGGGAAAACATCGTCGCGTCATTAGATATATTCGAAAGATACAATCTAGCATTGACATGCAAAAATATGTGGGAAATGATCAAACTTTTTCCTTATCCTGGATATTTTGAGATAGAAGCTGCAGATGAAGAAGTTGGAAGTTTCTTTCATTTTAACGTTCAAGCTGTTAAAATTATTGAAAAAATCATTGACTACGACAATTTAAAAAAATTGTTGTCTAGATTCCATCAGCTGACAGTAGTAGACTTAACGTCTATTGATATCACTTCCGCGGTGGCTAAAAAATTGATTTATTGCATGCCACGATATCATAGATCTTTTAAGGTAATTGTCTATGTGAAAAGCAGTGATCGTAGTGCTTTCAATGATTCTCTTGAGTATATAAAAGAAAGAAGAATAGCTGTGAGAAGGTAAATGTTTATAACTTATAAGGAATTACTTTTATAAATGTCTGTTTGTTATTTCAGTAAGAGAAAGTTGGATATCGAAGTCGAAGATGAGGATGATGACGATATTGGTAGTTCAAGAAGAAGAATTCGTACACCATCTCCTGTACGAGAGGATGTGGGTTTGTTGCGAAACCAAATTGCATCTTTGAAAGAAACATTTGGTGATATTGCCAGAAATCCAGCTGCAGTAATACCAGATGCTTTAAAGCTAATGTATGCACACAAGCAGTATGTAGATGGTCAAATCATCACTCAGGAAGCTGGAGAGTGTGGTGAGCCTAACACAAAAGAACAGGCCAGCAATTTTGTTGAGAAAGTCGCTAGTAGGCTTATCGAAAGCATAGCTGTATCGAACACTGGTTCCTATATGCTCATAACACAAGCTGAAGCCTACCTTAGGGATTCGCCCAGCATCGATGACTGTGCCAACAGCACCATAACAATTGGCTACCCTGAAAACCTTGTCTTCGTTGTTGAGCAGAAAAGAGAGTATAGTAACCAGTGGTTCGAAGCAAAAATTTATTATAAAAAATTTGAATTCTTAGTAACCGGGTGCCTTAATGGCCGTTACGACAACAATGCAATCCAGGCATTCCTCGGTGCTTCCCTCGGGAAGAAATTCGAGCTGAATGGCTACTGGAGAGTATATATTCCCCTTGAAGCTGTAAAATGTATCAAGCATGCGAGATTACTTCGCAACTTTACCAAGAATGCAAGTGGATTGAAATGGCTATTGAAATCAGAAAGATTTCACAGCAATGGCTTTTCTACCGCTTGTCCCCTGAACCTGCATGCAACTGTTAACATTAACAGTATTGTTGCTGCAGGTTCATTGCTGTTAAAAATGAAGGCTGAAAACATGAATATTCAGCAAGAATTAGTAAAGGTTCTCAAGAGATCAGACGAACTAAAGAGCCTTGACTTTGAGCACCCGGCAGCAAAAAAAAATGAAAGGAAAAGAAGTTCATTGAAGTTATCAAAAGGAAAGATGCTGGCTGTTGAGATCACATTGACGGTACTTCGAGGAGGTATTGTTGCGAATGCCAAGTATATCGAGTTGTTTAAGAGCTTGATCAGCTCGAGAATGAAGACCCTCAATAACAGGGCAATTAAAGAAAAGAAGTATTTATGTTAAGCCTTCATTACTATAAGTTTTGACTGTGTATTTTTTTTTTTTTTTTTTTTTTGTAAGGGCGTAAAGCCAGAATTTTATTAAAAAATTTAATAGTCACTTGCGAGCAGCAGTGATCTATCGAAAGTCGTAAAAACATAAGTCAAAATAAAACTACTTAAGTATGAAATGTCCCCAGACACACAAGAGTGGCCTGGAAGACAGACTCTGGGACAAATTGTTGATCATTGAAAATTGCCAACCAGTGAGCACGCCAAATGCACCAGAAGGTGCAACCAAATATGCTTTCATTACTAAAGGAAGAGAGCTTCTTGGCAAGAAAACGTAAATGATACAGTGCTGCGATAATATAGTCAGTAGTTATAGACAAGGAACCAAAGAAATGTTTCCAGATACGGGCCCAAACTTCAAATTTTTTAGGACAAAAAACTATAAAGTGTAGCTCATCCTCCAAATTGGACTGTTGACAAAACTGACAGCAGGGAGAGAGTACAGAAGGCATCAGCCGGTAGAGCTTGTTAGAACAAGGAAACTTGTTCTGTAGCAAGTGATACCATGGCGTCCTGATCTGCACAGGAATGGATAAATTCCAAAACCGAGCCCAGAAAGTACCTGGCAGACCAGAAGTGGGATTTGGCACCCTTTTTCGTTGTGATAAGACTTGAAGATGTTGCCGTCGCACCGTACGTGGAAGAGTAGTGGAAGACGTATCGTCAAGCAAAGACTGCACCGGCTCAGAGACTACATGGGCATTTTGTACAATCTACAGTTATTACTAACTACTATTAGGCAACATCAAACAGATATCATAGTAATCATTTGTTATTGAAATTATAACATAGGAAAAGATTCTTTTGCTTACTACATCTGTATGATAATATCATTTTTAAAATACCGTAGGAATGTTTGCATTTATTAAAAGCTATTGTTTTTAGGGATAAGGAGTTATGTGAAAAATAAAATGGAAGTCGTCAACAGAAAAAAAACGAAAATTTATTGATATTGAAATTTTATGAATGATAAACCACGGATGAGTAGCAACCTTCTTGTAAATAGCCTCTTTCGAAAGTATAGTTTTTTTTTAAGATAGTATTTTTTTAAATAATAAAGAATCACCCTTGAATTACTCTTATAAACACTTTTTCAAGTCTATAGGATATGAGTGGTACCCCGAAGGGCGTTCCGTTCACTGTCAGGTTCTAAGTCTATGTCTGGAATGTTCTGCGAAAGATATACCCTGTTTCTAGGGATCACCCTCTCTCAAGCAAAGTGTGACCGGGTCTGTACTTCGGATGTTAAGACATCTTCCGTATGTCGCTTGGACGAACAGAGCGGGTGCTACTTTACTTGAGTTCGCATTCCTCTTTAGAGCTTACAAGTTCCAGCAGATCATCGTCCCATCCTGCCACAGATTTTAGAAGCATAGCAAAGAGGTCATAAAGAGATAGAAAGAGAAGAGATTACAAAGATAAAGAGACTACCAAAAGAGAGCTTTTACAGGAAAGGATTGCTACCAAGTGAGCCATGCAGACAGAAAAACAAGTACAGAGGCAGCCTTAAAGGAGCCATTTATATTGACACAGAAGAGAATAACTATTGAATTAGAATTAAAGTTAATAAAAAGGATAATTCTATTATGAACATTACTTTTTAACCAAAGGAGCAGCAAAGAAGGAGCCTTGATCATGACAAAGACAGGCAGAGTAAGCTATTTCAAAAATGTTAATAAAATAGTTATATAAAAAATGATTTTACCATTTTATGAGGCTAAAATATAATTTCTTTTTCAACCATCAAAACCAATGGAATGAAGCGTTTAGCGTTGAATGAAATCAAAAGGACCATAGAAAGATAAACAAAGAGAGCACACTAACTTTTGATGTTAACTGAGACCAAATAAAGAGACAAAGAATTGATGCATTGTGTAGGCCATATATTTTAATGTTGATTAAAGACAAACTTCATAGTAGATAAGAGGTTTTAAAAGGCCAAAGAGAGAGAAACATGCTTGAAACACAAAAAAGTAGCAAAGCATTTGGTTAGGAAGAGGAGTTTTGACAAAAGACCATAAGAGCCAAGTTTAGATTTGAAAAGACAAAATAATTAGGCCATCAGTTTTAGAGAAGAGTGATTATTTGATGAAGAAAGAAAGAAAATAATTTTGGCAAAAAGAATTCTTTAAATATCTTTTTTTTTTCACATTCTTGATGAGCCATTCTCCTTTTTTTTTTATAAAAAATTTTAAAACTTATTTATCCATAAAGAGATGGTAAATAAAAGGACAGAGTTAATATAAACTAACAAGTAAACAAATACAGAAAAAAAAAGTTATTTGTTGATTATAGCTATTAACCTTTCTTACATGCTAGATCCTCTCATTTAAAGTTTTAAATAATATATTTTTATTCTTTTAGATGAGCTTTATATCTTAATAGACAAGGTAGTTGCTTGCTTATTGTTTATTTGTACAACCGTTTTCTGCATAAAAGATACAGAAGATTTAAAGACCTACAGCCTCCCCCTTTTTTTTTATTAAATTCATTCCTTTAACTAAAAAAATACTTGTTTGTACTCAGATTGTATTTTATATTAAAAGGTCCTTTTTCCTTTTCTTTTCTTTTGCTATGAAAGTAAATGTTCCTTTTAATTTGCTTAGTTAAAAAAAAAGGGAGTAGGTCCATTCCGAATTCCGTGTGTAACAAATGTCATACGGAGAAATTTTAACCTACCCCTATTGTTCACGATACAGAATAAAAAAATCTTCTAGATCGATTTTAACAATGTAACTCTAAGCTATTCCTTGACAAACATTTAATTATACTTTATAACAATAATCGTTAAGGAGAAAACAGACGGAATAATCAATGAGTACTCTTTTTTTTTTGTGTTTATTTTTTTCTCCATATGCAAATCCGGCTTTTTTGTGTTACTATTTGGGGCTGGTGCTAAAAAAAATACTTTTTTTTATGCATGAGCTGTAGATAAGCAGCTTTGTGAGATAATTTTGCGATATTTAGACAAAGAATCGGACAATAATGTCAACGATAGCCTTTTCTTTTGTAGATATGATGATCAACGACCTTTAATAATCATTTTCTTGAAACTGAGTTCAATGATATGAATACCTCATCTTGATTCTTTTCATGGATGAAAATTTAAAGCTCTTCAAAGAGTATAAGGATTGAAAATGATGCGGATTTACAAAGCATTGACTTGTCACGAAAAGATAAGGACAGTTAGCATAAGAAATTGTAAGTCAATAGTTTTGATAGTTCTTTCTAGATATGATTGATGACAATTTCGTTCAAGATAGGAGCCTATCCAAAGAATTGTAATCGTTGAGCTTTCAATTTTAACTAAAAATAAATTAATTAGGGCTGGTTTTGAGACACTCAAGAATAAAAACAAAGACTAAATTATTTTTTTATTTGACAGATGTAGTAAATTCAATAATATGGAGTAAGTTTCTTTTTAGAAATTATAGAATGTTTACATAGTTCTTTCCGTTCTTAAGCATAAAGTTATAACCGAAACTTATAATCTTCTTGTTGTAGTGGATTATCACAAAAGTCCTAAAATATGCCGTTTAAATTTAAAACATGCATGTAAATTGTTAAAAATCAAAAACGAATTGCTTCATTCAGTAAATAAAATAGATAACACTAACTATACTTTCCTGAGGATTCAAATAACGATTTTTTTTTATTTAGAAATAAACATTTCCTTATCTTTGTTTATAAAATATAATAGGAGCCACACGTCTAAGAGCGATGTGAATCAAAAGAAATAGGATGTAAGCGATTGGACATGCTAGTCAAGGTCAAGTCTTCTCCTTGAGGGTGGCAAGAATGCAATTTTTAACACGAACGCATCATTTCATCGCGAAAGTTAAAAAAAGGATGCTTACGTAGATTTTAGACAATCATACATTATTTTTCGCTTTTTCTTCTAAGTAAATATATCCATGCAACATATTGCATATTTCCATCTACTTTCATCCAAGGCTTCCGTACAAGCAGTTTTAAATCTTATGGGAACAATTCAGGTTGTAGGTACCCGAGCCAAGTCGAATCCTTTAGATGGAAATAAGCGTCTGTTGTTTGTGTCTTGTTCTAAGCTTAAAATATACATACTTTTAGTTACAGGGATAGCAACCTGAACATGATGCAATGTATGGTAGTCTTAAGATGAACCAAATATTTTATCATAGGTATTCAAATATGAATGCATAAAAGTATACGAGACTAATGAAGTTTAAAGTATCCGACCTTTGGAGGAATAAAAGCCGCCTTTTAAGCCATTGGAAGTTAAAAATTCGAAAATTGAGAAAAAAACATGACCTTTAGAATCTTGTTTCCCGCTCTTCATTTTAAACAATCTCTAATTGGAAGGCATACTTGTTCCAATCCTTATTGCCTCCATTTCAGATTCCGATGAAGTGGTAAAGGCTCTTTCACGCTACACTTTATTTTCAGATTTAATATATGATAAAAAAGCTTTTTAAGTTCTCTTTATTCAGATTTTTTTTTGCGTCGCGCACCGTGGAAGTTATTATGTCAAATGAACAAATTGAACAACTCAAACAGAGAAAAAGTTGAACAAATTATCGAAGGGATGTCAAGAAAATTCAGTCTTGATAAATCAGGAGACAGTTACACAGGACTCCCCAAGGTGATCTTGGACGAGTTGGAGAACAGTTCCACAATCCACCTACAAAAGAACATCAAAGAGTTCACCAAGAATCTTCCCAAGTATGAAGGAAGATAGTGGACCAACAGCGAGATTTTTAACAAGGAATTCCATAGGGAACTCAAAAGAAGGAC
Organism: Rhizopus delemar RA 99-880; assembly: GCF_000149305.1. Lineage (NCBI taxonomy): Eukaryota > Fungi > Mucoromycota > Mucoromycetes > Mucorales > Rhizopodaceae > Rhizopus > Rhizopus delemar. Next base: position 5,502,207 of record NW_027137827.1, on the reverse strand, counting down.
TGTGGATGATCTGCAAGGAACCAATGCAATATACAAGGGAGACGACCGTCTCATAACTACCGGAAAAGCAGCAGCAGGCCTTTACGAAGAGTGCTAACGCTTTTTGGAAACAGGGGGAAGCGAGAAACAATTTGTCCATATCATGAAAGGGGTCGGACAACTGGCGGTCTACTCGTATGCTACGAGCAGGACAACGAACACTGAGGTTAGGTCAATAGCGATCAAGGCGCTCAGACTCCCAGGCAGTATTAAACACCTTGAAGAAGAACCTTCAAGCGACAAACCATTGTCCCTGGACAAGCAAGATGTGGATAAAATATTTCTAGCAAGTTATGAACAGTCCATGCTCAGAACTGCAGTTGGGAGAAGACAAAATACATTCAATCAACGTGGTGAAACCTTTGGAAAACAACAATGGAACGCAAGAGGAAGAGGAAGTTTCCAAAAATCTTTTTTTGGAAGGGGCAGGGGACCCACACAAGCGGAATCCTAAACTCCAAATCAACCTCAATAAAACAAACAAAGTCACCAGTATCTTCCCCCAAGGTAACGGTATATTATAGTGTACCAGAAGATGGTATTTTATTAGGGGGACGTCTCCAACAATTTTCAATTCAATGGAGACAGCAAGTTTTACATCAATGGCCAGTGTCAGTGATCACTCAAGGCTACCAACTTCAATGGAATCGGACACCTCGCCCGTTGAGATACACGCCAATGGAGTTCACACAAGAAGAACAGATGGCTGTGGATGAAGCAGTACAAAAGTTTCTCAGTTCAGGGAGTGTAGGACGGTCACCTTCTCAAAACAAAAACTACCTGTCGAACTTTTTTGCTGTTCAAAAACCAACCAAATGTAGACCAATATTAAATTGTACCAAATTGAATCAGTACATACATTGTCACCATTTCAAGATGGAGGGAGTTCCAGCGCTAAGAGAAATTATAGAGAAAACCGATTACATATGCAAGATCGATTTAAAGGATGCGTATGCATTTGTACCAATTCACGAGAGTTCAAGAGATTTTTTGACATTCTTACATCTAGAAATAGTCTACAGATACCGATCTCTCGCATTTGGATTGAATGTAGCTCCAAGAATTTTCTCAAAAATTATGAAATATGCCTTAGAACCTCTCAGGGAAATTCGTCTTCACTTTGTCTTTTACTTGGACGAGATTTGTGTACTAGCCAAGACGAAAGAAGAGAGGACGAATTATATCCAACAAATGATTCATCACTTAGAAGCACTGGGATTTCTAATCAACAAGGAGAAGAGTATATTAATCCCGAACAAAGTACAATCATTCCTAGGTTTTCAATTCGATACTTGACGGATGTCGATTCAAGTTCCAAGGGAAAAAATCCAAAAACTGGAGGCAAGGATTCGACAACTATTGAAAACTACAAGACTTCGATCATGCAGGTGGATAGCGAGCTTGATTGGGAAAATAATAGCGATGATACCGGCAGTAGGAGAAGCACTTCTCCATGTCAGATATATGCAAAAGGATTTAGTGAGGGCACTTTGAAATTCAAACCACAACTGGGAATCAGCCTGCCTCCTGAGCACAACAAGCCGTCAAGGATTGACATGGTGGATAAACAATGTACCTCTCAAGAACGGGCTTCCGATACGATACAAGCAGCCAAGCCCAGATATCACCATTTACGTCGATGCATCGGGTTCAGGCTGGGGAGTCAGTTCTCAGTCAGTACAAATCGCAGGTTACTAGACAAAAAAACAGCAAAAATAGGAATTGCAAGTCAGGTAGAGGATATTGACTGCCCTGTAAGGGTACTTAAAAGCTTGATGGATCGCACGGCGAACATTCGAATGAATCTCCCCAAGGATCATACAATATTTCTGGTAGACGTGGAAAAAATAGATCAGATCGGATCTGTTAGACCAGTGACTACCGTATCATGGATACAACAAGTGATGCAAGCCTCAGGCATTGACACAAGTATCCTCAAAGCACACTCACTGAGAAAAGCAGCAAGCACTTGGGCAGTAATGCATAGACATAATATTGAACAGGTGAAGAAACTTGCAAATTGGTCAAACAAATCAAACACTTTCGAGAAATATTACTTGAAGCCGTTTAGTAAATTTCAAGAAAGTCAATCCATAAACAATACCATTTTTTCTGCAACAGAAAGCAATACCACCTCATCGGAACCTGAAACGGAGGCAACAAGGGTTGGAACAAGTATGCCTTCCAATCTTACAGTTATCGGAGTGGAAGATGGAGATGAAGTGGTTGCCCGCCCTTCAACGTTTAACTGGATTTCTTCGTTAATCTTCCCCTCCCAATAGAAGCAAGAAAAAATGCTTAGGGCGCTTCAAAGATTTGAAGAAAGAGGACTTAGAAATTTTTTTATTATATATTAAATCTGAAAATAAAGCGTCGCGTGAAAGAGCCTTTACTACCTCATCTTCACCCTCCACTCCGGCAGCTGTAAGATTAGCATAATTTAACTAGTTTGTATGCTGAATTTGGCTAAAAGAATTTTTATTTTTCGGCTAAGATTGCCTCAGGAAAATGGCTAATTGTACTTTTAAATTCAGTTAATTTTTTCAAAAGTTTGGCGAATAATTTCTGAAAAGAGTGAACATACACCCTCAGCTTTGCTCCTCTCCTTGTTACTCGCTTTTATAGTCAAATTGTTCGTGCTCAACTGAAATGCGGTCTGACTATTATCAAGATCACTACATTCCTTAGTAAACAACTGGAAGATGCTCAAAACGCCTGCTTGCGTCGGATTTTCGGTGGCTCTCGCACATCTTCCACTACGATAATGCTACATATGTCGAACCTGCCAATCATGCAGGAACGTGCTTACACTCTCCAATCTCAGCTCCTCTTACGCTCCTTTACTCTACCAGAAGATGTTTTGCTACACCATCTTCTTCCAATTGTCCGCCAGCCCCGAAGCTACTCCTAATGATACAAGCTCTCTAGGTCTCCCATTTGGAAGCGATGCTCCTCAAACCCAGGGTCCCTGAATTGCTGCTCGTTACGTTCGGTAAAACGAGAATACTGATAAGACAACCTCAACCACAAACGTTCTATGTATGCCTCCGTCCTCCTTATGCACTGTCGCCCAATTATCTCTCTCGACCTTGTTCTATGGTTACCTATGTCCAAATCTGAAAGAAGCCGCTTTATACGTTGGAGCCTGGGATGGATCCCTGGTGGTCGATACAAAACCTGCTATCAACACCCTGACCAGTCCTTCACAAAAGCCCATGCGATCCACTATCTTCAGATGCATCGTCGACTCATGATGCCCGAAACTGTTTCTGGCCCATTGTCCTTCCTTCTAAATATACTACCTGCCAGGAAACCTCGCTCCTTTAACACAACTCCCTCATGGACCTTTCGCTGGCTAATTATATGTATAACCCTATATGAACTCGATTACCTACATCGCACTAAGCATCCACCTACTCTGCGCCCATAGAAAGGATATTGAAACCGTCGAGCAATTTCACCAATAGCAGATTGCCTATTGATACAGACGGAGATGGCCTCTTTGAAGTTTCTTATAGGAGTATTGATAGTGCGAGAAATTTCCATAATGTTCGCCTCACGATCTAGACCCTAACTTATCTCCTTGAGAATGGATCAAAACGAATGGGGAGCTAAATTTAGTATTTATGATTTGGATGAGCGATATCCAAATTATGAAGAAAAAATAAAGCAATTGAGTCTTTGTTGAAGCTACAGAGCAATTTATTGCTGGAAGGATTGTACAGAACAATGCATTTGACAGCACTTCTCTTGTCATGATGAATGATTGCAATACAAATTAGAAGAGAAAGTTGCCTAACTAGAAAATGTACAAAATTATCTAAACCACCTTGTTTTTTATGATACGAGTACTGTGGAATTTAAGCTTAGCTGTTGTCATGTATCATAAACAGAGTATCTTTCGTTCTTAAAATCACCTTTCATTTTATTTTATCTTTTTTTGTAAATACAAGATGTGTTATTCGAGAAGGGAGCCCCTTTAGCGATAGCATATGCTTTCACTATGCATTTGTATTTAAATTGTGTTAAAGTAAACATGTATCGATAGGGAGAAGAAAAGCCAATTTTTGCATATATGTATCCTTATGTAGGATGCATGAGAAGATTGTAAAGAAACATTTGGTAAGGATAAAGTGATTATTGTATCTCAACTCTACAGACACAGATAATGATGATGTTGGATATACATATGAGTAAAAAGAATCGGGAAGATTATTATACTAAAGTATAAAAAACACATTATACAAGACCAACAGTTGAAATTACCTTTGAGTGCTGCAGCGTTAAGATACAAATAAAAAGAAACTCTAAATAGAGGGACAGTATTCTTTGAGCTTTGTGAAACATATTCCACCAGAAAATGTGGTCTTTGTGAGCGATTGTGTTTCTATCTATACCTTGTCTGAATAACCATAATGAAAAGCTTGAATTTTTGGATGATCCAGTCTATAGCTAAAGAAGAGAATGATAAGTCAGCTCTTTTGATGACCTTTTGTAGCTATTAAAAAATATTAGAGAAATTTGCTACATTTTGTGTAGTTTGAGTACATGGAGTATCTCTGAATAGATATTGTATAAAAATCTTGAATGAAGGCACCAACATATAGGAAATGAGTTCTGTATATAATGGCTTTAGCTTAGCAAAAGGACAGCAATGGCAATGCTAAAAAGTTAGTTTTCTCTTGCACTCTCTTTTTCCTCTTTATCTTCAGGGTAAGTTCAATGCTCTTGTGATTCTATCCAATTGCTTCATTTGTTCAAGATATTCTTTGGTAGAAATTATTTCATATTTTTCTTTGTAGTGAGATAATATTGCCTGTACGGTTACTTCTTTCAATAGACTAACTAGAGCTTCACTCTCATAGAACTCTTCTTTGTCAATGTATGGCTCTTCTATCCAATGACCCCAAACAGATTTAAACACTTCATCCGTCAACTAATAAAATGGAGGGTTTGTATTAAATAATTTACAATATGCGTATAAATAGCCTTTATGACTTACCTGCTCTGATATGTATATCTTTGTCTTTCTTTTACCTTCCATCATCTTCTCCTTACTGAGGATTATAATTCTTGAAAGATCATCAAAGATACTCTTTAGCTTCATCCTGTACTTGCTGAAATTTGCTTGCAGTAAGCGAACGAGTTGATCATCCGGTTCAATGGATTGGTCAGTGTAAACTGACATGGCTACAAGGACAGCTTCTTGATCGCTAATGTATCTGCTATGAACAAACAGGCGATGCTGTTTTCTGTAATATTCCTCATTTGCATCATCTTCATCCTTTTTACTACCCTTAGGTGTCGTCGAGATCAATGGAATGGGTACATCTCTAGGCTTATACACCCCTAGTGGCATAGTATTTGCTTTTGTTGTCATAGGAAGGTCCTCTGCTACGATTGGGCAGGAAAATGTTACCCTCTTGACAGATCCTTGAGATTTGTAAGGTCTTGGCCATAATTCTTCTTCGTTGGAAGATAAATCCATAACAAGGGATGGGGCGGAGCTTGCTTGAAGCAGTAGCTTTTTTTTGCTGCTACGTAATTTTCTTCTTTGTTTGTTCATTGGGCGACTTGTGTAACTAACATCGGTATTGTTACCATTGGAACGAATGCTTTTAAGAGCATTGTTATTAGCACTGCCAGAGTTAACAGCGGCTGAAGTACTGCTGACGACTTCATTGCTCGTGGTACTTTGGGGAAGCAAAAGAGGCTGAGCCTCTGTTCTTGGTCGATCCTTTTTTCTTTTTGCCAATAAAGGCGAGCCATCGGGCTGCTGTTCTTGCTTCATCTGGTATGGACCCATATTATTGTGAGCAAGCAGGGAGAGAGGCGTACACTTAGTAGAGGCCGCACTACTACGAAGTCTACTGAGCCTTGAGGTATCAGGTAACGACTTAAATACCTTGCTGTCTATTTGTAGCCGCTTGAGCTCAAGCTTTCTCTTTGAAGCTCTTTGCTTTTTTTGCTGAGGGGTGAACACAGCGGAAGAAGCACCTGGTACTTGGGTATATGGGCCACTTGTGGACACCATAGGACAGTGGATACTATCCAGCTGCAACCTCTTAATCTCACGCTCCTTTCTTGATGTCTTGTGCTTCTTACTCTGTGGGCAAGACGCGTCAAAAGAAGCACCTGACGAGCGCGCTCTGACCACATCAAAGGAATCAGCCGTTTTATCAGCTTCCTCTGACAACACCGCTTCTCTTTTTCTTTTCGTGCCTCCTTCACGTGAAATCGCGTCTTGTAACTCATCCGGATGGATGGTAGTATCATGACTTGATGAGAAAGAAGTACCATCAACTAATAAATATTCGTGTATATTAACTATCTGAAACTTTAAACTAGCTTTTAATTTTATTACCCGTACGCTTTGCTATAGGTCTTCTTTTAGAAAGAATTTCTACTTTAAACAAAACGCGTTAATATTTTGACGCTTCCCTTTTTTTTTGTAACAACTATTTTTTGACTTACGCTTAGAAGCAGGTATGATCTTTGAGTTGACCTTGCAGCGACTACGCAATCTGCTTGAAATAGGGGTTCTTTGTTTTGGCATATTCAGCAATAAGTCAGTAAAAGACAAATTAAAGAGAAAATAGGGAAAGCTGAAAATGAAAGAAAGAAAGAAAGAAAAAAAGAGGAGAATGAAAAAGACAAAAAAAAATGAAAAAAAATGAAAAACACACACACAAAAAACTTGGAGCTTAGATATTATAACACCAAAGTTATTCATTGAGTGTATTGACATCTGAAATATTCATATTTGTTTTTAAACCCAAGCTATATATTTTCTCTAAGTATCAGTTTGCAGTTAAGCTTTCTACGTATAAAGCATGTTTCACTGATCAAGAAGGATAGTGATGAATTATATCCACAACATTAGATCGCTTATTAAAACTCTTTCATTGGCATCAAGTAACTGAAGAGCCGATCCATTAAAGGGGTTAAGTAGGGGAAAGATGGAAAATTGTAAATAGTTCAACGATCCTGTATGTCTTTGACAACATATTACTGGGAATTATATAGACGCGATACAATCAAAACCTTTGATTAGATGTTCATTACTCTTTTCCTATACTTCACTTTGGCCTACAAGGGACTCTTAAATATACAATAAACGTATTGTTTCTACTGAATGTGACCATTTTAATATTATACAGGTACACAAAAGACATAGTAAGAACATGTAAAATAATATATGCGTTCAAGATCTAAGGAATAAAGAAAGCTCCATCAATCTTATTGCATAAAAGAAACAACCATAGTCTTGCTCTTAAGCTGGTTTCTTAGAGAATGAATAGAACAAAAGTACAAGTACCTGTAGATCTAATGAGCCAGTTTAGGTCCGATATAGAATAAGTAACACAAGCTTTTGAAATAGTATTGTTATATATTCCTTCTTTCTTTTTTTTTTCTATAGACGCTTTGTCTACACTTGCTTTGCCTATCTCATAAAATGTTTCTCTTTTGAATGTCATAAATAAGGTTTTTGAAATGTTTCACGTCTCCTTGTTACTTTATACTGTGTACGATATTCAAATTCAGCTAGTGGGCTGCATTATCTTTATGCTTACCTGACAATGAACAACCGCTGCAGAAACTTTACAAAAATTAATGTGTCATATATCTGGTAGAAGATATCTAAGATATCTTACGATCCTGAAAGAGAATTTATTTGTCATCATCTTAGATTATTTCCAGTTTAATGTATTGAGTAAATTTGAAGGTATAGACTGTTTTGACTATGATCCCAATGAAAGGTAAGCAGTAATCAATCAAATAAACAAGGCAAAGGCTAGTTTCACGCGACACGTCACTCTCAACTTTTAATTTATCAGATCGAAATGTCTGTTTTGAATGTATGGTTTCTTATTGCATACAACTTTAATGTAAAAGCCTTTTAAAATTTGTAGAGATCTCCATACTTTAACGCTTTAAAATAATGAAAGATGATATACTCTGATGATGCAACAAATCTCTTCTTTTTCTTTCAATTTGTCTTAACAAATGATAGAAATGTATTAATCTTAGTTTGCAACATCGTGTGAGAGAATATAGTTGTTAATGTTGTGATAGGAATATGCAAAATAAAGCCGAAAAAGGTAAAAGTTGTTATAAACATGTTCAAACAACCTATATGGTTAGCAAAATAACCAAGGATAAGTTGTCCTATGGCATTCATGGTACATGCTGTAACTACAAGATTATAAGATTGCTGCAAACTGACACCATCAGATCATGTATAAACTATTTGTTGTAAATGCAACAATTCCCTTTTTTTCTATTTTTTTATTGTGACTGTGTGATACAAAATAATGGACAAAAAATTAAATAAGGAGAGGATGGACCATTTGTAAGATGAATGGTATTAGAGTATTTGTACTCTGAAGTATTTTTGCAATTTGTTTTGGTTGATACCCACTCTTGTTGTATATTCATGCTGACTACGAAGGTCCTTAAATGCTTCAGTAGTACGAAGTCCGTGTCGACCGCGAGAATCTGTAAGGAGCAATGGGTTATTATTTTGACGACGCATAGAGTCAAAGACGGGAGAATCTGTGTATTGCCCGATCAACTTGTTGATTAAAACAGAGTCTCTTGTCTGTAAGCTCTTAGTTAGTATCTCTTTTTCTCAAAGTCTCTATTATTATTTACCTCTTCTGGTTTTAATTTTTGATCATAGTATTTCTTCAAGTGACGATGACCAACAACATTGCCATTAGGCAAAACAAGAGACATCTCATCATCAGCCAAGGTAAGCCCTTGTGTTAAATTGGTTAATTCGGCATCAACATCTACTTCTTCGCCATCAACGGGTTGAGGGTAAGATGATGAGAAATCATAAAAGTCTACTAATTCTGCTGCATCGTCATCTTCCTCATAAGCAATCTTACAGTGGCCTTTATCAATCTATAAAGAAAGTTTGAATACGTCATAATAGCAGATAGAATACTCCTTTTACCATATGCTTTCGAACAGCTTCAATTGATCTCATACCTCTTCCTTTACCATTACAAAACAAGCACACATTACCTACAGTAATCTTTTCACCCAAGTAACGAATCAATCCTCTCAAGTCAACCAAATATTCAATATCAGGAATAAATAAACTGTGAGTGGTTGTCATATGCGTCATATTATCCTCAAAGGTACTTGATTTATGTGTGCAAAACAAACAGTCTGTCTCTTCTAAGCGAGGTGCTGACTTGATCTTTTCATCAATCATGGCCATTACTTCTTCTTCGGTTGTCTCTTCTGTCACTCGCATATCCATCGTTTTAGGTTGATTTACACTTTTCTCTGTGTTAACCTTGGGTTCAGAAGAGGTTTGCTTAGCAGCATTCTCTTTGTGTTTTTTGGATTGCATGTGGTTTTCATATTGGTTGGTAGAGCCAAAACTCTTGCGACAGCAAGCACAATAATTTTTTGCTGTTTCGCTTACTTTCTTTTCTTCTGCTTCCTTTGCTTCTCTTGCTATTATTTAAAATGGTAAGTTTCTTTTTCTTTGATTTTTTATATAGTTTTAAATAGATACCTTCGGCTTTTGCATTGAATTGATTGAGGGTCACTGGTGGAAGGTTGACGACCTTTCGTTTCAGGTTGTATCTGTGCCAATCCGATCGATAATGATTACGTTGACTTTCTGCTGATTGAAAAGCTACTTGACAAGAGATACAAGTATAAAGAGCTCCTGAAGTTGGTTGTTCTTGATCAGACATTAAAATTAAGACTTCTGAAAAAAGAAAGAACTCTAAAAAATGAAACCTTTTTTTATGCTAAGGAAAGGAAAGTGGTCACATTAAGCCACTTTTCTTGGTTCCTGAAAAACAAATCGGCAAAGCAGTGTCAAATTAATAAAATAAAACGATCCAAGTCAGAAATGCTTGTTATCCAGTAAAATATTATCAATTCACTATATTAGTATACAGATGAGATGACTTTTTTTGTCTAAGACATTAAGATGCCTAAAAAGTTTTGTGTGACAAATCTCTAAAGTTAAAGCATATAGGCCAATTTGTCCCTCCGTTCATCTTTTAATATTGATGAGAAAAAAACTTAAGGGCTTGTTTCAAACCTATTAGGAAAAAATGGCTGTAAGAGGATTAGAAAAGGATTTTGAACTTGAAAGGAATGAGGGAAAGGATGTGGCTATCAGATGATGTAATTTGAATTATTGTTTACTAACAAGATCAGCCTCTATATTTTCTTGGGTTAGTTCAAATAAGACGAGTTCCTTAATGTGACCTCAGAACAAAAATGTAAAATGAAAGTTAATTTAATAAGGGGTAACTATAATTATCTTAAAATAAAGTTTTGTTTTTTTCCATTAAATAAGACTTTAAGTTCCATTGTTTATATGTAATTAATACGATATTTTATATAGATTTATTAGTTCCATATTTCATTTACTGTGTATGTATATTTGTTGATAGATTATTGTAAATAAATTCGGATTTGATTTTAAAACATGTATTTACAATGTAATGGAAGGGAATACGATTAAGGGGGGGGAGGTATTACGGAGTTATAAACTCTTCATTCAAAGCAAATTCAATATCCATCAGCCATGAATGTAACCAAGCTTTCAAAGCCATTGCTTCATTCTTTTCATGATGTGATCTTAGTCGAAAAGATGAACTTTTTAAGCTTTGAATGATTTTATCTACTGCATTCATATCAGATGCATATAGTTTATGAATAATGCTTGCTGCTAAGTGATTTGGATCAAACAATGTATTTAGTTGAAGACTATCTACACCTGAACGCAAATTTGCTTCTAACATGGGACGAATGGAGACAAGTACATTGTTCTTGGAATTTTTCAATTCAACTTCGAGTATTTGCAAAAAATTAAATAATGACGTTTGACAATATTCTATATGAAAAGAGGGGTTATTATAATTATAAAGGGATAAAGTAAATTTTAAATTGTTACCTTTTCCCAGCAATTGTAGCTCATGAATTGTCAGAAATGTCTCTGGCATATTTTCAAGTATCTCATCCACATTTGAATCGAATGCTTTGTTTACAATATTACTGTAATACTTTTCTAGTTGATCTAATCTCAAGTAAAGGTGGTCATTTGTTGATGTTTGCTTTATAGCAGGGTATGTTATATGAATGAATTCTTGTTGAATTGGGATAGCATAAGTGATTGAAGCAATGATTAGAAAAGTAAAGTATAAAACACAGCCTGTTTTCATTATAAAAAGTAAATGAAAGAGATGAAAATGGAAAAAAAGGATAACTGAAGGTATTCTTTATTTATCTATGGACTGAACTTTAATTGATTGCACACATTAATTTAAAAACAAAAAAGGATTGCAAACTTTCCATGTAAGCTGTCATGTTGTATTACATACCATCCTAAATCATTCAAGCTTATTGCTGTACAATTTTTTGTTTTCAATCAACTTCAAATTCTGAATAGATACAGTTTTTCTCTAATGTCCTTGAAAAATTTATTAGGCTTCTTTTTTTTTTCCGCTATATGGAACACAGAGATTCTTTTCACTCATTAAAAAAAAACAAGGCCATTGTATTACATTTTAATTAATAAATAGAGACACGGCGTAGTCAAAATGATTTATTATATTTAAACGTTAACCTCGTATCATAGTAACCTTGCTTTCTGGTTACCATCGTCCCTCTTCCCTTTATACTGAATGAACACTAACGGAAACACAAAAGATCAAACCGTGTGACAAAATGAAATCTTACCAGGTAGAGCTAAAAGAGTCGTGCTTTTTAAACCTTATTTTTTTAGCAATCATCCTCTCATTTTTGTCTTTTTCTTGATTCCATATTAATTCATTTGCTCCCTTTTTACATATATTTTAATTTATTTATTCACAGAGTAAAGCATATTGAGAATCGTTTTTTATATTGCAATTTCATATGAATTGGATTGCTTCAATGTAGAGTATGTTCTTTCCTTTGATTTGCACTTTGACACTTGAAATGGTTACCTATAGCCAAAGTTGACCAATTCAGCCCATGTTGCGCTTTTTTTAGACAATTGGCTGAGATAATTTATTTTGCAGAAAAAAATGCAGTCAACTAAATTTGATTTGTCAGGTCTCACTTCTCTGTTACTGTTGAAATCTTTAGTAAACTTTCATTAAATATAGCAATTGGATGCATCAGATCTGTCAACACTCAGAAACTCAAGCATCTTTGTAGAAAATTAAGCAACTCAATAACATATTAACGAACCACATTTCAACTTGGCAGTGCCAAGAATTCTCATTAAAGTAATATTTTTAAACGAAGAAATGTTTCTGCTGTTTACGATCCACCACAACCCATGGATATAGAGACAGACGATACCTGGGTTGGTGCGTTAGTTATAAAGAAAACCCCATAAATTGTCTCTTACTCCTCGTGAACATTACAAGAAATACAGGAAAAAAAGATACCTAGTGGATGACTAGATACTAGTCTAGCAAGTGGCTTTGGTGTCTAGCTGAAGGTTACAATCCTAAATAAGCATCTTAACCTTACTATTTGAATTTGAAACTTTGTGCTGTAGTTTTTAATAATAAAGAATGTCATCATGAGCTTCTGTCTCTTATGTGATAGAAAAGCATAGGCTTTTTATTCAGATTTTTTGTTATATCATAGAAAATGCTTTGCGCAATTTTAGATGTATGTCGGCATTTATATACTTATGTACATATATGTTTAGTTAAAAAGATAATAGAAATAGAGAAAAAAAATATCAAAAGCTACAATCACTATGTACAATATACTAACATGTCTTTGAAATCATAAAAGTGAAATACTTTTTATTTTATTTTTATCCAGAGCAAGGTATATGATGAAGAATATTCAACAAGATCTGCTCAGGATGATCTTGGTCAGTTTGATTCTTTCATTAATGGTACCTATCTCATCGTCCAGTTATTGTCATCTTTCCAGCTTATCCTTTAGTTCTTCCTCAGACATAGTCAATCCTTCTTCAAACGACCTAAACCAATTTGAATTAGAACAGAACGCTATTAGCTATATCTCAGACTTTCATTTTCTATGAGATAGACTGAGGCTATTCTGACGCAGGAGCAAGCGAAATCGGTGATGATGACCGCCGAAAGTCAAGTGTTGCTTGGCAGTACATAAAAACTTTTCTGTTTTTTTTATCGGCAGCACCTCGGTACATTTCAATCTAAACAAGGGCTATTTTTGGTCTCGGTAACTGCTATAGAAAGACGATGCATTCAAATGACTGTCAAATTGAGTAGCACCGGTAATCATGTTTTAACTCATGTTTTCTTTTGAAGCAAAGTTTAACCAAAGATTCTCTTAACATTAAAAAGTTATCAAGTACCTCGGTACCCCAAAATAAGCAGTTCTAATATTAGCCTCTACCTAATTTCCTTGAATATAACCAGTTTATACTTTGATGGATATTGAAAAATTCAAAATACCAAGATTTGCAGATGAATTAGCATCTTTTTTGACTTTAAAAGCTTTCCTTTTTATAAAAGTCTTATAGTAAACCAATATTATCCAACTCCCAGAAGCGTTTACAACTGATCTACAGCAACAGAAACAGACATCACCCATGCTTTCTTCGTTTTGAAGCTTAACCGATAGCTATTATCATATCTCTGTAACCTTTGTTTCTTTTTTGTCTAACTATCCTTATTTCTCTTGTTTCACGCTTATTTTAGCTCTTCATTCCTGTAATTTTCCAACAAAAAAAATTGTTTGATAACCTGGAAGCAATATTACTACAAGTTCCGTGTAACTCCAGGCTATTATTATTAGATAAACCAACTGCTGTTTCTTCTTTATTGAGACTGTTAGTAAAATTAACTTTTCTAACGGTGTAAGAGAGATCATTTTTACTGTTAAAACAAGAAAGATGTGTTTGCATAGTCCAACTTGATCATAACATGAACAACCAGAAAGATAATTAAAAGTATAATTGAGTAAGGTCAAAAAAGGATTCATGTAGAAAAAAATATTAAAATCAAACAATTTACAGTATCCATGTTTTCAATGGCCATATAAACTGATTTATCAACATCAATGCTTTCTGCTCTGTCTTTTTTAGCATAAAATTGAAGGCGTACAGCATCTTGTCGATAGGCAATAATACAGCTTGTAAGGATATAGATTATTATACCCACACGAGTATTTCTGGATGGATCAAAGTAGTACAACTGTAACTGATTAAGACATGATTGAATCTAATTATCAGTGTAGAAGGTCGTATCTTTTACCAAGAATAAACAAGTAATTGTCTTTGGTTCATAGTAATAATAAAAAAGGCGAAGGGCTTTTTTCCTGGAATTCATTTTAAAAAACATTGAAATTGATAACACTACCATAACTTTTGAAATAGCCCTTGTTGAGTACATACTTGTATAGTCTACATTTTAGAATTGTCAATTTTGATATTTGGTATTTGGTTTCTCTCATACTTTCTTAATATGCTAATGTGACAATACCACATTGATTGGTTCGTCAAAGATTTTACGAGTAGCAGATATTTTAATTAACTACATCCAATCATTATCTTTTTAACTGAAAGCTTACTACCAACAACGTCGTTTTTCCAACCGACTGTAAGTTTCATAAAGGCACCAATCAACGTGCTATTAACTACGCCTTGTGGTCAAAACAAAGATGAAATTTCACGGTCAAACTGAAGATGAACTTCCTTTTTATGGTAGAAAACTCGCTCAATATGAGCATGATTAATGCTGTTGAGGGTAAATTTATTCATATTACTACTTGACTTGTTGTCAAAGGGAGAGAAGAGAGATACAGGAATTCTTCAAGGAAATACAAACGAAGACGAAAACTTAAAAAACACGTATAATACCTGCTGAATATATTTAAACTTCTCACATACTGCATGATAATGATCGAATATGTTTAAGCTACCACTTCTAACGATATTTAGCCAGTCGAATCCGAGACCATCACAGAATCGCGTTGTGGGCTTTGTCCAGTTGTTTAGATTGATTTCTGCCAATGCATTCTGTTTGGTCTGAGATTTGCATCACTTGAATTGCAAATAGCCAGTTTGGTTCGCAAATGATTGAAAAATATGTACTATGTGCCTAATCCAGTATGTTCGTTCCGAGTTGGTTTTCTGCTGCTTTTTCTGTGTGCAGTTGTCTTCAAATGTGGTAAGGATGAATTTGGATGCCTGGAGAAGTTGATATCCATGGCTTATATTCGCGATATCTTCGTTTGTCTGCGTCCATATTCAGCGCGGTAATATACCTAGAGATTGTTCTAAAGCAGTCAGCAGGAATGCTTGTACATGCGTGAAAGACTGAAGGGTGTGTAATTCTCTCTGTTTCCAGTTTTCTTTGGTAATCTCATCACGCGTTTTTTTGTTTAAACATTTGTTAGATGGTAAGGCAACTGTTACTATTGGTTCCAGCAATTTGAGACAATCTCTTGACAACTTTGGATGCTGTTCGTGTATATTGTGTGCTGCAGAAAAATCAATCGATTTACTACTGCCTGTTGTAATAGATACAAGCGTCGCGTTTGTACTGTTATCTTTTTCATTTTGATCGGAAACATGTTTATTATTTTACTTCACATGTACCTCCTGGATATGTGAATGCAGTGAATTGATCTCGGGAAAGTGGGAAAAACATGCAGGACAAACATATTCTTCAATGATGGATTGGATTTGACCATAACCAAGCTTGTTGACATAGGTAATTGACAGGGTATCGAAGCGCTTTTTTCCTCTGAAGATGGAAGGAATATGAATGTTATGAATCTTGGATAAATGGTTACGAAATCTTGTCGAATCAGTCAACAGGCTGCAGCAATGCTTAACATGAACGATTTTACTCATCTACAGTGGGTCAAAAAACTGCTGCAAGGAATCCATTTTTCTTAGTTTTTGTAGTACACATCCTGTCACAATGCTACAAACTGCCTCTGTTCTTACGTAGGAGATGTTCCATGTGTCTTAGAAAAATGGAAAGAATTTAAATCCTATTGGATAAATACTGTGAGGAAATAAGAAGAGCGCAATTTGAAAATTTAAAAACACAAAAAATTTGAACGGATGAATTTACTTAGTTGGCCCTCCTTTTCTATTAATAATCTCTTGAATTCTTTCCGGCATGTTATCTACATGTATTTGGCAGAGATCTTTATAAGAGTCATTTTATATTTCCTCAACTCGCTCCTAAAGCTTATCCGTATTCGTTGCTCTATGTTGGTAATAGCTGAACTTCAACTTCAGTTGATGCCATACGTGCTCGATTGAGTTTAAGTCCGGGCTCTGAGCTGGCCAATCGTTAATATGGTTCCATTGGTGACTATCTAACCAAGCTGCTGTAGATTTTGTCTTGTGTTTTGGGTTATTATCATGCTGAAAGTAAATGTAAGACCAGTCGAAATTATAGTACTCCATAGTATCATGAAGCGTGGTGTTCAAAATATGATGGTAAACATCCGAGTTTATGCTTCCATCGTAAATTTGGCAAGCATATCCTGGTGTTTTAGAGGCTATACAGCCTCATGTCATCGATTTGCTAGCCCTATACTTGACTGTAAATTTCAGGTCACGATGTTGAAGAAGATCATTTGGCTGTTTCCAATAGTAATCACCATCATCAGAGCCTCATACGTTGATCTTAGTCTCATTAGAGAACATGATTTGTTGCCAGCCATCCAGTATTCAATCCTGATACTCCTTTACCTATTCTAACTGATGCTACATATGCGCTTTCGTCAGAAATGGTTTCTTTTTTCTATCGAAAAATGGGACTCCATTGATTTCAATACGTTAATTTCTGACTGATATGAGATATCATAGCCAAGTTCAACCAACTCCCGGTATGTCTCTTTGGCAGTCTTTAGAACCCCTTCAATGACTTTTCTTTTGATTAACCGCTTCGTCACTTTGGAGACTATTGTAAGCCTACCACATGCGCTTTGTCCTGTTTGAAAACACCCTCTAAAGTATCTACTAACAGTTGATTTATGTACTCCAGTCTCCTTAGCAACATCATACTTTGATGTGGATTCGGTTGATGCTTATATGAGATCGTTTACTTTTCCGTCTGACAGTCGTTTAAGTATGGGATTGATAATAAGGTAAAAAAGAGTAATAACTTAAGTCAAAAAACTGTAAGCGCTTTTATATACTGCTAACATTCTTATCATGTCAAGGATGTGATTCGTTATGATAACAATTGACTAGGTCGTT
Source organism: Rhizopus delemar RA 99-880 (assembly GCF_000149305.1). Classification (NCBI taxonomy): domain Eukaryota; kingdom Fungi; phylum Mucoromycota; class Mucoromycetes; order Mucorales; family Rhizopodaceae; genus Rhizopus; species Rhizopus delemar. The sequence continues at coordinate 5,484,971 of NW_027137827.1, read as the reverse complement.
GTTAAAACTTGTTGTATCAAACATATGTAAACAAGTAAGAAACGCGGTATGTTTACAATACCCTCTTTAACAATATCAAATTCTACCAATAAACATTGTCCGTACCTAATACTCGACGAGTAGATGCTCTTCCTATTGGGCTTCAAACAGTCAAATTTTGGGATAGTTTAGTGCAGTATCCACTGACAATCAACTGTAAAACTGCATTTTTACAATTCCTTGCAGCAGTTTTTTGACCTACTGTAGTTGTTAAAAAAGAAACACGAAAAAAAAATCAGCCAATCACTGATTTCTCACACATCGACACACAACGGAAGCTATTGATTTTTATTGAAGTCATAGTTTGGATTAAATTTGATTATAAGTGTGATTTACACCTACTATGCATGTAAAATATTATCCCTCTACAATATTAGATATTAGCGAACAAAATAAAAAATAACACTTGTCCAAATAAGAAGTTTCATCTTTTCTGAAAGTTTGTCATATATTACTAATGATGATAATGAAGATATGAACAATTTGATTTTACTTGGTGCCATTTATTTTTGTTTAAACGTTATATTTTATTAAAGGTCCAACTGAGCGCTAAAAAATAAAACAAATAAGTATCCGCCCGGACCAGGTCAATCCGTTTGGAGGTTTGATGTTTAGAAAAAACCCCCTTCAGGTTCAAGGGTAAAAAACAAGAAAGGAAAGTAGGGTGCATATAGAGACGAAAGTAGGATGCATAGAGAGACATATGAAGCTAATTGAATTGTCTCAGCCATTCAATTCGTTTTTGGCCATGATGTGTCTTGCATGGGATGGTTGTATAGTGTTATAGTTGATCTAATTCATGGAAGATAGAACATACAACGAGCCATCGACAGGTCCAGGACAAAGCAATACTAGAGGTAACAAATGTGCATGTCGGAAGCATATTCAAAAGGAAAGATATAGGGTCAGCTATTGCTTCAGACATACAGAGACAGCGATGCATATTTAGGCAGCTGATGGCGTGACGTCTTGACAGGTTGTTGTTGGGATGGTAAGGGCAGGATTTGGGAGCACCACCTGGCAATCAACCAAGGCGCCATCGTATACATCGACTTCTTTCTTCATGTATCATTGGTAGCCACAAGATAGGGTCGAGAGTGATTGTTGGTCGACGGCTGGATAGCAGTCTGGAGTTCTTACCTTGGATCTGTTTTTCTAGGTTAGAGTGGAGGAAATTCTTTTCTATTGCTCTAAAGCCTCGGGTATCTAAGTCAGTTATTATCGGCGGCATCGATCTCTACAGAGCAGTTTTTGATAGTCTATATCATTGATGACCTCTTGTGTACTGTATGTGCGGCATTAAGCGATACAGCAGTGTGTGACATTTGTTTTTTTTCAGAACGAACAAAATTGAGCAGCCGCATTGTATCATAATTTGCAAAAATTTTCTGAGAGTACGTAAAGAAAATATCAAAGTGCGTAAAAAAGTAAATTATATGTGCAAAATATTCGAAAAATCCAATTAAAAACATTGCGGTCTTTTCTAATCATCTATCTTACTTTTTAGTTACAACAGATTTTTTAAGCTGCAGCACAAAATCTGTGGACAAATTTTTTTTAGTGCGTTCATCTTTAATTGCCCAATACAGGTTGGTTACACTCTCTTTTCTTCCCTTTTTTTTTTTTTTTTTTTTTTTTTTTTTCTCTTTCACCCCCTTTCTCTCCCTCTCTTTCTCCCGCTTTTTTTTGTGAGATCCTCTCCTTTTTTGTCTTTTTTTCTAAAAAAAAAAGCTTTGTTTTTTATATTTGATTTTTGCTCTCCTTCATATACAACATATAAACTCTAATGAGTAATTACAATTCAAGATACACAATCAGTAGAGACAGACTAGCTGACCTTAGGGTACAAGAAAAAAAAAACTTTTTTTATACTTTATTTCTTACAATAGTATTATAGGATGCTTCAGACAGGTTTTTATAAATAATCACTTGACTTGGTATGTAAACACTGACATATCTTTAAATAGTACGGATGCATTTGGCCCAACAAGAGCACCTGGTAGACAAGTCTACTCTTCAAATACTAATAATGATTCTCAAGAATCTTCTTATGAAATGGAAACAAAAAGTACAAACCATGTTGTTCCTGCAGCACAATCCGATATCTCCACTATGGATGGTTACTTAACTGAGGTTTCTTATATTTTATTCTAGAAATAATTTGGTGACTAAGGCACATTATACTAGATTGATGATATATCTACCTCAATTAAGACAGTTAATAAAAATATTGACATTATTAACGACTTACACGATTCCTCTCTTGTCAGCATCAATGAAAAGCAGTGGAAACAAACTTCAAAGCAATTATCTCAATTCGTCAGTGATACGTCTACGATGAATACACACATTAAAAATAGAATTAAAGCCCTTGAAGCTAGCAATGCATCTCACGTAAAAAATTCTGATTTGAATATTAGAAGAGCTCAGGTAAGCTGTACTCTATTTTTCTTATTGGGTTATTAATAAATTGAAGGTTGCACGAGTCAAAAAAGAATTTCTTAACTGTATTCAAAGATATCGAGATGTTGAAGCCAACTTTAATCAAAAGTATCGTCAACGTGTTGAAAGACAAATCAGAATCGGTAAAACAAAATAAGTAGTGCGATATGTTGTATATTAACTATTATTACACTAGTCAAACAAGATGTCACAGAAGAAGAATTAGATGCTATCATTGACTCTGATCAACAAAATCAAATCTTTGCCCAAAGTGTAAACTCACTTTATACTAAAAACTTTATCTTTATTCATTACCTATTTTGTAGTTGATGCAAAACAGTCGCTCTGGCCAAGCTAAAGCTGTATTATCTGAAGTACAAACAAGACATGATGACATTAAACGAATTCAGAAAACAATCATGGAGCTGGCTCAGTTATTTGAAGATATGCAAATGATGGTTGAAGATCAAGGCAAAGTGATGGATCAAATAGAGCAGCATGCAGAGACCACACATGCAGATATCGAACAAGGTGTTACTCACATAAGCAAAGCTATCGTCTTGGCTAGATCGACTCGTGCTGTAAGTGTGTATATTTTTTTCTTCTTCTTTTTGCTAAGCATCTTGATAGAAAAAATGGTGCTGCTTTATTCTTTGTATTATCCTTGCTGTAGTCATTGCTATTCTTGTTTGGTGGTTTGCCTTTAATCATCCTGTAAGTTAATATTTATAAATGTACACTTTTTTCTTATAATGTTTAATAGGGTGTTGGAGACAACAAATAGAAATGAGCTACCCCTTTTTATCTCGTTGCCATAACTACTATTACTACTACTTATACTAATTAAGATGTTACGATTATTATCAAATTTTTTCTTTATAAAATATTTTTTTGTTTATTAATTATCTATAATCATATTATTTGAGTCGTCTTCTTCTTCGTCAATATCAAAATCATGCACTTCCATCACTGTCTTTCCTTCATCAGAATTTAATGAACGTCTACGCTGCATCAAGACAACTGCTTTTGTATCTGTAAACTGAATCTTCCAAACAGTCTTTGCAGGCAGAGTAAAATTTCTAATCAGTCGTCCCTGTTTGATGTCCCACAATTTGATTCTTCCATCATTACCAGCGCTCATCATACGTCGATCATCAAACTGAAGACAGGTCACTGAGTTATCATGCGCTGAGATTTGTTGTGTGCATTCAAAGTGTTGCAAGTCCCAGACACGCAGGCAACCATCCGATCCACCACTTACGAGTGTGTTACCAGAGAGTTGTAATTGGCCCACCAAGGAGGTGTGTCCGTGCAGGGTAGCTAGGCACTGACCTGTTTCTGCAGACCATACTCTTATATTTGAATCAAGCGATCCAGTCACTACCTTATGACCATCGAAGGCAATAGCATAAATCTGTGTATAGTGGCCAGCAAGAACGTGAAGACATCGGCCTGTACGTAGATCCCATACTCTGGCTGTATAATCATAAGATCCAGAGACGACTGTATTTCCGTGAATCTCCATACATCGAACGCTGGCTTGATGGCCTAACAAGACATGTAATAAAACACCTCTTTGAATATCCCATACTCTCATTGTCGTATCTCGAGATCCAGTGACTGCGATTCGCTTATCTTTCATCTTGAGACATCTTACAGTTGAATTATGACCACGAAGGATATGAAGCAATTCACCTGTATCCAAGTTCCATACTCTTACATCTCTACATCAAAATCAGCATACCCACATAAAAACATTGTTAAAAAAATCGATTTTACCTATCACATCCTCCAGTAACAAGGATACGTTCTGGGTCATGTTTCTCACCACCCTTGAATTGCAATGCCCATACACCACCTTCATGACCACGCAAAGTCCGCACTTTTTCAGCGGTGTTTGTATCAAAGACCTCAATTCGGTGATTGTCACAACCAACAACAATGAATTTTTCATCGTATTGCAATGAAGTCACCAAACCTTCCCCGAAACCTTCCTCGACCACCTTAACTTTCCCTCCGTGAGCCCAAGCCGAAGCCACGTTATACTTGTGTCTAAAATAATCTCGATATGAAAAGTTCTTGCGCTGACTTGGCGGTTGTAAAAGTTCTCCGCCGCATATGCTCGAATTACGTCGGCGATATTGGTGCTTCATACAAAGTGCCTTCCATGTCGCCTCATCCTTCAACAGTGAGTTCCATAAGGTAGAAACGCAAGCAGCTCGAGCCAAAGTCTTGGGATCATCAATAAATGTCAATATGTGCAATGAAATCTCGATTGGAAGCTCTTTGAGGAAATCAATTTTGAGTCGAGGCGCAATCAGATCGTTTAAATAGGTTAATTGACTATTGTCACAACAATTAATTATTTCTGCAAGTAAAAATTGCTTTTGTTGAGAAGAGAGTTGCTGAAAAGCATGTTTTAATTGGCGTAGATGATTTAGTTGGTCTTCGTCAATATCCGCATAGTCGCCAATATCACTAAAGGAAGTTCGTAATCTTCTCGAAGGTCGATTGTGAAGATTGTTGTAAAGGTTAAAAGTGAGTGCAGTTGGAATCGAAAAGTTATTATTTGAAGAAGAAGCGAATGCAAAGCTAGGTGGTGTGGCAGGTGGTGATATATCGTCATGCAAATAGTTGTCCATGATTGAATAATTAAGCAAAAGTGGAAAAGAAGAAGTTTTATAAAAAAAAGTCTACTTTAATCCCTCTCTCAAAATAAGGCGGACTTTTGCCAAAAAGGCTTCATTTTCCTTTTTTCGCAACAAAAAATTTATAAATTAGAAATCAGCCAACAAATTAAAACCAAGGTTCAATAGTAAAAAAATGCATAGAAAATGTGGTATTTTAGTGCTATTTGTGTATGCATGGAATAAGATAGAAGTATATCTTTCTTTAATTTCTTTTCGTGAGTTAAGGCTATTAAGTAAATGACTCATTAATTACAACCATTCTTTTTTCATTAATAAAAAATTCGGAACGCATCTATTGGAACTCAGATGATTCCAAACTATTTTTGACGTAAACGCAGGGCTATTCTCCTTTACTGCTTCAAGAAATCATTTTTATTTGATAAAGATCAAGCCTTCTTTTCTTGCAGTAATAATATGACCTTGTATCTCACATACAATCTAAAATATCTCCTAAATAATAAGCGTGAGATATACAGCAGTAATAACTCATGCTTGCTACCTATTTTTTGACAAGTTTGTCTTTCTGAGTATTTTTGAGCTTTTTGGAGAAAAAAAAAAAGACAATACAAAGGGAATAAAAAATAGCTTACGGTCAGTGCTCTAAATAAATTGAGAATAGCAAAGTTTATCAAGAAGCTTCTGTTAAAGTGTCAATTATAACAAGTGAAAACGCATTTAATTGTAAACTGGCTCATATTAACTTGCATTTGTCTGTTTTCTTTTTTACAGAGCTTAGGAGAAGGTTGAAAAAATATTCAAAAATTTAGATTTGCACAAATTTTAAAATAAAAGCAAGACCTTACTTATTATCGTACCTCTTTCAAATATGTCTAATCACTATTGATTCAGTAATCAAAGCATTGCTGCTTAATATAAATTTTCCTTCAAACAATGATCATTTACGTATTGGTAGATCACACAGTATACACGCAAATGAAATACATTCAACGTTGAAAAATCACGAAAAAGACATTATTAGGTCATTGATATGAAACAAAAATAGAAGCATTCACTCTTTTACGTTATGTTTCTTTATCACCACCTAGAAATACGCTTTTATCTTACGGTCAATGACAACAAAACTTTTGATACAATTGATATGTACTCAAGTAGTTCCAATTTGGGCTAGCTGCCTCAGTAATAGATCATTGCTGACATACGCAAATCGCTCAAAGTCACATGGTGTTCTATGAGAGGTTTCTAAATATAGTAATTAAGGTTCGTTAATTAACAAATTACTTGTCAATTTATTTCTTTTTCTTTCTTTAATGACTCCTGAAGAACAAAAAGAACGTATTAGACAACTCTCAAAGGAGTTAAATCAAGTAGAATACAATTTGACTGATGAAGTAAGAAGCAGTGAGATGAAACAAATGTCAAAAAGCAAAAAACTAAAATAACAAAGTATCTTGAACAATTCCTGATTGCACGTAGTTGGAATGTGGTATGTTTGTTCTCTTTTATAGTCACTTGGCATATTAATTATATAATATAAATAGGATGGTGCAAAGGACCAATTATTAAAGACAATCGAATGGAGAAAGGCTAACCAAATAGACTTTCATCCTGTAGCAACAAAAGACAATAAATTACCCGTGTTGTATGCTGTACGTGGATATGATGCTATTCCAGATAGTAACCTGGAATCAGTTCCGGGTGTATCTGAAGCTGTGTTGAGAATTAATAAATATATGGGTGGTACATGTCTTCATAAAATAGATAGAGAAGGGTGCCCTGTTTATATTGAAAGATTGGTAAATAGTAACAATAAATAGAGGAAAAGGCGTTAACATAAAAGCAGGGTTATCATGAAGCAAAAGACATAGCAAAAAATGTAAAAATAGAAGAAGTTGAAGGCTATCATTTAGCATGTAATGAATTTTTACATCGAGTGGTTATGAAAGATTGTTCAAAGAAAGCAGGTCGCCCTATCAATCGAGAAACAGTTATATTTGATTGTACAGGAATGGGCTGGCGTCGTAAGTTTTATCATTTAAAAACAAGGGCTTTATATAACTTTTATATATTAGAACTACATATGCCAGCCTTAAATTTCATACGTGCTATAGCTGATTGCGACCAAAAATATTATCCAGAAACACTCAACAAGTTCTTCCTTGTCAATGCGCCTTCAGCATTTGTCTACGTTTGGAAAATAGTTAAAGCTTGGCTTGATCCAGGAGTAAACGTTTTCTATTTGATAGTCATTTGTAACTAACTTTTTTCTGTAGACAATTGCAAAGATACAAATCCTTGGATCGGATTATAAAGATGCTTTATTGAAGCAAATCCCATCAGAGAACTTGCCTTCTTTCTTGGGTGGTGAATGCACATGTCAACATATGGATGGTGGATGCGTACCTTCTCAAGGTAAAAGGAAGATAAATATAATACTTTACTTACTGAGACTCATCTTGATTTGAAAAGTATTGAAAAATGCAAAACCTTTGATAGCTACAAAAGACAATGAAACAGTATCAACTGCTTATAATACCCAAATTATGAATGAAGCTAAAACTTCCGATACTGTTCGAGGCCCAAGTTTCTATGAATAAAACAAAATGATTGTGTCATTATAAATACTTTCTCTTGCATTATTTACTTTTCTTTTCTGATTCATAATATACTCCTGTCTACTGTAAAGAATTGCTTTTAAAAAATGCCTGTTTTGTGGTTGATGGTAGCACTATTAGTTATTGATCCTTACTAATCACGGATAAAGTTTTCAAATACAATGATGCTTTCAATAGTTCAAGGAAGTATGAGTATAGAAGTACTGATAACTTACATAATTCAAGTCCTTGAGGATTGCTTATAAGAGACATTTAAACAACTTTTATTCAGATAAATATTGCTTACTTTTATACAAAAACTTTTAAAAATTTGTTTCTTTGTGGGTATGTATGCAAAATAATACTCTATTGAACGTATTAATGTAGAGCGTCTAACGCTTTTAATCTTAGCCATTTACTTACCAAAGTGTTAAGCAGAGAATCATTTGATTGTCTATAGTGTCGTGATATCAAAGTCCTTGTTTTAATTATCGTTTCCCGAATAGTTTTTCCTTTAATATTTGTCAGTAAAATGCCATCGCTTTTTTATTGCTCTGTATTTATCAAAAGCAAGTCATTGATTAAGAGATGGGCAGAAGATAACCCATTTTTTAAAGTTGGATGCCAGTTCTTTTGGCGTATAATAACAAGTACGCTCTAAATAAAGAAGGTAGCTTAAAAGACAATGAAGAACAACAAATATGGCTTATGTTTCTATAGCTTCATTTTATTATTTAGAATGACTCAAAAATTATTGTTATTTCCGGCAGTTGATGACTACCGCTACAGTGCACATTGATATTTAAATGCAAAGTTTGTACAATTGATGTTACTAGTAACATTTGGACCATTTAATATCTTAAGTTAGCTCACAGCTTTCAGTATCATATAATGTACATTGACCAAATCAAGACTGCAGCAAGATGTATTTGTTGCTTACATGCCTTTCAATAAGATTAAAATCCCCACTTTGTGAATCGTGTTACACAATAAAACGCCTCTTAAACCCGTGAAAGACACAAGAAATGTGACTTGTCAGACTTCTTTTTGTTAGAGGAAAAAAAAAAAGCAAGATCCTTCAAGAATGACAGACCTAGTAGATAATGACTTATTTGCCTTTGACGATGATGTTTTTACAGCCAGTAAAGAGAAGCAAGAAATCTCAATTTCCAATATTGAATATCAGGCAAAAATTGATACGGATGGAGTATGTTTACAAGAAGTTATACATCAGCAAACTGATCTAACAGTTTACTATAGTGGTTTCATACAGACAAATCCATTGACGAATTAATGTTGGAAACACATGGACCAAATCAACTCAAGAGCTCGATTGAGCATGACTATTTGTACAAAAGATATGACCGAGCCTTAAGTAAATGCCTAGAATATATTAGAGTCGCTCGCACAAATGATCAGTGTAAAGTGAGCGGGACAAAAGAGATATCAGAAATAGCAATGCACTGTTCTGTCAAATTGAACAAACTGGACGTACTAAAAGAATTACTGGACGAGAAACAAGTAATAAAACATACCTTTTTGATATGCAAGTTGTAACATGACTCTTGATAGCTTACGATAGATACGGGTCTATTGTTAACAAGAGGAAAGTTCCTTCCGTTAGTAGGTCGATATAGAGAAGCAATGAATAGTTATGTAGAATATCACAAAGAAAGAAAGTTAGATTATAAAGTATGGGCTGAAATGGCAAATGTATTTATGAAGACAGCAGAGAAAGACAATAGAGAACAAGAAATGAGATATCATTTGGCGAATCTTTCTATGATTCGTGCCATACACATTTACACGAACTCAAGGTGGAGGAATAAAATTGAGTTTGTAAAGAATAGATTTGAAAAGGAATTGAAGTTGTTGGAAGAAAAGTTGGAGTCAACAAAGAGAAAGCAAGGAAATGCAGATAAATTTGTAGAATGGATGGCAAATGAAGCGAAGAGTATTGAATTAGCTGGATTAGATGGATTCGACTGGGAAGATATTGTCTGGATATATAAAGATTGGATTCTTAGACAAGATATTGAAATAGAAGAAGATCATGCAATAAAAGCAGCTAAAGACTTGTAGATTTTGTTAATAATTTCAACTATAATATGTTCTTTTGCTAGCTCTGTCTTTTAATGTGTTTATTGAACAAGACATGTTTACATTATACAATGCCAATAACTGCATAAAACAGAATCCTTGTTAGTCTCTTTAGAAAGTGTTTTAGACGTAGAGGTAGTCTCTATTATTTCAGTCATAAAGAAAATAAGTGAAATACATGTTCCAATGGAAGAGCTCTTTTATTTAAAAGAAGCAAAAAGACAGCACTTTTCTCTTGATATCTTCTGGTAAAAAAGGAATAGTATTTCCAGTAGACACACTCTTTGATAATCCAGGACCATCATCTTTAACTATAATAATTGGTGTTTTTGTAGTTTGTAATCTGCATTTAAATATGCCTGTTCCTGAATAATGGCTCCTATATTTCTCTTTATTCTTTGATCCGACAATGATTGCTGAAGGTTGATACATTTTTATCTAACGTCCATTAAAAAATAAAACTAAACCATATGCTTGCTTACCATTTGATCTAATACATGGTCTGGGCTATTGTATGATAATTCAATAATAACACTTATCTATAACCAAACATTAACAACTCAGTAGGCCATGTATTTGATATCACCTTCAGTTTCGCTTTATTGAGATCCTTTATCCAACCCATGATTTGTTCTCCTTTCTCTCTTAATGTCATTGGATCTGATAAGAAAGAGGATAAATGAATATTTCTTTTGTAATCATTACTTTTATTTTACTTTCTATAGCACTACCGTTGTATGAACCCACTACTACTATTTCATCTCCTTCATCTATCAAATCCTTGTTTTTATAATCAACATATATACAGTAATAACAATGAATTATTTACTTCTAGGGCAAACTTAATAGAATCTGTTGTTCCATCATAAAGATCTAAAGCAATCATAAATTTCCGTGTTCTTATTGTTCTCGTGAAATCAAAACTCGTGTGTCTCAATGTGAATGAACGATGGATATCAGTCAGATTATTAAATGACACTCTCTTTCTATAGCCAAAATCTTTTTCACTTGATGAAGACTCATCTACTATTGTATTATCTTCACTGTTGTCATCCATGATTTTTTAATTATAAAAAGAAGAGAAAAGTGAAGGACAATCCATAAATAAATATTCCCCGATCACAAGCAGAAAATAGGGGTTGTTTTTTTGCATAGTGTAACCATGGTAATTTTTTATTGTGAAGAGGGTGGCCATTGTTGTCCATCTAATGGATACTGTTTTAACTTTGCGATATGTGAATGCTCGATGTGATATTTTAATCCATTTAGGTTTTTGTATCGTTTGTTACAATAACCTATAGTACACATGTATGGCTTTTGTGCATCTCTTTCTGCTTCACTTAATTCATCTTCTTCTGAATGACCATGTACTTGATGATACTTTAAACCATTGGGATTCTTATATGCTTTATCACATCCTGCTATTTGACATTTATAAGGTTTATCTTGTCCATCATCTATTATAACAACACACGTTCATACAAAAAAGAACATACGATGAATAAATCTTATTTACCACAAGTTTGATATAAAACTTCCGCATTAAGGAAATTAAGATCTGGTGTACCGGATTTATGTTCAGTATCACGACTTGTATGATTATTATTCACTAAATTTGGTAATGCTTGCTTTAAAATCTCTTCTGTATGTCTTCCCATCTTAGGACTCACGTCTCTTCTTTCCTGTACATTGGCCTTTTCCCGAAAATTTTCAAAATTTCTTAATAGTGGACTCAGTGCAGCTATTTCATGCGGTTGGGTGGGCAGTGGGAAAGTATCGATGTTATCCATTGGCAAATCATTATCTTTACTGGGTTCAGGTTCTTCTTCTATAGGTGCATGATGATGTTCTTCATAGTGGTGAAGTAGCTCATGAAGATCCTTTATATGTGTTCCGCAACAGACCAAATCACTGCAAAAATTCGATTCTAATTCTCTTTGGTGAAGAAAACTGTCTCTATGTTGAAAAATGGCTGGCATAGTATGAGACGAAGGTGAATAAGACATTCCTGTTACACCTGTTACATTGTTATTGTTATTGTTACTACATAAAGAAATGTCAGCTTTTAATCTTTTTTTTTATTGTTGCTATGTAAGTGGCTTACGTTGGATTACGTTTAAATGTAATGTTTATGTTTTGTGAAGCCATAGTTCTTTTTTTTTTAAAAAAATTTATTAATAAAGAAAGAAAAATAGCTATTAAAAAAGGCAATAACAAATAAAATTTAGGATTGAGAGTGAAAAAAAAAAAAGAAAATAAAAAAGTAAGGGTTTAATTGTATTTACTAAAAAGTATAGGTTTTAGTTTCTTCAAATTTAAATGACAAGTTTGACACTTTTGTCATGCACCGTAGTAAACATTCTTTTATTATTTACTCTATGCCCAAGTTAATATGATATATTTTAATATAAACTTATTTCTCTATTAATAAATTACAAGATAATATTACAATCAATACATTGTATCAGCTTTATTATATGCTATAGATTGTTATTTATTTTCCCAAACGGAAGAGGTTTTATTTCTATTTTAAACGCCGTATGAATGACTTAAGTGCAATATGAAATTCTGCAAATCATTTCCTTTTCTACTGTTTACTGATATAAATATTCTGTAATTAATAATCATCAAAACCACACGGCAATCAATAGGAAAAATGCGATATCTCAAAAAACCTATTGGATGTCTGCATTGCTCCTTTCATCTTACATTTTCGATCTGAAACCTAATCAATACTTATTTATGAATCATGTTCCTGTGTAAAAAAAAACAAGCGTAGGTTGCTTTCGATACCATTAGTTATTAAAAAATCATGTATAGCCCACTCGGATTTTCAGATCAATTAATATGAATAGACTATTTCATAGAACTGGCTTTATTGTGAATTCATCGCCGTCCTTTTCTTTACAATTGTGGTTATAAGGAAAAACTAATGATTCATGCACCAAGGGGCAACGACAATAAACCAATTTACACGTAGAATTGAGACAAATCATCAATCCTAAAGAAGTTTTTTCAAATGACATTGAAAAGCATTTGTATATCAGCATTAAATTTAGATTTGAAAATAAATTAACTGTTGATAATGTAAATAAAATAAGAGTGTAATACATTAACTCTTACGCTCATAAAAAAAAAGCATCTAAAAGTTCCATAAAATACAATTGTCTTTTTTTTTTTTTTCAGGACTTTGAAAGTGCCTGTGAGAATTTTCCATTTACAGCACAATTTTTTTTTCCTAGCAATAGTCCGGGGGGTCAAGAAAGATTTCACGCTCACCCCATTTCTCTTTTTTCTTCTTTTTTCTTCAACTTATATAAAATGAACCGTTTGGCTGCTAAAGCTCTTCGCCAACCTTCCTCTACTGGTGTTCTTCGCCGTCTTTATTCTTCTCATAAAGAAATCAAATTTGGTGTTGAAGGACGTGCTGGTCTCTTGAAGGGTGTTGATATCTTGGCTAAATCTGTCGCTGTCACACTTGGTCCCAAAGGTCGCAATGTCTTGATCGAGCAACCTTATGGATCTCCCAAGATTACAAAGGATGGTGTTACTGTTGCCAAGTCTATTGTTTTGGAAGACAAGTTTGAAAACTTGGGTGCCAGGTAAAAAAAAAAAAAAAAAAAAAAAAAAAAATGAAAACCGTGTGAAAGTGAGTTCTAAAATAAACATGGTTTTTAGACTTGTTCAAGATGTTGCAAGTAAGACAAACGAAGTTGCTGGTGACGGTACTACTACAGCTACTGTTTTGACTCGCGCCATTTTCACTGAGGGTGTCAAGAACGTTGCTGCTGGCTGTAATCCCATGGATCTTCGTCGTGGCGCTCAAATGGCTGTTGATGCCGTTGTTGATTTCTTGAAATCTCACACTAAGGTTATCACTACCCCTCAAGAAGTTGCTCAAGTAAAGTATAATTTATAGCCAAAAATATGAAATCTAACTGTGCATAGGTTGCTACTATCTCTGCTAATGGTGATAAACACGTTGGCAATATGATTGCTCAAGCCATGGAACGTGTTGGTAAAGAAGGTGTCATCACAGTCAAGGAAGGAAAGACAATCGAAGATGAATTGGAGGTCACCGAGGGTATGCGTTTCGACCGCGGTTTCATCTCTCCTTACTTTATCACTGACACCAAGACCCAAAAGGTTGAATTTGAAAAGCCCTTGATCTTGTTGTCTGAAAAGAAGATTTCTCTTCTCCAAGACATCTTGCCTGCTCTTGAGGCCTCTGCCACTCAACGTCGTCCTCTCTTGATTGTTGCTGAAGATCTCGATGGCGAAGCCCTTGCTGCCTGTATTTTGAACAAGCTCCGTGGTCAAATCCAAGTCGCTGCTGTTAAGGCTCCTGGTTTTGGTGATAACCGCAAGTCCATCTTGGGCGATATCGGTATCTTGACCAATTCCACTGTATTTTCTGATGAATTGGATGTTAAGTTGGAAAAGGCTAGCCCTGAATTCTTTGGTACCACTGGCTCTGTCACCATTACCAAGGAAGACACCATCATCTTGAACGGTGCTGGTAGCAAGGACGCCATTGCTCAACGCTGTGAACAAATCCGTGGTACTATTGATGATGTCAGCACCTCTGATTACGAAAAGGAGAAGCTTCAAGAACGTCTCGCTAAACTCTCTGGTGGTGTTGCTGTCATCAAGGTTGGTGGTTCCTCTGAAGTCGAAGTCGGTGAAAAGAAAGACAGGTAAATAGGAATGAGAGACAATGTCGAAAGACGTGAAACTAATTGAATATACGTAGATTCGATGATGCCTTGTGTGCCACTCGTGCCGCTGTTGAAGAAGGTATTGTTCCTGGTGGTGGTGTTGCTCTTTTGAAGGCTGCCAAGAGCCTTGACAACTTGAAGGGTGCTAACTTTGACCAGCAGCTTGGTATCAACATCATCCGTCAAGCCATTCAAAACCCTTGCCGTACTATTGTTGATAATGCTGGTGGAGAAGGATCTGTTGTTGCTGGTAAACTCTTAGAAGAACAATCTGGTAACATCAACTGGGGATATGATGCTTCTACAAACGAATATGTCGATATGATTGAGCGTGGTATTGTTGACCCTACCAAGGTTGTTCGTACCGCTTTGGTTGATGCTGCTGGCGTTGCATCTCTCTTGACCACTACTGAATGTATGATCACTGATGCTCCCGTTAAGGCTGGTGCTGCTGCTATGCCTCCTATGGGAGGTATGGGCGGCATGGGCGGTATGGGTGGTATGGGTGGTATGATGTAAATTAATACGATCCGAGCTACATAAAAATTAACTTTCCTGTACAAATACCCTCCTGTCTTTTTTGTATTTAATCTTTTTTTTTTGAATAAAGAGTAAAAGTTCTTAATGTAGAAAACTTTTATCATCAACTGAAATAGCCTCAAAAATAAGTTATTGAATGTCGTGTTGCAGACTAAATAAATGAAAAACCTTACAGATGGCGAAGCGTGCTTTCTAGTTTGATCTTCAACATACAGTCATCTAATATAAATGAAAATAATGTGTGGCTCAGAGTGCATGTATCATATTGAAAGTCCAAGTGAAGCCAACAAATATTATGTTAGACGCGAAGAATAATCAAATTTCAATGACTGTATTTTATCTTACGCTTTTTTAGAATCATGCCTAGCGTTACATTGGGCTTATTTTACAACTTATATTTATTTGTTATTCATGAATAAAACAAATAGAGTGGGAAAATTTAATATTCAGCGAAAGTGAATACAACCTTTTAATATTAACACTATGAACTGATTGAATATTTTCTTTAAAAATTCATTAGTGGAGTGTTTCGGGTCCCTTTAGGATAAACCAAAAGTGTTGCGACAAACAGACCTACAGAAATACCTGTATAGAAGAAAATAAGCATTTAAATACATAAACTAAAGCCCTCTTATTTACCAATACAAGTCTCAATCATACTAAGGGCAAATCCTGCCCCTTGATTTGCAAACTCACCATGCTCATTCCTTCCAAAGAATCCCAAAGCAGCCTTTAAGCCTGTAATTCTCATTTTGTCAGTGATACAGAATCATGGGAAATTTGTTAGTTTTTATTTTACCTAAGCTACCTGGGACCATGTAGAAAATCTATTAATATCAAAGTAAGATTGCATATCCTGCGTGCACCAATTCTTCTTTACTTACACCAACTATAACGGCATCCAAATGCATCTTGCCCGTCATCTTACTCAGAACATTACCCAAAAGACCAACAACAAAAGCAGGAACAACCTGTAACACCTGGCTTGGTGCAGAGGTATAACAAGCCAAGGCATAGGTAACAACAAAACCTGTAGCTGCAACAAGGATCATCACTGGCCATCTTGGTGGCCTTGCTCGCAAAAAGATGCAGTAAGTGACAGCAAAGAGTGGTACGGTTAAAAAATAAAACCACTTTGAAATGATTGCTCTGCATGTGTTAGATAAGGATGCATCTCGACATGCTTTTGCCACACCTTGTGCCGAAACAGACTCCGGATCAATTGTACTGAATATTTGGGACCCCATTTCAATGCCGTATCCCAGTAAAAATGCATAGATAATAGCGTATACCATCCTTATAACCCCACTGACCAACTGGCGGGAGATTAGTTCGATGATAGATATGGTTATAGTATAACCAGGTAGTATAATGATAAAAGAAGCAAAAGCAACAGGTGTAAAGCAGAAACCATATCTCCATACAGCTAAAAGATAGAGTAAGTTATCGTCTATAAAAAGGTAACTTTCTCTCCTTTTTTATACCTCTTGAAACAAATCCTATAAATATACAAACAGTTATTTCCCATATAGGCTGCAAGCTCAAGTAATGCCCACTTAATAATTCGTAAAGGGCAAAAAAGACTTTTTATACTATCAGTTTTTTTTTTCCTTCTTTACAAGTTCATATTTAAACTTACTAGCTAATGCAGCAGATAAACCGCCTTCTCTAAAATCACCTCCATAGAACATGACGCTACCACAAAAGCTTGCAACAGCATAAACAAAAGGAGTTATAAAGGCAGGATAAAAGGGCGGTTCTGCTTCGACTTGATCTATAAATTCAAGTGCTTCATCTACTGTGACCTCTCCATGAGAGACCAATTTTTCAAGGCGGAAAATCTCACCTAATTTATGCATATCAAATAATTGTGAACATCGAATGAAATGTGTCTGGGTTGTATGTGTTGATTGATCCACAAAAGTTAGAAACATGACGTTAGGTATATAGACATACTCTGCTTCGATGCCCAGCGTACTAGAGACCTGCCTCATGATGCATTCCAGTCTGTGCGCTGGTGCTCCATAAAGCATCAGGGCCTTAACCAGCTTACGCAAAAACTCTTGCCTCTGTAAGATGCCAGCAATTTCAAACGTGATGCGAATACGGTCGTCAAAGGTAAGCGCATCAAATTGAGAGGATGTGGTATATAGACTGTCAATTGAAGTTCTCCGTGACATGCTGTTGGCATTCGCCATCTTTTTCTTTTGTAGACTGGGTACTACATGTTGGCTCGTAGCCAAGTTAGATAACCAACTACTGGGTCTTGATGCAGCTCTCTTGTCAGTACTTGCTGATGGATCATGCATCTCTGAGCTTGAATCTATTTTCAAGTTGTGTGTGGATGCTGGATCCCGTAATTTGCTTTTTTGAAGCTTTTATGATGGGATTAGCATTGTTTTGGTATTTTATTCGGATCCTCATTCTACCTTTATCATTTTGGCATGTTTCATCTTAGCTAAAAAAGCTTGTCTTCTAAGGTTGTCTAATTTCATCAAACTAGCCAATACACTCCCATTCGTGTTGGCAGGACGTGGATTACATGATCTGGACTCTTCAATGGATTCAACAGTACGTTGCTTTGATGATCTCTCATGGTTGTGCTGACTGTGCTCATTGATAGCTATGTTACTATTCATTTTTGTGCCCAGTATGTTTTGGACAAGCTCCTCAGCTTCTGCAATATAATCTCTAAGTCCAGCATGTTGTTTTGTTGGATTAGTTGACTCCACAAAATTTTCGACAAGTGTTCCATCAGATTCTACTTTTTATTCGCTTTTAAATGCACTTTATATTTAATCGCATTTTTCTTTCTAGAATGTTACCATTTTTTGACGAAGAAACTGGATTTTTGTTGACCATATTGACTTCTGATACCGTACTTGATTCCGAGTATGAAATGTTGGAATAAACATTTTTGTTCGCATGTTCATCTATGTTTGCATTAACAATACTTCCAGAAAGTGTGACTGGGTGAATGTTATCGTTGCTACTATTATCAGTAGAAGGATTTATTTGTGTGGGTAACAAAGTCCTTGATTGAGTTGGTTGTATCGGCATTGAGCTTAAACTTAAATAATTGCTATCTGTGTTGTTTAATGGTGGGACATGTATGTTTCCCATTACACGTACACTGGGCTTACGATTATACTGTCAATGAATTGAAAGAAAAAAAAAATAACGCTGGTTTCTTTTTTGAAATATAGAATGGATGAAAAAGAAACATAGCGATTTCATCAAGTTATTAATAAGTCGTTGTATCAATGCCTTTGCTGTTTCCTATTCTATTGGAATGTCAAATGTGCGGGGATACAAAAGTCGAATCTCATGCGAAGCAATGCTTTTACTTTATAAAAGGGGAAACATGGAAGAAACATCTAGAAAGCTGAAAGATAAAAATACGTGTTTTGTTTATATTTGCAAAATATGATGCAGACTGTGGTATGTTCTTTATTCAAGTATTTTTTAATGGTCTTATAGAAGAATGCATATGTTGAAATTATATATTTTTGTTTCTGAATCCTATTTTAAATTAGAACAGACTTGTTGATACCTCACTGCATTCACGTTCAACAGTTACTAGTCTGACATGAAAAACTTGGAAAAACTAAACTATAGATTCATTTATATTAGAACTTGTTAACCAATGCGAAAGCCTTGTATGTGGCATACAGCTTTATTTCGTATGAAAATCTATAAATTTACGAATATAAATTAGGGGCTTTATAGTGCCATGTTCTTTATCGTTAAAGAGCACATTCTGTCATGTGGATAGTGCAAGTCCTACCCTGTTGTTGCCCAGATCATAAACACTATAAAACTTTCTCAAAAATACGTCACCAACTTGATTATGTGGTTATATTAGAAATCCCTAATAATAATTGTAATCTAATATAAAATTACTTACCTACCCAAAGTGGGCCAGCAGGAGGAGGAATATCCAAAGGTCCAAATCCTGAATAGCATTGTCCATCAATCTCTATGACATAATCTGGTCCTTGTAAGCAAAAATCGACCCCACTAAATGTCACGCAAATTTCTGGGAGACTGGATACTGTAGCACAACTGAATATGTATAGACCATTCCCACTTAGTTGAGCACCCAATCGTGCATGGATTTCTATAGAAACAGAGGTTGGTACAAGGATAAGGGAGGTCCCGGTGTCGATAGCAGCAGTCAGGGAACTTGGATTGACAGGGTCAGCGCCTACTCTAAAATTGTCGATAGCAATCTCCCAGTATCCTTTCCTTTGTACTGGGGACCAAATGAGGTCACCAGTATAACGAGTTTGGTCTATCTCACCAAATGCGATCTCACCTCCAATGTCATTCTCCGCTTGGACATTTATATCATTGATCCAGAATGAAAAGACGCTTTCACTGATAAGGTTTCTGTTGACCATGTTATAGAAGGGTGGGACAACCCGTTGGACGGATATGGTATCATATCCTAGTCCAAATATACCATCAAATTGGGCGTATATAAAGGTAAGACCTGGCTCAATAGTGGATTCAGCAAATTGTTGATTGTCTATTTGAATCCCTCCAACACGAAGTGTATCCTATAATATATACTATCTTTTAAAATTCTATCCTTGTGATATTTCAAATAATATTTAATTTTGGAGTAAGATACTTACTTGACTAATAACTCCCTGTAAAGCTCCAGTACCATATGTTATCGAAAATTGTGTACCATTCCTAACATATGTACTTGATCTTGAGGCTGAATAACGACGGTGTGTAAGACAGGCCAAAGAAAAGCATCGCGTGGATGGAACCCAAGTGTTGGAAGAGCCCGTATCGAATACCACACTAAAGATTTGAGGAGGGGTGCCTAAACTAATTTCGCCATAATACTATATACATACAGATTAAGAAAAAAAAAAAAGAGGGCAATTACATGTGCCTTTCTCTTACTTGAGCGTTCAAATAGTTTGCAAGAGGCACACCATGCTCTGCCTTGGTCTGAAATGAACCAGATTTTCTTATGAATTCCATATATTTTTTGGCAATATAATTTCCTGCATTTGCATAGCGCCAAAGCGTTTCTTCTGGAGTTTCCTTTATTCTTTTTATAGGTATCCTAAAAGAAAGGAACGCTTAATTATATTGTGTAATTCTTTTGTCACAGTGGGATTTAAACATATGTTTTACTTGTAGGAAGTAGCAGGAGAAACTGTAGCCAAAAATATGATACCAATAAGAGAGCAAATCAATAATTTCATTGAATGTTTATTATGAATAAAAAAAAAATACAACCAATATTTTTTCCTCAAATATTTTATTTTGATAATGTAAGATGAAGCTATTTGTAATTTATTATATTTTGAGCTGTTTTCTCGATTTAAAGTATCATAAGAGGAATGAAGGCTTGCAATCGTCTTCTTAGAACAGACATCCTAACTTTGTTGTACCCAGCTTTTTCTTTTTTCATGTATTTTGAAGTGGTGTAAAGAAGAAGATATTGTTTGGAAGACAAATGCGTAGAATCAAGCCTGTTGTTAGAGATTGTATATGATTGAATTTATAAAGCCCTAATGTAGTATATCATAATATGAATTTCAGAATATTGAAATGAAGGATGGAAAATACAACCATACTACTGTTAATGGCTTCCCGTTTTATTCGTCAACATTTAGAAATTGTTTATCGCAAGTATCAAACAATAAAGCCGACTTTATGCATGGTTGTTCCAAGATGAGATTTTTCATAATCTATAATACAGCTTTATGCTATTTTTACGTATAATTTTATCTTTTTCTTTATACCTTTTTTTTTATAACATTCCTTCTATTTAAGATAATATACCGTTCCTTACAACCAATAATTTAACACAGTACGAGACTGATAGTAATAAGCATTCCTATTCGAACTAAAAATATTAGGAAATCACTCACCCGCATCTTACTGACGATAACAACCGTGCATTAGCATTTGAACTATAATTTTACAGTTTGTTGTGTCTAGTTAAATTAAAATGCACTTATTTCTTAATATGATCTCTCGCTATATCAAGACTACAGCATCCTTTACTACAGCTAATGATTTATACATTACCTTGTTCTCAGCCATTCTTATTATTTCGTCAAGCATTTGCATGCTAGCATATATTTAGACGACATACAACTAAGACAATATTACAATGACTTTATTCGATCATTGTACCTGATATTCAGTTCAAGATATTTATATATTATGAACTGATCTGAATCATAACTAAGTCTGATGTTGTATGTGCTATGTACTTTTATTTATGAAATTAAACTAGATACACTTTCATATTCGATCGTCGTTCTATTGCCCTCACATGCAAGTGCTCGATAATTTTGGTTTGAAATAACGACAGTTAACTTCTTTCTGCCATCCGGTTACATCTACTAGTTTTCACTTTGCTTTTTTACATATTTGTTAGTGACTCATTCATATTTCACTCTTGAATTCTTCATAGTGTATTGGTCCATTGCAAAGAAAAGAAGAAGATAGAGCCTTCGCGTTTTTTCTATTCTAGTTTAAAAATGATTTTGTCTTCTTATTCTTTTGCAAAGAATACAATGTATCTGAAAAGAATAGAGAACATACTCAGCTGATCCCTGTCGTCCTCTTTTGCAATACACAAGTCGAATTTACTGATTCATCAATCTATACTACCTACATAAATAAACAATAAAGTTATCTTATCTCAAAAAGAAAGAAGTAATGTTAAGGTCAATAAGTATCTCTGGACTACAAGGAACTTGAAGTACATAATAAATTGCTTTAACTATATACATGTAAAAGTAACGAGACCAAATAGTCCAAATTTGAATAATTTATTGAGGTAAGATTCAAGGCTATTGACATCAGTCTAAACAGGACATGAGATTAGATGACAAAAGATAGTTAAGGTGGATATGATTTGACATGTAAACCCCCCCCCTCTAAACTGAAAATTTGTTGTTCAGGAAGGTTATTAATTATCAGAGCCTATTCTTATTCAAACTCATTTGGAAACATTTAATCCAGAACAATAAGGCTGCATCCCACTGGCATGTCAAAATATGATTTACAACTTTTAGGGATCAATAAAAACAAAAACTAATTTTCAGATCGTCGTCTTTTTCATTTGCGTTTAACGAGCCCACCAATGCTCTTTATGCTAATTATTTATACGCCATATGTTTCAATGAGGAAAGTGTTGGATATAACTTGGAATTACATGAATATATTTGACTAAAAAAAAATAAGCATTTCACAAGCTGGTGTTGTTGGCAGAAACTAGATTTCATTGCAGTTGAAACAACAGGCAAAAGATTGTAAATCGAGGATTAAAAAAAATAGGTTTCGTTTGCTGCGTATGCTTGACAGCAAACTTTGCATTAATGTTGAACTTCTGTGCAAGTAAGAATTCCTATAACATTTACCTTGGATCATATCGCAGATAATAACGTTCATATTCTACTAGTACATCAGACACGCATCAAAAGTTTGAAAAAAGAGTCTTCAACCACAAATATACAATCCTCTTAAAATTTTTCTCAAAAAATCTTAGATAACCTCTGATTAAATTGCATACATCTTATAACACTTGGCAATGTTGATTTTTCGAAAAGGCATCAAACCTCTCTTTTGTATAACGTTATCAGCGTTTTTAGTAGCATAGCGTTGCGTTAATGAAGGTGTCACCTCAGTTTTGGCTTTGAAACATGTTATAAACTTGTCAATGTCGACAGTGGAAGCAGAACAGCTGCTTAGTTTATCTGCATACTAATGTACATAACCTAGCCTGCGATTATGACATTGTTTACTATATTTGCCTGGCTCTGTTTTCTTCACTCGTCCATTTGGAGTATAGCAGTGTGCTTTCTTATTTCTGCCAGTGCATACAAAAAAGCAATCCCAGAATCTATGAAAATACATCCATCAGCAGTAGCCTTGATCTTTTCTTGCGAGATATTACTGATGTACCTTATTTCTTCACGTAGACTAGCTACTGTAGATTGGTCCACATCCCTTCCGACAGTTTCTTTCTTTCATTTGAACATAAAAACACCTATTCCGTCTGTTAAGTTTTAAAATTTAAATAAATCAGAGAGAGTTGGTACCTACTAGCATAATATTCGAGGATGGGTTTATTTTGAAGGATGGTTGGTTGAGTATAGTAATTTATCGTTTATTAATTTATATTAAAAAAAACTTCAAACTAGTAAATTGTAATAGATTCCACTATTTTCAAAACAAGTTTGTGATTGAGAGTATTATTAGCTTGCTGCAACTTTGAGAAATCGTATAATCTATTTGATACATAGTCTTTGTGTTGTGAATTTATATTACATCATACCACTCAAATCAAGCATGTGTCTCAGATTTAAGTGTAATAGTATATATCTTATTTTGGCTACAGATATGCTTAGATCTTTTTCATGAAATGTCTCTTTTAATAAATCAACTTTAAATTCTTAAAAATAATTTACCAATAATCTCTTTTTAAGTTAAAATTTGCATACAACCTTAGATAATTCTGGTTATAAATCTCAGGAACATGACCAAAAAACAATTGACTGAAAGAAGTAGCAAGGCAAGCATCAATGGATCGGTAACCATGTACTATCATTCTTGTTACTTTTTAAAATGCAAAAAAAAAGAAGGCTTAAGAGACAAATCCTCAGTCAAGAAAATTTGAATTGAATACTGACTTTATATTCCAAGAATACTAGGCTACTATTAAAATGCTGATGATTCAAATAGAAAGCTCTCCCCCCCCCCTGTATAAAAATGAAATAGTAAACTTTTACACAAAAAAAAAAGAAAAAGGAAATAGTATAGTTTCTGTTGCACTGAACATGGGAAAGTATTCATCTTGTCTCATTTTAGATTTTATCTTTTTAAAAAAAAATAAATTGGAAGCGTAAAAGTATTTTTTTTATTAGTCTATTTGCTTTTAATTAATCTTGAGCCTGATTTTGCACTTAAAACAAGTCTTTGAGTTTGGAAGTACTTTTACACAAAGGGCACATTAGGGATAAAAAAAAAACAAGGCGTGTTTTTTTATATGAGAGAATCACCTGAGCAAACTATAATAAATTCGACTTGAATTAAACTTGTAATAAACAAGACTTTCCCCACACTTACACTATTGCTCAAACAGAAATAGATATACATATTCATTATACTACTCTTCATCATTGTCCGCAAGTCATAAAAGAAAAGGGGTGACTATGTGTGTTTTATGCTATAAATAAAAAGAAGCGAATTGGATGGGAAAGTTTAAAGGGGAAAATGGGAATTCATGCAACAAAGTTCATTCATTTTTTATTTAGTAGGTGGTGTGATTAAATCCAATAAGTATAAAATAAATGTGTCTAAACTTTATCCCCCTCTTTTTTTATTTTTTTTTTCTATTGAACAATCACTATGGACTCCCAATTTCCTGTAGAAGAAGATTTAAATAATACTGTAGACTCTTATTCTGTTACTATTAATGGTTTCATCTTTTGTACGCGTCATGGCTTAGAAGTATGCTCTAAATGTCCCACAGATAATCGATCAGCGAATAATATGATGGTGGAAGATATGCTTCATGAAAAGCTATCAGAAGAAGAATACACAACCAAATGGAAAGGTGATGAACGAGAACCTTTTTCAGTTGCCCACAAGTGGACTCGGGTCGCTAAAGGTAAACCGGGTTGTATGGCGCACAAGACGGTGGCGTGTGATGAATGCTTTAATTGGGGTGAGCAACTCTACCGTGGTATTCATGGTGGTCGTAAACCGAGAGTGTCTCGTCTTCAGCGCAAGAGTCGTGATCACACCGACAAGCTGTCATAACTGCTTCTCTCCTTTTTAAAATAAAAAAGAAGAGACCCTCACATTTTGTACCATTTTCATTCATTTTGGTTTCACGATAGATTTTATACACTGTCGTTAAAGTTACCAGCTTTTTGGTTGCAAAGTAGGATTGAACCTCAGATGCCTTTTTCATTTGCTGAAAACAAAATACAAGGATATTTTGCGCATAAATTAATACTTGCAACTTTTTTTCTTCTTCTTCTTTCTTGGTCAGTAATGTTCTTTCAGTTGATTTATTTTATTATCAAGTTTATCTTTCTTCAGTTTTATCCATGTTTTATTTCTTTTAAAGCGATTAAATTGAATCAACAAGAAGACTTTGTTGCATTATTAACATTTTGGATAGTTTCTATTTTATTTTTATCAGTTGAATATTTTACTGATATTTTCTTATTCTGGTATTAAAAAAATAATGAACCAGTATTAAGCTTATACTGTTTATCTTTAGGATACCATTTTATACAGAAATAAAGCTTTTGATTTTAATATGGCTTATTCTACCACAAACACAGGTAAACAAAAAAGATATATTGAGCATGACATTGACTGCAAAGATAGGGTGCTTTTATATTTTACCAACGATATTTAAATCCATTTTTCAATCAACATGAAGAAACAATAGAAAAAACACTGATCAGTGTACAAAACAGTCTTAAAACAATGGTTTTATCTTGGCTTAAGAAAGTTATTCCTTCTAGCATGATTACAAATGTAAAGCACAGATATACATGTATATACGTACCTTTAACTCTGAATTGTAGGAGGAAGTTAAAGAAGAAAGAACTATATTAAATCCATATAGTTTATTTTCTTATAGTATGAAGACTGAAGGAAAAAGTTCATCAACTGCTACAAGTGATAATGACAATAGCGATAATACTTGGTCAGCTTATTTGTCAAGTTGGATATGGAAGAATAGCAAAATCGAATGAAGTTTTCTTTGTTATATAAAAACCTTCCATTTTCTCGCTATAAAAAAAGGAAAGCTTAGTTAGATTAGTCAAATGTATAGAACTTTTTTTTTTTTGTTTTGACAATAGTTCAATAGATCAAAATGTAGCAAATTGTCAGTAGAAATCTTTGAATTACACAAGAGTGACACGGCCAATTATGCATATAAAAATGTCTAAAGAATAATGAAATTTTGATGGTAAAAGATGTTTTCTTATTCAAATAATAGAAAGCCTCTTGAGATGAATGAATGATTAAAAGATATATTTTTTATTATACTAGAATGTAATTTGTTGTATTGTACATCTTAATTAAGCAGTGGAAGAGGAGTCTAAAAGAAGATACAGATTAGGCTTATAATGGTCAAATAAAGGAAACAACTTACATCCAATGACACCACATCCAACACGTTCACCAGAGTTACCAGTTGTATTGGATAAAGGAGTACCACCAAGCCCATAATCATCTTCACCAGAATGAACAACGACAGCACGACTGCATAATTGAATGGTTATTACACACGGATACCCTTTTCTTTTTCTAGCTTACCCAATAATAGAAGTATATTCACTCAGTTTGACAAGATCGCTTGTAAGATCCAAGATAGCAAAGCCTGTAGCAGATTCGGAAATAATGTTACCAAAATCGCCTACATGTCTAACCTTAGCGTCTGGTCCACCATGTGTCTTGTTGAATGGATTATAATGGGCTCCGGTGGACATGCAACCTAAGAGAGATTAGGGTATTGACTCATCTTGTGTGAGTTATTTTACCTTGAGAAAGATCACCAAATTGATGAATGTGAATACCATGACTACCTGGTGCTAATCCAGTAATGTTGATATGAATTCTAGTAGGACTATCATAGTTATCTTGAGAAAAGTGAGCTAAACCGGTAACAGGTGGATTATTAATATAAGCAATAGCCGTAATGGGCTCAGCGAAAACACAAGAAATAACAAGAGAAGCAATAATAATAAAGAAGAACATATTTCTTTTTAAAAAGTTTGGTAAATAATGAAAAATATAAAACAATAGTTTTTATATCTTCTGGTTATCATCTAGGGTACACAAAAAGCGGAGGAAGGTGGCTGGATGATCTTCAAAATCCTGCGCAAACATGTATCACCATCAAATGATTACCAGGCTGTAAATATAGAATCTAGTCTTTAAAAAAAAGTTTTATTATAAATGATAAACCAAGCAGATCACATATCACACCAGTTTCTCACAGGTAAACAGGATAAATATTTACAGTTTGGACAAATCTAAAAATAAAGTCAACAATCAATTTTTTTTTTTTTTTTTAAAAAAAAAAAAGCCCTTTTCATTGTATAGCTTACCTTGCTCGGATCATTCACAGAATAAAACTCACGAATAGAAATTGCAAACAAAATAACCAAAGCTACCAAAGCCACAATGCGTAAAATCCATGTAACAATTTTTACTCCTGTTGTTGCCATGGGGCGCATCGGTGCAACAAGCATTCCCATGAGAATACCTACTGCAAATCCACCTAATCACATTTACACTTAGTTTTTTTTCTTTTTTCTTTTTCTCGCGCACGTTCGAAGTACGGGATTCTTATTACCGATGTGAGCAAAATTATCCAAACCGGGCAATAAGCCCAATACTAAACTAATGATGGTTGATACCAAAAGGCTCATCAAATCACGTACAGGATGAGGTAATACTTTCCAATTAACCAAGACATCAATAAACATGTATCCAATCAAGCCAAATAAGGCACCTGAACAACCTGTCGACGCACTCAAATTTTGTGAAAGCATTGCCGATAGTACAAATCCATAGATACCCGATGCCATATAGAGTACTACATATCTAGGTGTACCTAAGGCTCTTTCAAGGTCCACACCTAACCGTAAATGGGTCAACATGTTCATCAAAAAGTGAATAACACCAGCATGCATAAAAATGGGTAAAATCAATCGAAAGCTTTGATGAGGTGTGCCATCTGGAAATCCTCCGTATCCACAGAGTTGTTCCAATGTACAGGTATCAGTAGTAGATTGATAACAATCAGATATAAGTGTTGAGGTAGGGAAACTTGGTACAGGTCTAATACATGGTGTAAACCTTGCTCCTGCATTAACTAAAACCTACAAAAAAAACTTGTTTAGTGGGTTTATCATTCAATCTCTTTTTCTTTCATTACTTGAAAACTAGGGCCAATCATAACATTAAATGGATTTGTTTCAATCACTTCACCTGTCAATTGATGCATCTTGATAAATTCATAAATAAGCATACCAGCCATACCAATAGCAGAGATATAACTAAAAATAGGTGTATTGATAGGACCAATTAAAAGTCGAAGTAAAGGGTGTCTATCATATCCATAAGGAACCATTACTTGTTGCTGTTGTGGTGTTAACAATGGATAATGCTGTCCACCCGGAGGCGGAGGAGGCCCTCCATGATAATAGGGTTGTCCTGCATAATAAGGTTGTCCAGAATAATAGGGTTGCCCTGGTGGTGGAGTATAATAGTTGGCCTGTGGAATATCTCGATTTTGTGGTTCCGGGGTACCTGTTGGTACGGTATCAGTTGAGTTCAACTTTTGAAAACCATTGCGCTGCTGCATCTCATGAGCATCCAAGACATGTGTTGAATGATCAGGAACAGGTGGTGGTGATTGTGACATTAAAGTTTCTTTTGTGATGACTTTTTTTTTTAAAAAAAATATATGTATATATTAAATAGTGCAAATATTTAAAAAATAGTTATAAAAAATATAACTATTATAATAAAAAAAAAAAGGAGGGAAAAGCCCAAAGAAGCCTATTTTTGGATCAGAAACTAATTTGTATCCAAGTCACATGTGCCAAAGTAAGCACAGGCAACAGGGCTGTACTGGATTTTGCAGGTGAATTTGCGTTGAATGGAGTTCGCTGCGCTAAAAATAAATTTGCGTTAGTTTGGTAATAATGTTCACGCCAAGAAATTAAAAAAAAAATTATAAAATGAACGCACGTCGTCGTGCTCATTTGTTTTTTTTTTTTTTCTTTCAATATAGAATATAGAAATTACAATGAATGACGCTGATGTATGATTGACAGCGAATTCATGTCGAATGACGATGTCAATTATTTGTCTGATGTTTTGCATGGAGGACTATGGGAACGAAATTGATGGCAACGAATTCTTTATTGATTACTTTAATCTGTAACCTGATGGATGTTGATCCATCTGGGGAGGAAGAAGAAGATGCATTTGGAGAAGCTCTTCTCTTCGTGGAATCAATGTCATTTAAGAAAAAATAAAAGTATCCAGTAACTAAAATAAGAGGTTCTTACAGGAAGTATACTCCTGAACAAATCGAAAGGCTTTTTGATTTGGTTATTAAAGAAAATTATGCAGCTAAGGATGCGGCATTATTGACTGAAATAAACGTTTGCACAACTCAAAATTATGTTAAATCATGTAACAATGATGTAGAGAAACGTCCTCCAGGAACATATAATAAACCTCGCAGAAGACTTCGTCGTAAGCTAACTGACGGACATTCAAAGTTTCTTTTAGAATATATCAAAAAAAAATCCTACTGCTGCACTTGACGAGCTAAAAATTAGACTTTGTAATGACTTTGCAGAATTGAAAGTCTCGATTTCAGCGATACATAAGCATTTGATAAATAATTGTCATTTCACCTTGAAACAAGCTCGAAAAGATAACAGTAGCAAGAAACTCTGATAGAGTAGTAGCTTTGCACAAAGCCATTATTGAGCAGCTACAGAGTATGAAAGACTTAGATTTCGCTAAAAATTATGTTTTCACTGATGAAGCTGGTTTTAATTTGCATACTCTGAGAAATTTTGGTCGTTCATTTCAAGGCAAACCTGCAAAGGGTACAATACCAACAGGAAAAGGTGTTACATTCACAATTTTATATGCAGTATCTCAAGCTGGCATCATAGACATATGAGTTAAAAAAACCAGAAACAGTTTCAGCGAAAAGAGAAAGACCGATGGTAAGGAAATAAAGGTTAATGGTAAATTTGGAACTAGAACCGAGCATTCCTTATCTTACTTATCCAATGTGTTGAATGTACGAGATAAAAACGGTATGAAAGGCCATTATATCGTAATGGATAATACACCCATTCGTAAGCCAAAGGTAATTTGAGAGTTAATTGAAGAGAGAGACTATAAATGTTTGCGTCTACCTCCTTACTCGCCGTTTTTAAATCCAATCGAAGAATTTTGGTCAAAAAGTGAAAGCCGGCGTTCTTCTAACACCGTTAAAAGCTGATGATCGACTTACGGATCGCATTTGTGAATCGGTTGGCAAAGTAAAACGCAAATACTATGAAGGTTGAATTAGACATTCGATATCATTCTTTCAACGATGTCTAAATGAAGAAAGAAGTCTTTAAAAGAATAATTGTTTATCGACAATAAGGAAAGTGAATAAAAACAGGTAAGTTTCTTCGATAAAATGATACCATCCACAGACTTGTTATGGTCAGGTTTGCGTACCCCGTTGATTTACAAGAAAAAAAAGTGTTGAACGGTTTGGAATCACTGTGGCAGAGATATATGTTTTATTGAGAAACTTGGGTCTTTATAGAACACTAAAAGAATGAACGAATAACTTCCACAGTGGAAAATCCTTTGCACAAGTGATTTTCATGGGCTTCTTTGAGACAAAGATTCTAGTTCATCTTGCCCGTTTGATTTTTTCGAAAGTTGATGATGAATGTTGTGCTCCAAAGATAATCATTGTATAGCAATCAAGCATGATTAACGATTAATAGCTTGAGTATATGGAAAAGTAGACTTATTAACATATATGTATATCTACTAAAATAGACTGGTGAATAAGGAGCAAGCGTTTATAGAAGATCCGCATAATAGCATGTAGCATTTATCCATCTGCATAATGCTTAGAGCATTTCGCCATCCGCATAGTACATGCATATAATTTCGGGTCCTATTGAAATCTCCATTTTTATTCTTGTGAAGAAAACAATGAACATTAGGTCGACTTCTTGTCGACTACGCTCCATGTCAAAACTCATTTGGCTAGAGGCTCTGCTGGAAGTTCGATTTGGTGGGAGAGGCTCAAGGGACGAATCCGAATCTTCTAATTCTACGTATTTTCGCTTGACAGATCGGTTGAATTCGAATGGGGATTAGAGGATACGCCTGGCAATCGATTTTTCCAATTTTTGCAGTAGTTTTTCATTATTGGTGCAGACAACGTCGAGCAGATCAGACAAATGGCCACTCTCTTGTTTGTGCACTCCTTTGCAAGATGATATAGCATGCAGATGGTTGGATATTCCGGATTGGAATGGCCATAGAGTGTGGGTGATTGTTCAATTATAAATGTCGACAATGCATACAAAGGTGACCAATTGTTGTTATTGCTGTCATTATTGGCCAGTGTTGTTTTTATTAACAGGTAGCAATCCTGAGCTAAGAATCGGCTGGACTTCAGCATGTACATTCATGGATGACGATCCGGCCATTGAAAAACGTTCATCAAAGATGGATTCTCTAAACAACCATCTATTGCAGCAGTCACATCTCGATGAATGCTTTTTAGATGTATCAATTACCTCATTCGCAGACATATACTTACTGACAACATTTGATAAATTATTGTCCTCTTCATCTATCAACATTTTTCAATACCTTTTTGTTCAAGAAATGCTCCCTGAAGATGCTAATGAGCCATTGACCAGTATCCCAGTTTGCAGACGAAACGGAATTTAATGTTTGATTTATCAATGTTACTATTCATCATGCCAGTTGGACCAAACATCAGAACTCATGTTGATAAGAGAAATCCTACTGCTATTTTCCATATTCCAAAGAGGCATTGAAAGCTTGTTTGTTGCCAAAGAAGACGCGATACTTCATATATGAGCACAGTAAAGCAAAAATGGTAAAGAAGCAACCAATGCGTCAGTATCAGAAGGCTTACCTTCTGGAATCAAATGAAGCAACTACTGAAAAAAAAAGGAGAGTAACAAAGAAACGTTCCATTAAGTTTTTTTAAGTTGTTAAGAAATTGGCTGCCATAATATATGATTGTTTAAAGATATTTTCTTCTTCTTCTTCGAGTACCTTTAAAGAGAGTAAGCTGAATAAAAAATAATTATTATAAAGAAAGTACAATAGATGCAAACAGTTTATATGACATAAGTTGATCCTATTCACCTACTTCTGAACTCAGCACGTACTATAAAAATAAAAAAATTGACAAGCTGTCTAAATTTTATTATCCGGCGTTACTTTTACTTAAAAAAAATATCTTTTTCTTTCAGATATGAGTGAAGAATCTTATTCATTAGACAAATTAAGAAGTACTCTTATTCGATTAGAAGATACTATCATCTTTGGTAGGGATATTACAGCTGTATATTGCTATTTAATACTAATTAATATACAGCTCTTATTGAAAGAGCACAATTTGCACTGAATCCGTGTATTTACCAAAAAGGTGCACTGGAATTTCAAGGTGCAACTGGAGAAAAAAGTTTCTTGGAGTATTTCTTTTGGGAAACAGAGAAAGTTCACGGTAAGGGATTAGCTTAAATTAGAATAATATGAGACCAACTATTTTTTTTTTAAAAAAAAAAGCCAAGGTCCGTAGATATACAAGGTAACGGCTGAAACTATTTTTTTTTTTTTTGTTTGTTTGTGTATGTAACAGTTATATAGTCCAGATGAATACGCCTTCACTTCCCCTTTGCCTGAACCTATTCTTCCACCACTTCAATTTGATGAATTCTTGTATCCAAATGGAATCAATATTAACAACAAAATCATGGATATTTATATCAAAGATATTCTTTCAGTGATTTGTAAAAAAGAAGATGACATGAACTATGGAAGTTCTGCGACAAAAGATATTGAAGCATTACAAGCATTGAGTAAACGTATTCACTTTGGTAAATTGAACAATGATTATAAAAAGATATATTAATGCTATCATAGGTAAATTTATTGCTGAATCAAAGTTTAGATCCAATCCATCAGAGTACATCAAATTGGCTTTAGCTGAAGACAGAGAAAAAATTGACGAATTATTAACAAATAAGAAAGTGGAAGAGCAAGTACTCGAAAGATTACGTAGAAAAGCATTAGTTTATGGACAAACATTAGATGAAGAGCAAGAAGGAACAAGTAAACACTTACGTATTCCGGTTGAATTAGTAGTTGATCTCTATAAGCGATGGGTTATCCCGTTGACAAAAGAGGTTGAAGTAGATTATTTAATTATTAGAGGAAAAGCTGCTGCTGCTGCTGTATCAAAATAAAGCATGCATATGGTCTATGTTTTTATTTATGTTTGTTTATGCAATTTTATTTCCATGGAAACGATCTAATCATAACAGATAAACACGAACTGGCAAATGGATTTCAACCTAACAACGATTCCCTGTAAAAAATATTACTCTTTTTTTTTTATATTAATTTGCAACGTTTAGTGACTCAATCCTCCAGGTTGTTACTCTCATTTGCATTTAATAACAACAAAACAGTGTTCTTTTTTTATTATTTTAAATGATGGCTTTTATAAACGGTCTTTGCCAGGATATCCTTACATTTCGTATTTTTAATATTTTAAAAAAAAAAAGGGCTGTTCCCTTCTTATGTCCGCATAAGGCCTTTGGCATCTATAGACGCCTATAGAAACTTATATATCTTAATTTGAATATTAATTTGATACTAATCATATTTCATAAAAGCAATGATGTTTCGTTCAATGATAGTTTCCTTTGATTATATAATAGTACAGCATCCTAGAATACGTTCTTCAAGGTACCGAGATTTTCAAGAATATTAAACAAATTTGACAAACCTTGTCTCGCAAAGAAGTTTGTTCAGACAAAGTATCGAGAAAAAGGGGTATGATCTTTCCAAGGTAATTCAAACCAAATAATTCAAAAGCTACAGAACTTTTTAGATAGAAGAAAGAGCGAAATTCTTTATTAAATTCTGTCCTTTGTGTATATTTATATATTCTAACTTAAGGGGCTTAATTGTAATTTCTTTGTCTTGAGATGCAAAATAATCGTGTCTTATGGCTAAGGTTGCGTTGGCATCAATGATTTAAAGGCTCGCTTGCGCATTCTATATTTGGAAGATCTATCATATTGTATTTCCATTGTGCCATCTCTATATTTAGTTTTTACTCCTTTATTTTCAGAATTGTTACTGACAAGGCGAGAACAAAGTCTTTGTTCTTCTTTTCTCTTGTACGTCAAAGCTATATTAGTTTCCTATTTTGGTAATTCAGGTACAAATTTCCTTACAGTGCGACTGGTTGATTTTGTCGGTTTGAGTTAAAAGTAAATGCCAATCAAAGTCATGCTCAAGGCAATCATCAAACATGTCCACACGTTCACATTTTGTCAATTGTCTTGACATACATCAATGGCTTTGCCTTCCTGCAACTATTCCTGATCCTTTATCATTTCTTTTTAATAAATTCCCCACGAGCTCCTTTGTTTCCCCACAATGGACTAACTCTTGGCGGTTCTGCTGGCCTTTTATATGCTCAATCCTTGTTGAGGTTGACCATCTACATCATGGTGGTCTTTCTCAGAGCACTACTTCTTTTGATGAGCACTTTCTTCATTAGATCAACTCTCATCCTTAACTTCCTGATTCCTTTACCACTCACTCTCCTTTCATTTTTTAAGGGATTTTTTGCTTTACTTTTGTTCCTTTGATTGATCTTGTCCAGACGGTTGTTTGTTTTTTGCTCTCAGTTGGGCATTAAATAAATAAATCTGTTTTTCACTAAATAAAATAAAGTTCACAAACTCTCAGCTCCATACTCTTGAAGAAGCGCAAGACAATTCTATCCGACGGGTTTACGGCGTTCGAGGAAGGACACCCACTAAAGTGATGCTCCACATCTCTAGGCTACCTTCCATATCAGAACGGGCTGCTATTCTGCAAGCACAGTTCCTCTTTCGCTCCCTATATATGCCCGAAGACACACTGCTCAGTCGCCTACTACCATATATTCAATGTACTAGAGGACACCAGTGATATCTCCGACCTAGGACCTCAATCTGGAATATGGTTTCATCTACCATCGATGACCTTGATACTCGTATATTCAAGGATAGTAAAAGTCATCTCCTGCAACAAAAAACTGGATAAATATCAGCAGAGCAGGAACTTTAAATTACTTTCTAGCTATCGCCGATTTGTGACTTTGGTTCCCATCGTGTAGCTACTTATATTCAATGCAGAACGTAGTCGCTGTATATAATGGATATTAGTCTGAATACCTATTGGTAAGCCTAGACCATACACCAAGCATCTTAAAGCCCTTTTCAAAGAACCATGCTATCGACTGCCTTACTAGTACCGACGCTTATTTATTTCAGAAACTATAAAAAAAAAACCATTTTCATTAATTATGAATAGGCTCTCGCTATATTCTTTGATTTCTTCTAGAGTTGCCCTATCCTGGTCAAGAGGATGGCCTATTATATGCTCAATACTGTAAGCATTAAACCAGCTGCACCAACACAAGCCAATTCCTACCAAGCATTCACATGGTCAGAAGCATTCTACATGGTCAAGTCAATTCCTCTAACTTTTCTTTGATGGCTCTACACATCTCTTTCCCTTTTACATTTTTTATCCTTGATCCCAAAGGAGTCTTTCTTAGCATTAACTTCCTAACGCATTGTCCTGGTCCAGGCGGACATTTATGTAGTTTTTATTTTTATGCGTTCAATTGAACCTTGGAGTAATTGATTTAATATTCTTAGACATTTACTGTATATATTTCAAAGGACATGTAGAAAAAGAAATTGCAATATTTTTGTTTTTACTATTTTTTCATTATTTTTTGATTTACAAAAAAAAAAAAAAAAAAAAAAAAAAAGTTCGTTGTTTTAAGAGTTTATAAAATATGCAAACGAGTTTTTATTTACATGTTTTTTCTAGCTTTACATTGCTTCTTTAGCTTTTTTAATAAATCTCTACCTTGCTTCATTTGGATTTCATCCCCACTATTAAGTAATGCATTAATGAGGCCCTTAGCAATATTATCACTACAAATGAAAAAGTCAGTATAAAACAAAGAAAACGAATAAATATTTACTGTAAAAGAGTATCTTCTACTGTTTCTTCTTGCTCTCTCAAATTAACCTCTTCAAACCCAGGATAATTTGGTACAAGATTAAAGTGACGTAGTTCAAATCCACCCAAGAGATCATTATCAGTTGGATCTCTAAATGCCAAAGTTCCATAGTCGTCTGACATTTGTTCAAACTCATCATCCTCGTCTTCATCAGGTAAGTCGGGTCCCAAAAGGTCGCTAAGATAATTTGCATATCTAGGTTGCCCTGTTATTGTCTCTCTTTCATCATCATCATCATCTTCTTCTTCCTCATCCTCATCATCATCCTCATCATCATAAATATTGTCATCATTGTCATCATCATCATCATCATCATCATTTATATCCATATAATCACTATCATCCTCACTATCATCCTCATCCGATATACTGTCTAATAAACTAAATCTGACAGCGCGTTTAATTTCTTTATTGAGTTGATCGTCCTCTGGAACATAATCTTCGTCTTCACTGTCTTCTTCAGAATCTTGTTCGTTTTCTTCTTGATCGTCATTATCACTTGAAGATACATGCTCTGGTCGCATTAATGTAAGATATTGAAGATAATCTTCATCTTGTTCCTCCTCTTCATCAAATTCTGGTTGACTCATCTTTATTAAATTTCCTACAATTTGTATAGCGCTTTTTTCCATTATGTTAATAAATCATATTCTATTGCTTTCTTATTTTTGGCTCATTACTTTGTTCCAACCACTGTGAATGTTGCAGCATCCTCAGGAAGAAGAACGTGTGATAATCTCTGAGTTTCGACCTATACAGCATGTCAACAAAATTTGTAGTTGCTCAAATATTATTTTTACCAAATCTTTTTGTAAAACGCATAATGCATAAGCATTATTTCTTACTTTCACTTGAAGTACAGTTCTTCCTGGTTTAGATTGATTGACTAAAGTAGCCTTTTTTATATAATTTTGAGATGGAGATCAATATGGAAATTATTAGACATACGTGGCTTAATTGAAGAGCTCCTTCATTAGGTACTGAAAAAGATTCACCAGGAGCTATAAGCGTACCTATAAGTACATTAATTATTAGCCTATGCTTTTTTATTAGTGATTGGATTTACTCGCCCCAGATAGAAGACATGCTATTATATGACAAGTAGAAAAAAAGTACTGAATTTTTTTTTTTTTTTGAGCATAATTGTAGTCACAATAAAGCACTTTGCGCCACTTAAAATAAGCTTTTTATTTTTTTCTTTGTAACTGACAGGAACAAACTTATTTTACTGATTTGCTAGGCTTAAAAACGTACTCGGTTTTCTCAATATATTTGATAAATTAAATTAACAGTGCGATCTGAATAACGGTAAAGACAGGTTTACAAGCGAAAACCAAATAAAGTACGAATTTCAAATATGAGCAGAATGATGCAAAATAAAATCCGTTGCAATAGAATTGAGTACTACCAAAAAAAGTAAAGAATTATAAACTTGAGAAAACAAAAGTACATAATGAATTAAACATAATCCAATAGTCTATACTGACAACAATACTATAGTTTGGATCAACCGTCGTTTTTAAGCTTCTTGTGCATAATACAATTAAATGAAAAGCTGCGCATCAAAATTGAGAACAAGCCATGAATTTTCAACAGAAAAATTGATGCTTAGAGAAAGAAATATGAATAGTCAAATATGATTAAGCATGGCGCATGCATAAGTGAAGAGATAGAGTATATGGATTATAGGTCAAATTCATAAATCTATGAAAAAGCCATAAGCTAATGCAATCAATGAAGTGTAAAAGCGTTTCATTAGATGCTTAGGATAAATATAACCTCTTTAGACTCAATATGAGTTCGTTTACTCTATAAAAAAATTATAATTAATTTCAAGCTTGTTAAAACTTAAGGTTTTATTGTCAAGTTATAATGAGGGGTTTGATGGTCTGACAAAAGGGAACATATTGCATTATTCAATTTTATAATAAATATACTTTATAGCAAGCAATTTTTTGTTTTTGCTGTCGCTGGATTTCTCAATTAGAGTAAAGTTCATCTGTAAAATATATTGAACGCACCGTCGTCCACATCAGATCCAGTTTTGCTATTGTTGAAACATTTTCTGATAAAGGATGCTATTAATTTTCTTCATTGTTCTTTCATAGGGTTTAAAAAAGGTAAATATGGATGCAATTAGGCATAATTATTGCCTGTTTTGTTGACATTTTCTTTAAATTCATTAGAATAGTGGGTGGAAGCAATGTCTACGGCTAGATTACTTTCTTGTATTTACTACACTGCAAACTAACCATAATAAAATGGTCATTTGACTAACATAGTTTACAAAATTATTTACTCCAGTTTTAACTTCAAACAACAAAGAGTTTGAGAAACTCTGTACTCGATAAAATGGGATGATAGCTTTACATAAAAAAATCCTTTTTAAGCTCATAACGTCAGAAAGTGGGACGAATTGTTTAAAGAAAAATTACTTTCAGTTGAATATGAAACATTTCTTTACCAAGTATTGTAGCGAAAATCGAGTTATGAGTGAGACGGTCTATAACAATGCAATTCACAAAATCAGCAAATTCAGGGCCGATATACCTTGTAAACATCGGGTTGCAGAAGAAAGAGGTATAAATTACTTAGTAAGCCTAAAGACGATCATAACAAGTATTCAACTGCAGAAAAGTTTGTTTTTAGATATTGTACTTAAGGAAAGCTCCGAAATGTTGGTATAAATTTAACTCAAGAAAAATCAGTGAAGACAAAAAACTTGTCAAATACTTAAGCCGTTTTTCTTGCTCGCTTCTAACTTTAGAGATCATCAAGACTAATATAACTACAGTGTTGAAATGAACAATTTGTCAAGAAAATTTAAAGCAAAGACTCAAGAGAGTCTATGAAGTCACTGCCAATGGCAATGAATAGCAATCTGAAATAAATTGTATGATCCACTGCTCCTGAAGATACATATTGCTTAAAAGCATTTTTCTAAAAGACGTCGATATTAACATAAATCATAAAGCTCAACTTGATTGTGTCATTTTTTTAGATCTTTTCTTGTAGTTTCACCGCCACTTTTTTAATTGAATAACCAAGTCTTTCTCGTTTTAAATGCAAAGAATTTGCGTTTATTTTCAATTTTTTTTCTTGGAGAAAGCGGTATGCATGGATCTATACTGTATCTTTTCAGTACAAGAGTCGAAAGAAACACTTGATCTACAAACAAAAAGAGAAAAAGCAATTTAGATAATACTTGATGAGTTTATTGAATATTCACAAAGTTAATATTTCATGTAATTGAAATTATAAACATGTGTATGAGGTTCAATTAGGGTTTTTTTTGTTACAAACCATGACCATATCTATGAGGTAATTAAAAAAATAACCTTGTTTTTCTTCAATGTGTATAAATAGTATCCATATTCAATACGGCGAATGAGTTGACACTATTTTGTGTTCTCCATATTTACTGTTATAGGTGAGTAAGCGCTTCCAGTAGGGTATATTTTGGTCTTAAAATGTAACTGATACTGAGAAATATGACTCCTTGCCCTTATGCTTATTGTATCGTAGCTCTAAGTAATTAGCCGCGCTTCAGAGAAATAAAAGTGCTGAAAAGCTTACATATGGTACATATCAATGTAAATACATAATGCGAAGAGATATTAACTTTTTAGCGATTAAGCGCTTGTAGTCCAGGTCATTCAAGTCAAATGTGTTTCTGTTTGCGCAAGTTTTCTATTACGAAAATTCAATAATAAATAATTTTGAAATCATCCTTATTTTGTCTAATAAAAATCTCAAATTGTCTCAAAAATGATTCATTACACTTTATAAGACTCCGTCAGTTTGTATATATAAAAAAAAAAAAAAACTATCTTTTTCTTTTTCAAGCTGAAAATATTGTGTCTATAAAAAACAGTTTCTTTTAAGCGGCGCGAAATTCTTATGCAAAAGTCAATGTACGCCATTCTCTTTAAAAAAGCAAGACAACCAAAAGTCAATCTTTATTAATCTTTTTTTCCAAAAAATAAAATACACATAAAAATAAAAGCCATTTTCTCTTCTTTTCGTTCTTTCCCTTTTTTATATAAAAAATGACGACCAACAAAAATAGAAGAGGCAGACCAAAAAGAACAAACGGTATTCTACAAAAAGAAAAACAAGCGAATGGCTCAATCTTATCTCAATCAAGATACCCCGACCTTGACATCAAACAACCTTTAATCATCCACAAAGTACAGCCTGAAGTACCAGAGATTGGTTCTCCCGTCTTTGTAACGCCACCACCTAGTTTCGAGGAAAACCAAATGCTGGAAAAGGCACAAGAAGAGAGAAACAAGGAAAAGACATATGAAACGCATCATTTAAGACAGGTGGATCATTCTCGTTTGCCTAAAGTTAGTTTTACAACATGTGAGCCTGAAGAGATCCTTGAACGTGGTGATTCAAATTTAAACACGAGCTATAGCAGACCTGAAAATCACTATATACGTTATAACGAACCAACAGAAGAAGAGCTGTATGAAACAGTAGAATACGATATGGACGAAATGGACAGAGCCTGGTTGGACATGTACAATCAAGAAAAAAAAAAGGACCACAGAACTGATGTCACTTCTTTCCTGTTTGAGTCTATTATGGACAGATTAGAAAAAGAATGGTACTGCTTGATTCAAGGCGTCTCAGGTCCCTCAACTGAAGATGTGATTTTACCTGAAGACTCTGCGTGTGCTGTATGTGATGATACAGAGGTTGAAAATAGTAACGCGATCGTATTTTGTGATGGTTGCAACGTCGCTGTACATCAAGATTGTTATGGTATTCCTTATATTCCAGAGGGACAGTGGCTCTGTAAGAAATGCCAGATTGCGCCTAATGAACCTGTATCCTGTATATTCTGCCCAAACAAAGACGGTGCATTTAAACAGACAACAGACGACCTCTGGGCTCACTTGCTTTGTGCGATCTGGATTCCTGAAGTCCGCTTGAAGAACACGGTGTATATGGAACCAATCGATTACGTAGATAAGGTACCCAAGGGTCGTTGGAGACTTACTTGCTGTATCTGTAAGAAGAGACAAGGCGCCTGTATTCAGTGCGATAACAAACACTGTTTTTCTGCTTTCCACGTCACTTGCGCTAAGGCAGCAGGATTGTCAATGAAAATGAAGCTGCAGACAACCCAGAATGGTGGTATCATTCTCAACGCTTATTGTGATAAACATACACCTAGAGAATATGAAGAGTCAAATGAAGAAAATGAATATCAAATAGTTCAAAGTGGTGCGATTGAAAGGTCAGTACAGCGCGGTCGCGGCAGAGGACGAGGACGCGGACGTGGTCGTCCAAGCACAAGGGCAATTGTACCAGTTAGTTTTGATGTTCCTTCAAACAAGGTGCTACGATCAAACCAGCATCATTATATCACAGGAGCACCTATACCTCCCAATATTACCTTGGCTAAAGTTGATAATATTCCTTGTCTTCAAATATCGCCTATCAAGAAAAAGTCTCAATTGGTAACTGCGATTGCTCATTATTGGTCATTAAAGAGAGAGTCAAGAAGAGGCGCGCCTTTATTGAAACGTTTGCAACTTGAAGTAAGAATTTTTTTTTTTTGGATTTGATTAAGTTAATAATACCTTTTATAGCCTTGGGCTGTTACAAATATTATTGCTCAAATTAATGGTAACAAACAACTTGTATCAGCAAAGAAGGAGGTAAGAGCAAAGAAAAAAGCAGATATATATATAAATATATTTTCGAATTTAAACTGAAATTCTTTAAAAGTTTATAAGCGATCTTAGGGAAAATTTGGATAAGGTTCGTATGTTGACAGAACAAGTTCAAAGAAGAGAGCGTTTAAAGTTGGAGAGAATAAGACGACAAAAAGAATATGTAGAAATGATCTTGTACCCTCTCGAGCATGTCATTCGTCCCGTGTTGGATCAACTTATTGAAATTGATGAAAACGAATTCTTTACAAATCCAGTGACTCCCGAAGAAGCTCCTGATTATGCATCCATTATTGATAAGCCAATATGCTTTTCTATCATTCAGCAAAAGCTCGAGCGCCATGAATACACCCGGCTGGATCAATTTAAAGAAGATATTCAACTAATATGGGAGAATTGTATGACTTATAACACAACTACTTCAAAGTATTATCGAATTGCTTGTAAATTAAAGAAGGCCTCAATACCACTTTTGGAAGAAGCTGAACAAAGAATAGCTAATTATCCACTAAACCAAGGCACTTTGGACGTATCCCTGGATCCTTCTATATTTGATTACGAGGCAGAGGAAGAGTATATTGAAATAGCAAACGAAGGGGCCAATACGTCAACAAGAGTTGAACCCATAATGTCCAAAGAAGTCTCAACTAAACCAAGAGGAAGCTTTTTTACAAATAGAAGCCACAAATCGCTAGAAGAAACATCTGTGAACACACCTTTCCCTCGCAGACCAGGACGAAAGCGGGTTACTCAAGATACTTCTGAGAACTACACAGTTCGTGAAACAGGTGCGAAACAATCTTCCATTGAAGCATGGATTAGACAAGAATCAGCTGAAAACACAACCAAGAAATTATCCAAGAGACCTATTAGAAAGATGTCTAAGTCGGTAGTTGAAGTACGAGAGGGACCTTCTCTCGTAAAGACTAGTTCCTCTGTTGACAAGATGGTACAAACAGACCACTATCTTTTTTTGTCATTACTGCAGAAATTCCAAACACCTGAAGATATACAGAGACTTGAAGCTGAGCAACAGAAGGACAAAGATGCATATGAAGCATATAAAGCCATGACTTCAGTACAAAATCTTAATCAAGGTATCATCAATGTGGCAGAAGAAGCCCAAGAACCTCTACAAGAGATCATTCAACCCCAAAAGATAATACCCCAGTCTAGTGTAGAGAGTGAACGTGAGAAAGATATAACAAATATAAAAGAAACAAGAGAGGTTGAAACTGACGAAAATGAGGAAGAAGAACTGAATATCATAGGAAACTTACCAACAAAAAGCACCACCACTGAGCCTATGAAGAAAACCTTGGAAAGAAAAGATCAAAAAGATGACCGGACAGTGGGATATCAAGCAAATTATCCATTACCAAATGGATTATTAACAGAGAACATAAACTACCAGGAGATTGAAAGAAGCCCAGAAATTTCCATTGGAACATTGTCATCATC
Organism: Rhizopus delemar RA 99-880; assembly: GCF_000149305.1. NCBI lineage: Eukaryota > Fungi > Mucoromycota > Mucoromycetes > Mucorales > Rhizopodaceae > Rhizopus > Rhizopus delemar. The sequence goes on along the minus strand of NW_027137827.1, from coordinate 5,441,816 downwards.
AGAATTAAGTAGCAACCAAGAGCAAAGCACAACTTCACAGTCGAACGAATCATCAGATCAAGTGAAGCAAGAGCGATCAAGGAATAATAGTAGTAGTGGTAGTAGCAGCAGATATAAAAAATACGAACGCGGTCCTATGAGAGCCACACGTAGTCATGGTCCATCATCAGCTGTTGAGGAACTCAAAAAACGAAAGCGAATGACAAAAGAGATTGAAATGTTATACAATTCTGTAGCATACATGGAACGACCTGTTGAAAAGTTCAAGGCAGATAATTCGAAACCTGCTCCTGTAGGTTGGGTTTATGTTGAAAGTGACGATGAAGATGGGGCAAAGTCTGGAAGTGAAGAGGTAGTAGAGGAAGTACCCAGACCATATAAAAGATCTGGCAAAAAAAGAAAGATTGAACAGGCGTCACTAGAAGAATTTGAAATAGGAGAGGTTGTTTGGGCCAGAGTAAGTGGATATCCCTCACATCCTGCAAGGGTACGGTAAAACTTCCATAATGAATAGTACTTACTGTTAACTTTTTCATCTTAGTTCTTGAAAGAACCATCAAAAAAATCAAAGTTAGTTTCACCAAAACCTAATACATATGTCTTGGTGGAATTCCTTAAGGTCCCTGATAATCATAAATGGTATATAGTAATAGTAATATAAATTTACCAAAACTCATAAAGTCAATAGGGGCTGGATTTTACCAAATAATATTTCCAAATTTGGCGACACAGAGATAGACAAGACAAAATTAGCTGAGTGTCTAAAAATAAAAGGAGCAAATAGAGCGGTTAGAATGCAAGAAGCAAGAGAAGGTTATCAATATGCTTGCTCATTAATAGGTAAAAAGGACAGTGAAGCTGTTCTCGATAATATATTCAATGAAGCCAACCTCTCAGCAATTAAAAAGAAAAAAAGCAACCCAAAGAAGAAGTAAACCTTACGGATCCACTCCCTTTCCTTCTTTATTCCTTTCATGCTGCACAATCATTTGTATAGTATTTTGTTTTGTATAAATTTCCTCCTCACATTTTTTAATAATAAATATGATACACACATATATAAAGATATATATTTTATGTTAAACGAGCATTGCTTGAGCGCTTAATCTTTTTATCTTCTCCTTTCTCCTCCGCAATCTTCTTCATAATGGTTAATTTACCAACTGCATTTGCTTTAACAGACATCTGTCGTTCAATGCTATTATTGATTTGTGCAGTTAATTTCTATAAAGAGAAGAAAGTGTCAATTATCATGTTTCTTCAAATAAAGTAATTCTTACTTTATCTAAGGCTCTCTTTTTTACTAAAGCAGGTTGTTTTGGTGCAATCTTTCTAGCTAAAAAACTGTAAGTACCAAGTTTAATAAACTCAAATAATACTTTACCTCCTTTCTTTGTTATCCCCTTCTTCTCTCTTGCTTTCTTGTCTTTGCCTTTCTTTAATTTTAATGATCCTTGAGCCATATTGAAATAAAATGAATAAATTAAAACCCAATTCCAACTTTTTATTTATGCTAGTTGCCTCAGCCACTTATAAGCCACTAAATCAACCCAATACTTCAAAATTTTCTCTTTTTTTTTTCTTTTTTTTTTTAGCAACTCTTCATTAGCTTGTATTTTTTTTTTCTGGAAAGAAAATATTAGCACATCAACTTTTTTTTATCAACACACACAACACTAAAAAAAAAAAATAGAATAATGGGATTTGAAGGACGTGGTGGTAACCGTGGAGGTAGAGGTGGTGGCCGTGGTGGATTTGGTAAGAACAAAGCAACATTCATCAATTTTATTTTCTTTGGATCTAACTGATTTCAAATAGGTGGAGGCCGCGGCGGTGCTTCTCGTGGTGGCGGTCGTGGTGGAGGCCGTGGTGGTTTCGGTAAGATGAACTAAAAGGAAATACGCTCAAGTTTTGAACTAAAACATATCAATAGGTGGTGGCCGTGGTGGAGGTCGTGGCGGTGGAGCCCGTGGTGGCGGTCGTGGAGGACCTCGTGGTGGTGCCAGAGGTGGCCGTGGAGGCCGTGGTGGTGCTGCCGGAGGCGCTAGAGGTGGTGCTAAGGTCATTGTTGAACCTCACAGACATGCTGGTATCTTCGTTGCTCGTGGAAAGGAAGATCTTTTAGTTACCAAGAACCTTGTTCCCGGTGAATCCGTTTACGGTGAAAAGCGTATTTCTATTGATGGACCTGAAGGTACAAAGATCGAATACCGTGTATGGAATCCTTTCAGATCCAAGTTAGCCGCTGCTGTTCTTGGTGGTGTTGATCACATTCACATTGCACCTGGTAAGAAGGTGCTTTACCTTGGTGCTGCCTCTGGTACCTCTGTCTCTCACGTTGCCGATGTCGTTGGACCTGAAGGTGCTGTCTATGCTGTCGAATTCTCTCACCGTCCTGGTCGTGATTTGATCAACATGGCAAAGAAGAGAACCAACGTTGTTCCTATTATTGAAGATGCTCGTCACCCTCAAAAATACCGTATGCTTGTCCCCATGGTTGATGTTATCTTTGCTGATGTTGCACAACCTGATCAAGCTCGTATTATCGCATTAAACGCTCACAACTTCTTAAAGAACGAAGGACACATTGTTATTTCTATCAAGGCTTCTTGTATCGATTCAACAGTAGACGCCGCCACTGTATTTGCTCGTGAAGTGAAGAAACTTCAAGAAGAAAGAATTAAGCCTCAAGAACAACTTACTCTTGAACCTTATGAAAGAGATCACGCCGTTGTTGTTGGTAAATATGTTCGCTTCAAGTAAAAAAAAATGATGGTACGCTGTGTGCTTTATTTAGAAATTTTTTTATTCTTTCTGTAAATAATATTGAATCAAAAACCATTTCAGTAATTTTTTTCAAATCTTTTTTCTTTGGTGGAATTTTTCTACATTTCTGATCGAGAACACTGATGTGCCTCCTTTTTATGTTAGTAGTGAAGTAATGAATTAGCAAATATTTTATCCGATCGTAACAGTTTGCCATCTCGGTGTTTAACTGAACATAGAATAGGACAGTAGTGGTAGCCACGTACAAAATGCTTCATCGCCACTTTGCATTGTTCGTACACTTTATTTATAGGTTATTAAAAGCATGAGTAACACGTGCTCTCCTTATTGAATGCTCTGTATAATGCCTAATGCTTGTCTCATAACTAAAAGAATACGTCTTTGATGATAATTAAGACTATACTCTGTGTCATGTAAAAGAGAAAACAGAGACACTTTATGTAATATCATAACCTGATGAAATTTTAATTATAGTGTTATCTTATTTACTTGATCCATTTTGTCAACTTCTACTTGTACCAAGTCTCTCGAGTCTTTTAAGACTTTGTGTAGATGAAGTACCAAAATAATTTTACTACTACTTTCTTGGCCAATAAACTCTTTTGGCTGAGGTAACCCTTTCGCAATGTCTACAAGTAAAAAGAGTGAGCTTGTTATTAGACGCCAATTATCATCCTTACTGTCAAACGCGCGTAATATCTGTGGACCAAAGTGAGGAAAGGCTCGAGCGAGATGGACAAAGCCTGGAATAGCTTGAACAAGAGCTTCAGAAGGCATGCAGGTAGGTGAAGGATGTCCTTCTTTTGTGATAGGAAAAGCGATTTTCATTAGACGTGGAAGTACATATTTCTCGGCTGTCATCAAACTTGAAGAGTGTTTATGTTGGTATAAAAAAATATCGGTATCTGCTTTACTTACTAGTTTTCCAGTGGGTATTTTTCACAAAGATAGCAAGCCAAGAGTATACCAAACACTTGCTTATCTACCTGTGGTTGTCTAGTTAACTCTGGGATAAAGCCAAGTACAATATATAATGAAGGTATTAGATCAACCACGATAGGAATCAGCTCAGTAGAGTATGTTTGAAAATGTAATATTTTGGCAAGGATCATTTCGCGATCACCATCAATAAAAATAGAGTGTATAAAACTACAAATCAACCTTCTTGATTTTTCTAAACATTCTAGTAAAACAAAGCAATTTATTATATGGTTTCCTTCTATGTTATATTTTATTACCTTTGTTATTCTTATCTGTGGGTGTTTCTAGGCAAAGTTCGAGGAGGAGTTGAAGCATAGCTGTATCCTGAGCATTTGTTAAAGCCAATACATTACGAGAATTGAAATGAGTGTGCTAAGTATGAAAGTCAATTTTAATCACAATTTTTTCTTCTTCTCGTTGTTTACATTGGTTTGCTTAGAATAAACTGAATGATATCTTTTCCATATGCGATGTTTAGATGTTGTGCGCAAACAGGTTAATACCTAATAAAAATAAATTTAAATATCCTATTGTTATTAAAAAACCTTTAAAGCCTTACGTGCAGCCATACGGGCAAGATATATTGAGATCTGAACACGCGTTCATCGCATCTGAACACTATTCGAATATCCTGTATTAAATCATATAGGGTATGATTCCTATATTATTAATGGAATGTCAATAAATCCCAAGTGAACAAACCATGTACTTTACTCTCCTGTCAATCCGTTAATTGTCATTACCCATAGGCTATGTGGTATGATACTATTAAGTGATTCCCATGCAGAAACAAAGCCCTCCGCTATCCTAACATCTAGCCTACAACAATATAGATGTTAAAAAAATATTGGCTATATAACATTGCATTTATTTCGTTTCTTACTTTCTATCTAAGCAGAGTGGTAAAAATATTGATAACATGCAGTTTGCGTAACCTTCGATGGCAGTGATGGGAGCATATTCTAGTTGAGACAGTACTAAGAAACTGTATAAGTTATTCAGTACACAAGACATGGTATCCTATCGGTGCTTCTTAAAAATTTACCATCAAGCACATGAGAGTGATTGGTGTCATGTTGGCTAAAAATGAACTCTAACTGCTCAAGATTCACCTTTTTCATATTTCCTTTCCTAAGTTACTTTTTAGCTTCTTTTCGACTGAAAATAGCGCGTACAAAGTACCTCCTTTTCATCTCTGTATCCCATAACATATCCATCTCTTTTCCTTCTTGGATCAAAAAGCTAGAAACTTCAAATAATTCTGGAAACAAATTGGCTGAAACAGCAAGCATATCTGAATATATTGCTTTATAAGCCTCTCCTTCTTGATAAGTTTCGACGTGATTTAATATGTACTTAATTGGAATTTGATCTAATAATTCTGCTGAATACTCTATAAATTTCAGAAGTCAATATTGTTAATTTGGTTTCTTTTTTATGCTTTACCTGTTTGTTCTACAGATGAATTTGCTGCAAGCGCCATGTGTTTAGGTTCGGTTCGGCAACTAATAAAATAATCGTTGTGAATCAATACGTAGAAAAGCAAAAGTGTTTGTGTTGCAGTAATTTCATTATAATCGCGAAACTCTTCAAGAATAACGTCTTCTGGAATCTTTTTTACTTGATCTATAGTAAATGTGCTGGATTATCCCATTAATACACGATCAGGAATCCAATTATGCTCCTCGAATGTACCTCATTGCAAATTCATTTATAATAAGACTAAATTTTGGGTGAATGGGTAAGGTTGCTTGTCTCATGTAATCAAGCAGCCATAATTGATAATCAATATTATAGAATACTCGTCCTTTCAATAGCTGATAGAAAGAATCTAAGCTAGGCGTTTTCTTATTGTTCATCTACAGAAGAAAAATTACAAAAATGTCCTTTTATTACTATTTGTAAATACTTTCTTTTTCGTTGAGTACCGCTTTTTATAGTCACACTATAACTACGTGCAGCAAATAAAAATCAATTTAAAAAAAAAAATCTGGCATAAGATACTCAGAATGTAAAAAGTGGAACTAAATCCTTAGGACTTGTAACCTTTATCTTCTTACTGTATCAATTCATAGCGAATTTTATATAGAACGAAAAATTTCTGTCCCTTCCTTGAGCTTCAGATAAGTGGTTATGCTCACCTTAGTGTTTCTAACTTCAAGATAAACATGACCATACAAACGCCTTCATCAAATAGAATGATAGAAAATCAAAAAAGGGAAATATACTTTAATGATCAAATTAAAAACATTAAAATAAAGCATGCTTTCTGGAGCTTGAATCTTTATTGACAGTAATATGAAAAAAGACTAAATGATTCCATTTAAGATATGACACAGCAAGATTTCTCTGGTAGACGTTGTTCTCTACGATGAACTGCTTAGTATTTTCTGGTTAATTATAAGCATATTTAAATATTTACTTTGTGTAATAGGTGGGATATGTGCACTTTTTGTAGCTTGTGATCTGATCTATTATCCAATTGTCCATGTCTTTGATGAATAAAAAAGAAAGAATATTCACGGAGAAGAAAGGACACATTTATATTCAATTTGATATGTTGTCAGTAAATGACACATTGTTTATCTTGTCTATATTTTATGAGAAATTTTTGACAAAGAGCAGCTATATTTTGAGACCGATCAAATGATTTAGGTTAGCTTCTTTAATCATACAAGTTCAGGTGCTGTTTAACTCTTTAAAAACATTATATCTCATTAAAGGCTAGAATGATATTTATCTTTTATTTTATTTCATCGTGTAGTCTGTATTATCTGTAGTGTCTTTATTAATATGTAGCTTTTAAAGACATTTCTATGTTGTTTACCATATATAATATCGATTAGTGTAATGCTAGAGCCTTTTTCAATGAACATATAATTCAATCATAATGACTCAAGCTTTCACTTTTATCATTTCTATCTTCACAAATACTACTGATTCTTTGTTATCGTAGGATTGGCTTTGTGGTTATTAGTGTAAATGACAACAGTACAGTTTTTTACAAACACTCAACAGCAAGGACCGTGACATAGTAACTAATGAAAGGATACGTTCCTTATTTTTGCAAGATTAAAAATAAAATCTTATAGAATGCCAGTCAATTCTTGACGGCCTGAACGTTTCAGTTTTTTTACAGATGATATGATTCACTTTGTCAAGGTATTATCTGTCTTTGATACAATATCCAATAACAGGCTTTACTTTAAACCGGAACTCTTTGATGAAAATTAAAAATAAGGAACATAGTAGAAGATACATGCATATACATCCTCTTTCTTCAATTAGAGATTTTCTAAAGTGCTTGTATGAATAAGTATATCATTCATTACTAGACCTTCTCACTAATGGTGATTTTATCTTGGTGCGCTGGCTAACTCCAAATGATTACAAACATAACTATCTTCTTCTGTCTCGCCAGAAAGAAGGGCTTTTCTTTTTTCTTCTCGAAAAATAGCATGATAAATCAAAAATATTTTATAAACACTTTTTATTATTACTATCATTATTAAATCATAAAGCGTATCTTCTTCTTCTTTTTTCAACAGTTAATAAACCTATGATAGTAAAGTCAATAATTGAATTTTTATAAAGTAAATATTGATGAGAGAAAGGAATGAATTTCAGCTTTACATACGTCAGCACAAGTCAATCGCCCAGTTTTCTTTTAACTGTAACGATGCCTCTATAACGATGACGACTCTTCCTTTATTATTTGATGCACGTCATTTTTATTCATAAATCCATTCCTTCCTCTCTTTCTCACTCTCTTTTCCCTTCTCCTCCTCTCCTTATAAAAACTAAAAGTAAAATAATACTTACCGTAAGAAAAAAGAGCAATAAAGAGCTACCTACAGCGAATAAAAGATAGAGAAAAAAAAAAAAAAAAGAGAAAAACTTAAAATGAGGGAGTATTTATAGAGCAATCTTACTACTATATACTAAATTTGAACAGTATCCTTCTGTTTTTTCTTTGTCCTTTATTAGCGTCACAGAGATGAACATAAACAGGATATTCCACTGTCACCAGGAAATATTAAACTATATTACTGAACATTCTGTAAAGTAGAAAATCTCCAGATAAATCATGCAGTAGTACAATCCATTGCCGCAGCCATAGAATGTTCAGTAATATAGTTTAATATTTCCTGGTGACAGTGGAATATCCTGTTTATGTTCATCTCTGTGACGCTAATAAAGGACAAAGAAAAAACAGAAGGATACTGTTCAAATTTAGTATATAGTAGTAAGATTGCTCTATAAATACTCCCTCATTTTAAGTTTTTCTCTTTTTTTTTTTTTTTTCTCTATCTTTTATTCGCTGTAGGTAGCTCTTTATTGCTCTTTTTTCTTACGGTAAGTATTATTTTACTTTTAGTTTTTATAAGGAGAGGAGGAGAAGGGAAAAGAGAGTGAGAAAGAGAGGAAGGAATGGATTTATGAATAAAAATGACGTGCATCAAATAATAAAGGAAGAGTCGTCATCGTTATAGAGGCATCGTTACAGTTAAAAGAAAACTGGGCGATTGACTTGTGCTGACGTATGTAAAGCTGAAATTCATTCCTTTCTCTCATCAATATTTACTTTATAAAAATTCAATTATTGACTTTACTATCATAGGTTTATTAACTGTTGAAAAAAGAAGAAGAAGATACGCTTTATGATTTAATAATGATAGTAATAATAAAAAGTGTTTATAAAATATTTTTGATTTATCATGCTATTTTTCGAGAAGAAAAAAGAAAAGCCCTTCTTTCTGGCGAGACAGAAGAAGATAGTTATGTTTGTAATCATTTGGAGTTAGCCAGCGCACCAAGATAAAATCACCATTAGTGAGAAGGTCTAGTAATGAATGATATACTTATTCATACAAACATCCTAGTTCCTATCTGATTTATTTTTCCTCTTAACTTGAATCAACTAGCCTATTATGATATAGTTGCTTACATCTGGAATCAAGCTCATAACTTGTATCTTTAGCAGTTGTATCTAAGTGCATGTTCTTCATTCAATTGCAGAATCGACAAAATAAAGAAAAGATGAAAATGGACTTTTCATTACTCTACTATTTTATATAAAAGCATTGTCATTTGTTGTAACATATTCCTAGTGTTCTAAAGTTATCTTGTACTATTTAACTACTAGATGTTTGTGTATATATTAAATTTGTTAAATATTATGACCTTGAAGCCATTATTCTTTTGATGGTTTACACACTTACATATCAATAAAAGCGCTATATTCCTAGCTATAGATTCATTTTATTTAGCTGCCAAAAAAAAAAAAAAAAAAAAAAAAAAAAAGTATCTTGATTGCAAATAAGCTTTTTTTATATAACAGTAAGCTTATTAGGAAACTTGTAAAATCAAAGACAATCATATAGCCCATTCTAGACTATTCACAATCAATTTTATATGGCCACTTTCATACTTTATTGTACTACATTTTGCCTCATAATTATTATAAGTAAAAAATGAGAAAAGATGCTTCATTAGAACTAATCAAGTGTGCAATATTTGGTTTGCTGTCATATATCAATTACTATTAGTTTTTTTTTATTAGCCTCCAAAATATTTGCATTAACTACTTAATTTCTTTAAATGCACCAATAAAGTAATTTATAAAAGTATATCAAAGCTCTACAGACATCTTCTACTTCGCTGTATTACTTCTATTTTTTCAGAATTTTGCTAGCGTCTTGTTCATAACGTGCTAAAGGCTATTTAGAACCTAAATTGTATTTCCGGTCCGGATCTTCAATAGTGTATCGGACACAAGAATATCGAGCTCCGAACATGGTAAAGAGAAAGGATCAAGCTCACAATGTATTATTTTCCTCCTCTAATCCAATATGGTATGTTTATCAATCTAACAGTTCATCATCATCTCTCCTGCTTCAATATACTCTCTCTCTACTCTGCATAATTTCGACTATTCAGCACAATACATAGATGACATAAAATACAATCTATTTTATAATAACGAATTAGTGGATGGATGAATTTTGGAGAAGTATCAATGAATTGAAAATTTCAGTAAAGCAATTTTTGACAGAATATATTTTAAAGCAATGGATGGATAGGATTTGATATATTTAACAACCAAACAATATGTAGAGAGAGAAATATGGGCAATGATGATTACACATTTGAGATGAATGGATGGAATTAATGTATAATTTGAATAATAGGCTAAAAAGGACGTTGCTGCTAAGCCTAGCTCATCATCTGGTGGAAAGAAGGCCAAGAAGAAGTGGTCTGCTAAGAAGGTCAAGGACAAGGCCAACAACTTGGTAATTCTCGACAAGCCCACCTACGAACGTTTGTTCAAGGAAGTCCCTACCTACAAGCTCATTTCCCAATCTGTTTTGGTTGATCGTCTTAAGCTTAACGGTTCCTTGGCTCGTATCGCTATTCGTGAACTTGAATCTCAAGGTTTAATCAAGCCTATTTCTCGTCATCACGCTCAAATAATCTACAGTAAGTGAAAGAAACAACTTCGATTTTTTTTTCCGTTGCTAATGGATTCCCTATAGCTCGTGCCACTGGTGATGAAAAATAAACTTTTTTAAAATAAAAAGAAATAAATTTCATCAATTATCTGTACATTATTCTCCAATACTTGCTTTTTACAATTACAGCGCTCCAAAGCTTCTGTTGCTTTTCTTTTTTCTTCAGTTGGGACGACTTAGACTTGATTAAAGAAAGATCTTGACATGACAAAAAACGCGATACATGTCTGTGCAGTCACTTATTGACTATCCTTGGAGATTATTTTTAAAGAAAAAAGAAAAATCTAGACGACAAAAAACACTAGAGACTGTAGATACGATCCGGGCTTTTTATTAATAAAACAGTGTATTCTCAGGACACTCTTTCCAATAGTTCTTGACGTATTGAGTCCAAACGGTATTGGTAGTGTAAGGTGAGATGGTTGTGTTTGAAGTCCATGATTGACCAGTCAAATTAGCCAGTACACCTTTCAACTGATGATCAAAGAAATCAAGATAATAAATATCAACCAGTCTTGAATCATCTTCATCCTTAGGTAAATCAGAACCAACAAATGCAGGGGCTGGATAATATGGAATAGGGGTATGAAGCGTATCATCACCTGCAGTAAAAAAAAGAGGTTTTAGATTTGTCAATATCAAAGCAAATTCTCTTTTTACCATCAGTTCCATAATCATCTTTTGTGACATAGCCTGGTGTAAGCTGAACTGAACTGTCAAGAGTATAAAATGATTGATGGAATTCTTGAGACAGAATAATTGACCTCTTCTTCATTTCTCCTTCACGATTCAAAACGGGCAGCAACTTGCGAGCAGTAGACAAGGGTACATTGTCAATACGATAAAATGCATCTTCAAAAGGAGACAGTTGGTACATGTTACTGAGTGTAAATGGACCTTGATAGATATCATAACGTACACCACCAGAGTTATACAAAAAGTAGGGCACATTCTTTCTATTTGTATCTGCTATAGTCTTTGGTAAGACCTCTTGAGTGATCAAACGATAGACACTTGACTCATCCGTCACAGGCACAGATTCGAGCGGGTAGGTCTTGGGTGCACATCCCAAATGTTGGGATAAATGAAGCTTTTTACGAAGCTTGGATATCTTTTTTGAAATCTTTTTGCCTACGTGTGTGTCGAATTTTTTGGCTTTTCCGCCGACCGAGTGATAAATGTAGCTAGCCCTGTTTTGGTCCAGGTAACGTCGACTAAAGGTAATATTACCATTTGGCTTGTATATTCCCTATTATATATAACAGTTATCAATTGCTTAATCAAAATAAACGTGCCTTCTTTTTTTTTTTTGCTTTACATCAGCAGAGAAAAAACCAATGGTTTCCATGTATCTGCCAGACTCAATTCCTGCTGCACGACCATCATAGACAGCAAAATCTCTAATATGACTATCAAAAGAAGATAAATTGGTCTACAAAAGTGTACTTCTCTTTTTTTCATTTTTTTTTTTCTTACGTGTGTCCACCCAAAACAGTAATCGGTATTGTTGGATAATAAGCACGAATGGCATTAATGATGGTACGAATTTCTTCAAAACGTATACCAATATGACCAATGAGCGTAATAATATCAGGGGTATGTGCTTTCAAAGACTGCTTAAACCAAGGTTTAGCAATTTCATCTTCTACCATCGTAATAACTGATTTATCACCATTTCCCTTGAAATTAAACAAGAAACCATAGGCAAGAACCCGGGTTCCGAATTCACCTTTAAAGTAAGTGTATTTATTGCTATGAAATGATTAAATTCTTGCTTCTATTTGAACTGCTTTTTTTAATACCCAATTTGTACAGTTTTATTGTTTTGTACGTCCTTAAGATAAACATTCGCACACAAATAACGATCTTTCCAATGTGGAATAAAGTTATCAACTGTATCAATTGTAATCTCGTTGACTGTCCGTACTAGTTAGTTACAATTTTTTTTTAAAAAAAGACAAGATAATACATGCCATAAAGCTCATGATTTCCTATTTATCGTGTTAGTCTCAGTGTCTTTTTCAATAAATATTCAATGTTTACCAATAGTTAAGAGATCATACGGAATTTTTTTTAAAAGCTTTTGTGTTACTTTACCCCTTGGATCGGTCACATCACTTAAACCATCACCTAAACAAATAATAAATAAAAAGAGAAGTTGTATGCATAAGTCCATGAATACCATCGTGTGTGTCACCTGTATCAACGATAAATAAGTCTTTTCCGAGCTTCTTTGCCTTTTCCTTCATTCGAATAACAAAAGAATAAAAATCACCCAGATCACCATTGTAAGAACCTTGAAGGACATGTCCCTTTTCAAAGCCTTAAATTATTATCTTCCTATTGTATTGTTTTACCTCTAGCCAGCCTATAAATAATTATTAAGTCCAAGTAACTATGTGCAATTTATGATTTTTTTGTTACCATGAGTATCAGTTGAATGAATGAAATTGACGTCTCCCCAAGCTAATGGTTTTAACTTTGGTAATTTTGATGTATTGACTGCATCTTTTTGTTGTCTCTTATCAATGACGTGCGCATTAGCTTGAATAAACAGTAGACCTACTATAATTAAAGTAGAATAAAGCATAGTCAATGAATAAAAAGAGGAAAAAAAGCGACTCTCTCCTTTAAATAACGACAAAAAAGAAAAATTTCCCTTGCATCTTGTGTTACAATAAAAGAAAGTCTATTTCCTGAAAGCTTTTTAATAGTTTCATCTGTAAGAAGATTGTATCAAATGATAATAATAGTGTAACGACTTTATTTTATGCAAACAAAAATTGTGTAATACAGTTCATCCATTTTAATCGTATTCTCCGTATATTTAAAGGATAACGAGCATCCTTCAAGCTTATTTGTTATCTAAAGCTCATGATATCGTTGTCATAAACTAAAAAAAAATACTCAAGTTACTATGAATGATAAAATGCCCTTTCATAAAGTAGGATATCTATCAGCAAAAGATGATTTTACTATTTTATTTACGAGATATTTCAATGTTTACTTTGGTTTGTAGTTAAAATAAAACAGTTTACGCTTTAGCAATATTTTAACTTTTCCGTCAAAATAATTATAGACATACGTGAATTTTATGCGTTTATCTAGTACTGTTAAGCATACGCTTCTATTTACATTAATAAAAACTTAGGTGCACGCGTGGTGTCTTTAATACACCTTAATTGCCCATGTCAAATTATAAAGGAGTGCAGGGGAGTCAAAAAAAAAAACACTCTTTGGGATCAAGGGCAATAAAAAAGTAAAAGAGAAGTAAATGAATAAGGAAGGGAAGACATGTCATGGGTATCAGTGTGAGCTCAAAGGCAGCCAGTTTAAGAAACGTCTTTCGGAATAGAGTGGAGGTGAGGGAGGCGATTTTCGATAATGAATTTATCAAGACTTGGGTACCAAAATACTTTTGAACAATAAAAGACGTGCGACGGCGCAATGAATAGGATGAATGACCCGGATGAGTCGTTCAGTGAAGATATTGGAGGTAATATCTAGCTTTGCTTCGTGGTCAGGGTTCTCACAGTATAGCCAATGCAAATTCATATTCAAAATCCAGCATATTTCTAGTAAGTCTTTGCTGATATAAAGTATTTAAGTACTTTATGCTCGGTATAGTGTTTACTCTGGAAAATTAACAAAAACACAAATGATACTAACAAGTATATCATTTAGATAAACCTGTTAAATGTTCTAAAATCTCTATTTTTATTTCATTCATGTCATAACAATATATTAATATCAAACATTGAATCTCATACTGGTGAAGCTAGGTATAGTCGAATTTACCTAGCAAACTAAATGATAAAACCTCATTGTATATCACTTCTTCTCTACCGTTATTATTTTATATATTATCTTGTCTATTCTCATGTTAAAAACGCAAAGTTGAATACATATATTTTTTTTTTTAAATTCCAGCTGGTTTACTCAAATGTGATCAATTGAGCGGAACAACTGTATTTATTTTTTATCTTAAAAATATATGACAGACCACGGTATGTTTGAAATATTTTTCCCTCATCTATTTACACTATTGACAACTAAATAATAAAGCAGGTTCAACTTATACAGTACTTCAAAATGTACCAGTAATGGTTTCGCCTCATTACAGATTACCAAAAAAGGTACTTGAAAAAATCAATACTTATTTTTTATTAACATTATTCGCATAAAAGATTGCCATTGCTTCAGAACTTAAACCAGTTCCAGACGACATCTCACAATTGGTATTAGCAAATATATATATGCATATATAAAGCTCACTGATTTTATATAAATAGGTAGCATATCCCTTTTCTGTAGAAAGGCAAGTGATTGCTGAAGTTGAAGTATCTAGAAAGAAAACTTTAGAAGAAGAGGAGGCTTTGAAAGTGAAGAAAAGCCAGTATGAAGAAGAATTGACAAACAAGCGAAAAGTGGCAGCTAGAAAGATTGCACCTGGATTTTTGGATACGGACACACGTATATTAAAACCAGAACAAAGGTATATTCAAATGCCAGAGTCAACGGAAGAAATGTCGATAACTGTTCAGGAGTCTCCAAGACAGTCTATTTTAGAAAGTGCCAATAGCTTTGATTATCTTAAATTTGAACAAGGTCTTGCACCCGCTGATCCTTGGGATACACCAGAAAATGATTTTGTTGCTTTGAAGTCTGTATTGACTAGTCCTTCTAAAACCAATTACAATAGTAATAGTAATAGTCATCGTACATATATGACTACAGCCTGTCCACCTTATCCACCAAGGCCTTATGTAAAGAACGAAGGAGGTAAAACATAAAATTAATGTATAGACAAACAATTAAGTAATATAAATAGCTTATTGGAACGTTCAAAATGGAGCAGGATATCCGCAACCTCCTCCTCCTCCCCCCTCACAAGGATTATCACCCAAATCTGTGCCAGCTATACCACCAAAGCCATTCAATAACTCACCTTTACCCTCTTCATCCTCTTCGCCCATTATTTCATATTCCTCACCAACACCAGCACCACCACCACCACTACCACCAGTTCCTCCATTGCCTACTAATACAGCTTATGAGCATTTGATTGAAGAGTTAAATAACATGGGATTTACTCGAATACAAGCCATGGATGCATTGGAAAAGAATGACTATGATTTATTAAAAGCAACTAATTTTCTTTTAGATCAAGCATGAAAAAGACACTTGTTTTATTGCAATAAATATACTTAAACTATCTTAGTTTCCCCACCAAGAAAGTAGACCTAAGCCATCTTCTTGTATTGTACACTATGAAATACATACATGTAAAAAAGCTGCTTTTTTTGTATAAAATGAATTATTTATACTGTAATAGAATAAGGTGGTATCTTTGTTGAATTGGCTGCAAAATCGTCCGTAAGATCAGCAGCCGATGGACGTTTTCCTGTTATTCTTGTTGCTTGAGGATGATTTATTGGTGTTACATCTGTAAATTGTTCACGTAATACTCTAACTCGAATTGGTTCCTCAATGTCCATAAACATTTTCTCGCCTTCATAATTCCATATCCAAACCTGTTCAGCAGGATCGCTGGAAAAAGCAGTATGAGATTGCAATATAAATATAGAGTGCGTCTTGTTTACAATTTCGATCCTGGTTGAAGTGCACCTCCAGGAATTAGTATATCATCAAAAAACCCCATAGTTACTATCATAGTTATTGGTCAGTTTTTTCACTGTATTCATACGAACTTTGCTTTACCAACAACGCCTGCAGGCGAACAGCTTTTAATTTTTCCAATTAAAATCTCTCCAATAAATGGTCGAAAGACAACAAGTCTAAATGTCACTATTTTTTTTGTAAATAAAATTAAGAATAGTTTTCTTTTTTTACAATCTACTTGATCGTTATACCTTTTACATAACTACAACCGTCCAAGTATAAAATAAATCCTTCTGAAACATTTAAAATGTCATGAACACAAATACAGTGTCCTACGTCTTGAACTACTTTATTTGCATATTTCTCATTTAGCACGTCTGTGATGGCGTTAATTTTTTCTTTTTTAAAATCATTCGGTACAATCTTGACTATATCTTCTACTTCAGAAAGTACAAACATTGAGGTTTGCCAAAAGATAATGCTTTCAGTGCTAATTTGCGGATTTGTAAAAAGAAATCACGGAGATTAATTCGCATTTGAGTATTTTTCATAACCTGCGTATTTCCTTGGGCTATACAGTTTTTCATTAAAAAAGGTAACGAACATCTTATTCTTCTGTAAAAATGAAAACTAGGAGTATAGAGACAATCTTTTTAATATCGGAACTTTGTTGCACCTAATTCGATGTTAGAGACAGCAGAGACCTATAGTCTATAATGAGGGCTTGCTTTTTTTTATCATAAAATAATTATTTTAATTAATAAACACAGACATAGAGACAGAAGGGTGAGTGATTTTACTTTATTTACAAATAACAAATCTATCATAACGGGCAACACACTTCTTTTTTTTCTTACATGCGTAACTTTTTCTATAATAAAAATATACAACTTTTGATTCTTCTATTAATACATTTAATACTCATTCTTTAAACTTTCTATAATTCTGATGGGTGATGATATTGAGCGAACTGAATGCGTCTATTTAATTTATATTAGAAATTGCTTTTGATTAATAAACAAGTAATTATACCTTCTTTTTGAATCTTCTTAATTCATTTGGTAAGCATGTTGACTTTACATGTTTCAAAGTGACACTCATAATATTAGAGTCATATCTATCCCATGTTTTTACTAGCTTTATAAACTCCTTTTTTGGCCATATAAGGTCTACTGTTCTTTCAATTTGAGAACCTACCAGAGTTATAGTTAGCATAAACTTTTTTTCATTTTTATTCAAATTTACTTGATGGTCTTTTGAATTTGAGTCCAATATAAAAGGTGGTGGTATAGACAGGTGTCACGCTGTTCCTTTGCTCTTTTGTTAAACCCATTTTTCGCATACAATCTTCTTCGGAAGACACGTTGCCTAAAGAAAATGATCTACCATGCAATAAATCATACCCATTGGCAACATACCACTGTTCTTCCTTTGATAAACAATAATTTACTTTTTCAATTCCATTTATAAACGAGTGGGCAATCTCCAACAAATCTAATAATTCTAACCTTAATACCAATTGTCTTATTCGAGATTCTACTAATCCAGACCACTGTAACTGCGTCTTGTGAGATTTTGAGCTGACATTAACTTGCAAATAATGGTTATACATGCAAAAGAAATCAATTGCTTCAAATAAATTTTTCCATACGCCATTACCAAATATAATATTATCTACTACTTCTCCTGCTCTTACAAATTCATTCATCATTATGCTTCTTGTGGAATTGGTGACATTATGTGTAGCACACATAGAAGGAAATCCAGGCGTAATGATAGGCATTCTGTGTGCTTTATCTGCAGGATATATCTAATTTACTTTTTTGTTTAATAAAATGTTACTTTTTTAGAAATAAAACCTTTTGTCCTTCTATTTCTATACCTCTGGGTTCCATTGTCTTGTGTTTACCGGTCCCTCTTCCATTGGCTTTAATAACACAGGCTGTGGCCATTCCCACTTGGACATGATGTGAAAAAACCGCGAAACAATCGAAGCCGTGCATGCGTTGGGATACATTTGACATACTCTGGCTACAAGCATAGCCCATGCAACGCCGCCCAAAAATCCCATCACGTTTGAATAAATTCCTCTCTTCTTTGCCCAAAGCTTTATTGTCCTAAGCGACTCACGGAATACAGACACGCTAGGAACTAACCGTAATATCTCATTTGTCACTCGAGGCCCGCTCACACTTCGAACACATTTTTCTTCAAGTCCAACTAGTAACGAGTCATCCGATAGATCAAGATCCTCTGGTATACTAGGTAATAGTAATCGAGCACAAACAAAATCAATCTACAAAAAAAAAAAAAAAAAAAAAAAAAAGCTTAAATAACTGTCCTGCTTTAACTCATTTTACTTACTGGTATACCAGAAAAATGCATCCTTATCACAGGTACATAAGCTTCCACTACAGACTATTTTCTCGTTACTATCTTTTTTTCGACTTTGTTTCCAAATGACTTACTGTTAGTTCAGTCACTTCAGGCAGTTCATTCAACATATTAAACATGATTGAAAAAAAATGCTCTCTTGTGACATGTTGGGGAAATACGCATAATGTGTCAATGTCTGCGCCTGTAAAGTTTCTATATATCAGCTTTTCAAATTTCTAAGGCCATTGAATATTTACCTGCCCCATGAACGCCAAGCTGGTAACTTCCAAAAGTAAATATCTTTCCTCCAGCACTTCTAGCCACACTTTCTGACAAACCTTGTAACTTGCTCACTTTATAAACAAATTCTTTCACTATTCTGTTCAGCTTGTTTAATACCACAATTCTACACTAAAAGTGGTTAACGGCAAGAGCAAAAGCTACCTTTATAGTTTACCTTTGCTTTGCTTCTTTATCAGTTTCAAATAAGTTATATTCATGTAGCGTTTTGAGAAGATCATTTGTTAGCTTTAGCTCATGTTCAGTCGGCTTATTCAAAGAAACGGGAGCAGTAACACCCCATTGTTGTCTGTTGGTTTGTGACATTTCTTTTTAAAAAGTAGATGAAATTTTAGATGTTGGGAACATTTCTGATAATGAACAAACGTGCTCTGTGACTTTAAGCGGTAATTAAATTATTCAACGGGGTATATAAGCTCAATTGTATACAATTGCAAAAAGGATCAGCGTCTTGTAAGTGGCTTTTTTTTCTTGTATTACTTTTGCTTCTGTTTGCATGCTTTCCCTTTAATGAGATGATACCATGTATCCTGCTCTATTACTGTCCAAATTTTCATTGGCTGTTGATCAAATAGTCACATCACATTGCTGCATTAAAACGAATTAGGGTTAAACTTTTTTTTTCTTCTCTTTTATTGTTTTGTAATAATGCTTTTAAAGAAAAGAAATACTTTTATTTCAATATGTGTTTTATTTGTATTTTTCTTTATTTTTATATGGAAACAACGTTTGTTACAAAAAGCGCATATTAATAATAGTAAAGTAAAAGCATGCTATGTTGTTTTGATACGAAATAGTGAATTAGAGGGCATATTATCAACAATGGAACAAATAGAAGATACTTTTAATAAAAAGTTCAACTATCCATATGTGTTTCTCAACAATGAAGCTTTCACTCAAGAATTTATTGATGGTGTAAAGTCAAAGACATCCTCTGAAGTAAAATTTGGTGAATTGGACAGTACAATGTGGGGGTACCCAGATTATATCAATCAAACCTATGCTGCAGAATGTAGAAAACACATGGAAGAACAAGGTGTACCTTACGCTTTAAGTGAATCTTATCGACACATGTGCAGGTAATAGATTATTTTAAATCTATCGATGAAGATTGACACTGTGAAAAGGTTTCAAAGTGGATATTTTTTCAGACACCCATTATTAGATCAATTTGATTATTATTGGAGGCTAGAACCTTACGTAGATTATTATTGTCAATTAGATTATGACGTATTTAAATTCATGAAAGAAAACAAAAAGAAATACGGTAATCACAGTAATGTGCTGCTAAAATAAGAAAATAACAAAAATATAGGATTTAATATTGCACTAAGAGAACATATAGAAAGTATTCCTACCCTTTGGAATACTATATTAAATTTTACAAAAGCCGTTTATCCACATTTACTTCAACAAAATGATTCTCTTTTGAATTTCATCAGTAACGATTATGGTAGCACATATAATACATGCCATTTTTGGTCTAATTTTGAAATTGGTGATCTATCTTTTTGGCGATCGCCCGAATATTTAGCTTTATTTGATTATTTGGATAAATCGGGAGGATTTTACTATGAAAGGTAAAAAAAAAAAAAAAAAAAAAAAAAAAAATGAGCTATTTATAATCAATAGAAAAGAAGAAAAAAAACTAATATTCATTAGATGGGGCGATGCTCCTGTGCACAGTATAGCTGCTGCACTATTATTAAAAAGAAACGAGATACACTTCTTTAATGATATTGGTTACAGACATACTGATTACACTCATTGTCCGATGGATCCAATCTATCAACAAAAGTGTAGTTGTAATCCGCTTATAAATTTTGGTAAATAATTATGATAATTTATGGACCGAGAAGGTGTTTATTCTTTATTTTATTTTTTAGATTTCTCTCAAAAAAGTTGCTATCCTCTTTATCAATATGCCATGTTTTCATAATACCCCCTCCTTCTTTTCTTCAATAAAAAATTACAGATAAAAAGTACTTTTTCTTCAGCAAAACCATTTTCAGTATTTTTAGATCAAATTATCTTCTATTCTTTGAGTAAAGTTATCTTATTTATCATAAAAAACTTTAATGAGTGCGTGATGAATTCGATATGTTTTAATTACCCGAATTAGACCAAAAAGTTTTTTTTTTTTTTTGTAAAAGGAGGATTTTATTCAGAAATCAGACCAAAAAGGGCAAGAAGAAATATTGGATTTTTTTATTTTGCGGATGGTCATTTATATTCTGTGGATGGGGGTTTACCAACCTAAAGTATTGGCGCAAGTGCCAAGCATCTATCAAAAAAGGACTGAGAATGACTCATCCAGTTTCCACAGTCTTCTTCCACTGGAGGAGG
This sequence comes from Rhizopus delemar RA 99-880, assembly GCF_000149305.1. Lineage (NCBI taxonomy): Eukaryota > Fungi > Mucoromycota > Mucoromycetes > Mucorales > Rhizopodaceae > Rhizopus > Rhizopus delemar. The sequence goes on along the minus strand of NW_027137827.1, from coordinate 5,420,892 downwards.
TATGCTTTTCCAAAGTGAAGACTTGGACATTATGTACCATTGTTGATGTCTGTCAAGTCGTATGTATGTCATAAGTTTGGTCAGGAGAGCGTTTTCAGGTAGCGTTAAAGATCGAAAGAGGAATTGAGCTTGGAGTATGTTTATTCGCTCTTTCATTGTTGGCTAGCGTGATAAGTGACGCATAAATTTGGTTGAGATTCGTTTAAATGCACCATATATTCGTCGTAAGCATTCATTCTGAGCATCTTCGAGTATTTTTATTTGGGGAGCAGTTAACCGATTGATTGCTAATCCATATTCCAGCCGAGCGTGAACTATTTGTGCATAGAATCTAGTGAGCAGGAGCCTGTTGAAACCATTAGGGTTGACACCCACAGAGGTCAATACATCCATCATAGTAAATGCCTTGCGAACGTTGTATTCTATTAGCTCTTGTGAGCTGAGGTAACCATCTGGTTTAAAGGGAAATCCAAGGTACGAGAAGGAATGCTGTTTGAGTAAAGTTTGTCCATAAAGCTCATAGCTCAAGTCGTCGTTCATGTCACTTAACATCATGCATTTAGATGGGTTCCAATGGAAGCCGAGTGAGAAACTGTAATCTTCACAAATTTTTAATAGCTTTGGCATTTGTGCTTTTTCAGAAATCAGGACTACATCGTCAGCATATAGCAAGCGATTTATAAGGTTGAGCCAGTTACATTGAGGAAGTGTCCTTTGATGGTTGCTTCAATCGTAGTCTTTTCGGTAGATCATTAATATAAATAGAATACAGCAGTGGGGGAATGTATTGATCCTTCTAAAACACTTGTCTATGAGGAGAAGAAATAGGAAGTCTCATTATTAAGGACCTCAAGGTAAACTTGATCAAAAAAGTGTTGGAGGAAAGCTAGTAGTGGGGGTGGTGTTGTTGGCTGTAGAGACTACCAGACAAGATTACGGTCAACAGTGTCATAAGCAGGTTTTATGTCGAAGAAGACCAGAGTAGGCTTAACCTTGTGGTGAATGCATAATATTTGGCCTATTTCAGCCAAACAGACGTCTTGATCTAGTGATCCACGACATTCTCTGAATCCGCTTTGTACTATATCAATGGGAGGGCTGTAAAATTGGATGTCATTCTGTAAGCAGAGCTCTAAGGTTTTGCGAAAGATCGAGGTCAGGCTGTTTAGCCTAAAATTACCAGGATCTGCTAGAGTACCTTTCTTGTGAATAGGTAGTTTGTTCTATGCCCGTCGGTGTCTGAATTCGCGATTGCTCTTGACATGAATCTTGAACAATATACTTCGTTGATGTTGCTTGGAATCATTTGCCACAGCTAACGCAACGGAATAAGAAGTGTGGTGGGTCTGGCTTGGTAGAATCATGTCGTCGAAAGTGATCTTGTTGATTACAGTTTGGACATATTAAGCGTTTACGCTCTTTACTAAAAGTTGAGAGAAGAGAATCAATTTCCTCTGCAGGCAAAGGATGGTTTGCTAATTCCTGAAGACTACTGAAGCCTATAGGCATTAATTGATGATAATAAATGTCGAATTTGAGTTGTAGCTGTTGTTGTTTTATAGAGTAAAAAATCTAAGATGAATAGTTTTCCAAATTTAGTAAAAATTTAGGAAAGTGAAAAAAGCTCAATAAAAACAATCACAAGTACTATAAAGGGAATATGATAAAAATAAGGGATTGTCATCAAGTATCACGCATTACTAGGGATACAACAATAGTCTAACTCAGAACCGTGTTGCTCGCAAAGCTGTCATATGTTTGTCAGCTATAAGGACCACAAAAGCTAATTCGCTAGTGTGACTAGCTGAATAGGATCAAGATCGTAGACAAAGGGAGAGAACGTAGCAGTCTTTAAAAATTGTTAATGTAGACGAAGTAGAGCAATGGAAGAGAACTAGTCCCTTAAGAACACTTTTGGCAGGAGAAAATGGAACAATGTGGCATTTTGTAAGAGCATTATGAATTGGATTCATCAACTAAACATTTTTTTTTTTTCGGCCAGCTACTTAGTATCAGCAGGATTTTTTTTTTTTTTCACCCTTTTATTTTGATCAATGAATGCAGCACCAGAACATCCAGGAAACCCCACCTGGCAAACATTCTCAGAATGGAAAAAGTTAAAGACACCAAAAGATATAAGATTAATAAAATCTGAAAAAGAAACATTGCAAGAACAGTTTGAGAGATTTAACTTGGTTGATGAAGGAGGTACAGGTTGGGGAGATGCCAGTGAAGCTCAAGATGCAGGTTGGGGTTTAGGAAATCAAGATAATGCAGAGAGCGAAGGAGGATGGTAGAGCTATTGAACAACATAGCAAATAATAATAAAAGCATTCAGATACACATTTGCAACCACATAATTATTTAATGATGTTCTTTATGCATTTTTATGTATATACAAGTTATTGTTTTATGCTCCATAAATGTATAATATAAGTTGTATGTGCATTGTATGTCTATTGGTCTTCATTAGATCCTTTCTTTTTGTTTTTCTTTGCCCATCGAAGTCCACATGCATTACATAACCTAGCAAATCAATTCAATATAACTCAAGTAAAGCCTAATTTAAGCTTACGTTTTAGGTCCTTGTGGTCCTTTGCGCCATTCGGGTGATGATGTCGTACCACAATCTTTACAAACATATTCATCCACTCCCTTATTCTTTTTCTATAATTCTACACTGTTAAGAATACATGTACAAACAACATTCTTATTCTTATGCTTACACGGCGCTTCCATTTATCTTTTCTATCTGATTGTTCGCCGCTTCCATAGGTATCTTCTGCATTATTATAAACAACATCTTCCATTTCTACTTTATTATCGACCCAGGATGCTGAATTCTCTGGTATATTTCTAGAACCCTTTTGATTATTACTAATAAACGAGGGTCCACTGAGCGTATTCGATTCAAGCTGTTGTTGAGTCTCATTTTCTGCATACTTAATTGATACAGGACCATACTTTGCTGAGAATTCATCAATACGTTTCTTTAACCACTCGTTCTCTGCCTTCAACTCCAAAAAGGTATCAAGCAAAGCGCCACTCTTTGTAGGCACCGGTTGAGCAATTCCATAGAAAGCCTCGGGATGCTCACCAGCACTCGGTTGTCCGACAACTTCAAAAAGCACATAAGTCTCATCCTTTTTTCGAAAACGATAATAGGTCATTACGGGAGAGCGTGTATGAAAGGACATTTGGAAATCTTTAATAAACACATCCATGTCATCTACATGCAAAAATTCAACGAGCTTTCGGCCTACTAATTCATGTGGTCTGTAACCTGTCAGTTCAAAAGTCGATTCTGAACAATATAGAATGTTGCCGTAAGGAGAGAGAACATGAAGTAAGCTAGTGATTTCGACAAGAATCCGCTCTGGCCAGTTTTTTCTTCTTCGAAAATCTGTCCCGTTGCCTTTTTGTACTGCTGTATTGCTTGATTCTCCTTTGTCATCTTCGATTGGACGAGAAGAAGGGTTAGATAATGTTGAAGAGATGTTATAAGAGGCACATCTAACAGATGGTTGTCTAGATTCCTCGTCCATTAAATAGTTATACAGATCAAGTTCGTGCATATTTGGACATTGAAAAAGGAAGAAATATCAAAGGTTGTCGTATGGTGTCAATAAAAAATAAGGAGTCAAATAAGAGGTGAAATTTCAGAAAGCAGTGTTGCACATAATTTCATGCTTAAATAACCTGAGGCTTTTCCAATAAACTATGAAATTAATCGAATATGAATCTGTCAAAAACACCTTTTACCGTCAGATTAGTTCTAGCCTTATTATCAATGGAGTATTATAATCGTCGCTTCATGATTTTTGAGTAAAGCAGGGTTCTTTTCAGAATTTCAAATTAAATCTTGTTTTGACAAACAGATTGTGCCCAAGCATGGATAATAAAAAACAACTTCCCAAAAAAAAAAATATAATCCTATTGACTCATATCCTATATGATTAGTTATGAAAACCTCATATTTTATGTTTATTGATTTATGCTTGTATCCGAAGCTATTGCCGAATATAAAAACCACTGAAAGCAGAAATAATTTATGTTGTTATATGGCTATATTATTCAATATGTTTCGAATTCTGCTGTTTAAATCCATTGGTATTTAGTAGACAAGTTAGAGTAAGCTATAAATTCCACACAGCATTTACACAATTCATATTTCTCAGTATCTTGTTAAGATGTTCCATTGTAAGATTTTCATTTTATGATTATAAGATTACAGTACATTTCACGCACTAAAACCAACTCATAGCTGGTTATGCTTTAAAAAAAGTATTTTTTGTCCTCCGACTTTCCTACGTCACATTGAATTTTGAAACTCATATCCTTATTTTTCATTTTTTTCCGTTTGTTGCAAAAAAGGTGTGATTACAGCGCAACTAAAAAAAAAAAATTCAAAAAAATTTGAAAAGGGCAAAAAATACAAAGCGGGTAAAAAAAAAGCGTAAAGAGAGGAATAGAAGAACAAAAAAAAGTTTATTTTTCTTTTCTCCCTTCGTCTCTTTTTTTGAAATCATGTAATCTAACTTATTTTAACAAAAAGCTTCATTAACAAGTTTATCTTCCGATTATGAATAACAATAACCTACCGTCAACTTCTACCGCCGCTAATGCTAATTTAGAATTAGATTTGGCTACCTTAACGAAAGAAAAATTAAACTTTGCACTTCAGGTAAAAAAAGGATATTTTATTTTAGAGATGCCCTATTCATACTTTATTAGAGAGCAAAGCAACTTCAAGCGGCTGGAGAAAAAGAAGACGGTAAAAATGAATTTTCTCAGCTCATGAACTTTTTAAGATCACTTCACAGACAGCAGAGTATTGCTTTTCAACATCTGCAACAGACCATGCCCCAACAACAACCACAACAGCCACAATTACAGCCTCAACCTCAACCTCAACTTCAACAACAACAACTTCAACAGCAACAGCAACAACAGCAGCAAAAGCTTCAACCAGCAATGCAAACTCCATTTATGCCAGCTGCTGGAAACCAATCAGCATCTTCTCAATTTCAGATGCAACAAATGCAAATTCAGTTACTTCAACAGCACTTGCTCCAGCAACAGCAATTAGCCAATAATACAGCAGGTAAACTTTAAATTTTATAATTCTTTATTTCTTACATTCTCATCTGTAGTTCCAAATAATGACGCATCGTTAAACAATACTCTACAATACCAAATGCTTGCATATAATCTGCTATCACAAAATCTGGCTAATAGTAGCAGCAATAACAACAGTACTTCTACACCCGTCACGCCAATGACGGCAAATGAAAATACTGCTCAACTCTTGCCCACGACCACAGAACCGCTTATACAAGAGGATACTGTAATCAATACAGAACAGCAGCAGCAACAGCAGCAGCAATCTGCAGAACCTCCCAAAACTATGGCTGAAAGATTAGTTGATGTAATTTATTTGCAAGCAGTTGAATATAACAGAATCAAGCAAGACAAAAAAGATAGACCCATTGCTGATGAATTAAAGGATGGACAACAAGTTACTGCACTTGATCTATTGTCGGGTCATGATCGATCTCACGCTCATTCATCGAGACAGCAGCGATTACTGCTGCCCGAACGATTGCCAGCTGGACTTGACCCATTGACAGTGTTGTTTGAAAGAGAAAAGAGGATAGAAAAGAGAGCTTCGGCGCGTTTAAAGGAACTAGAATTGATGACGATGGATGATCAAAAGCCACCATTAGGGTATTTGGTGAATGAGTATTATGATGAAACAGTAAGAACAGCTTCACCTGAAAAATTGAAATTCATTGTTCAATTGCGTTCACTGCAGTTACGAGATAAGCAGCAAAAGGTAATAATTATAATATAGAGTGATATTCTATTATTAATGTACTATAAAAAAGCTTCGAGAAGAGATTGTTCAAAATATGGAAGAGGCAAGTCGGTTAGCCAACTCTGTCGATCGTACTTCTTATCGCAAAATCATGAAGAGAACACTACGTGATGCCAAATTGACCGAAAAGCTGGAAAGACAGCAGCGTATAGACAGAGAAAAGAAGGAAAAGCAACGTCATTTGGATTATCTTCAGACAGTTTGCAATCAAGGACGAGATCTGATTGCTTGGCACAAATCACATCAAGCCAAGATGGGCAAATTGGGAAAAGCCATTTTGCAGTACCATGCGCATATTGAAAAAGAAGAGCAAAGAAGAGCAGACAAGAGATCAAAGGATCGTATTAGAGCTCTTCGTAACGATGATGAAGAAGCTTATCTCAAGTTGATTGATGAAGCCAAGGATACACGTCTTACACTGTTGTTAAGACAAACTGGTACCTATTTAGAATCGTTAACAAAGGCTGTAGTAGATCAACAAAACGAAAATATGAGCCTCGATGATAGTATGGATGCTGATGAGGAAGTTGATGAAGAAATGATGTTGACTGTAAAGTTGCAGATATGTAAAAAGAAAAAAAAATTTATTGTTTTTAAATGTAGGATAAGAATGGAAAGAAGATTGATTATTATAAAATGGCACATCGTGTTCAAGAGCAAGTGTCACAGCCAAATATTTTGGTTGGTGGTAAACTAAAAGAATACCAAGTCAAAGGTCTTCAATGGATGGTGTCTCTCTATAACAACAGATTGAATGGTATATTGGCTGATGAAATGGGTTTGGGTAAAACAATCCAAACCATTAGTTTGATTACCTATTTGATTGAGAGGAAGAAGCAAAATGGTCCCTTCCTTATTATTGTTCCTTTATCGTAAGCATTTTTCTATTAATATAATCTTTTATTAACAGTATATTTATAGTACGCTTACAAATTGGGCGCTTGAATTTGAAAAGTGGGCACCCTCTGTGATAACAGTTGTTTACAAGGGACCACCTGATGTCCGTAAAGACATTCAAAAGAGACAGATTAAGCACAGAGACTTTCAAGTACTGATAACTACATTTGATTATATCATTAAGGATAGACCAGTTTTGTGTAAAATCAAGTGGCAGTACATGATTATTGATGAAGGACATCGTATGAAGAACACGCAATCCAAACTGACACTGGTCCTCAGACAATACTACTCTGCGAGATACCGTCTTATTCTGACTGGTACACCACTACAAAATAATCTGCCTGAACTATGGGCTTTGTTAAATTTCATTTTACCGAAGATATTTAATTCAGTAAAGAGTTTTGAAGAGTGGTTTAATACACCGTTCAACAATCAAGGTGTACAAGACAAAGTGGAATTAAATGAAGAAGAACAACTGTTGATCATTAAACGTCTTCATAAGGTAAAGCGTATACATATACAAGTCATCTAAGCTAAATACAAATTACAGGTTTTACGACCATTTTTGTTGAGAAGACTAAAGAAGGATGTCGAATCAGAGTTGCCTGATAAAGTGGAAACAATTATAAAATGTAAATTATCAGCACTTCAGCTTAAATTGTATTATCAAATGAAAAAATATGGTATACTTTATGGGTCCAATTCCAATAATGGGTAAGTAACTTGTAATAGTTACGAATGATTATCTAATCTAACAATAACTCTAAAGAAAAACGAGTATTAAGGGCTTGAACAATACAATCATGCAATTACGTAAAATATGTAATCACCCGTTTGTATTTGAAGAAGTTGAAAGGGTTGTTAACCCCTACAAGCTAAGCAACGAATTGCTCTATCGAGTATCAGGCAAATTTGATTTGTTGGATCGAATATTACCCAAATTAAGAGCGACAGGTCACAGAGTACGTACAGAAACAAACATTGTGAGACATTTTTTTATACAGTGTAAATAGGTTTTAATCTTTTTTCAAATGACTCAAATTATGGACATTATGGAAGACTTTTGTATATACCGAGGTTTTCGTCATTTGCGTCTTGATGGTTCTACTAAATCAGATGACCGATCTAACCTCTTGAAGCAATTCAATGCACCCGATTCACCCTACTTTATTTTCCTCTTATCGACGCGTGCTGGTGGTCTTGGTCTTAATTTGCAAACAGCTGATACAGTCATTATATTTGATTCCGATTGGAACCCTCATCAAGATTTACAAGCTCAAGACCGTGCACATCGTATTGGTCAAACAAAGGAAGTTCGTATCTTTAGACTGATCACTGAGGATTCTATTGAAGAAAATATCTTGGCTAGAGCACAGTATAAGCTAGATATTGATGGTAAAGTCATTCAAGCTGGTAAATTTGATCATCGTAGTACAGAAGAGGACCGTGAAGCATTCTTAAGATCCCTGTTGGAAGACAAGAGTAATTCGAGAGACGAAGAGCAGAATGATGAATTAGATGATGAAGAACTGAATACAATCCTTAAGCGTTCAGATCAAGAGTATACCATTTTTACTAGAATTGATCTTGAAAGACATAGAGCGGATGTGGAAGACTGGAAGCGGAAATATGGAGATAACGGCAAGAAACCCGAAAGATTGATTCAAGAATGGGAACTACCGGACATTTATCAAAACGATGCTATGTTTGACGCTTACCAATCAAATACAATTGACTCTGTCTTTGGCAGGGGACAAAGAGTAAAAGAATCAGTGAGTTACGGCGATAGTATGACTGAAAGACAGTGGCTGAGACAAATAGAAAAGGATGAAGACTTTGCAGAGTCTGATAAAAGAGCTGTGAAGCGTGCAAAGAATATATAATGCAGCAATACGTTTCTTATACACTTGTGCAGATAATATGTCTTTTTTTTTTAGTAATAAACAAGCATTCGATCTTATTTCCTTTTTGGTTTATAATAAAAACTGTTGAGAGTGTACATTACCATCCCATAGTTGTACTTTTCTCTTGTTTAATAAAACTCAAGAAGTTATTCTGAAAGGCTGACTAAGTTCGCTTACTATTAATGGAGAATCACTGTAGGTATTGAACCAAATGGATCTAATTAAGAACAGGATGAAAACAATGGTATCATATGTTTACGATAGCCTTGAATAGGTGTCATTGACCATTTTTTATTTAAAAAAGAAAAACACGATTGTGTTCATGTTTTATTTTAGTTTAGGCAAAAGTTTCATGTTGATTTTATACAAAAAACTATTGTCATGAATAAATTAAAAAAAGACACTTTAAATCTTTTTTCCCCCCTTTTTTTTCAATTTATCGCTATCATTCTAGTTTAGGACAATCTGATGGGGATCATGAACTTAATGCATTTAGCTTTCTAATTTTCCTTTAAACAAATAAATAAATATCAACAAGTTCAATTTTTACTTAATAGATGATAGAAAACAATTTTATTTGATGAATGTTCAGAGCTCTACTTTGACTGTGGTGTATATAATGGCTCATTGTGAATTATTAAAGCGCTTTCATTGTTTATAAGAAATGAATTATTACTGCTCATGCTTGATACTTTTTTCTATACACCAATTCATCAGTGCACGACTTTATTAGATAAGTAAGCAGAGACAGTAAAAGGTAGGTTACACATACTTCGGTCAATGAAAATGTTACTGTCTAAAACTAGTCATTGCTTTTGGCAAAAACCAAATAAGGTAAACGAGTTTAATCCCTCTTTTTTATATGTTCTTTATCTAAGACCTTTGGTTTTTTCTTTTCTTTTCTTTTTATTATTCATTTTTACAATGCAACCACAAGCTGTTACTGTTGTTGACGTTCAACTATCCTCTCCTGGCCCATCATCTCCACCACAACATCGAATTTTAAATAGAGTATCAACCTTGTTTGGCGCCAAAAAGAAAAATGTGACACCAGCAGAATTTGTGCAGGAACAAGCTGAAGAGTTCCAGGCAGATTCCTTGTATGACGCAGATGATGCTGCTTCTCGAGTGGATTCGATGTATTCTTCACTTCATTCTCGCCGCTCGGGTTATCGTCCCTCAGCAGCCAACAACACACCAGCACCACTTCGAACAGTTCAGCTCGAGAATCCGATTGTCCATCTGCCAACTCCTCCAACACCACCTGCTAACGACAAACGCCCTTCCCCTCCACCTGAACCCAAAAAGATAATCACACCACCAAGCTCATTACCATCTTCACAAAAGAAAGTAGAAGATGTAGAAGAACAATTTAAATTACTATTGGTAATCCTTATCATCCTCTTTTATTCAAAAAACTAATGTATCTGTACACATAGAAAGAATATGCTCCTTCAGCTGACCATATGAGCAGCGTCAACAACTTGACCTTTGAACAAAAAGAACTTTTACTTCGTTCTTCTAGGTCGCCTGCTCTATTGAAAAAGAACTCTACTTTCTCTCACGTCATGCCATCCTTTTCACTAAAAGCAACTTTTGGTCTAAAGAACAAATCATCCAAGCCAGCTCTACAACCCAACCATCACTCCACATCTGATGTCGACCTCCACAGTCTATTTTACTCGGATGCAAACAACACAGCCACCAAGGCCAAGACGACACCCGCAAGGTACAGTCGCACGAGAACTTCCCTGTACAACGGAACCGGAATTGGACCCGGAGGAGGTAGCAGTGAACGAAATAGTACGTCAAGAAGAAGTAAATTGAAATCGACACCTGAATATTTTGTACATTTACTGCAAATGACTCATGTACGTGATCTCGAGGATGCTGAGGTGCTTGATCTCCGCGTCTTCTTGAGAAGTGTGGTCGTCAGCTGGACGAGTGAATTTTTAGCCTTGGGAGGCTATGAGGCTATTGCGAATCTTTTCAAACAGATGAAAGAGGCACAGAAACGACATCCGAATGATAATCGAATCTTACAGCATCTTGGTAAATGTCTAAAGGCGATCATGACACATCAACCCATGGGCACACAAATCGTTTTGTTAAATCCTGTCGCTCTACTGCATGTACGTGATATACTCTTTGGGCCTGCGAGTAAGAAACAAAAGCAGGTGTATGGACTGGAGATTGCTACCAAAAGTCTCTTACTCAACTTGCTCTGTACCCTGGCTACCCTTCAAACCAACTGTTCAGCTGATGTTGAGTACGTCCATGGCTATGATGTCTTGCGTCGATTGCTGCTCGACAGGCCAACGGATCGTTTAGTGGACGACGAAGACAAAAAGAAACAAATCAAGCATCAAGCCCCCTTCCCAATGACCCTCAAGACAGATCCTCAAGAAATATTGCAAATGATTATGGAGAACGATCCAAATGGTCAAGCGATCGGTAGAGAATATGAGTGGGATCGTGATGAACTCAAGCCAAGGTATACGGCTTGGATGAGAGAGCTACAGTATACAGTAGAGCGTCATATTGAGACAATCACCTTTTTAGCACAAGTGCTAAATTATGATTTCAAGAGTGCTTACCGACAAATAAAAGCAAGACAGAGTGGAATGAATGAAGAAGAGCAAGAAGAAGAACAGGAAGAAGCATCTGGTTCTGTGATGACTGAAGAAGGCGTTGTTGATTATATTGTAATTTGTTTTAATGATTTAATTATTTGTTTATTAATCTAGTAATTCAGGTTACTCATCTGCGTCTTATTCGTACCGTGGTCACTACTCCACCTACAAGTTATGTTGGTTGTTATGATGAGCGTGAGCAAGAAAAGATTCGACTTGAATTGATGCTGTCCGGATTTGATAAAATATCCAAGGTATTCAAGTATAAAAATTACAGTGCAATTATCCCCCACTGACGTTTATTTTAAGATTTTGATACAATGTCCACATCCAACTGTACGTGAATCCTATATAAACTATCTAAGGCCCTTGATGAGCCCATGTGCTGATTTAAGCCGCCCAAAAGAGCAATTATCAAGTACAACCCCTCCTCCCTTACCTGACAGAAATAAGCAATACAGAGACCTTGATGAACTCAACCCAAATGAGGATGAGGATGACGAGACAAATGCATGTGAGATCTATGTGTATGCTGATGATGAACATCCTGAAGAAGAAGAACATCAAAATGATGGTGTATTCCATAAGCAATGGAAATATGATGAAGAGCCTTATGATGATATCTTTTTAGAGAGTGCGGAAGAAGATGAAGAAGACTTTTCATAAAGCAAGACAGATTGCTCTAAATATTTAACCAATGTATACCTTAAATAAAAATACACCCAAATTCTATTTATCTAAATCTCTTCATGCGGGCATATGCTTTGTCCAATCAAAATGTATGTACAAGTTTATTCATTCCAAAACAAAAAAAAAAAAATAGAGCAGGTTTTTACACAGTAGCCTCACCATCCCCTTTAACGCTATCCATGCTTTCTAGAACAGGCAATATTTTTTCCCAAATAGACATTCCCTATTGTTTAGAGTGTGAATAATAATTAAAGGAAAAGCATACTTTTTTTTTTTTTTTTTCTTTTACCTTTTCATGAAAGGCAATATGGCAATCAGCGTAAGCCAGTAACCCTTGCTTTAATTCCATTATTTTTGTCTTTTGAAACAAGCCAAATTCTTTTACCACTTGACTTGAAAACTTGTTTGATTCATCATTCGCTTGTGTCACTTCCTCTTGAAGCTATAAACAGCATTCATTCCTTAGTGTCTTTTAGTCTTTTTTTTGTACGTACCTCTTTAATTTTGGTTTCCAACCTTGAGAGTTTTTCTCGTCTTGCTTGTTGCATACTTATTCCTCTTACTTCATTTATCTTGTCTGTTACATATTCTGCGATGTTGGCTCGATCATTAAACTTGGGATGTAAAATTCGTTCTTTTTCTAAAGCTGCTTGATCCAAATACCGTGATAATTCTTCAAAATCAAGTTGCTTTTGATCCCTTGCTTTTAATACATCCTTATTTTAATACATGTAAGTTTCTTTCTGCACATTGCACATCATTACTATCACTTACTTTTGCTGCATAACAATAAGCTAATAATTCATGAATTTCATTTAAAAATAATAACTCTTCTTTTTCAGACATTTCGCTCATCACTTTTGAATATGCCTTGCACGTCTCTGCAAATTGATGTAATGTTCGCTTGATGTTTGTTTCTAATGCAGATAAACCTTGTATGCTATTGGCGAAACTGGTATAATCGTTTTGTAAATCTAAAAGTCCGGTATTTTTAAAAAATATCCTACAAAACATATTGACTATTACCTCTCTGTCTTTTGTTGATTCTCATGTATAATCTTTCAATCGTATTCAAATTATCTTCCAATCTATTCACAACCTCTTTCATCTCTTCAAATCTTTCATCGGGTTTTTTTAATCTAGCAAACGCATTGACCAATGTATCCCCTATAGAGCCAATTAATGAAGTAGGCGGAGGAATATGTGTAGATTGGATTCGTTTATCATTTCTCTATAGATCACATTGAGTTGGTAATTTATTTGTGTATAAAATCGCTTACAAAATCATTTGATTCAAGAAATACCCGAGCACTCTGTGCTTTCTGCAATATCGGATGTTTTGATATTCTGTCTAGAAACCACTGCAAACTTTGTGCGATCAAAAGTAAGTCTTATGCAACACTTTGTATATTCTGAAAGTACCTCAATTTTCTTTTTGTAATAAATTCATTACTAAATCTGTCTCCTTTGATGTACTCTATTATAACAAGGTAAGCATGCTATTCAATCAAGCTCTTTCTATTACCTAATCGATGCTTATCTGGTAAAGGCGGAATAATACAAGCTGGAAACTCTAATGTCAACGCAGTATGTAACCAAACAAAGTCTTGAAATCGTCGACGTACATGAATTGGCTGTGTTGGTTTAAACGTTTTTAAAGTAGTCTACAACCATAGTTTAATCATTATTGATATCACGCTTATATATCATTCTTACTTGCGTAGTAACAAGATAAGTAACGTAGGTCCCTTGTGTTGGGTCGTTATGCTTCCTTGGTTCCTCAATAAGAATGGTCATTGGCAAAACCTCCACATTATCATCTTCCTTCTCATGAGAGGTAATAGTAGGTAGCTTACTGTTACTATTACTAGCTAAAGGTGCAGTAGGAGCAGAAAAATGAGGAGAAGCCGGTGGTTCATCTGCGCTCTTACTATCCACATTCAACGAAGATAAAGAAGTTGGGGAAGGAGATAGCAGCTACAAAAAAAAAGATAACAAAAAGTTATAGATTGTTCTCTACTCGGGATTATCTCGCTTGATTTACCCTTTCTTCATTAAATTGCGACAAAGGGTCTTTAATTTCTAGTTGTGGAGTTTGTGTATCCGTGTGTACATCCCATTGAATAATATTCTCAAAGTCATCACTCATTTTATGTAAGGAAAAAGAAGTGAAAAAAGAGAAAAAAAAAAGTCAAAGCAAAGTTAAGGAGTGTATATCTCCTTTTATGGATTAGATTACGTCATTTAAAAAAGAAAGAGAGAGACACGTGTTTTTTTAATCTATTTTACAATTCATCGGTCACTGCACCTTCACTTGCACTCTTGACTGTCATGATATAACGAGCCAATGTACCCTTTGTATACTTGGGTGGAAGAGGAACAAAATTCTTTTTACGTTCAGCAAACTCAGCGTCAGAAATGTCCACATTCATTTCACGCGATTCGGCGTCAATAGTAATAACATCACCATCCTTGACTAAACCAATAGGTCCACCGACTTGAGCTTCAGGGCAGACATGACCAATGATGAAACCATGAGATCCACCAGAGAAACGGCCGTCGGTCAAAAGAGCAACATCTTGACCCAAACCAGCACCCATGATAGCAGAAGAAGGCTTTAACATTTCACGCATACCGGGTCCACCCTTGGGTCCTTCGTTCTTGATAACAATCACTGTCTTTTCACCCTTTTTGAATTCATTGTTTTCGAGAGCAGTAATGAATGCTTCCTCACCGTCAAACACACGTGCTTTACCTGTGAATCGGAGGCCTTCCTTACCCGTGATCTTGCCTACGGAACCCTCAGGAGCCAAGTTACCGTAAAGGATTTGCAAATGACCACTGGGTTTGATAGGGTTTGAAAGAGGACGAATGATGTCTTGCTTATTGGGAAGACCAGGAAGAGAGTGAAGATTTTCTTCAAGAGACTTACCAGTGACGGTCATGACGTTACCGTCTACCAACTTTTCTTGCATGAGGTATTTGAGGATGGCAGGGATACCACCGATAGTGTGAAGGTCTTCCATGACATATTTACCACTGGGCTTTAAGTCGGCCAAGAAGGGAGTTTTGTCACTGGCTGCTTGGAAATCATCCAGAGTTAACTTTACGCCAACACTCTTGGCAATAGCTATCAAGTGAAGAACAACGTTGGTAGATCCACCAAGGGCCATAGTAAGTACCATGGCATTTTCAAAGGCTGCGCGAGTCATGATATCACGAGGTTTGATGTCCTTTTCTAAAAGGTTGCGAATGGCTTGACCAGCATTACGACATTCTTCAAGCTTTTCGGGGTAAGCTGCGGGTGTAGATGAAGAGTAAGGCAAGGTCATACCCATTGCTTCAGCTGCAGAGGCCATTGTGTTAGCAGTGTACACTAAGAAATAGGATTAATACTCTAGTGGTTCTTATACATAATTCACACTTACTTCCACCACAAGCACCAGGACCAGGACAGGCATGGCGAATGATATCATAACGTTTGTTTTCATCAATAGCACCAGATACATATTCACCATAAGATTGGAAAGCAGAGACAAGATCAAGCTTGTCTCCTCCACAACTTCTACCTGGTTGGATAGTACCACCATAAACCATCAAAGAAGGTCTATTTACACGTCCCATTGCCATCAAAACACCAGGCATATTCTTATCACAACCAGGGATAGAAATATTAGCGTCATACCATTGACCGCCCATTACCTATTATGAACAGGTTTATATACAGTTCGTTATTTTCTTTGGAGATCTTTCTTACTGTTTCGACACTATCGGCAATTAAATCTCTTGATTGAAGAGAATAACTCATACCACGCGTACCCATGGATATACCGTCACTAACACCGATTGTGTTAAATCGGTAACCAATAAGACCAGCTTCTTGTACACCTTTCTTAATTTCGCCAGCCAAATCCAAAAGATGCATATTACAAGGATTACCCTCATACCAACTATTTAAAAGCACATTTAATTCAAATAGAAAATGCTTTACAAAACTACTTACACACTAGAAATACCAACTTGTGCTTTATTCATGTCTTCATCAGTTAAACCAGTAGCATATACTGTAAAATTTGTCATTAGAAAAAACATGTTTGATTTGCCTTAAAAAACTTACACATAGCCTGTGAAGCTCCTTGACTCTTGGGTTGAGTGATATTAGCACTGAATTTGTTTAATTTGTTGTCAGAAGCATAGTATCTGAGACCAACAGGAGCAGCTTTTACTGCCGTTCGTTGTCTAACATAGATTAATACCATGCTTAATCTAAACAATACCTTTGAGACTTACAATGTATTTCGAGTAAAAGGATTTGTTCTTGAAAGAAGTTTAGATGCCATTGCAAAAAGAATAAAAAAAAGAGTAGGGGGAAGCGAGAGAAAAAGAAAAGAAGAGAAAAAAAAAAAGAAGCGGTTAAGTTCAAGTGTCAAATTAAATAAAGCATGAGTTTACCCATTCTGACATATTGAAATACAAGCATTTGATTGGTTTAACTGATGTGCATCTTTTTTAAGATCAGGAAGACAGTCATTGGATTGGTTGACTGCTTTAAATTCATAAAGATTCACTGTTACACAATCTTTACGCTTATCTTTGATAAAAAAGATAAATGGACAATTGTACTTTTTTTATTATTATTATTAAGAAATTGACTTGATCTAGCTTATAATTTTGCTTGACCAGTATTGATCTTAGCATAGTCTTCTAAAGTGAAAGGAACATAAGTCCCATTTTTATGCCAATAAACTGGTTCTGACTTTGGTATCTGTGTGAGATCAATGCCTTGATTACGGAAATGAACCTTTTGATGTTTAAAGGTGCCTGTGATTTCCATAGCAGGTATAAACCTGATGAATAATGGAATAGCATATTTAGGTAGTCTTTGATGAAGAAAATGATAAAGATCCTTAAAGTCAATAGTAACTCCTTGTTTCAACACAATTGCAGCCATACCAGCACGACCATCATGGTTAGGCACAAGAGTCCCATACACATTGGCTTCTGCAATCTCAGGATATTCATCCAACACTTGTGCAACTTCGGTTGTAGCTACATTTTCAGATTTCCAACGGAAAGTGTCCCCAAGTCGGTCACTAAAATAGTAAAAGCCATCACTATTCATACTGAGTAAATCACCACTGCGGAAATATCTAAAGAAAAAAAAAATGAGCTCTCCTTTTACTTGTTGGTCATTTGTTTTAAAAACCCTTACAAATCTCCCTTTTGTAAAACATTACTCAAGATCTTCTTCTGTGTAGCTTCCTTATTCTTGTAGTAGCCATCAAATACGACAGTACTTTGTGCTTGTATGCGTACAACTAGCTCACCTTTTTCTTCATAGCCACACTAATGAATGATTAATTCATGAGTGCGCATAGGCATGCCAATCACTTTATTACCTTTATGCAAAGTCCATTTTTATCTCGAATTGGTTCTTCGGTTACAGGGTCAATCTTGATAATTTGTATTTCACTTTGAAGTAAACGAATAAATAGACCACGACTACCCACTGCACCAGCACCTAATTCACTTGTGTTTACATTGATCATACTTGATGGTGCTTTTAAAAAATAAGATTGAGAAGAGAATTTGATTAGTACCTTTTTCTCTTTACCTTCAGTGGCAGAATAGAATTCACAAAAAGTGGGAATATTGAACCTTTCTCGAAATCGCTCCCAAACGTCAGGCCTCATACCGTTACCATAAATCACCTTTACTTGATGGCGCTTTTCTTCAGGACGAGGTGGTTGGCTTAAAAGATATCTGCAAAATTCACCAATATACTAAAATGAAATTATCAATACATACTTTTTTTTTTCGTTTCTTAACTTACAGTAAACACATTTACTTTATAGTTGACACAATCCTTCCAAAATCTACTAGCCGAAAATTTACGACCTAACACAAATGTGCCACCAGCATGCAAAGTAGAACTGAAGCTGACTAACACTATAAACAAAGATCATCAGTATAAGGTCATATACATATAAATATCGACCGTACGTCCTGAGCTATGATACATAGGCAGCACACAGTAAACCCTACTATCCTTTTTTATTCCAGCAGTTTTTCCCAAAAAAGCCATGCTACCTAAAAGATAAAGAAATGAGTATAGATTAAAGCAAATTAAGTATGGATGTTAACTTACCATACACGCGGAGATGCTGAACAATTGCAGCCTGTTAAAAAACAAGATGGTTATTTATACTAGAAACATGCTTTATAATATGCTTTATACTTTAGGTAAGCCAGTTGTTCCACTACAAATAGAACAAATAGTCTTGTCAGAAAAACACACAAACTTTTTATTTTAGACCCTTTTTACTTACCTTGTGTAAATTAAGTAAGCGGGTTCAGTAAAAGACACTCCTTTAATAAACTCTTCGCTTGTATCCTCATCGGAATAGTTGACCAAGATACTTGGATTGAGTGTTAATCCAAAAGGCAAAGGACTCAGCTCAGATTCTTCAGTATGCTCACCGTAAGCAACTACATCGATACCAAGCTTTTGATATTCATCTAAATTGACTACAACCTGTCTCTCATAGACTGGGTCAAAGATAAACATTTTACAGTATGCCACTTTAATACAATGTAGCAAGGAATGATCGGTTAAATTGGTATTGACCAGTGAAGGTATCCCGCCAATTTTACTAATTGCCAGCAGTAATATGATGAATGTAGGATGATTTTGATGCATCATACATACGACATCTATTGAGAACAATCAATGCTTGTACTACGTATCATTACATAAAAAATAGTAAAAATGATCTTCTCTTTTTCCTTACCCCCTTTTTTTATATTTTGTGCTAATAGCCAGTGTGCCTAAACAACAATACTGGTAAGATATAAATGATGAAACAGGTTATTCTGTTACTACTTTACTAATCTATTTGAAGCTAATTGTAGGTTATGATTAAAAAAACGCGAATGGATGAGGAACGTGTAACAAGCATATAATGTTTAAGGGTAATTTACCTTTTTCAATGTGATGAAAAGTGTATTCTTTTCCCTCAAAGATGACGAATATATCATTAGGGAATTGCTTTGCTTTTTCCTTGAATCTATAGTAACTGTGAACCTGTCCTTGGGACTCCAATTTTCGAAGTCTGTGCGATTGATATTGAGAATGGATAGATTGTGACATGTACAACTTACCCTAATTGAGCAGACAAAGCATTCTTCACTTTCTTAAGGTCACTACTCAAAAGGCACTTGGCATCCAAGTACATTGCACCGAGCAAACCACCTAAACCAGCTGCTGCTACAGAAAAAATATCTTCAAAGACGATGATTAAAAATAAGAAGCTTTTTTTTTAAAAAAAAAAAAGTCTTTTATTCTTTGTCTTACCAGGACTCATTTGGTTTTAGAAATCAGAAAAAAAGAAGGAAATGAAATAATGTAAAACAACTTTTTATTTTATATAAAAAAAGGAGTCGGAAATAAGATTCTGCGTAAATACTATGATTACATATTTGGTATTTACTGACATAAAAGCATAGTTATTTTATTTGTTTCTGTCTTGGTTGACTTTTGTTGATTATAATTGTTATTTATCCATTCTTTCATTTGTTTTAAAAGCTGACGGTGTCGGTAACGACGACGGCTTAACAGGTAAATTTCAGACTCTTTTGAGGGACTTTTCGGTTGTTCGTCAAGTGAAAGTCCGGACAGATCAGTTTCAACAAGTTTTCTTACTTCGTTTGTTTGTTTACATTCGGTTTCGTTGGATATTGTTTTCTTTTCGACTGTCTTAATTTCGGATGGGGATGGAGTAGCCATGTCTTTATTTTTTTCATCTAAAGCCTTCGTAGTTTCAGAGAAGGCATTGCTCTTACTGTTTGCATTGGTAAGATTTGTTGCTGTTCGAAGCTCTGGATGAAAATCTTGCATAGAGATATCAGGTATGGTCATATAATGCTGACGTTGTCCTATGAGACCAATATGATTATTTTGATAGTTGACTAAAGGTGGCCCCGATGAATAAAGTTCATGAGTGCTTTGACTGGGTACAACTATAGGCTGTGAGCGGATATATATGTCATTTTCAGGGTACATTTGGGATGGGACGATAGGGCATGGTACTGAAGAAGGATTCATAAGTGGTTCCGTAATTGGTTGCTGTGAGGGTATTTGCTGAAGACTGTTGTATAAACTAGTTAACCAGACATTCATATCTGTCAATTGCTGTTCGTTGCTGATGTTGAAATTGAAGTCTGACTGAGTAATGGTTCCTGCATCAATTAAAGCTTGTACTTGATCAAGTCTGTTGGCAATGTCTAAATATGGAAATGAGTAACACGATTAGCATTTAGTTTGTTTTTAGAGAGCTAACCTGGACTATAAATTGGTCTATTGTTTGCTTCCATAGGAAAGAAAAGATCATGCAAAACACATTCAGGAGAAGTATAGGTATTATTGTCTATTGCTTGGGGCATCATATTGGGAGTATGAAAGTTGTTGTACATAGTCTTTTTATCTACTTTACTACTGGAAGATGATGCGCCAGTATATAGATAGTTTTCAGTTTGCATATCTAAGTAATAGTTAGGTAAGTATATTTAATATTATTTTAACATACCTTCAGAGTATATGCTTTGTGGAGGTGAAATAGGATGGGATGCATTTTCTTCTGGCAAAATTGGTGACATGTCTTTATTCAATCGATCTGGTGGTGTCAAAGGATTGTGATGTTGAGATCGAAATTGAGAGACACGTTGTTCATTATGAATCTTTTCATGTTTCTTCAGATCTTGAGGTCGCTTGAATAATTTACTGCAATACTAGACCAAAAAAAAAGGCAATGTTAGTCAGTGATTTAAAATATTTTGCAATGTGAGTGTACCTGACACTTGTGAGGCTTTAAAGGAACATGAACTCGAAGGTGGCTTGTGATATGATCTCTCTTGATGACTGTCACATCACATTTTTCCCAATGACAGGTAAGGCATAAGTTTCCTGTTGATTTTCTACCGACGTGATCATTGGTTAAATGGAAATAAAGTAGCTCTGGATCATCAAAAATAGAGTAACAATTAGCCCATTTACACAAGTGACTGTCCATAACCATGGGTGATTGCATATTCCACCCTTCAAGAAAAGAAAAGAATAATGAAAAAGGAGAAAGTATTTAAAGCAAATAGAAAATATATAAATAAAATAGAGATGAAAGAACAATTACTGTATGAAATAATTCACCCAAATAAGGAATTTCTTGGCATTACTAAATTTAACTATGACAGAGAGACCTGAGTTGCATTTATGATTTTCAATCGTTGAAACCAGATCGCCTAAAAGGGACTTTCTTTTTTTTTAATTTGATTCAATAAGCAAAATTATCAACCTTCATTTGTTTCATGATAAGCGCGAAAATATTTGACAGGTTTTGTACTCTATGAAAATCAGCTATGGTCAGTGCGCGCTAAAGGAATCGCCCTAGTGGTATGATTCATAAATCGTGTTTTTTTTTTCTTCAGTCGTAAGCTAATATTTAAAGCACTTATGTGTCACTCATTAATAAGAATAATTTATCAAAAGGGGCTCATCATTACTACATGGGCTCATCATTAATACATGGGCTTTAACACACTATCTGGTCTTGGCTAGATCTATTTAATAACTTTATTATCTCCTCAAGCAATTTTATGCCAAGGTCATAGTTTGTCATCTACTTATCCCGAGAACTTAAAAAAGAAGGAGGCTGAAGCTTGCTTATTAAATGCAGCACATTCTATAATATGAAAATTAATTTAAAGGTTGCACGTTGTTCAATTATATGTATTTCTCTATTAAAAGTAAAAAAGAACATTGTCGAATTGTTTTCGTTTTTATTTTACTGTTATTATAAAGATGCATAGTAAAATTTATTTCTAAGGCCAGCGATGTTAAACATTCTAGGAATATAACACAGCAACGTGCCTCTGCATGAATACATCGGACCTTGGTTGACTGTGAGCATTCATACAAAAGTTGGGTTATTTAAACAAATGAAAACAAAGATTGAATTGTATTCAATGTGTTTACACCAAACGCGTTTTAAATGATTATAAAAACAAGTAAGTTTGGATGAGCTCTACTTGGACAATTTACCTAAAAGCAATTCTTTGAGTAGGAGATTGGTTAATAACGTTTGTAATCCGATGATCAAACCTGTTGTTTGTAACAATGTTTCCAGAAATAGGACAAGTTTTTAATTGCCGTATTTGCAAATCTTTACTACTCTTTTTAAGATCTCCGAAATCAACTAGTACATTAAACAATGAACGATTAAATGTGCTCTTTTTTAATATGATTCCTTTATAACCTAAATACAAAAAGACATTGTTTACAATTTTATTAGATGCGATTTCCCTAATAAATCAATTCGTCATAAAGTATTGAATAGATTGAGATCAATTAATGGCCAAGATAAACAGAAAAAGTTGTTAATTATTTACCGGACGTGGCTGCTGAGAACAAGGACCAATAAAGTCTCAGCCATAATTGATGTTAAAGATCACTCTTGCTCTTTATTTTAAAGATCCCAAGTATTCTTTTATGCAATAAAAAAAAGCTTCACTCGATTAAAATAATCAACAGATAAATAGTAATCAATAAAGAAAATTCTTCTTTTTTATAATACCACAGTAACAGAAACAAAGGATTGTAAATTTGAAGTGATCTCAATTCGCAGGAACAAAAGCTGACTTTGCAAAAAGATCAAAGACAGAATAAGATCAAGAGAAAAACGTCAGACATATTACCACATTTTTCATCTAAAAATACATGAAGTTCAAACAGATTCAATTATTCACATTAAAGGTTTTCATTCTTATTCTAGAATGCTTAAACTGTTTAAGGAAAAAAAATGAAGGATGCAAAATAGTAAATTTCTGAATAAGCTTTTATTTAAAAAATAGAGTAATGTATTGTTAAATCAATTCATTAATATGTTCATTAGAGTTGATCATGATTGCGATGGGTTATCTGTAGTCTATTTTATAAGAATACTTGGAGAGTGATTGAAAATGAGAATATGGTTGGCAGCCAATTAATCGTGAGAAATCAGAGGGTCTCATTTTGAATATCAACCCATTAAATTACACACTTAGATTGCAAATTATGTATGCTCAAGTAAACTAACATATCTATAACTATTGTACCCTAATCATGGTTTTCTTATACATAGTTAAAGCATAATTCATATCAGCCCTTTATTATAACAATAGTAGATATTTTACTTTATTGATACAGTTGAGACGTTTATAGCTCAAATATGCCTTTTACTTTTTTAAATCTCATTTCTATAGAAAAGTTTTTTCTCAATGTTCTTGGCAGTTTTTATATTGGCACCATGTAATATTGAAAAGGTTCGTGTAGTTCTCTTTTCTCCTTTTGGTAACAAATCAAGCAGCAAAATGAACGAATTTAATATTAGTGACATTAATTACACTCCTCGTAGGTAAATTTCTTACCATAAAAAGATGGTTCATCTTCAGTTTGATTGTAAACCTTTATTCTTGTTTTGACAACAGAGCATAGTTGATAAACAATCTAATTGATGTCGTAATGTAACCTCCAGTGGGTTAAAAAAAAGTCGCGGCTGGTAGTGATCTTTTAGTTAAAAAGATAACAATTGACTGCAGTCAGATGGAGGTATCCGCTATTCATAAAGTATTTGGTAATTCAATATGTTATCGTGTCATTGGGATATGAAGAGAGTATAGGAAAGTCGCAAAAGATTGGATAACAAAGTTATTACTTCTACAATGCAGAATGTAAAATCATGTGCTATAACCAGAGTCATTTTAAATGCTATGATTATGTTGTCAACCTTGGCTCCTTTGAGGCTAAATTCCAGAAAAAAAAAACCCTCCTTTTGTCTTCTTATTATTGTGAACCAAAGACAAGTGTGGGTTCATTCATAGAGAAAACATGCGTCTTTGTTACTAATAGCTCTATTGAGCCATATCGTAATCAATTAAGACTGGTACTCTTTTCTGACTTAGCTATCAGTTACACTGTTACTTGTCAGAATAATTGATTTTCTGGCTATTTCACTCAACTCGGTCCTTAATAGATAAAACCAAATATTCATAACTTAGTTTCTCCGTAGCCGCATAAAAATGGGGGGGCATTCAAAGACGTTCTAATTGCATCCAAGCCTTGTTTCCGCTTTGTTTCTGGATATTGCTGCCGACCTGGTACATTTCTCTCCTTTTATTATTTGCCTGTGTACTGAGATATTTGCAAATAATAAATTTGAGAATTAAAAGGGAAATAGTGCTTGAAAAACTAATGAATGAGTCTCTATGTAACTTCTTTATTAGATTCCAAGACGAGAGAGAGAACCCATTTAATCAAACTAAGCCTTTATACAGGAAATGAAATTATTCAGGGACTGAAATGAGTTCAAGATCAATTGTAGTATTGAACTTGAACAATATAAATATTGTATATGGTTAATATTATAAATAAGTTTTAGGAAATATGTAATCAATAATATAATGTATTCGGCACTTGTTATTTCTTATATAAGGCTTGAGTAATTTCATACGAATAATAAGTGTTTAATGTGGTAAATACGACATGTACAAATCCCATTGCCACAACAGATTTCTTTTTTCCACTTCCCGTCCTCATCTTCCTTGTGTATTGTCCACATGAAATGCATGATGGTATAGACTGTGGACCTTTGACACATGTCAATATCGTCACCTTTATTCCAAAGCTCTTCCACTTCCTGCCTTCTCTCCACTGTTAAGTGTTGCTTCAAGTTTTTCTATCAAATGACTGCACAACCTCCTGGGCGTACTATTTGGTTTCGCTTGTTATACCGACGCCAAACAGTTTGACAGTTTCTTCATCGGTTCTTGCCTGATGGGCTTTCTCTACTTTGTCCTGTCAGCTCCGCATTTGAGGCATCTGTTGAGCATCTCTTATTTATGTGCGAACCCAAACTTGCAGTGTGTAAAAGCATCCTCCTCAGGTTTTCCAATCGCACTGTCTCTCCGTCCATCATCTCAAAGACCTTTAAGCTCCGTTTTCCTCCTCCACTTGAGCTGTTTCAATGTCCTCCTGTGGTGTTTGACAACATTTTTCTTGCCCTTTGACACGCTTACTAGTAGCAGGTCTATGATCCCTCTCACTTTTCATTTTTATCTATATTTTTCGCTGTCTCCAAATGAATCGCGACCCTATATGCCGAGCTTTCTCTGTCTCTTGTGTAGAACTTTCCTCTTTATTTACTATTACAGTTATAATTCAATAAAAGTATTTCATCGACCATTCATTGTGACGCTCCATACTTTTAAATAAAAATTGAATTTAAGCCTTTTATCCGGAAAAAAAAAGATGTTCCAACTCGGTTGCGTCGTGATTTGAAGTTTATCAGGTTTTCTGGTCCTTTTGTGGTGAGAACATATTTTTTACTGCTTTTAGTATAATGTACTTCTATTCATCAACAATACCATTTGACCTACTCATCATATAATTATTCTAACTGTTACTTTTGGACTATATAGCACTACTCAACGAAAACATAAGCAATACACAAGGAAAATGACATAATAAAGCCAGAAAGGCTAAATGTTACGTCACAGTCCAAATATAGAAATAGATCCGCGTGCACGTAAAAAACGAGGCATTTCACCTAGTCAATCCTGACAATATTCTTTTACGAAAAGCATGAAATAAATTATTTATTTTTGAAAAAGGACATTATGTGATGGTATTAATTTAAGCAGAGTTCTTGCCCTTGAGATAAGTGGAGACGATCTTACCAAAGTTTTCACCTTGAGTTTGAGCAATTTCACGCTCCTTTTGAGAGACTTGTCTGCTACCGTCACCATTGGCAACAGTACCAGCACCATAGGCGGAACCACCAACAACTTCAGAGTTATCAAACAAGTGAGGGTTGGCAAAACCAAGAGGGACGTAAATCATACCGTGGTGAGCAAAGTAAGTGATTGTGGTAAAAGCAGTGGTTTCTTGACCACCGTGTTGAGAAGCTGTGGAGAAGAAAGTACCGGCAAATTTACCAGCCAAGGCACCAGAGGCCCAAAGGCCACCAGTGGCATCCAAGAAGGACTTGATTTGAGCGGGCATGGAACCGAAACGAGTGGGAATACCAAACAAGAAACCGTCGGCTTCCTTTAAGTCATCAACAGTGATAACAGGTACATCGGGCTTGGGGGGAGCATGCATCTTGGTCAAGATTTCTTCAGAAAGAGTTTCGGGAACTAATTCAATCATTATTAGCCTATTACTCCTTTTATGCACTACAATTTTTTTTTTTACCTTGGAAGATCTTGGCTTCAGCACCAGAAGCTTCAAGGCCCTTTTGGACCTCTTGAGCAAGAGTGTAGACGTGGTTATAGAGAGAGTAGATGATGATATAAACCTTAGGAGCCATTTGTATATAATTGATAGATGATTATAAATAAAAATGAAAATAAAGACTTTGTATTTATATAATTTTATTATTAAAACAAACTCAGTCAAACAGGGTTCTGATTACAAAGAATTACAAATGAAATGTCAAATTTGTGGCTTTCAAAATAAGGTTTTCTGAGTAGCTGCCCAACCAAGTAAATTTCCATTTTAGGTAAAACAGACTGAGTAATTTATTAAAAATCGGCTGTTTTTTATACAGTAAAAAAAAATTGGGTTTTGATCTATTGTGAATACAATAACAAGTTAATTTATAAGCCATCCGGAGGATATGAATCTATCTTTTGATGATGTCTTTCTGGATATAAAAGTCTAGAAAAAAAAGTCCAAAGTTATTAAAAGCAAGGCTCAAAGGCCTCTTTCTTATTTCATAGTCTTACTTTTGGTTTACAAGATGTACTGGACATATATCCAATACCCTACATCAAAGAAATTAAATTTGCTATCCAAACAAATCATTTCTGTTTTTATTACCATGTCATCTGTTGTATGTCCATACCAAAATTCTAGTCCTATTTTCATTTTATACAAGTGTGAGAAACCATGTTTTTGATAGAGAGAAAGAGCATTTACTAGTTTTATCATTTGAAGTATGAGTTTTTAATGTAATGATGCCTACAGATTTGGTGTCATATATGTTTAGCAGCGGTGAATCTAGGTTTTAACTAGATGAGTACGATATCATTCTGCGCCTGAAAATGAATACCCAAAAAGTCCTTTGTTAAAGTGTTGGCTAGTGCTGATTGGACATCATCTTCATTTTGAAGTCGTGTTGCGCATTTATATGTGAGCATTGTTCTCATAATTTGCTCCCCTGTGCCTGAAATGAATGTTTTAGTCTTTGTAACTTTTAAAGTAATAAAATGGCTTTACCTGTTGTACTGCAGGCAACACCAGGTACATCTCCTTTCTCATTTTGTGCCCAACAACCACATCCGTACATGGCAGCCTTTTTCAATAAAAGCTTAAGTGATCAGGGATACCCCGTGCACAATGCAAAAAACTTCATTTACCTCACCAACTCGACCAGGTGCTTTTAATGATATGCCACCACTGCTGACTCCTGATGCCATGTTTCCAAAGCGATCTATGCATATAGCACCTACTGTATCATGACCTAAATCCAGTTGGTTATTTTGCTCTTGGTATTCCACCAGTCTACTTATATGATCTATGTATGTTTTGAATGAACTTTCTAACAATAAGGGGTTAATATCACATTTTTATTATATAACAATTTTTTTACGCTCTATCAATGATTCATCTTCTACGACAGGATAACCTCGAGTCTTTGTCCATTCTTTTGCTCCCTGTCCGACAAGCAGCCTGATTGTGTATAACAGGTGAGATCACAGCGAAAGTATATTAATTTTTTTTTCTTTACATAGGAGGTATTCTTCCTAAAGAGAGTAAACCGTTCATGCCTTCCTGTACCATCTGTTTTGCTGTCATAATTGGATTTTTGACCCCACTTACTGCCCCGACAGCTCCAAACGTGCCCGTTTTCCCTTCCATCAACCCCGCGTCACATTCTACTGTACCCCTTAATGTCAGACTAGAACCATAGCCAGCATTTGTCAGTGGTTCATCCTAAAATGATATATACAGCGAATTTAATTTGATTTATTGTTATGCTTCTGTTCTCCTCACTTCTAAAATCTGTATAGCTTTTGCAACTGCTTCTATAGCTGAACCGTCTATACGCTTTAATACTTCCATACCAGCTTTACATGCTCTAATTAATAAAGAGAAAGAGCATGTTATTCATAAAAAATACTCATGTCAACTACTATCAAATGCACATACTTTGCACATATCGCTTTGTATTTTGGCTCTTTTATTTTTAAAAGAATACCTTTTTGGTAATTTATTGTTAATTGTCAATACTGTGGAATAAGAAGAGGATATATATCAAATAAAATAATACCTGCTCCAATGTGAACTGCAATGAAAACTGAATCTGACATAATTTTCAAGCAAACTGACAAAATGGTCTCGTCAAGATTGAGTATTGAAGAAATAGGTGTGACTTTGGAATTATGTCTTGTTCAGTATGTACGTAGCACGGTTAAAATGGAGAAAGAAAAAGCCGTTTGTTTATAAAGAGCACATAGTTAGTTTTTATTTTAATAAAAAAGTAAGAGTAATAAATATAATAAGTAGTTGTACGGAAAAATGATTAAAAAGTGATTTACAATATGCTTTCTAAAGTGATAGCTAGAACTGCCTGCATTGATTTACATACAGAAGCATTTGGATTCCTTCTTATCCTCTTTCTTGGCCTTTAATGAGCTTGTCTTTTTCTCTGTTTGAGGGGGTTTTTGGCTTACAGGTACATCAGCACTATGGTCGACATCCTTTGCAGCGGGAACAGAAGGACTGGCTTCCTTTGTTTTTGCACTGTCAACGATTTCAAGACCACGGTGATATGCAACAAGGAGCTTGGCAAAGTTTTCACCTTGCGTCTTGGCGATATCCAACTCTTTATCGGTAGGTAAGCGTGAGCCATCACCGTTTGCTACAAAGAAGCTTAAGTTCAAAAGATTCATGTTACTTTCTTTTTGTCTTACCAACTGTTCCTGCACCATAAGCTGAGCCACCAACAACTTCAGAGTTATCAAACAAGTGAGCGTTAGCGAAACCTAAAGGAACATAGTTGAGGCCATGATGAGCAAAGTAAGTCAATAAGGTATAGGCAGTAGTTTCTTGACCACCGTGTTGAGAAGCTGTGGAGAAGAAGGTGCCTACAAACTTTCCAGACAAGGCACCAGAGGCCCAAAGTCCGCCAGTGGCATCCAAGAAGGACTTCATTTGAGCGGGCAATGTACCAAAACGAGTTGGGATACCTAAAAAAGAACATGTCAATAAAAAGTTTTATCAATGCCAATCAGGCTCTCTTTACCAAACAAGAAGGCATCAGCCTTTGTAAGATCATCAACAGTAATTACTGGGATGTCAGGCTTTGGTGGAGCATGCATCTTTTCTAAAATGTCATCACTTAAAGTCTCGGGTACCTATTATCATTTTATATAAACGCGATTGATCTTCCCCTTTTTTATAAAATATATTTTACTTGAAACAATTTAGCAGTAACGCCTTGAGCTTCTAAACCTTTTTGGACATTTTGGGCAAGTGTATAGACGTGATGATAGAGTGAATAAATAATAATGTAAACAGTAGGCATTTTGATAACAAGAAGACAAAGTAAAGAAAGTATTCGAAGAAAAAAAAAAAAAAAAAAAAAAACAAGCTTTTTAAATACCGTATTAGAAATCAAACAAAATTTTATTGGCCCAAGAGCATTACTTATGTAAATTATTACAAACGATGATTATCAAGATCAAACTATATGAAAAGAGTGTCAATTAATAAGAGACCCTTATTATCAAATCAATTACGTAATAAAAACCTCTGTTCTTTTTAATATCTCAAAGTAAGGCAAAATGCTTATTTTTCTATTTCATCCATGAGTCAGCGATTACAAATTCATTATAACTCCGATTTATTGATGCCTTGATTACCTAATTTGTAGTTTTTTTTTTTTTTTTCTTTGTAGATTGGATCTGACCACATTTCAGCCCAATCAAATTACAAGTTTATGAATAGTAATAATTTATAGTGAATAGCAATAAACTAGATCAGAATTCTATTTGCCTTTATAAAGAGAGGGAAACTATAGATAGATGATTTAGAGAATATGAAATGAATAAAGGATAAAATTGAATTAATATATTAGATATATCATTAGATATTTTATATACATTCATTCATGTTTTAAATTAGGAAAATTTGTATTCTTTTTTATTGTTTAATAATAATAATCTGGGCTATTGTGTTGTATTTATCGAATGTTGTATAATAGAAATAGCTGCATTTTATTATAAAAATGATATCATTTGAATATCCAACTCTAAAAAATAATATATTACAAGTCATGATGAATAATAAAAGAGTCAAATAGTCGTTCAAGACTTAAATTTTATTTTTTATTTTTTATAAAATCCCACAAGATTTCCAATATAAATAAAGGTGGGATTATATTTCTTGGTTTCCACGTGTAGAAATAAATTTCAGGGACAAGAGACAATCTTGAAGAAAATCATCATATGTTTAAACGCTTATTGTACACTTTTTTATTTAAAAAATATTATCAATTGGATCTGACTATAACAAAAAATTGTATGATTGATCAAGTACAGTGTTGGAAGAGGTATGATGCATACTATAATGTTCATCATGTATACATGCATGCACTTTAGCGTCAATAGAACTGTAAATGCTTACTTGTACAAAAAAAGTAAAGTTGGTTGTTTCACAAAGTATAAAAAAGATTTAAAATGATTTTTCACTCTTTTCTACATTTTTTTTTTTTTTGCTAGTATTTTTTTTATTTTTATTTCTAAAAAAAACAAGCAAGATTTTCAATCGCACCTAACAAAAAAGAAAGAAAATCCTCTATCAAAATAGATGTTTCAGTCATCTTCAAACAGACATGAACAGTATTTAATTCGTTCTGCAAATAACTCAAAATATACACTTCACAAAAAGCAATCTTCACTCGAATCTAAATTATCATCTGGGGCTGATAGTGGGTATAATTCTTCATTTTCAACCACCAGTCAATCTATCATTTCATCACCAATCAGTACAGTAATCGATCATGGAGAGAATAAAAAGACTCAAATTATAAACAAGAAGAAAGGATACCAACAATCACCTCGACAACCCGATTTTGTTTATTCTTGTCCTAGACCCTTAGCCTTTCCATTTCATAATGATGATCACTTCTTGCCCGTTGCAGAGGCTGATCCTCGCGACATTGCTAGAGTAACGCCATCTTCATTTAATAGATCATTTTCTAGTCAATCAAATACCAGCGTACATCACGATGGAGATTCTTCTTACAGCAAACAATCATCCATCTTGGGTTCAATACAACAAGGAACAGTTCGTTCAATAAGATCCATCTTTCAATTACCAAATTCTACAACTAGCATCAGCCAGCATACACAATCAACAGCTTATTCATCTAAACAATCTCAATCTCTCGAAAGGCTCGAAATTAAAAAGGGTACTGTTCAATCTCTTAAAGAGTTGTTCACCAGACGACATCAACAGCAGACTGTACCAAAGTTTGTGTCACCTATGAATCATGGACAGACTGACAACAAGACCACCAATGGTAATCCTTGTCCTCAGAATAAACAAAGTCGTACAAATGCATCAAATAGCGTAAGCACTAAAAAGTCTTTTTCTTCTCGTGCTTCAGAATTTGCCAGTCGAGCATTTAGGAAAAAATCAGCATCATCCGATACCAAACAATCACCTCCCAAATCACCTCATATTCCATCTACTTTAGCAAAGCCCTTACCCAAGCAACCCTCTCTGTCCCTTCTACCAGAACAACCGAGAAAAATAAAGTCGGAAATAAAAAAATTATCAGCTCGTGTGATACTCTCCTTACGCCCATCAAAAGATAACAGTGGCCAAACATCAAGCAGAAAAGATGACAAGAAGAACCCGGTTGTGTCTTCAAAAGCATTACCAAATGAAACTTCCAAAGTAACTAAATTATGGAAAAGCTTCAGGAGCCTGATGACAGGCAAAAAATCATCTCGAGTAGGTGTATTGTAAACAAAACGTCTATGCTTCCCCTCCCCCTTCCTTCCTCCCTTTCATCCCCTTTGTTTTAATTATGTCCTTTTTATGCCCAATTTATAAAAACATTTTTGTATATTTACTATTAAAGGGAAAAAAATGTTGTAATATATGTTCATCCACTATTCTCTATTGACCCATAGATACCTTGGCGCAAAAACATTGTGCTTTGTGTTCCGTCAAGGCGTTTGTGTTTGATTGATTGTGTGTTTTTTTTTTTAAGAAACAGGGAGCTTGTTCCATAAAAGGCATCTCAATAAACCTTACTATCTTTCTGTAATATAAATAACCGTAAACAAAAAATATTGTGGGGATAAGATAAATCATACAATTTGGACTAGATATAAACTGAAGTAATAGTTAATACTAATGCAGTGGTAAAATAAAGAACTTTCCATTGTATTTCGTCAATAAGTTTTCTCGTTACGTTTATATTACGACATGCTCAGAGGTGATGTTTTTTAAGCGTTTTTTGTAAACAAGTACCCTGCTGCCAATGTCTTTGCCTCTAAATTGAATTCATTGGTTGTTAATAATTACTGACATTAATGAAATAGTAGCAAAAGTACACGGTTGAGATTGTTATTTCTTTGATAACCATGTCTTCATTGCAACCTGTAAAGCATTATGTCTGGAATTTTGTATAATGATACAAAATCCACTACTAAATATTTATAAAAGAAGCAGATTTATACTTCCTGATTGAAGTACCATCCTCCACAAATGCAAGAAAGGCCATTATAAAATAAAGTTTAAAACATACAACACCAGCCCTCTCTTTCTCCTTTTCTTGGAAGAAGCAGAAAGAGAGAGAGTGTGTGTGAGATGTTTTTTCCAATGCTCATACCAACTTACTCATATCAAAGTACGAATATAAAGTTGAATTCAAAATACTGATATGCTCTTACACGTGCCAGTTTGTTAGTAGGATGACTACAGTAAGTAGATTTACCTTGTTTTGATATTCAAAGCTAAATAATACTTATAATCATATTTAAAATACTGTACTTTATCATCAAAGGTTTGATACGCAGCACAGACAAACACATTAGATGCATGCATCGAGAGACTTTTTGTCATTTTTTATGAGACCATGCATGTAAATTTCTCGACTCCACTATAATCGATTTTATGCTGAGTAAGTACTATTGCTCTCTATCCAAAAAAGCAGCAAACGGGATAAAAAAAAAGGTACTGAAATAGACCTATTAAGAATCAGACGGAGACGTACAGTACTTTGTTTTAATAAAAAAAAAAGTTGATGTGCAAACAACGTCTAGCAGGCTCTTTAGTCTTGATTTCTGCAGGCTTTGCGGAAGTTTTTCATAAATCATACATATCTTTGTTTGCTTATGCAAATTATCTTGATTTTATATCAAGATATTTGCAAGCATAGTTAAATTGCATTAAACTTTGGAAAAATACAAAACACAGGCATGGTTATAGTTTATTGCTTTGGGTTCAATACAGTTGATATTAGCTTTTTTTTCATTGTCAGTAATACCCAGTATCTTCCTAAACACTACAAGTGATATCTGGTACAACACATAGAAGGAAGAATAGATAAAAAAAGTCCAAGGTAAGCATAATTATCTCTGAAACTGAAACGATAAAAGTTAATTTTTCTCTACATTGAAAGACATATCGTCTTTGGCCCTTTTGTAAATACATGAAGATGGTTATATAAATTTAATGAAAGCGATATACTCGAGACATACAGTTTGAAAATAATTCTTTTATCCAGAGTTCTTTATAGCATAATGCGACTCGTAGGCTGAAATAGAAGTGAGGGGCATATGAGAAAGAAATTATTTTTAAAGATCCGACAAAACAAGTTTGAACCAAATGTTCAAAGTCAGGCACAACAAAGCAAGCATCGATCGTCCTCCTAGCTCTTTCTCCAAAAACGTAAAGTAAGTTAACGCATGCAGAATGAGGTTAAGGATGGATGATGACACAAAAGGAATGGGAATAGATCCTAATGTACTAAATGGATGGATGAAAAAAAAAGTAGATTGGATGGATAACTTAGTTCATTTTTAAGCGCGTCAATTAGTTTTGCGTTTTGTAATGTCTAATTTTAGAATTTATAGCAAAAAGTATAGTTGACGCTACACATTTTCTTCTCTTTCATCCTTCCCTTCTGTTCCCTCATTCTGTATTATGTTTGTTGAAATCAAAAAGAAGCTAAAATTCAACATTTTTATAGATGTCTGCAGAGAACCCTCAAGTTTCCGCCCAGTCTCGCGCTGAACAAAAAGCCCGCAAGTCCCTTCTCTCTCTTGGCTTAAAGCCTGTCAACGGCATCACCCGTGTTACCTTCACCCGTGGTAGAGGTATGGTCTTTGCTATCGACAAGCCCGAAGTTTTCAAGAGCACCAACTCTGACACCCACATCGTTTTCGGTGAAATGACCGTTGACGACATGGCTGCTCGTGCTCAACAGGCTGCTTTGGAAGAACAACTCGCTGCTGACGCTGAAAAGACCGAAGAAAAGCCTGCTGAAGAAGCCCAAGCCGAAGAAGAAGAAGAAGAAGTTGACGCCGAAGGTGTTGAAGATAAGGATATTGAATTGGTTGTCAGCCAAGCCAATGTTTCCCGTACTAAGGCCATCAAGGCTCTTAAGAACAACAATAACGATGTTGTTAACGCCATCATGGTAAGTTACAGAATGATTTGATAAAAAAAAAACCTAAAACTAATATGATTAAATTTATAGGAACTTACTATGTAAATCCTGAAAAAGCAACTTTAAATTCCAATTTGTATAAATAATAAAGTCAAACAAAACCAATCTTTGGTTGCTATATTTGCTCTTTACTGTCAAAACCCTAATTCACATTGTGTATTTATACTATTATCTATACTTTCTTTTGAACTATTTGCATAAATATAGCAAATATTCTTTTTTTACGTGAATCTATTAATTCATGCAATTGATCCTGATGCTGTGTCTTCAAACTATGTAAAACAAATGCAGAAGCGGCTCGTTCTCAAGAGACTCAAATGTTAAACGATGAAGCGTTTAAAAAGGCACCTTTTAATAGCTTTGTGTGTCAGTATCATTTAAATTTTGTCATTTGAATCATAAAAAGTTTGCTTTAGAGAAGGAGAACCTTTACTGATATGCTTTTGAATTACTGCAATTCGGCTGTCATTATTTTTAGCCCAAATCTGCTATGCTTTATTATAAATAGTTTGATAACAAACACTTTAAATGATGTGATTTCAAGGAATTAATTCGAAAACTTATGTCGATATACATACAGGACTGTATAATATCATGTGAAGTTCCCTAAAAGAAATGTTTGCTTGCAATTGCTACAATGAAAAAAGTTATGATCCTTTGGAAATCGGATGCGAACTTTCTCTACTGTGATGTTTGTACTGAAAGAAGTCTTTTATTATTATCATAAAAATTGACATAAAAAGTTAAATATCTGATTATGAGCTTCTCTCTTATCTCTAATTTTATTTCTTTTCACGTTAAAACCGCATGGATGATAATGCGCCTGCAATAGGCCATTTCTCATCATCATTTAAACAAAGGACAGAAATGAGTATTCCCAACTCCGCTAAGGCGAAGAGAACGTCATCAATACAGTAAATAACATTTACATCTCCGCTGAGAGCTCTGTGGAGAGAAAGAAGGGGTGAACAACCTAGTAAAAACAAAAAATCTTTTCTCATATTTTTTATTCTTGTTTGAAAAATGTCTGCCTGGAAAGCTGCCGGTATCACGTAGGTATCAAACCTCAACATGAAGGTAGAATAATCACTGAAAACTATTTACAGTTACCTCCAATACGCCAACATCTGTGCTCGTGCTGTCCGTAATGCCTTAAAGGACGATGCCCGTGCTGCTGCTCTCCGCCGCGATGAAAACAACCTCAAGTTCCAAAAGTGGGAAAATGGTGTTGCCAAGGAACAGGTAATAAAGCAATAGAGCGCAATGTAGAGTATTTTTTTTCTCATTGACAAACCCCTATTATAGAAATTCGTTGTCCCTCAAAAGAACTAAGTAACTTTGTCCGTTGAAACAGAATCACATAAACAATAAACGTTCGAAAACTAAATGCATATTGTATACAAAAAAAGGTTTTATTTCCAGTCATTACGAAAACCGAGAAAATTGAAATCAGACGATATACGCGGATATTTGAGGGACAATGGAAAACGATAGCATTTCCATATGTGTGTGTATATGTTTGAGAAAAATGAAAATCTATAAAGAATGCATAAACACTTTATAGATTTTGAATACCATGTTCAAAATGCAAAGGGAGCGATTCTGATCATGTCACTTTTGGTCTATGACTATCATTTTCTTCCAAGTGCGTTTTGCAACTATAAAGTTCTTCTGTCTATTTGTTCATTAGCTTATTGAGGGAATTTGGATTTAAAATCTAATTTTTCTTTATCTTATTATGTCAATATTAGTATAGTATAGAAGATATTTGTTAGCCAGTTCATGTAAATTTAAAATGAAAACACAGCAGCTATATCTTTTCCCAAGAATGCTTTTTTCAAAATAATAAAGTTACTTATGTTCTTGTTACAAAAATCTAGTAGATGTGACATGGAAAACAGTTTATGATCTATCAGTTTCATGAAGCACAAGCAATGTAAGTAACATCAACAAAGATAAAATATGTAGATTAAGTTTGTAGATTCTATTTGGTTGGGAGAAGTTTTGAAAATGCAAGCATCCAAAATAGTACACAATCGAAACTTTTAATTAGAATATAACAAAGTTTGCAATAGAAGTAAATATTAAAACGCTAAATATACATACTGAATGATGAGAGCAAGACGTTGATAAGTTCAAAATGCCATCAAGGGAGATAACCTGTAAATTCGGGATACTCTGTGTTTAGAATAAAGCTTTATAAAACTGCTATGGCTATTGATGTTCATATTCTGGGCATAAGATGAAGATGATGATAAATAATGAGATAAGAACAATGGCAGGTATAAAAATATACACGTGGAATGGGTAACAGAATTAAAGAAATGGAAAAAGAGCTAATAATACAAATTAAATGTATTCTGATCTGGGAAAGGATTTACCAAGTAAATATTTTTAGCTAGCTGTGTCCAAAGGCACATTTTTCATTGAAGGAAATCAACACTGACAAAAATGGTATAGAGTAATTAAAGAGTTTGCTCAAAAGTTATTCCATATTAATAAAACCGTTTAGATGAAGTCGATCTGAACCAAGCGTTATATATATATAAATATAATAAAATGTAAAGAAAAACAATGCCAAGTGTAACACAAATGAATTCAGTATATTAAATCAATGAAATATGCTGGAGTAATCCCGAATACTGAATAAATTTGAACGTTTGCATCTTCATTCTTCTTTATTCATTGTACTTTATTAGGCTCATGAAACGAGTCAGTTCGTTTCTCTTCGTTCTATTTGTCTGTATTGGACTCTCTTTTGCACAGATAGATTCCAAGAAAGACAGACTTATATCTCTTGTTAACAAAGAAGGATTGATCAAGCTAAACACCAGCAGCTTTAATCAATTTACTGAAGGGAAACGTAATTATGGATTCGTTGCATTCTTAACTGCTCTCGATCCAGAGTTTAATTGCAAGCCATGCCAGTAAGTGATAATAAAACATAGTAAATCTCTTAAATTTGCTGATCTTTTTTATATTTAGTGAGCTTGAACCTGAAGTTATTCTCATTGCCAAAACTTATCAAAGAAGCAGAGACAACACAAATCTCTTCTTCGGATACCTAGATTTCGATGACGGTGAAGAAATATATCACAAAGTAAAAGCAAAAACATGCCGCTTGCGATACATAAAGCTAATATATAACATAGCTTGGCCTTGTATCTGCTCCTAATGTTTTGTATTTTCCTCCTCAGAAAGCAGGAGAATCAAAACAATTTCTTAAATATGACATTACAAAAAAGTAAATGAACATATGATATTAGTGGTATGTATTAATAATCTGTGTTATAGCGGATTTCTAGCAGAGAATTTGGCCAGATTTTTGAGTGAACAAACAGGGTATTCAGTTAGAGTAAAGCGACCGATTAATTATCCTGTACTTGCTGGACAGGTAGCTTTAGGTATCGGAGTATTAGTTTCTCTGAAACTAACATACAATAACTTTTATCAAGCAACAACCTGGGCCACTGTTTCTATATTAGTAGTACTGACAACGACATCAGGCCATATGTGGAATCATATTCGTGGTCCAGATTACATAAAACGTACTCCATCTGGGGCAATCAATTATGTGGTTGATAAGTAAACAAAGAAAATCAAATGGAGCTGGAGTGATATATTTATTTGTTTTCCTTTAGTATTTCTTCGCAAATCGGTATTGAAACACTTATTGTGGCTATCATTTGTAAGTAAATGAACGCTGTATATTGTCATTTTTTCCTTTACTAAAATTAATTATAGACGGTTCTTTAGGATTATTACTGTTCTCATTGATTAAAATAGTACCTCAGTTCGAGGGCAAACATCAGCAAAATTTTGGTGCCCTTTTGTGCGTTGGATGCTTTGTATTTATTTTTAGTACTCTATTTGCTCTATTCAACCTCAAACACAGTGGTTATCCTTACAAGTTACTTTTATAATAAAACGTTATGCTCCGCATTGTATAACTTACTGAATAAACTTTTTAAAGATTTAGCACATTGGTTTTTTCACCTTTATCTTCAGATTTGCTATCGTCATGCTTTGATTTAATACCAAAATAGCTGTTCTTTTCCTCAGTTTTCGTATATAGCTTCCCTTTTGACAAAATGCCATTTGCTCAGGATTGTTCTAATGTTTGATTTTCTTTCAATTCGTCTTTTGCTATATATATATATTCGATTCTAAGCATATTGTATTTCTCTAATTGTTACAAATGTATTTATTATAAAGAACGAGATATACATTTTCTCAACAGTCAGCATCATGTGTCATTATGGATTTTTGGGCTTGATAACTCTTCAACTGACTTTTTTTGTGCGTGTTAGAGAATAACGTTTGTACAATATTGATAAAAACTATACAGAGGTAAGAGTACAATTTTCAGAGCCTTTTATGAATCCTTGTTGGTTTTGTACGAATCTGTATTTTGATAGATTCGGCTGTTTTTGAATTTGTTGGATATGCAGTTGATTAACTTTCCTTTGAAAACAGAATTTGACATAAAAAAAGGCAAAATTTAATGTAAAAAGCCAGCAATTTGGATGTAATAAGTAGGAGATATGCTCCTTCAAATAATGGAAAACAAATGCCCAGTTAACCAGATAATATATGCTAAACTTCTTTTTATTTAATAAGTATAAAAAATTATTCTTGATATTGATCCAGCTGTCAAAAAGATAGTTAATTGTATGCTTATAGTGCAAAATAGATTCAACTCTTACCATCAATGTCATCGTTTTACTTGAATTATTCTCTTGGTCTCTGTATATTCCTACTAAACTTTGTGCTTTCTCATACAGTAAGTGCTTGAGAGAAATAACAATAAATTGAAATCTGTCTGTTGCATTTTGACGTATATACGCTGCAACAGTTGCTAAATTGGCATTATCAAGTGCTGCATCAACTTCATCTAACACAAAGAAAGGCGAGGGTTTGTAGCTAAACATATTATCAGTAAGACTGTTCATTCCATTTTTTAAATTAGTTTTGCTTCTCTTACCTATGGATTGCAAAGAGTAATGCTAATGCGGCAACACTCTTTTCACCTCCAGACAACTGCTCCATATCTCTGAACCGTTTCATTGGAGGCATAGCATGATATTTAATGCCTTCTGAATAAGGCTCATCGGAATCTTCTAAGCTAAGGTATGCAGTTCCGCCCAATGGGAATGTATCATTCTTGGTAAGATCTTTGTATACTTTATCGATTTGTTCAGAAATATGGCTAAAAGCATCGTAAAACTTTGAAAATCTAATGAAAATGTACGTTATATTTGTGTGTTATAATGTGTTTTTCTTATCCGTCCTGTTTTACCTTTTCTGCTTAATAGCCATAAATCTTTCTTTTGTAGCTTTAGCAGCACTTCGAGCTATGCTAAATTCGTCTTCAGCAGCCTTAAGGCTTTCTTCAACACTCTCTAATCGATCTACAGCATTTAAATTTGGAGCCATTTTTTCAATTTCCTCTGTTAACTTTTTGATTTCGTCTTGGAAATCCTTATCAACATCTTGACTACCATCGTTACGTTGAAGTTTGCCTACTCGTGAATAGTCGACTTCGATGGTCCAATCCGAAGTCATGATTGATGTTTGTGAAGGGGGCTCATCAACATCCATAGAAGAAATACTGCTGTCGTCTGTAGCCATGTTCTCTCCATGTGTAATCTCTTCACCCTCTACAACTATATCATCCATAGACCCTTGAGTCATTGGTAAATTGATTCCTTCCAGTTTGCACTTTCTGAAAATAGCAACGCGTTCGGCATGGTATTTAGAAATTTCCGTTTCAATGGATCCTACTTCCTTCAAGATTTGTTTGACATCTTTACCCTTGGCTTCTAGAATGCTGGTCAACTCGGTAATTTCCTTTTGTTTTTCTTCTTCTTCCTTTATCTTTGCTGCTGATTCTTGTTTGGATGCCTCTAATTTTGCTGTCAAGGCTTCTTTTCTTCCACCCATACCATTAAGTTCGGTTTCAATTTGATTTTTTAAAGCCATATCTGCTGCATGACTGGTTTCTAAAGTTTGGAAACGTTCAGTTAATTCGTTCAGCTGTTGTTTTTCAAATGCGAGTTGAGTGAGAAGGCGTTTCTTTTGAGATGCAAGCTGAGCACGGCGTTCAGAAACTTCATCAGAGCCGTTCTGCACCTTCGCTTCGTATTCGCGGATATTGGCAACATTAATGAGTGCACAGAAATCTTCAAATACTTGATCCTCCACCTCAGCAATACGTCTACGAACTTCAGCTATCTTCTCATCCAATTGTTCCATATACAGCGTACCCTCTGCAAGAGGCTGCTTGACTTCAGCAATTTTATTGCGGATATCTTGTAGTGTACCATTCAAACCTTCGATCTTTCTATTAGCTGCCATCTAAAGAAGAATATGAGAGAACAAATAACACAATATGCTTTTTAATGCAAGTACCAAATCTTCATTCAAAGAATCAACTTTCGCTTGTAGTCTAGCTTGCTCATTTCTGACAGAATCTTCCAAACTGCCCATACGTTTGTTTAAGCTAATTTCATGCAATTCAGCAAGATATGCATCTCTTTGTCGCATTAATTCTTATTGAATTGTGTTATTAGTGTTTTCAAAAGACTATTATTTATAGCTAACCTTCAACTTCGCTTTCATGCCATTTTGTTACTGGTTGTGTGGGAGCTGAACCACCTGTCATCAAACCACTTGGATGAATGACTGTACCGTCCAAAGTGACAGCTATTTTTATATTGATGATTAAGTCTTGTTTCAACATATCTTTTTTTGTTTTGTTTCTTAATACCTCTTACAGATTCATTCATGTCAAAACAAATAGTCTTGGCAATGTTTAAATTGTCACAAACTACAGTGTTGCCACATGCATATCGGACAACTTGCTCATACTGAGAATCAAACTTAACGAGATCAATGGCATGTCTTGCTCCCTTAACAAGGCTACTGAGGTTGTGATTTAATGGTTGAACTAATAATGAGTGGAGAGGTAAGAACGTAGCAGAAGGAATGTGTTGTTCCTTCATGTGACGGATGCATTCAATAGCAGTTGCCTCATCTTCAACGACAATAGCATCCATATTTCTTCCAAATACCGTTGCAATAGCATTATCATATTTACGTTGAGCAGGTCTACACAAATCAGATAATTTGCCATGAACATCTATATTAAGATAAGTACTCTTTCATTTGCCTTTTGGGTGCATTCTTTTCTTACTAGGATAAATCTGCTTCATAGTAGTAATGCTGTCATTGAACTTGGAGTCCTTTTCGGTATCGTGTAAAGTAAGGTTAGCATCAAGTAATTTGGTAAGCGTCTTTTGAAGTTTTTCATTTAAGGCAGCTTCGCGACGGTGAATAGATTCGCGTTCTTCCACTAACTTTGATAGTTCATTTTGACGTTCTTGCAACTTTTCAGTGGACGTTTGGCCATCAGCTGTGATTTTTGCAATCTCTGCTTCTGCATCTTTTATTTTCCCTATTGTTTCAACTTCTGATTCTTCCAAACTTTCAAGTTTCATTCGTAGCTCGTTCGTACGTTGCTGTTGAGTCCTGTATTGACGGTGGAATTGATATAATTGCTGCTGTTCATCAGCTGCTTTGTTGTTGACTTCCTCTTTTCTTCTTTCATAATCCTTAGCTTGTTGAAGTGTCAACTGTGGAGTGTCTTCAGGAGAAACGGCGGCTGATGCTTCTATATTGCAACAGTTAAGAAATTGGTTTATAAAAATCACAGCTAATAATGTCTTACCGCTATACTCTCTCTCTGCAGCTAATAATAATTCAATATCTTTCTCAAGAGAATGAACAACTTCTTCTTGTTGCTGACCATCTCTTTTGACACGCTCAATGTTGAATTCGGTTTGCTTAAGTTTCTTTTCAAGATGAATTATTTTCTCTTTCGACTTGATAGAGTTTGGCACTTGATCTTCCAATTCCTTTTGTATTCTACGAATTTGAAGCTCAAGCCTTGTTCTTTCACGGTGGAGAAGAGCTTTGTTTTCTCTCGCAGCTCTGAATTGATATTCTAATGTGTCCTAAGTTTATCATTGCGCATAAGAAAAATAAGCATTTATAAAGAAATTTCGTTTTTGTACTTACCTGTTGGTTTTTTGCTTCTGTACTTGCGAAGTATTTTTGGTCCTTTTCTTCTGTCAAGCTATTTGTCTTCATCTCAATGTGATAAAGTTTCCAAAGCAAGTATTGCAAAACGCATTCTCTGCGATCTTTGACCTTTTCATCAAATATCTCAGCCTCCTTTCTTTGTGCCTCGTATTGCTTAATTTCAGCAGCAAGGCCACGTTTCTTGATAAAAGCGTGTGCACTATTTTCTGCTGCCTGTTCCATTTCCACCTTTGCCTTTTCATATTCGTCTTTATATTCCCAGGAACTAATAGAATTAAAGGTTATTAATATATGGACATTGTTTACATTTTATTTTATACTCACCCGCTAATTTGTTCAATGAGTTGGGTCAAATCCTTTGGGCTTTGGCTGGCAATAGATTCGACATCTCCTTGGAATACTAAAAAGTTCTTTGCTTTGACCAAAATATTCTCTTTCTCAAGAGATGAGTTATATTTTGAATATGTAACAACTCTGTCATTAATGCGAAATTCAGTTCTTCCATCGCTAGTGACAATACGCATGAACTTAAATTCACGGCCTTGACTGTTTTGATAAACGGCAGTGACTGAAGCACGTCGAGGTGAATGACCACCTGCAGAAGTCCCATCGTTACTCATGGCTTCAGAACGATAAATCATATCCTTAAGATTGTGAGAACGTAACTCAGCAGATTGAACACCAAGCACAAAAGAAATGGCTTCCATTAAATTTGATTTACCTAAACAGAAGCAAAAATAGTGAATATTTATTATTTATAAAAGGGGAGCAAGATAAATACCAGAACCGTTAGGTCCAATAACACTAGTGAACTGATGAAAAGGACCAATAGTTTGGGATCCTTTATATGATTTGAAGTTTTCTACTTCGATACGAATTAGTTTCCCCATTGCAACGCTAAAAGAAAAAGGAAAAAAAAAAAAGAGAAAAAAAGGGATACGACGCGCAAAGTAACGCGAGAACGCGTACAAAATAAAAAGTCCGGTCATGCAATTTATACTTTTTTTCTCCAGTCTATTAAAATGCACTTAGTTCTGTGTGGGTTGGAACTATAACCTTTATGAAGCATTATGCTTAGGACAATGAAATGAATGTTTTTTCATAAATAATACAAGACTCTCTAACAACAAAAAATATTCCAAAAAAGTTCAATTCTACTGTATTTTAAATATAAATGCGTAGAGAGAAATCATTGTATAGTATTTTATATTCTAT
This sequence comes from Rhizopus delemar RA 99-880, assembly GCF_000149305.1. Lineage (NCBI taxonomy): Eukaryota > Fungi > Mucoromycota > Mucoromycetes > Mucorales > Rhizopodaceae > Rhizopus > Rhizopus delemar. Next base: position 5,376,788 of record NW_027137827.1, on the reverse strand, counting down.
GAAAATATTTTAAGAGTCAAAGAGTTTGACTATATCTTTTATGAAGGATATAGGCTATCAAACGATGCTTCAGGAATTCTATTAAAAGCAAGAAATCTAGCATACTGGGAACAAATAACAAACATTAAGAAACACACTTTACCCATGGAAGTGTATTCAATTTATTTTTATTAGACATATCAGTCTATTAACAAAGCCAAAAATGGATTTTTAGGACATAAAAATATAATAATCATTAAGGTTTCGACTTTTATATTTGACCAAGTAAGCCCAACTTCGGAAAAACGTCGATCTTGTTAAAGATTGTGAAGTGAATGGCAATGTGTTAATTTTATATAGCAAATGCTGAGCTTTTATTAAATTAGAATTAGACTATAAAATCCAGAAGCGTAACTTTACTAAAATATAATCCTTAAATTAAATGCGTTTAATAAAAAACAAGGAAAAGGAAGCGTTTAATTGATATCCGTTTCTTATATTTATAATAAAATACAAGCTTGAGCTAAGAAACCCGAACATGAACTTTACAAAAAAACCATTTATAAATTTATTATTTAACGTGAGCTTAAAAATGGATACTAATGGCGTTGATCGCATATAACCAGAAGGTATAGAGACAAGTTCCTATAATCTAGTTGATCATTGCTGGATTTGAATTTGCCCTAACAACAATTGGAAAAGTCAGCAAATTACTCTAGTCAATGTCCGGACCGAAATCAATGAATGGTTTTCCAAATATGGCACTAAGCAGTTGAGTGGAAGAAGCGTCTAAACAAAGGCATTGAGTGTCTCCCTCTTTTTCTTATCACAAGGCATAACGATGGCTAGAGTAAGTAATCGAAAAAAAAAGACGGAGAGCATTTTTATTCTACTGACCTAGAAGATTGATGGATTCCATCCATCCAAATAGCAAAGCTTTTTTTTTTATCTTACATCATGAGAATAGAAATGCTCTCCTACTATAAATTATTTAGTCTAAATTAACAATTTCATTCTTCTTTTGTCATAATAGTTCCACGAATATCAGGTACGCCTCGAAAGATGATTTACAGTAATATCACTTCAATTGCTCACCTCAACAATGATAAAATAGGTAGTTGGACGCAAGCTCCCTTCTGAAACAGAAGCCTCCCCCAAGCTCTTCCGTATGCGTATTTTCGCTCCCAATGTTGTTGTTGCCAAGTCTCGCTTCTGGTACTTTTTGAAGAAGCTCCGTAAGGTCAAGAAGGCCGCTGGTGAAATTGTTGCTGTCAACGAAGTAAGATCAACAAAAGACTATATCAAAAACGCGCCACTCACATATAATACATAGATTCACGAAAAGCGTCCTGAACAAATCAAGAACTTCGGTATCTGGATTCGCTACGACTCTCGTTCCGGTACTCACAACATGTACAAGGAATACCGTGCCATGAGCCGTGTTGAAGCCGTTGAAACTTGCTGTAAGCTTTTAAGGGTGTGTGGGAGATTTTTTACTAATGAAATGCAATAGACCAAGACATGGCTGCTCGTCACCGCGCTCGTTTCAGATCTGTTCAAATCATTCGTGTTGCTGAAGTTAAGGATGCTGATGTTCGTCGTCAATACATCAAGCAACTCTTGACTCCCAAGCTCTCCTTCCCCTTGCCTCACCGTATTGTCAAGGCTGATAAGAAGCACCGTTCTCTCTTCATTGCCAAGAGACCTACTACCTTCTACTAAGCAATTTTGTTTATTAAAGCAATTCTTTTTCTAACATAGAGAAAAATCAAAAAAAAGTAATGCTTTGTAGTAAAGTTTTTTATATGGATGAAGTAGTGTTTAAATTGACGAGTGTTATGCTTTTTATTGTATTTTGTGGGTGATTTGAGTGAGTAGTGTATGTTATGCGCTCATAAAGAAGGCATCGATCAATAGTGTAATAATTTATTGAGATAAGATATAAGCGTACATGTAACAGCTGAAATCAATGAGAGAATTGTGTTAGCTGAGGCCATAAATCATGCACAATTCCATGCTCTAATTTACGGAGAGCAAGGTAAAATAGAATAGGCTTTGCTTGAGAATGATCATTATAATGCATGTATTCGTCATTTTCATCTGCCGATCATCAGCATCCTTTACTGTGAAACTTTTGTCTTCTTGAGTTCCCGATCCACCAGTGACAAAGTGTGACATTTGTGCTATTTTTCTTATCAAAGGATTTAGGCTGTAACCTTGATATCTAAGTGTTCACGTTCTCTTACAAACACAATGACCATTCCCCCTTTTTTTTTTCTTAAAAAAAAAGCAAAACCTACAAACAATGAATTACATATAATACTAAAAGACCTCTTTTTTGCTTTTGCTTTTGCCCATACATGGCATTCTGATGAAAAATGTGCTTAGAATTAACTGAAATCTACCTATAACGGGTATACCAATCATTCAATAAAGTTTGGAGTAACTGAAACCCAAGAAAGAGATATGCCAGTTATTTTAGTGTAGTTTATTATAAACTCCTCTTTCCCATTTTTGCCTGCTTGTATAAAATAATTTTAATTTACTACCAGCAACCATAGTATTTTAACGCGTTTTATTCTTAATAAGTAAAGGGCTCCCTTATAATAAAAAGATTCCTTAGATTAGTTAGGTTGTTAATAGAAAGAATAAAGTTTCATTGTATGTCAGGGTGGTACCTGAGTTTTAAAATAACTTGTATAGAAAAAGAAAGAAAAAAAAACTTTATCTTTTCTTTTCTTCTCGTTTCATATTCTTTTTATTATAAATCATTATGTCTGCGACTACTGATCGTACACAAAGACCGTTATTGTCTAAATCAAAGAAACTAAACTCTCTTCATAGTAAAAGCAGTCCGGCATTGAACTTTGATGAAAGCCATTCTTTGGTAAGCTTATTGCCTTTGAGCAAACAACATGTGACAAATTCTCTTGTTGTAGTTCAAAGTGGCATTCCACATTGTAAATGTACTATTGATCTAAGGTGAAGATAGACAGAGAGAATACGCGGTTACTTTCTATTAAATTCTTATTTGTAGAGCATTAAAAGGAGAAAAGTTAATACAAGAGATCCGTAAGCTAGTTTTATCTTTATTCCCTAGCTTTGCATCCAGTCATTCATTAAAGCATGAGTTTAAACTTGATCGTGTTAGTGGAGCAATGACCAAGTAATCCATATTTAAGAAACAAAATGATGTTTACTGACAACTTTACTTAGTGCTGTTTATTTTGTGACTATTGGATCCAAGCGTATGTTGTTGAGAATCTATGGCATCGGCTGTGAACAAATCTTAGATCGAGATAAAGAGCTTGATTGGTTATCTAGACTTTCTCGGTTGAACATTGGACCTAGTCTATTAGGTACATTTGATAACGGTCGTTTCGAAGAATACTTGGAATCTACAACACTAACATGGCATGATTTGCGAGATCCCTTTATCTCTGCACAAATCGCTTCAAGACTAAACCAGCTTCATTCCATCGTAGACACTTTTCCTCCAGCAGAAAATGAACCACTGGAAGTCTGGCAAAATATTGATAAATGGTATCGTTCACTGGAAAGTGAAGTATTATCTACTCTTAAAAAGAATCCAGTCTGGGCTAAAATGATTGAGCAAAGTCTTGATCTTTCTCAATTACATAAAGATATTGAGACATGCAAGTCCATTTTAAATACATTATCAACACCCACTGTATTTGCACATAATGATGTAAGAACTGTTCTCTTTCGTGATTTTTGAAATGATGTGTGTATGCGAGTGAACTAATGATTTCATAGACTCAATATGGCAATATTTTAAAAATTGAAAATACAGATGAATTGGTTGTTATTGACTTTGAATATGCAGGATATAACCCAAGAGGGTACGATATTGCAAACCACTTTTGTGAGTGGATGTATGATTATCACAGCAGTGAACCTGCTAAAATGAATCACAAGAGCTACCCAACACATAAAGAGCAGGTACGCTTTTTAACTGCTTATGATAAACATCATGTTACAGAGCTACTTCGAGAGGTTGAGTTGTGGAAAATGGCCTGTCATCTCTTTTGGGGACTGTGGGGATTAGTACAAGCAAGTCAAAGTGAAATAGATTTTGATTATTTCGGTTACTCGTTGGAAAGGCTTTCAGTTTTTAAACAAGAGCTTGACGCTAAAGCTACTCAGATTGCCTAAATACTTTTAAATACCGATCTTTGCTAAGCTATGAAAGCATAGATTAAGTATCGTTAGTTATTCCCCTTTCTTATATAATAAATGCAAACATCAAGAAACAAAAAAAGGTTTCCTTAATTTTCATCTGTGCAAGCGCATAGGATATTAAAAACTGAATTTTTATTTACATAACTTTAGTATACCGCTTTATGCCCAAAAGCCATTGCTTGGTTTCTCAACTTGGTCTTCTCAGTTGTTAGACGATGTGCCAGGCTATGGTGGCAAGCACATCCAACCTTGGTATGCTATCAAGGCGATATCACATCCATCTAACTCCTCTTTAGGTTCAATGAGCAGCAGATTAAAGACATTTCTGACATTATGAAAATGAGATTACCAAACTATGAATACATCAACCTTGATTCAGGATGGTAAACGAGAAAAAAAAAAAAAAAAAAAAAAAAGGAAACCTCAAACGAGTGAAATGTATTTTTTTTTCTTGTATAGGTGCACCGACTGTGACGAATACGGTCGATGGGCCGCACGAACGGATCTATTTCCAAACGGATTACGCACTGTATCTGACTACTTGAAAAAGAATGGACACAAGCTAGGTATTTATCTACTTCCAGGCATTCGAAAAGATGCGGTGAATAAGAGATGTAAAATAAAGGGTACAGACCGTCTTTTGAGCGAGATTGTACAAGATCAAAAAGAAGGCTGTGGATTTGAAGGTACGACGTTTATGCCTGATGTACACAACGAATATACCAAGGCTTATTATGAATCTATTGCTGATCTTTTAAATGAGTATGGCGTGTCGTTTGTCAAGCTGGATGCAGTTGGCCCTGGGGGTGGTAGCGAATACTATCCTTATCAGTCGCCTGATAATCGTGCGTGCACGAGGATGCTCTATAATGCGCTTAGAAAATATAACATCTGGCTTGAAATTTCGTGGTATATTGATCCCTCTTATGCAGAAGAGTGGGTTCAGATGGCCAATGGTGCTCGAGTCTATGTTGATATCGAGTCTTATTCCACAAAGACCATGACATCTACTCACCGCGTCATGCAGCGAATCACATCGTGTGAAAAATGGGCAGCTGAAAGCGTAATTGGCAGTGATTATGGGTTTTATGTGGATCTAGATGCTGTCTTGGTAGGAATGACAGTCAATGGAAAGTGTGTTGATGGTTTAGATAATGACGACGTCAGACAGACGTACATTGGCTTTTGGGCTATGGTATCTTCTGTTTTTTGCTTAGGATCTGATCCAAGGACGATACCCGACAAGCACTTGGCTTGGTTTAATCATAAAGAAATTTTAGAGATACATCAAAGTGGTATTATGGCAAAGCCCCTTGGATCAGGTGATGTATGGCAAAACAGAAAACAAGTATGGTGGAAGAGACTACAGGATGGTCGCATTTATGTTTGCTTGATTAATGCACACACCTACATGTTTATGTTAGGGATCAGTCATGAAGTCGTCATTCACTTTGCAGACATTGGCTTAAGGCAAGCTTATGTCAAAGATGTTTGGACGAGTAAGCAACTAGGCTTATTTGATAAAAAATATAGCATCGTTCTCAAGGCAGGACAGAGTCAAATTCTACTCATCACACCAGCATAAAACCTACATGTTATTTTCATCTACCAAAATAAACATCCAAATAAAGTATGGTTAATTGATCAGTACAGTATGTAATAATAGTAATAAGAGACATCGTATATGATTTATTTCGGAGTTAATCTCATAATAGCAGAAACAGGCACAACTTCTACATCTCTCGCACGAGCTTTGACACTAAGATTTCGATCGCCTGTCACCAAACAAACGGGCACAACATCATCTTGTTTGTTTTGTGATATCCACCATAAACAACATGAGAGTACCAAGTCATCCAAATTCTTGTCAGTTTCACCAAACATAAATTGTTCTGAACGAATAGTGATGTTATGCATAAAACTATTATGCGATGTTTGTACACGGAGAAGATTGCTTTGTTTTGGTTTAGATCCAAGTGTAGATTCAATCAGCTGCACTGCTTTTTCAGCCACAGTTCCCAATCTTTGTGTATTTGTAGCTAGCCCATCCAATTCGGTAACAACAACAAGAGGAACAATAATTGACCATTTCTCAGACTCAATCAATTTCTTGACATGCTCAAGATGTCCAATAAAGCAGTTGGTATCAAGTACAAGTACTGTCTTGTCAGGCAAGATGCGCTCACGTAAATAATTTAATCGAGCTTCTCTTTCTTTAACTCTTGCAGGTAGCTGACGACGGTAACCCATTCCTTCTGCTTCACTGGCTACCATGGATTGAAGTTGTTCCCTTCGCTTCTTGAGTTGAGTCATAATATCATCTTCTCCTTCGTCATCATTTAAATCAGTTTCGGTAGACAATAGTACATCATCATCCATCTCAGCAATCATTGTAGGTACCTCCTGAACTTCTTCATCATCATACAAACTTTCTACTCTGTCTTTATCGGATCCATTTTCTTGTTCTTTATGAACACGCTCAAGAATGCGATCTTTGACAGAAGATGGAACAAGAAAGATTTGATCTACAGGATCGTAAGATAATATGTCCTTCATATGCTACACACAAAGAATAAATACATGTTTTATGTTTTCGTCTTTAAACTCACGTTGACTAATATAAAACCATAGTCCAAAATTATCATCTTTCGCCGAGTGTTAATGTCAAGCTGCCGCCTTGAAGTTGATTCCAGTGATTCTGTTTTGTTTTCTTGACTCGACCGTAAAATGCGGCCATAGGCTTCATCCACCCAGCCTAAACCTCTCAAGTAATCTTCTTCTGGAAGAGTGGGCGTATCACCCAACTTGCGAATGTCTTCGATGAATGCTTGCTCAGCTTCGGGTTCATTTTCTACTTCCTTGTCCACAGAAGAATACAAATATTGGGTCACTAACTCATGATGAAGTTCATAAGGAATTTCGGAAAGAAGACGATTCAGGAACCGAATCAAGAGCGGCCAAAAGGCAGGAGAAATCAAAGAACGATGATGACGATCATATAACTTGAACTCCTTATAGACAAGATCATATTCAATGTCACTGATAAATCTTTCCCAAAAGGAGGGGGTACCTTCACGACGTATACAGAGACCATTCAAGACTATCCACTGAAGCAATAGTTCAATGTACACAAACCAAGCTTCGTTTTCGTTTTCTTCTATGTGCTGTCCTTTTGAAGGAAAGGTGGCTTTTTTCCGTTCGCCAAATAAAAACGATTCGTTTTCTTGAAACTGAAGTGATATATTGGGTAACTTGGGTAAAGTAGGTGTCAGTGTCCGAGGCAGCTCGGGATCAAGATATCTTTTGAATGCCTCTAGAGCAATCTGACAGGTCACATCTATACCAAACATAAACAGCACATCGTCTTCAAGTGCCCGCACAGTCTCACCATCCAATGTGTCAGTATTGCTAAATATATCTTGCATGTGTTTATTCACAGCCTTGGTCAATTTTGAATTTGCATAGTCATAACCATAAAGAGAAGAAAGACATAGCACAGCTGTTTCGAACCAAAACAATTCGTGGCTCGATAAAAACTGTTCATTATTCGACGGTGTGTGTCTGATGACCTCATTGGTAGCAGTCGAATCGCAATGTATCATGGTTCTAGGGAATAAAGCATCAAAGAACAGCCGTTTTGTCTTTGCAAACTCATCAAGCCCAATTTTTGTCAGAAGCATACCATGCAGTTTGATAAATAGCCCAAGTATAAACGTGCTGTGATCATTTTCATCCTCAATTAACCCTCTGGAAGGCTGTCTTTTTGCATCTCTTTTCGATTTGGTCTTATTTTCCAGATATTTATTAACCCATCGACGATTTCCTTCAACAAGGACCATGATGCCTTCTCTTGCGTTTAAAAAACCGTTTCGACGCACCATCAGACTGCGCGTGCTGAGATAAAGTTTATGAAAATCGGATCCGGCGGAGAGAGTCTTGGTTTGTAAGAGTAAGGAGAGATTAAAGTAGAGATTACCTTTGGCAGGCATGAGCCAAATACCAAGAAAGTATCTTTTCCATGCTTCTTCAAATGCTTCTTGCCAGTCTGTGACGCGGCCTTTGGGAGTGTAAAAGAACCTATACCTGGCAATGTCGCAACGAAGAGGAATACAGCTATACCATCTATATCCTTTTGTTCGCCTCCAGTGGGATAAATACGATTGAACATCCTCTTGTTGATCTGCACTACTTTTCAAGAACTGTGTCAGTCGTTGATAAAATCCATCTGCCAAATCAAGGTATTCGAGGAATAAGCGTAACAAGAGAGTAGCATATTTCATTTCTGGCTTAGATTGATTTTTTTCTGGTTGGCTTGATTCGACATTGGTCATGGTCATCGTGCCATCTGGGTTAAGCACAGGGATTTGTGTCGTGAGCGCCTCATCGCCAAACGCAAGCTCATCTTCCAGTTCACTGTGAGTAGAATCCTCTGAAGGTGTACCATACCTCTTGATGGTCCGTCTAAACTGATCGACAAGACTGTAAATTGCTCGTTTCCAGCAAAGACTTTCTAAACCTTTTTTCTCTGCGTATTCCAAATCCCACTTGAATATGTCTAGATAAGCTTCAGCTAAACGCAAATGAAGCTCAATCTTCCTTCTCCAGATGCCTTCTGCCTCTGCAACGTCTTGTTCTGTCAAGCGCGTGCTTATCTGGGATAGATTATGTCTTGAGCATGTGTCCTCTTCCGTCTGCTCACGAAAGCAAGCCGACTGGAAAGATGACTGAGCAAGGGTCTCGAGCTTGAGTTCGACATCACGTATAGCGTTAATTAGCATCTTTCGTTTCCTCTTCTTCTCGCTGTCCTCTGACAATGGCTGTTCTGTAGGACATTCTTGTTGTACGGGAGTTCTAAGAATCGTCTTTTGAGATTCATTGGGTTTCTTGTTAAATGCAATAGGATTGTGTTGACTAGGATTAAATAATTGTCTTGGACCTTTCGTATTTCTATTGAATGTGTCGTCCTTTTTTTTCGGGAATTCCCCTCTTCTTCGACTCATAATATTTGGTTATTGACACCTACCAGGTAGTTAGAAGGAATGCACTTCTTTCTGTATAATAGCTTACTTGATGATAAAATTCATTCCAAGATTTAAATAGACTTTTTTTTAAATAAAAATAAGAAAAATATGAATTTATTAAAGTGGTGGTTGTATATATTGTTAGTGTAAAAAGGAATTGTCTTTGCCAGGTTAAAGAAAAGGAAAAGAATGAAAAAAAAGAAAAGAAAAAAGAACCAGCTGCGGTCCATGGAAGTAGACATGCAGCCAGTTACTCTGTGACTAGCTTTGTTTTTGATAATTCTATTTTTAAAAAGGGGAAGGCATTTAGAGAGGAAGGCGTCTTTACATTTTTGAGCTTTTTAAAATTAACAGCATTCTCATTTTTAGCATGTCTAAGTAAGATGCGTATGAATATATTGAGAAAATCTGTACAATGTTCAAACAAATTACTTCATTGTTTGACAGATACACTTATTGTTGCAGACAACTTTAAAGAACAAAGTTTAAAAGAGATGAGATTCTATAATAAATCAACTGTTCATCGTTGATCAAGAGGGAATATCACTATACTTTCCCACTGTTTAAATGTCTTGCGGAATATGACTTGTAATATAACAAGCATCTCCACTTGATTTTATTAGATACTTTATTAACTTTTATTACACTATTTTTCAAATAAGGCCTAATTGCAAAACTTTGTTGATAAATTTAGATTCTGCCTGTTCAAAAGCAGAAATTGCACCCAATTTATTATTCAGGTCCACATAAAGAGACTCCGCATGTTTATAAAGTGACCTTGTCTTAAGATTGTACGCATCCAATTTTCACTTATGATTCTATGTCATGTTATGTCCAAGCATAGAGTATCTTGTATATACAAATTCTTGTTTCACCCAATATACTATACTATATACAAGATGACATGATGTAAGTTGCATGTAGTTCCAATCGACTACATACTTTTTTGTTTATAAATGCCGTCAAAAGATTTTAAACAAGTAATTTCTTCTTTTGTTTCACATCATTTCTCAGTCGTTTGTGCTTTTTCAAGTCTTTGCTTCTTACTTGTTATCCAATAGAATAAGGACACAAGATCCTTTTTTTAAAAGTGTAGACAAGGATCAACAGTAGAAAAATGGATTATTGGAATAGATAGTGGTGAAGGGCATGATACAAGTATGGTGATAGTTAATAAACCATTCAGCAATTCTCAATGCAAACTATTCTAAACCAAAATCACGCCACGGCCTGGTCCTCGATATAGTGTATTCTTTCTGGTACATAGGCTTTTCACAAGTAGAAAAGAGAAGAGATTAAACAAGTTAGAGAAAGCTATTGTTTTGGAGCTGATATTTCAAAGAAAAGAAGCATCATTTTTGATATCTTTGCAGAGTATATGTGCTGAATTAAGCCTTATTTGTATAAAAATTACAATTTAATTTTAGAAATTATTTGATAATATATATGAAGCTGTAGAAAGCACGGCGACAAGTGTCATAGATGATGCTGATAGACTTTAAGAAAAGTAGCTGATCTTTAATACGAATGATGTATTTATTAATTTATGCTTCACTTTAGTAGTTTGCTACTTTCTAAAGCAAGTCACCATAATGTAAGCATTTTCTCGGATAACATGAAATAATCGATTAAAGAAATAGAAGCTTTAGATGCATGCCTTGTGTTCTCTTTATTGTTTTACTACAAATTTTAAAAGGGTTGTTAAGATGATTAGTTTGTGTTTCAATCAATTAGCCTTTTGTAAGAGTTAATAAACCGATGGCGCGTAAATTCATCATCTGCTACAAGAAGGGATGCAAAAAAATATGTTATTGTATTCATAACAAGTCATTTTTATAGAACATGGTATTGTTTCTGACAAACAATACAGCATTCGTGTTTGAACAAAATGCTTATCGTATGACACGAAACGATAAGAAACAGACTGAAGTTCGACATCTGCCAATTAAGATACAATAGGCTCTTTTAATGCAACCAACTAATTTCGTGATTTCCTGATTCTTTTTTTTTTTTTTTTTTTTTTTTTTTTTTTTTTTTTTGGCATAATGCAATAAGAATCTAGAAGAAGTGGAAAAAAAAATACATGTAGGCTGATTAAAAAAAAGATATTTGAAAATGGAAACTTTTTATCGGCTTTAACAACATCCTCCTTTCGCTTCAAGTCTTTTTTATAGTATAAACGCTTCTTTAAATACATAGGATATAGAAACTGAAGAAGCTTAAAAAATAATCCTAAAACAGCTCTATTTAATAAAGTTGTGTACAACCCCATTTCATTTAAATAAACTCAGAACCAAATCCAAAAAAAAGGCACAAAAAAAGAAAAATGCAGGGCTCAGGTTGTACATTGAAAACATTTATATAAGTCCAAAAAAAAGTTTTTTTTTTCTTTCTTTCTTGTTCTTTCCTTTCAACATGACTTTCTTTAGTGATATTGCCGAAAAAGTATCTCATCTGTTTGATACACCTCCAGATGAGCCCAAGAAAGAAGATGATGATTATATTGAACAACAGCTTATGAATGAGAAGCACCGTTATGATTCATTTGCTGCTGTCAGACACGGTGCTCAAGTCAAATTTTTTGTTGATGGACAAAACTATTGTTGGTAAATAGATAGAAACCCCTTTTTGTTCAAACGTACCTGTCGATCTAACTTGTAAAAAGGGCTGTTTCAGAAGCTATTGAAAAGGCTACTGAATGTATTTATATTGAGGATTGGTGGTTGGTAAATAGTATTGACCGTTTAATTTTATCTTCAACTAATCCTTTTTTGTACACAGACGCCTGAATTGGTAACAGGAGATGCACGATGATGTTAACATAGACTAAAACCACTTTGATATAGTATTTACGTAGACCTCCAGCTAAATATCCGGAATATCGTATTGATAGATTATTAAAAAAGAAGGCAGATGAAGGCGTAAAGATTTACGTTGTTATCTACAAGGTCACTCCCCCCTTTTTTATTTTTATCTTTATCATTTACACATAGTCTATAGGAAGTAGAATTGGCCATGACTTTAGATAGTGCACATACAAAAGATGTGCTTGATAATTTGGGCGAAAATGTCACGGGTAAAAAGGAAACAAGAAAAAAAAACGGTTTTCATGTTTATATAACTCTTCTGTAGTCTTGAGACACCCTGATCATTCTCTTGGAGGAACCTTCTTTTGGTCTCACCATGAAAAATTCGTTGTGATTGACAACCAGATTGCTTTCCTTGGTGGTATTGATTTATGCTTTGGGTAAATGGAATTCAACCGATAGTCAGCAACCTGTGCTTATTTTTTTTTTCTTTTCTTCTTCTAGACGTTGGGATACTCACGGTCATCCTTTGGCAGACTTTCACGGAAACAATCCCGACAGTGAACTATTTCCTGGTTAGTTTTCTTTTTTATATATAAAGTTAGGTCTAATTACGGAAAATAGGCCAAGATTACAGTGACGCCCGTGTGAGAGATTTCGAAAATGGCAAGTTGACCTGACAGACATAGCGATCTTTATCTAATCCATTCTGTTATAGTCAAGGATTGGGATATGCGTCTTATTGACAAGACAACGATTCCAAGGATGCCTTGGCATGACATGTCCATGTGTGTCGTAAGTCGTTACACGAACATAGACAGAAAAAGATTATTAAGCCATATTTAGATCGGTGCACCCGTCTTGGACATTGCTCGTCATTTCTGTGAACGTTGGAACTTTATCAAACATGAAAAGGCTCGACATGATGAGAACATACCTTATCTGCAGCCTCCTTTAGGTGGTATGGGTTCACAGCAACGCTATATTGAAGAAAAGACAGAAGAGCCTTATCGTTACAGAAAATATCGTCATAATCACAGAACTCGGGGTGTGACAGGAACCATGCGTGTTCAAGTACTTCGAAGTAGTGCTAAATGGAGTTCTGGTATTGAACTTGAAGTAAGTAGGAAGATATAGATAACAAGTGCTGATATCTCTTGTGCTTAGCACTCTATTCAAAATGCTTATATTGCTACTATTCTTGGGGCTGAACATTACATTTATATTGAAAATCAGTTCTTTAGTAACGTAACACTAAATTAAAAGAAATATGTAAAGACTAACTTTATATTCTTATCCTAAAAAGTCACTGCTACCGAAATGGATCAAGACGGCATTTTAAAAAATCAGATTGGTAATGCCATTGTTCACCGTATTGTTCGTGCACATGAAGAACGCGAAAAGTTTAAGGTGTTTGTGTTGATGCCCTTGATGCCTGCTTTCCCTGCTGATCTGAGCACAAAGGACGCGGCTACGGCCAGGTAAGAAAAGGAGGATCAAGTATGAAAATAACACGGCTTGATTAGATTGGTGATGCATTACCAGTATTTGTCTATCTGCCGTGGTCCAAACAGTATTGTCGAAAAACTCAAAGCGACCGGGATCGATCCTGATGAATACATTCGATTCTACAGTTTAAGAAACTATGATCGTATCAACCGCAGCAAACTTGAGGCTCTTTTGGTCAAGGCCGCTGGTTATTCAGATGAGACCGAACAACAGTTGGATAATGTAGAAGGTCATGAAGGTGAAGAGGCACAAATTGTTCATCATGCGGGTGATCCTGATTTTGCTCGGGATACAAAGGGCGCTTTTAAAGTGGATGAAGAAGTTGAATATGGTCGTGTGCCTGATGAAGATGATGTGCGTCGTTATCGTGAACAATTTGATGAGAGTATCGCTGCTGATTCTATTGCAAAGGATGCGATGGAAGGTGGTGACCTTGAAGATGAACCCTGGGTGAATGATACAAAGACTTCAAGGCCAAGAGATGAAGAAGCAGAAAGAGAAGAAGCGGGTGACTATGTTACTGAAGAACTCTATATTCATGCAAAACTTTTGATTGCCGATGGTAAGCAGGATGGGATAGTATCAACAGATAGGATTGACATTTGACTATAGACAAAACTGTCATCATGGGTTCTGCCAACTTGAATGATCGTTCTCAGTGTGGTGATCGTGATTCTGAAATTGCTTTGATTGTTGAAGATAAAGATGTTATTCCCTCACAAATGAATGGAAGATATGTAAGTATTGTGTGTTTTATAGATAATTTAATAAGTGATCTGTAGTATGAAGCCAGTCGTTTTGCTGCTACCTTAAGACGTAACTTGTGGAAAGAACACTTGGGTTTGATAGCTGATATGCCACCTGATGAAGTTACAGATGCCATGTTACCTTTGCCTACTCCTCAAATTGATACAACAAACAGTAAAGAAGACAAGATGGTGATGGATCCACTTGACGAAGAAACACTCAACTTGTTTAATTCTACTGCAAAGACTAATACGCTTGCTTACCGTCACGTATTTCACTGTGTGCCTGATGACACTGGTAAGATCTGTTGGTTATCGGAATTAGAAAATTATTAATGGCTTGAAATAGTGACCAATTGGGACGAATATAAAACCTTTTATCCAGACCCTAGTCAGATTGATATCGGTCACGTACACGACCCTGAAATGTCTGTGGAAGAAATCAGAGATCATTTAGCTGATATCAAGGGCCATTTGGTTGAATTCCCTTATCATTTCTTGGAGAATGTAGATCTTCAAGGAGAATCTATTCCTTTTATTGGCAATGATATTCAAGAGTTGTATACTTGAGTTGTATAGAATCTAAAAACGTGTCACTTCACGTTTTATTTTTATTTTATTTTTTTAAATAAAATAAAACAATAGTAAAATAAACAAACATACAAAAAAAAATGGAATGATTTTTTTTTTTTGCAACTTTTTTTTTTTTTTTTTTCGACTATAAAAAAGAAAGATCAAAAGCACCTTTTTCTTTTTCACTTTTGCATTTTATTCAAACAATAAGAAAATAGCATTATGAATCATCCGGAAATAAACGGAATTACAAAACGTGAAAAAGAGTGGTGGATGATATATAAAGCAAACTTTTCTCTTTTTCTATTTTAAAGCCACAAACATACACATTTTTATCATGTCAATCCTTAGCAGTATTCCTTTCTTTGGTCTTTTTGGTTCAAGAAGCTCAAAAAGCAAACATTGTAAAAGTATTGTTCCCATATCAACCGTACTTAAACGACAGCCATTTTCAGCACAAAGAGCATTACCTAATAAATCAAGCACTACAACACAAAAAGCAACAAGCGAAAAAAACAAAAAGGAAATCATTACAGAAAATTCGATTTTGAATAGTTTTCCAAGACCTAATCTAATGCCTACACTACATCCCTCACTCTTTGCAAACAAGAGCACGGTGAAGTGTACAAATTGTTCTGGTCCCCATTCAACTGATTTCTGTCCTTGTTAAATATTGCACAACTAGTCTCCTTCCACCTCCTCTTTCTATTTATTTCGTTGTTTATAAATTGTTTTTTTTTTTCTTATAGTCTGGCACATACACACATAAACACATTGAAGCACAAAATAAAATATTTATTTTTACATATAAAAACGATCCCCCTTTTTTTTGTACAAGCACTTACAAATCATCACTCATCATTCAACAAGAGCACACCTTTGAACAATCACATCCAACACCCGAACCACGACCTAGGATGAAATGAATATAAAAAAAAAATACACTCTTCATCTGACTTACAACTGCATTCTGAACGATGAGGAAAGAAGATACGAGTTTTATCATCAAAGACAGGTGAACCAAGGTTGCCATTGACTTCGTGATGGTTAGTGGGTTGTATGATACCATCTGACGTATAATAAGTAGGTGAAAGACCAGAATCATGAAAAGTTGGATGAGGACGACGTTGATGACGTGAAGTGGATACTTCAATACGTGTTGTCTTTTTGTTTGGAATTTCAATAGAAGAACTTTGGTTCATTTTTTTTTAAAGTGAAAAAGATTTTTTTTAAAAAAAAAAAAAGAAAAAAAGCAGTTTGTTTTATAGTTTTTTATTATTCATGCAAAAATATTATAAAGAGAATTGATTGGATCAAAGTCATTTTATAATTTCCCGATTTAACTGTTCTTTGTGTAAAGCATTTGAAACTAATCCTAAAAAAGACTGCAAAATTTTTTTTTGGTTCGTGTCCTTTATGCAACTTTAATTTGGTAGAGTGTGCATTGCAAAGAATGTTTTATAAAAAACAATTATGTTGTGTGTATTAATTTCTTATAATATTCAGTGACTTCATCCATTCTTTCTTTAATACTTGGTCTAGCCAACCTCTTTTTCCATTCTTCCCATCTTTTTCTATCAACATACTTTAACAATTCCTTGGTTGCTTCTACAGTTTTACCCAGTGGATTGATTTCTTTGACAGATAATAACTGATCAGAAAGATAATATGCTTCATTCTTTGATGATCCGGTCACTTCAGATACAAAAGAAGCCAGATTTCTGATGGCTCTCTTGGTAGGTTTAGTGTGTATAAACATGATTTGGAATACATGTGGTTGATCCACAAAAACTTCTAGTGTTACTTGTGTTGGTTGTCCATGTTGGCTATCTTTATCAAATACGCCTGATGCTTCTAATGAAAGATAGAGTGATTCATCTCGTAATCTTTCCGACTTTCCACACTGCTATATTATAGCTTTTAATAACCTTTGTCTATCATCAACTGTTTACTTACAACCAGCAGTGGAGGAAGCCCTCTGAATCGACGACGGTCAAAGATAGGACTGACCATGGGCACTTTTAATGCTTCATTGGGTGCATAAAACTGTATACGATACATGTCTTTATCAGTACTAGATTTAGGTACAGGAATACCAAGTGGACCAATGGATGCCCTTTCATCTTCATCATGTTCAGCAGTCAACTTACGCTTCTCCTTTGCTTTTTGTGCCTTTTCTTTAGCTTCGTCTGAGATAACAGCATCCATCTGTCTCTTTGGAAGTTGACTGTAATCTAAAGCAGGAGATGGAGCGTGCTTGAATCCAGTGGCAGGAAGGAAATCAGTCAACATGTTTGAAAGAATGGAAGGAAGTGAGTGGGTCAAGTCAATCCTATCTCAACTAATTTAGATTTGAAACACGATAGATTGTTATCCATTTACCATGGAGAGATGGGCATACCACCAGCAGGAAGAGGTAATCCAGCGTCACGAATGGCTAATAAAAGTGCCATTGTAAGACCACCGCCAGAAGAATCACCAGAGATAACGATCTTTTTGGGGTCGATCGCTTGATCTTCAATCAAATAAATATAAGTAGCAAGCGCGTCTTCAACTGCGGATGGAAAAGGCCGTTGAGGAGCCAGTCTGTAATTAATTGAGCAAGTACTACAATCAGAGTACTGTTTATACAAATTAGTAACTTTTTGTGTAATGCAATACGCACTTGCCTTGATTAACTTGTGTAGGAATGGTCTGTACATTTGATAATTACAAGTATAATAAGCACCTCCATGTAAATAGAGTATGACACGCTCTCTATTCTTATTCATACTTAACCATTCACCTTCCAACTCGGCCTCATTTTCACGTCCTTTTGTCCAATCCCACCCGATACACTTCTTTTCTTCCTTGGTAAACAACCCTTCAAGTGTATCACCCGCTCTTTTTCTATATTCGTTTGGTACAGTAAACTTTGTTTGTTTGAGAAAGAAGGAAACGGGTGGTTTGAGTGTCGTACTCAGTCGTTGTACATCCTCGACTGTCAGTGAACTTGATTTGTTAATAAAGTGATGAATCCCTTTGAACGTAATATCCGACAAAAGCGACCAAGACTTGGCCGGTGGACCTTTTAGGATTGATTAGGCCTTTGACATGTCGCTAGGGTTATTGTTTACCTGTGACATAATAACTATAAATGGTAGAAAATGCACTGATATTCATGGAATAAAATAATCCAGCCCACATCCAATAATCTTTTAATATCGAACCATTGTTTTTTATTAAAGTAGACTTCTTTCTTTCTCTCACAAGTGATATTTGATATCTCACTGGTTTCACTGTAGAATAAATAACCTTGTGTCTAGTATTATTTAAAAACATCCCTTTTTTTAAAAAAAAATAAAATAAAAAACTAAGTGAAAGCAAGAGAAATAAATAGCCGAATCATACAGCATCATTATTATGAAATCCAATTTCTGACACTAAAAATAGGTAAAATCCGCATACTTCAAAAAAATCAATTCAATTTCTCGTTCTCCTTTGATGGAATATCTATGCAATCATCCTCTGTGTTTTATTTTGTACAACTTGATTCTTGTCCAAAGAGGACACTATTCGCATCGATCCGTCTTTGTTTTTTTTTTTTTACAAGAAAAAGCGACTCTCATTTTTCCTTAAAGGCATCAATGCAGTCACAAATCTCCTGTGTTTTTTAAAGCTGAACCTATTTTTTTTTTTTTTTTTTTTTGAATAGTTTTCAAACAAAAAATGAGCAGTGACCAGTCTCCACAACCAACAGGAAAATCTCGTGTTTATTTCGGTTCTCTAGAAGGTCAAGAGTCAATAAAAAGACCTCGTATTGAAGAAACTACGGCAAGTTCTGGTGGTGGCATTGATTTAGATGCTTTGGGTATTTTTTTTTCTTTTTGTGTCATTCTTCAAAAAAAAAACTAATGCTCCTTTGACATTAAGCGGAAAGTACAGAACCTGCTTATTCAATTAGATCCGGTGAAGCGGATAGAAAAGTATTGGAAGAATTTGAGAGAAGAAAAAGAGCGTTTGCACTTGCTGTTCCTACGGATGATGGACGTGTTCGACAAAGACTTCGAGAATTAGGTGAACCACAATGCCTCTTTTGTGAAGGCGTAAGAGTTTTTTATAATAACACTTCCTCTCTTGCTGACATTACTATTGTAGCCTGGAGATCGACGCGATCGTCTAAGATATTTACTATCCAGAATGGAGGGCAGACCTATCGAAAGTGAAGAAGAAGCAAGTGAAGAAGAAGAAGTAAGAAAGATGAATTGAGTGAGATCTGTTATTGATGATGTGTTTGTAGATGGAAGAAGAATTTTTTACGCCTGGATCAATAGAACTTTTGGAAGCTAGAAAATTTATGACAAAATACTCATTACCAAGGTATGAACAACAAGACGATTTGTAGAAACCCACCTCATCTATTATCATTAGAGCAAAGGCACGTAATCAAAGACAAAAAATAGAAGAAACAATCCCACTTGCTCTATTAAAAGCAAGTAGAAAAGAACTTCATCAAAAATTAAAGGTTAGAAGCGATATTTTATATGATTGAGCAAAGACTGAATACATAAACAGGACTATGTCAACTGGTCTTCTCAAATATCTGATGATCGACCCGTTGCTCAATGTGCTTTTAGCCCTGATTCAAAACTATTGGTCACAGGTGCATGGTCTGGTCTTTGCAAAGTATGGAGTGTACCAAACTGTGAACCATTATTGACATTAAAAGGGCACAATGATAAAGTGGGTGGTGTTGCATTCCATCCAGAAGCAACCATCAGCTTAGAAAAGAATGTACTCAACTTGGCCACGGGTGCTGCTGACGGTTTAATTCAATTGTGGAACTTGGAAAAGTAAGCGGTGATGATGATGGGTTGTTGATGGAGTTAACATGCTTTAAAAATAGGGAATCACCTATTGCTACTTTATCCGGTCATGCTAGACGTGTAGCTCGTATTGGATTTCACCCTTCAGGTAAATACTTGGGTAGCGCAAGTTTTGATGGCACTTGGCGTCTTTGGGATGTGGAAACAACACAAGAGCTTTTATTACAAGAAGGACATGCTAGAGAAGTATATGCAATCTCATTTCAATGTGATGGTAGTCTAGTAGCTACAGGGTATTTATGATACAGTTATAAATCACAAAAAACTAAGCAATCTTACAGCGGTTTAGATGCTGTTGGAAGAGTTTGGGATACAAGAACCGGTAGATCTTCAATGACACTTGAAGGACATATTAAAGATATCGTAGGATTAGATTGGTCACCTAATGGGTAAAAAGTGTATATTATCTTACTTGTCGGTTTACGAGATAGAAGCTAATATAATTCAATGCAGATATCACTTGGCTTCAGCTAGTGCAGATAACTCGGTAAAGATTTGGGACATTCGTACCTTGAGAAATTTATATACTATATCAGCTCATCAATCACTTGTATCCGACGTTAAATACAGTAAAGGGGTTCCTGGTACAAACAACAATAGTCCGGCAGATCCTAATAACATCGCTGGCTTATATCTAACCACCTCAGGTTATGATGGGTCTGTCAGAATTTGGTCGGGAGACGACTTTAGGTTGATAAGGAGTTTGGACGGTCATGATGGAAAAGTAATGGGCGTTGATATTTCTAGAGGTAAAGAAACTAGAGTAAAAAGTTTACTTTGTTATTCATCTGTATTCTAGATAACAAATTCATTGCTTCAACTGGGTTCGATCGTACATTTAAACTTTGGGCTGATGAAAACCTAGTTATTTAGTATGAAGATAACTCTACTTAATAAAACATCTCTCTTTTCTCTTTATACACAAATAGACTACACAGAGATTAATGTATTAGTGATAGAAACCTCAGTTTTTGTCATTGAAGTTTATTGGTTTATAATAAATAAAGATTTTTACATGTAAAATGGTTAAGACTTTTTGCTAAAGAGTAGCTTCAGCTCGTCCATTTTACGGTTCTTTGAATCATCTCGAGACATGTACAAATCATTTACAAGGGTATGTTTGGAATCTTGAATTTCTAATATGCGTTCTTCTACTGTTCCTCTCACAATAAATCGTGTCACTTTAACTTCCTTCAATTGTCCCAATCGGTGAACACGATCAATTGCTTGTGATTCAATTGCAAAGTTCCACCAAGGGTCCTATTAAAAATATAAGCGTTCCTTCTCTCTCTTCTTATTGAAAAAAAAATATTTACCATCATCACCACACGGCTTGCACAGGTTAAATTAAGTCCTACGCCTCCGGCTCTTAAACTGATCAATAGCACATTGGCACCATTTTGATCCATCTTTGCAAAAGTAGAAAGCACTTTTTCTCTCTGAGCTTGACTGTGAGAACCATCAAGTCGAGTGAAATGAATCCGCTCATAATCAAGTGCTTCTCCAACGATATCCAAAAAGCTCGTAAATTGAGAAAAGACAACTGTCTTGTGGCTTTCCTTATTGTATTGGTGCAAAAGTTTGATAAGAGCGTTGATTTTTGTAGATGGTTTATAACCTCCAACTGCCTTTCGAACATCAATCTTGATGCCCTTTTCATCATCTTCTTCCTCTGCTCGTCCCTGTGCAATCTCTAACAATTGATTTTGTAAGATAGGGCCTGTTCTACATATCGGACAGTCTCCTGGTAATCCTTGATCTTCCTTTTTCTGTTTTATGAAAAAGGTGAGCTATTATGCTCAAGAAAGAGAGGTGTATACTTTTTTTTTTACCTGAAAGTAATCCATAACACACAGTCTACAAGCCATATGCATACAAGGCATAGCAATCATAGAATCAAATGATTCAAAGCAAATTGGACACTCTTCTGGTACGGGTGGCATTGTTTCTTCAGCAATCATTTTCTCTACTGTACTCTTTGTCGCTGAACTACCTTGCTGGATAGCCAATAAATTCTGCAAGACATTTAAACGATAATTACTTTGATCCTGTTTTGATAGCGATGACGAAGAGGATGGCTTTGTGTGATGACCAGCAATCAAATCCTCCAATGATATATTTTTACCTCCCTCAGCCTTCACCTCTGCATTACCTGCCGTCTGACTGTTTTGAAGAGCAAGATAAGGATGACAGCAAATTTGTCGTAATCTCGTCAAGAGTTGAAAGATAGAAGCGTAGTTTCTACCAATATGTCCTGCTTGACAAAAATAAGAAAATTTAATCTTGGAGTCATTGTAGATCGCATCATAAATATCTTGCTCCTCGGGTGAAAATGAAAGATATTCAATATCAATCCTTTTAGGTGGCAAGGGGACCATAGGTTGTCCCTTTGAGTCTTTCATGTTCTTTGTTCTGCGCAAGATGATGGGTTCAAGTACGGTTTGCACAGCAGTAAGAGCTTTTGGGTCCTTTTTTTCAAAGGGTATCGTGATAAACGCTCTCCAAAAGGAATGATTGGCCCAAGGCTCGTGTTTCAAAAATCGGACTAGTGCAAAGAGATCGTCTAGCTTGTTTTGGATGGGTGTGCCCGTCACTGCCCACCGTCGAGTGGCCTGAAGATCCTTGCATGCTTGGGAGGTTTTGCTGGCTGGATTTTTGATTTGATGTGCCTCGTCTAAAATGACGCGCCAAAACTCAATGTTATATAACAGTGTTGTCTTGTGGGTTGAATCTAACTGCATACGTGTCCATTCATTCATCAGGACACCATATGTGGTAATCAATACATCAGGAGCTGAACCATTCCAATCGCCTAATCGATCTAATGACACCACAGAACGATCATCTCCATAATACACTTCCACTCTGATTGTACCCGGTTTAGATCCATTCATGATTTCATCTCGCCACTGTGCTAATAAAGACATTGGACAAACAACAAGACTGGTGGGTGATTTTCTTACGTGGCCTCCATGAGGCCTTTCTTGCCCTTTTTGATATCGGTTGCTGTGAATTAGACTTAATATTTCTATTGTTTTTCCAAGTCCCATTTCTAATGGCAATCACGAATTATTATTATTTTTTAGATCGACAAATGCTTTTCTTTTGTTTACCATCCGCTAAGATACCACCTCTTTCTTGTGAATTAGCTTCTGGAAAGTCTAAGCTTAATTCCCCTATAAATGAATTAAAAATCCCATCCATCACCGAAAAGTAGAGATATTTACCTGTATATGGATTAAAATAAAAGAATTGATATTCACAATCTTTATCAGGAAAGCAGTACTCTTCCCACAATGGATGCATTGCACGCATATCAATGTCCCCATCCTGATGCTGAAGTGCCTCTTTAGCCATCATCCAAGCAAGCGCTCTCTTCTGATACTCTTTTAATTGTAATGCCAAAGAATCCGGCTGTTCAACAGCTGTGATCTGTGCATCAAAGATTTGCGCTTTCTCATAAATCGTATTGAGTTGATCATCCGACACTTGCTTGTTTTCTTCTCCTTCATCCAATTCCTGAAACTCGTCACTCTCTGCTGCATTATTTTCTTCTTTCATGTTTGCACTCTGTAAGATCATGTCCCATGTATTATCTTTTCCAATCATATTTCTGATCGCCGATCGTACTGGATTCATGCCCAGGTTTCGAAAGAGCTGTATTAACGATGTTTTTTTCAAGGTAGCTGTATCTTGGTCTGCACTACTCATACGCTGTCTCTTCTTCAAAGTAGGAACAAAAGCAGACATAAATTTGTTAATCCGCATAGCTGACGGTAGTATGAAGCATTGTATCGTCAATATCACATCCTCTCCCATCCTTAATTCCTCTGGACACCATACTACAGATCCCTCAAACTGACATATATTCAAATCGATAAGAATAGACACATAATTAGCAATGTCTTTGGGTAATCGACCAACAGTAATTCCTTGATATGTGAATCGAACAATTCTGTTTGTTGTATCAGTGACCTTTTTATCTTTTACAATCTCAATCTTGTCTCCTTCCTTTACTGGACTTTTGCCTACATATAACGACCAACCTATAATTAAATCAATTTAGTTTATTTACTTCTCTCACTTTGAAGCTCTTTTTTTTTTTTTCTTGGTTTACCAGTAATGACGAGATCACCAATGTTAAAGCGATCTGATTTCTTTCTCTGCGTAGTAACAACAGGTGGATTTGAAAAATAAAGGTCTATGGCTGCTTCAATATTATTATTCGCTCTATGTAGTAAGGATTCACATAATTGGGTTGAAATGTCTCCCAAGATAGCCTTCAAAGATTCAACGGAAGCTTCGTCTCTTGGTCTTTTTGACATTGCTGAATATAAATAAAAAAAAGATAGTAACAAAAAAAAGCAGTGCTCGGAACGCGATTTTTTTTAACCCAAAATCAACGCGATTACAGTCACAAATTCAAAATGCATATAAAAATGATGGAATCGATATATAGAACAGAAACTGATTATTAGAACAATAAGTCTTTGGGAAGAAATCAGGAGATTCTAGGATTGACTGGAAAGAAAAGACTATAAAGTGCTAATCGGATTGAAGCCAAACAAAGATTATGCATCAGCAATAAAAGCCAACATATCAAAGATGATTCTACCACAGTTAACCAAGCCAATGAAGGCATAATGATAGAAAAGTCTTGCACATTTATCTCTAAATTTTTTCTTAAAAAAAAAACTAGTTTCTATCGACTCAAAAGACTATTTCAAAACAAAATGAGATAGTTGGAACAAATAATGGCGGATATGCACCCATATAAAATTCATCTATAAGCAAGAAAAAAAAATCACTAGCATGTTTTGTAACTGCAGTAACATTGCGATCAAATACATTAACGCATCAAAATAAAAACAGGCGATTAATTTTTCAAATACATGAATGATTTTGAAAAAAGCGCGTGATTTCAAGAAATGCTTGCTTAGAATATCTGGATTTTTTTTTTTTTTTTTTTTTTTTTTTACTTTAGAAAACGCGAAAAAGGTTCTTAGATGTTAATAAAGAATGTAATATATGCTATTATAGCTTTAAAATTTTCCAGTTAGGGATTTTTTTGTGGTCAGTGTGGGTCTAGATAGCTATTAAGTATGTTAAGTATAGAGTTGAACTATGCAAGTCAAAACTATAAGGCTTTTAATAAGACATATACCTTATTACTATACAAATTTGAGATTCACTTTTACCAAAGATGCCTAGTTGCCTGTTCTTGATTTTGCTTAAAATATTAAAAAAAAAGACTGATCGCTGCTAGATACAATTTGCTGTATATTTATTTAAATACAATTTATCAAATTATATTAAAAAAAAGTATATGTGTCTACAAAACGGAAAGAGAGACATCTCATATGATGAGGGTGGAATTTTTTTAGCCTGGTAAATATAATACGTTGATTCATGTATCAGTGAGCCACACATTCATTTTCACTTATTCTTATCGACTTTTTTTCTTGTATTTTCAAATTGACTGTAACAAGATTAGCAAAACCAACAAACAGTTAAGGTGCGAAAAGAATTTTTTTTTTACTATTGGCAAGTTGCAATTCAGTCATGAATTATATACTACAACCAACCAAGAAATACAAGTGTAAGCCTCTAATATGCTGCGGGCATGCACAATGTCGTAAGACGATTACTAAGATCATTGACATATTTAGAGAACAATACTCCCAAGATTCAAGAAAAATCAACTAAATAGACAAGCTGTATCGGGCAAAAACCAGAGACCTTTCTAATCTACTGAATAGACTGAAAGAAATGATTGAGACCAATATCAACTTGGATAATGAAAAGTTTGGCCTTGAATGAAAGGATATTCGAAGGTGAGTAATGTTTCTTAAAAACAAAGAAAAATAAGTAAGAATAATCCAAAGAAAAGCGACTATTAAAGTATATAAACAATATGCTCAGGTATTTATTTTTGATATAGTATTCCTTCTTGTTAAAGAAAGCAGCTGATCTTGATCCTTGACCCTGAATAAAGTGTTTTAGTCGTCTGAGTCTAATTATCAAAGCTATAAAAGAGTTTACTTTCACTTATTATCTTCAACATCTGTGTCACGTATTATTACTTTAAAAGGTGAATGTGGGGATGACAACAGGTTACTAGAACCTATAGTAAAATAGATTTGACAGATAACACTTTTCGCTCCCCTCTTCATATCCTTATTCACTCGATCCGCTTTTAAGCTGTTACGTCATGTTCATTAGCGTTTTTGTATCATAAAAATGTACCTGAGGAGGATGACGGTGTTAATAAAAAAGTTATTTATTACAAGTATTGTTTAAATAAGGTAACATTGCACGTAATATCTTTATAAGTAAATAAAAACAGTTTTCCTATAATTAAAAAGCAGATGATGGTATTACTCTAATGCTTTTTGTTGGCAAATTTCTATTCTTCTAATGTTAATATTTGCCTGAATGCACCCTTGTTCGAAAACAATAGGGGGTCCGTAAAATACGCGGATTTTAAATAATGAATCGCGTCAAATAAATCGTCCTTTAATGAAATACCTCATATGAAGCAAAGTTACTTCAGCATTTACTTTAAGACTATGAATATTCAAAGACATTAAGATACATCACCTTGGTCTCTCTTTCATTTCTTTTTTTTGCTTAGATAAATTGCAAATTTAGTTTCTTCTGTTTCAAAATAAAAATAGCTTTTTGAAATAATTTATAAACAATAAAGAAATCCAAGTTTTTAATGATGAATGAAATGATATATAAAGTAAAAAAGAGAAGGAAATTTTTCATAAAAGAGAGTGTGAAGAGAAGGAAAGGAAAAGGCTACTTTTTATGTGTTGGCCTTGAAGCTTATCATTTCACAAAAACTTATCTTTTAAATCTCTAAAATGTCAAGTCCGCCGCATAAAATGGTTAAAGTCTCAGTTATTTTTTTGATTTTTTCTTCTTCTTTTTCTCTTCTTTTTAAGCCAAATTTTAATAATAAAATGCCTAGTAATAAGAAAGCACCTGATGCTGTTGTAGTTAATGAAATTGGTGGAACACCCGAGCAAGAAGCTTATATGAAAGACATCATCAATCAATTTACAATTAACTCTGAATACCTTGTAAAAATACGTGATCATTTTATGAGCGAAATGCAAAAAGGTCTTGACAAGGAAGGTGCAACCTTGGCCATGATCCCATCCTATGTTGAAGGACGTTTAACTGGTAATACATATAATAGCCATAGTTTGTATTTTAATATTAAATATTTTTTAAAGGCAAGGAAGAAGGTAAATTTTTGGCTCTTGATTTGGGAGGAACCAATTTGAGAGTTGTACTTGTTACTCTTGAAGGTGAAGGAAAATACAAGACAGTATCTTCTAAAGCTAGAGTCTCTGAGGAATTAAAGACGGGTCCAATGCGTAATTTGTGTGGTAAAGTGTAGAGATGAAGTCATCGATTGAACTTCCGATTAAGCCAGATTTATATCATAGACTATATCGCCGAATGTGTGGATACTTTCTTAACAGAGCAGAACATTCAAGAACAAGAGATCGAACTTCACTTGGGTTATACTTTCTCTTTCCCCGTCCTTCAATCTAGAGTAAATATTAAAATAAAGCATACAAATTGTAAATTAACACTTGTACAGATCAACCGTGGTATACTCACTACATGGACAAAGGGATTTTCTTGTTCAGGTGCTGTCAATAAAGATCCCGTATTATTATTACAAGACGCATTATTAAGAAAGCATGTTCCAGTTAAAGTCTCTGCGATCGTAAACGACACTGTTGGTACTCTTCTTTCAAACGCATACAACAAGCCCGGTACCTTGGCTGGTCTCATTTTGGGTACAGGCGCTAATGGTGCTTACATTGAAAAGATGAAAAACATTGGCAAATGGAAGGGAGGCAAAACGACAGCAGATGAAATGGTGATCAACATGGAACTTGGTGCCTTTGATAATGAACGTGTCGTACTTCCCTTGACTCGATTTGACAACAAATTGGATAGACAGTCGATTAATCCTCATGCTCAAATTTACGAAAAGATGGTGTCGGGTATGTATCTTGGTGAAATCACCCGTAATGTGTTGATTGAAATGATTGATCGTGAATTACTCTTGAAGCGTCCTTCACATAACTCCCTTGCTTGGTCCAAGGATATTTCTCGACACTGGTCCTTTGAGACAGCCTTCATGTCAAATATTGAAGAAGACAGTTCTTCCGATTTATCTTATACAAAGGAAATTTTGGATACCAACTTAAATTTAACCGACATCACCACTGTAGAGGCTCGTATGATTAAAAAAGTCTGTGAGTTGGTAGGCAGACGTGCTGCTCGTTTGGCTGCTGTCTCTATTTCAGCTATCGTCCAACATTGCGGTATTGGTGCTGAGGGCCATGATATTGGCATTGATGGTTCTCTTTATGAATTCTATCCTTCCTTTGAAGATAGAATGTATGAAGCACTTGAGGAAATGATGCCTGAAGTAGATAACCTTCGTCAAAAGATTCGTTTGGGTCTTGCAAGAGATGGCAGTGGCGTTGGTGCTGCCCTTACTGCTTGTGTGGCTGCTCAAATGGAAGAAAAGCAAAAAGTAGCTATGCCATAAATCTAGAATTCTCATTTTCTTTTTTGCTTCCCTTTCTTTGCAACTCTTCTAAACATATTCACACACATTTACATATATATAGCAAATGTACATGTTTTTGATAAATATATAACCGTTTTTTTCTCTCTCTTTCTCTGTTTAATAGTTTTCCTTGTTTTATTTATAATTCAAATACATTACTTGTAGCTGTAATGCCATTGAATATACAAGTGTTATTAATTGGGATATATTGATGTGTTATTAGTTTGATAGCCTCCTGAGCTACAATACCACCCAATAAGGCAGCTATATTAGCTACTTCCTTATTTCCAAATCGAACACTATTGATAATAAGAATAAGCAAGTAAAAACTAATAATACTGTAATGATATTTACAAGTTTTTAAGTGATTTTTCCATTGCTTCATTTTCAACAAATGCTTGCGCTTGTTCTAAAGGAATACTTATGCTTTCAAGTAATGCTAAAGTCTGTTCTTTTAATGCCCCATAATCATCCAAAGAAGCTATAAACGTTTCAATTATACATACATGAGCTAATACTAGAAAAACAAACAAACAAAAACTATACCCGGTGGACGACCATATAGCGAGTTGAACTTGTCTGCTGCCTTAAATACCAAGCCATAACAAATATTTTCTTCTTCCTTTATCCATTGAACTATACACAACAACATTTTTTTTTAGTTTTCTTTCTTTTTCCATAATATGAAATTACCAATCTTTTTAACTTGGCCATAATATGCACTAAAAGGTCTATATTGAATCACCTTGATATGTCCAGTATTCTTACAAAACGTTTGGATGATTTCATCAGAAATAATTTGATCACCGTCCTTTAGCAAGGCCTTGACTCTTTCCTTGACTGCATTCAGATCAAAGAGAGCCTTTTGACGATATACATTTTGTAGTCCAATATATTTCATTGTATCTGCTTTCATGTCTGGTAATTTTCCAGAGAGTGGAAGTTGACCTTGTCCTTCATTTTCAACAAAATCACGTACAGCTTTTGCCAAAATCCAGAAATAAGGTGACTAATGTACATATTTAGTGAACATGTATATTTACATTTTGATAAGTTACATTGGCATTTGCATTTTGACAAGATGGATCATCAAATATTTGCTGTATTTCTGAAGGAATCTAATGATAAAAGTGAATTTTATAAACAATTAAATGATCTATCTTAAACTTACAGAAGCGGTAGAAGAAAGTCTCCAAACATGGGAAACGGCTTCATGAAAATTTTCTTCATCAGGTATTCTCATTCCTTCATGAATCATTTGGATTAACTCCTTTCTTTCTTGATAGGATTGAGGTACCTTTCCTTCATGCTTGGCTTTATAGGCATCCACAAACTTTAAAATGATAATCACAAAAGGAACATGGCTGTGATCTGTTTGATCCAATGTATCCAAGTCAAATGTAGACGCGTAATCAACAAGTTCTGTAAAAGGACAACCTAACCTAAGGTCCACCGCATTCTCTGGGTGAGATTCAATGATGGTGTGTTCAGGTGCTTGAATACTAAACATGCCAACAAGACCATTGGATTTCACTGCAAAGAGCGTCTTGTTTTGACATACAGAAGCCAACTTTAGTACATCGTCTTCCAACATATTGACTGTGATAATCATTGTAAATTCATCAAATGCTTTTGTATCATTGCGGATCAATTCAAGAGGATCCTTTCAAATTTATATAAGTTTTGTTCATGTGTATGCACATCTTACTATTTGACTCACTTTTTCAATGTAGACAACTTTAGCATCTTCATTTAATTCTTGAAGTAATTCTGCAGCTGATTTGGCTTTTGATTGTCCAATACTTTCTGGGTCAAGGAAAAAATTATTTTGTACGTCTTCCTCTGTCACTTTGCTATGGTCAATAATCGTAACGTTTCCGATGCCTACATAAAAACGTCAACTTGGACAAAAGCTAGAAAAATCTAATTTTACCAGGTAATACTAAATTCTTGATGATCTCACAACCTGTAGAAGTGGCATAGAGTAAGCAAACGTGAGCTTCTTCCAAAGCCTGTTGTCCCGTTATCGCCCAAAGTCTATATTGTTAATAAGCATTTTTGCCTTTTTTTTCAAAAGAATTGTTTTCATAATTGCCTAAGTTGTCTATCATATTTTTGTGTTTTGAGATCAATGGGAGGAGACATTGTTAATATTGTGAAAGAGGAAGAGAGAAATAAAGTAAAAACACCTGTTTTTAAAAAATAAAATAAAATAAAAAATAGGTCTCTTACTAATACAACTTGACCTTTTTTAAACAAGTAAAATAAAGTTATAGATTATCCTTTCCAGCCAATTTGTACTTGGAACAATAGCAGTAAAAACTAGTTTCTTAAGGAAATAATGTGTAAACCGTTAGATCTAGCATCTAAAAAAAATGCTGATAACATAAATAATGTCTGTGTTTAAACGAAGCGTTGTTGCATTATAGGATGTTAAAGGAAGAGCAGAGATAAAATGTGTCGGTTAATTAAGAAATATGAGACAACAAGTAAATCAAATCGCCAATACTGTTGCAGACGAAATAAAAGTATCTCTCAAATATCAAGGACACAATAAGTAGATTCAAAAAGTTTGAAACAGCCGTACCACAAAACATAGAAGAAAACTCGAAGATCAATTGTATCAATAAAAACTACCTTCGAATAAGTACTCATTTTGCATCTTTCAAGCCGACTAACAAACATTTAACCAAAATAAACAAAGTTTACATTGAGATCATGGCGAAGTGTGTCAAGGGATTGGGATTCGATTCCTACTCTATAGCTCTAAAATCTTTTTTAAAAAACCACCATACCAGAAGCATTGTGAAATAAGACAGAGAAAGGATAAATTAAACGAAGATTAGAAAAAGCTAGTCTGATTTGATGGATAGAATCATAATTATAGGTAGCGTTGGAGGTACAAGAATATTTCTCAAACCAAGAAGTTCCAGATAAGACAAATAAAACTAACAGCTAAGTTTGAAAAAGGATTAGCAACGCTTGGAAGTGCTTTTTTGGGCTAGCAGACTGGGGTCTCTTGTCATACTCGGAAATATCGCTAATTAGGAAGCTTAGGTGCGGTGTCTATCCGATCACTTTTTTCCTATATAGAAGAATTATCATCTATCGAAAGAGAAAGTTGTCTTTTAAGAAGAAGATGGCTCAGACCATACTAGATCTTGTAATAATTGGCATAAAGGAAAATGTCAGGTCCAATGGTCTGATTACTGATTTTTACACTAATCCTTGATGCAAATTCTGTCAAATAACTTTAGTTCATATGGAGAAATACTTGAAGGAATAAAGGCGCTAAACAGATTATATAAATCAACTTCAAATGTATTTCCAAGATGTGTGGTTTCGTAAAGGCCTTAAATTCAATTTCAACCCTGGCATTAGCATGACCGGCCTACCCATAGCTGCAAGTAGCACTAAAGACAGCCATAGTAAACAGCCTTACAAAGTTTTCTGGCCTGTTAGAAATGCTTTGTTAGCATTCTTTTTTTTAATTTTGAAAATAATGTGTGATCTTTTCTTCGAAACAAAAAGATTGATATAATAAAGAGAATTTTGTTTCCAAAGAAAAAAAAACCGAAATCGTAATAATGACCAAGATTAATCAACGGATTAAAGATAACAAAAGTCAAAGAAGAATCAAGAAAATGAATCATGTCAATAATTTAACCCTAGAAGAGTCATCCATAAAACTGAATAACGTCGAAAGGTTTGGGGGTTTCAGCCAATCAAATTTACAAGCATTAAAAAAAAGCTATTGGAAATAAAGATGTATTGAAGGATACTCTATTTAAAAGCATATCCTGATACTGATAGTGATTTGTCCAATACTTTAACTTCGGTAACTGAAAGAATTATGTTTACGTGCGAAAAATTTGAGTTTATATTTTCATAGTGTATCCAACTCACAACATGCATCTTTAGAAAATTTATTACAATCTATTACTATTCTGTCGATACCACAGCTACTTTCTTGTTTGTTAGGGAGTGACAGTATGTAATATCTTTTTTGAAAGCGCCCTCACTCTCTTTGTCTCTTCAAATTATTAATTCAAGCCATTGAATAATTTTGAAGTTTAATCGGCTCAGTAAGATAATACAGTTTTATATTAATGGCCTGCACTTCAAATTGTGGGAAAATTGAAGAAAGTGAATAAAGCAGAATCAATCTAGAACTGGCGCCTGTCTTTTCGTAACTTCAGGAAATGTACTTGATTTTGGCAATACAAGTTTGAATCCCGACGTCCATGAAACAAGCATCAGTAACAGATTCATCTATTTAGCTGGGTATATCGGCCTTGTCCTTCCGAATATTTCCAGGGCAAATCTACCATACGCCCTCTTGCATCAGCTAGTTGCAAATCTTACTAAATCATAATCAGATCCAACAGTGGGAAAAACAAGGTTTTTTCTGTCTTGCTCTTTCTCCATCTTCATTCATATTAAGAAGGTGATATATCATATTCATGTTTTCTTTCATGTATAAAAAGAAAATCTAGTGAACTTCATTTTACGAAGGCTTTTAAACCCCAAAAAAAAAGATAAACTTATAAACTTTAGAAATCTGGAAAATATGATATCATGTCCTTTTCCTCTAGATTCTTTTGAGCCTCGGTTTAGAGTTATGATTAGCTTTGCAGTACATAAACAAAGCTGTGAAAAACAGCTGCTGTATCCCCTCCTTGAGCTCACATTACATTTTTTCAGTTACTTGAGATCAGATTTGGCTTTCCCGCTACTTTGCTAGTTGAGCCGCGGCCAACCTTCTCATGTAGACGAGGCTTGCTTATTTTGGTAAATCTCTTGGCTTAAGAATGGTGGCGTAGGTTTCAATAATGCTTTTCATCTGTTTCGATCTGAAATGAATACTTATAGTTGCATACTTAAAAACATCTGGAAGAGGGAGGGCTTGGGAAATTTAAGCTTTTTTTGGGTTATATAAAATCGAAAGTTAACAATGATACAATGCTGGCACGTTAAATCCAAGGATATTATAGATAAAATAATCATTTTCTGATTTTCAGGATATCTTTTTCGTGTGTATTGCTATACGCTTATGTTTCCGGCCGAAAGAACCATTTAAGAATCGCACCATGTTGTTACATCCGCCAATGAGGAATTACGGATAAAATAAAAGAAGAAAAATTATTTATAAATAAATTAAAAAATCTCTGCTTGTATAATTAAAAACCATCCTTTTCCTTTCCGTGAATCTGCGTCAAGATTAAAAGTGAATGAAACAGGAAGAGGATATGTAAAATAGGTTTGAAATGACGCGATAAATGAAAGGACATGAGCCTGTGTATACTAGCGAAAAAAAAAGCAATCCTTTTTATATCTAGCAAAGTCTGTACAACAAAAACCTTTTCTCTCATCTTATTTTTTCCTTGTTTAGGAGTAAAATTGGTTTTTTCTTTTGAAAACAAATCGTCATGATTTATAAAAAGAAAAAAAAAGGTCTATTATTGTTAATTTCTTAAAACAGTTTAGTCTAGTTAATGAAAAAGTGTTTTAGATATAAAACTGCATATCTTCTTATAATAAATACACTCCTCGTCCCTTGACAACCCTAAAGTTGCTTTGTTTGCTTTTTCTTGCTTGTTGCTCAAAAAAAAAAAGTTAAAAATAACATCCTATTATTATCCCGCTTTTTCAAATTTATTTATAACTAAGCAATTACAAAAAAAAAAAAAGAAAACTCTTTCTTTCTTTCTTTATTTCTTTATACCAAAAGCAAAAAAAAAAAATGCTCACTGATTTCAAGAAAAAGTTAAAAAATAGAGCGAATTCAATTCGTTCTGTAAAAAGTGAACATAACCAACATTTTATAAATAATTCTACCCCAGCGTTATCGCCTAGAACATCTAACACGCACAGTTACAGAAGCTATAGCAGTAATAGTAGCAGTACAGCTAGTCTTCCCAATATGCCACCCACGCCCCCTTCACATCATCCCTCCAATCTTAGTTTACCCTTTTCACAAAGCGATATCTTTTTAAATCATACACATTTAAAACCTGGTAACAACGCGGCCCTTTTAGCCTATGAAAAGACAATCAACTTGTACCGTGAAAATGCAAAACATATTAATGATCCTAGCATTCAGTGGGATTTAGCTACTTATCTTTATGAATCGTCGAAAATGCAACATAACACAACTTATATACACGAAGCCGTCAAGATTTTAAAGTCCTTGTCATTTAAGGGACATGCAGAGGCACAGTATTATTTAGCCAACATTTATGCCTCTGGTCAATTGAGTAAATCTCATAAGCCCGATTTTAATCAAGCCTTTCCATTGTTCTTACAATCTGCTAAACACCAGCATGCAGATGCTGCTTATAGGTAAATACATATAAATTTGAAAAGATCTGTGTATATTATATATAACTCAGATTGCATAAACAATGATAAAACGATTTAGTTTCAAACTAAAAATAAAAATTAATGTAGAGCTGCCAAATGTTATGAAGATGGTTTGGGGTGTTTAAAAAATAAATCAAAAGCACATCAGTATTACAAGTGAGTTCTAAAATCATTACAAAAAAAAATAATATTTATCTTTATATCTCAGAATTGCAGCTACACTAAATCATCCTGGCGCAATGTATCGGTTAGGCATGGCTGAGATCAATGGTGATTTAGGCTTAAAGCGTAATGTTCGCAATGGTAACAAATGGTTAAAGCGATCTGCAGATGCGGCTACATCAGATTATCCTCACGCATTGCACGAGTTGGGATTATTACATGAGCAAGGTCTAGATGATATCATTTTCAAAGACGCTAAATATTCTGTTCAACTCTATGCAAATGCCGCCGAGTTGGGATATGCTCCCTCTGCTTATCGACTCGGTCAGTGTTTTGAGTTTGGTTATCTCACTTGTCCCAAAGACGCAGTTAGCTCAGTACATTATTATACGATTGCTGCTAGACAAGGACACGCTGAAGCTTGCTTTGCTCTCTCAGCTTGGTACCTTGTAGGCGGCGATAAATTACAAATTTCTGAGGAAAAGGCACTCGAGTGGGGCAAATTGGCTGCTGAAAAAGGGGTGCCAAAAGCTGAATATGCTGTAGGATATTTTGCTGAAATGGGAATAGGAAGAGAAAAGGATCTCGAAGAAGCCATGCGATGGTATAAAACGGCCGCTGATCATGGTAATAAGAAGGCTATTCAAAGATTAGCCCAACACTAAAATAATAATACCAATGAAAATAATGCGCTTCCGTCTATTAAAGAAGTAAATTATTTTTTTTTTCTTTTCTTTTTGTCTTGCATTGTACATATAAATATATTTTTAACTGTTTTTTTTTATCCTTTTTTATTCTTTTTTACATAAAATCTCTGGATAAACATCAATTATTATTTAAACAAGTTAGAATCTAACTGTGCATCCTATGTTTGAAGCATAAAAGCAAGGTTCAATTGCATGCTTTCTTATATTATTCTTAGAGCAATATCCCTTTTTGTGCATTTGGAAGAAACTATGCTTTTCATGCTAAATACATTCTATTTATTCATGTGGTTTAAAATAACAACCTGCTTATTAGATGTACAAGCTGCTAATTTATCTCCATTTTTACTAAAATGCACTTCAAAAATACCACCATCTGCTTTAAATGTCTTTTTCAATGATCCATCCTATATAAAAGTAAGTTAGTACAGAAACATGTGCTTCCATCTGCTGATATTACCTTTGTATCCCACACATTTAATACCTCATCAAAACTACCAGAGGCTAATAGACGTGCATCAGGGCTAAAGGAAATAGAATAAACAGCTTCTGTGTGGTTATTAAGCACATGAAGACAAGTACCACTCAGGGCATCCCACAAACGAACAGAAGCATCAAAACTGGCGGTTGCTAAAATACCAGAGTCCTTTTGAGGAGCCCATTGTAATGTGTAGATTTGAAGTGTATGCCCTCGAATTTGCTGTATTGGCTTATCGGATGCTAATGACCATATCTTGCATGTCATGTCGTCTGAACAAGAAGCCAAATATTGTCCAGAAGGATCCCAGCGTACAGCATTCACTTCATCTTCATGACCTACCCATTTCTTTAAGGGCTTGGTTTGACCCAACTTGCAAACATAGATTGTTTTATCAGATGAACAAGAGGCAAAAGTGGTATTATCCATCCAATCTACATCAAGAATAGCCACTAATAATAAATGTAGATGTTAGGTCGATGCAATACAAAAAGTGTTCCTTTCTCTCATTACATGCGTGGTACTCGAATTGCTGTTTCATTTCACCTGTTTCAGGATCCCAAATGATGGTTGTTGTATCCGCACTGCCACTTAAAACAAGATCTCCTTTCATATTCCATTTTAAAGAAAAGATTGGTCCTCGGTGTTGTGCCATCACAAAGCGTAGTTGACCTTTTTGTGTCCATATTCTTGCCTGTCCATCATAAGAACCTGTAACTAATAAAGTTCCAGTTGGCTATTTTTTTTTTTACTTATTAATACACGGTATTTTCTAAAAAAAAATCGTACTTACATTCCAGTCAAGTGTTGTAACATCTTTATTATCATTCAGGTTTGGTAAATGATTAAGTATAATTGGTTGTATTGCTGCTTCTTTATCCTCTGGAACATTCCACAGTCTTGCTGTTGCATCTCCAGAGCTAATAATATATATTAGATATGAACCTACATAAAAACATGTATATGCGTACCCAGAAGCAAGAAGTGAGGTTGTAATAGGATTCCATGCACAAGAAAATACTTCACTCTTATGCCCCTTGAGCATAATAACATCATTTGGATCAATTTCTGTTGTTGTAGTCGGTGGTGGTGGTGGTGGTGGTGGTGTATTATTAATATTACTTTCTACCATTTCCTCATCTTCTTTTATGACTTTCTTTATTGACTCATTTTCGTCCAATTCTGTACTCTCTTTTCTCGCTCTTTTTTCTCTTTCTTTCTGTTTCTTTTCATCTTTTCTTTGCCTCTTTATTGTTGTTGTAGTTGTAGTTGTAGTTGTTGTTCTAACCGGTTCACTATTAAATGTGTTGCCAGTGAGTTCACAGTGATGAGGTTCTAATAATGAAAATGGCACGTTGCATTCCATCAATTCGCCTTCTTCATTCATGTGTGCTTCTATTTCCATGAATTGAAGTCCTTTATGAATGATGTTGATCAGTGCTCCTGGTTGAATGTGTGTATCTCGATAAGCTGATTTTTCTACTTGACTTTCATATTGAAAAGCAAACGATGTATGTCGAAACCCTTAAAACATGTTTATATAAAATACAAACTTTATGTTACTTTTCTCTGTACCTGATTCTTGCAAGTATTTGTAAACGATAATGTTTACTTCTTCACTTGTAAGTACCATTTCGCGTTATTGATTCTTTTTACTTTTATACACAAAAAAGGCTAAAATAAGAAATAGTTTGTATGGTTTTTTTTTTCTTGTCGCACATAGTGACCGCTCTTTTATTGGGAGTCGCCATAAAAATAAATACATGGAATCATTTCTTTTAGATAAAGCGAGAGTGTTTGAAAAAAATGATATGCTGAATCTTGATTTTGAAAGCAATTAAAGAAAATAAGCTATAGTTCACTTCTAAAATGATTTTGGATTAAATTTAAGCTAAACTCAAAAAAATAAAATAAAATAAAAGCTTAACATGATTACAATATTCATAAGCAAGATGTCAATTCGGTATAAAAGAAAGCAATATTCATTGCTGATTTCACAGATTTGTGAAATGAAAAATAATAATAATCGACTTTAATGATAGAGATGTTTTTTATAAAAAGATACGGCTTATATAATAGGTATTATAAAAAAAAGAGACAAATGAAAGCATGAATTGACATTCAGGCTCATACGTCTTTTCTATGAATGATTCTTTTCATGCAAAAAATAAAGAAAAACATAATTGAAGCCTAAGAGCATAGATATAACATAGTTGTACGAGTTATAAGCATGTAATCCTGTACTCTATTTCTCATTCAAGCCTTTTAATTTGGCAGAGTACATACTGAGAGCTATAAAACCATGTTGCGAATAACGAGCTTATTTTTTGGATACAGAGACGTTTGAAATCAAAAATGATTTTATTTTGCAGTGTTTCTCTAAAAGATGTTGATTGTTGACAATGTTTTGCTTTACGTTTGTTTCTTATTTCTTGAGCCACCACTTTATCCCTAATGTACTAAAGAATTCTTTTTTTTTTCTTTTCTTATTTTACTTTCAATGTATCTTAGTTATTTTAGATTAAAATACATCTCGCTTCACTAGGATATATTTTAAGCAATGAAGCAAGGTCGTTTATAATCTGTTTTGTCGTTTGAGCTTTTTAAATTGCCGAAAGGCATTTGAATAATCCTGTGACAATTAGCAGCGATAGAACCTTATGTCTCTTTAAAACACCGATCCTGCTTCTTGTCGCATAGCCATGTATTACAGCGCATTTGACGCTTACATAGGATCTATATGCCCTTTTAACACATTCTATAGGTAACCGTCTACTTTTAGTATTTACATCAGAAACACCTTTGATTCATGGTAATTGACATCCAAATCAATGTATTTAACACGAAGGAAATGACCAAGCTCTTTATTAATGAATGAATTTCGAAAGGTCTAGAGAAAGTGTATTCATACTGAATACCAAGTATTATTTTGGAAGGCTTCCTTACATTAAATGTTCCTATTACATCCAAAAACACTTTTCCCATATATCGCTGCTACTGTTGTCCACTTTATACAATTGATGTAAATACGCTGCCTGTCTGTGAGGTAAACATTTACTCGACATCCAGTTGGCTACGCAGAGCATTAACCATGTTTCTATACGATGCTCTTTTACTTGAACGGGAGCTGGAGATTGGGCTTGCTTTTGCCGTTCTTAATCACAGAATGATCTTTTCCTTAAACTACTCGATTGGCCCTTTGTACTTTATTAATTGGCAGCTGCTTTATCTAAAACATCTTTTTGCATAGCTAGAAGTCAAAAACAATTGGCTTCATTGACCATCAGACAGATCGCTCTAATATTCTTTCTGTAAGACGAAAAAAGTTTCCAAACTCATTTCATTACTTTGCATTGGTAGATAAGCGTGTTTTAAGAATTATCGCGAGTATTGAACTTTGACAAATAGTCTTTAATCATTGTTTATTCATAAAATAAAATACTAGCCGTAAAGGTTGAATGAACGAAATTAGGTTAATTGCTGAGATCAAGCTATATTTTATGTTTAACAAGACAACTACGAAAATTAATGCTGCTCACTCTATTGCAACTAGCCTTTTCTTCATAAAAACCCAATTACAATTTGGAATAGAATAAGCTACAACATACGCCTCATCCTTTCTTATTGCGCCAAACAGTTCCCATCAGACACCATTTGCTCCACCGATTACTCTATCCATTTAACAAGCAAATTTAAAGTATCTACTTTCTTCTTTTTTAGATGTTTATAAAGTCAACATTTATTATTAATAAATTAAATAAGTTGCGAAATCAAGCTGCTTTTTTGCGATTTCTTTAAGAAAAAACGTCATTTAACATATCACCAAGCATATTTCTAGCATTGTCTACTAGATTTCCTGCAACAGAGGCAAAATCAACCACTTCACCATTTGCGCTTTTGATGGCGTTTGCAATATCATATGCAGCCTCTTTAGGTCGACGCGAACCAACGCCTGCGGTCATACTTTGTTCAGATGGACCTTTTTCAAAAGCTTCAACAATAAAACGAGCAGCATCATTAGGACGAACCGGAATACCACTCACACTTTGTACAGATTCGAGATCAATCATGGCATCCAAATTAAGAGTGTTGACGTGTGCGGGAAGAATGGTGGATTGATCAAAAGTGGGGGGAGCCTGAGAGATCATTTGGGGAAATATCCGACGAGGTTCCGGAAGGAATGCTTGAGAAAACAGATCACCAAGGATGGCGGTAAGAGGGCATATAATGTCATTACATTCTGCTGCAGCCGTTGCTTTATCTGCCATTTCACCTTTAGTCAATAGAGGATTGTTTACAGCATTCACTGTATCTCCAGCCTTATAAGCATCTATTGAGTTAAATAGTCAGCTTTTGTTTTTGTTATTTTTTAGGTATTTTACAAATATATGATTCTTCATTAACCGTGACAGTCTCGACCGCAATGCTTGTAACATATGCACGCTTAGCTAAACTATGTAGGTTCCTAATTAATGCATGTACAGTGTGCTATTTATCTAAACCTACTCCATATGATTGGCTGGCATAGCAGCAACAAAGGCGGCAAGTGTAGAAATAGTAGAAATAGCTAAAAGCTTCATGGTTTAGTTTTAGGAAAGGCAAAAAGATTTGAAGTGAGAGGAAAGAAAATGGTTAGTATATCCTTTGTTGAACTAAAAAAATTCAAGTGAAAGAATGTTTAAAAAGAAAGTGTGGATGGAATAGCAATTATTCAAATTTTTAAGCAAAAAACAAAGTTGTAATTCAGGTACAAATCTTTGTAATATGTTAGCCTTCATCAGCTATCTATGCTAATCGAAATTCATGTCTCAAATTCAAAGCAATCTTACATTTTTCTCTCTTTTTTTTTTTTTTTTTTTTTTTTTGTTCAGCGAAATTTCAAATGGAGTAAATTACAATAAAGAGCTTTAAGAAGATTACTCAAAATTTATCATATTATTATAATAGCCGTCTTTCTACCTAGGTCTTATCTAGACAATTTTGAGTATAAAGTTAAACTAAAGTTAAGTATGGACTCTTTATTAGAGGTATCACTGAATATTTTAGAGTAGACTAGAATGTTTGCTTTGTTATGATAGCTTGCTAAAAAAATAAAATAAAAGTGGTATCAATGTACTTATAACCAAAAAAAAAAAATCCTGTATATGATTTGCAAATCGATCGCTTAAAAGACATACAGAATGAAAGGATAGCTTATGCCTCTAGATGTACAGTTCAGGATAAAATGAAAATAAAAACTTGGGAAAGATTCTGCATTGGATATACATGAAGAAAAAAAAAAATAGATTAAATCAAAAAATGAAGCAAGAAGATATATATAGAAAGCACCTTTTTAATTTTCTAACGAGTGTTTAAAGGTCACCAGAGAAAAGGGACTGTATCAGATGTCAGCTTTTAAAGACATTACTACTGGTCAATATTTAAATTTTGTCGTGATATTAGGTAATCTGGATCAGTTTCTCCAAAGCGGAAGACTGTTTCAATAAACTTAATTCTGAGCATCAAATGCCCCGGATCCTTTCAATTTACTTGAATCCATAATCAATAATTATTTTATACTACATCTTGTCAAACATTATAATTAAATATTTGAAATTAACTTGTATTTTGTGATCTGTCAATCAAGAAAATATATCTATTCTTTAATTCCAAGCAAAATAACGATCATCATAAAAAGCTACTCATATTTGATTACTTTTTATTTAACATCCAAGTGAATTACTGACATTAAAGTCAACAGGTAATTAGGGCAGACAATAGATAAACATAACATCGTCTTTTTATTTACTGCCAAAAATATGTATTTATGGACTGAAAAGGCAGGTTGTAGACATTGCGAAAAAAAAAAAAAAAAATAGACATGATTCTTACGGCTAAAATCTAAAAGACAAGGCGACCTACAAACCAAGTGATAAATAGTGTCAGAACAGCAGTGTTGCTCGGAACCTTTCAGCCGATCCACCTTATATAGGCCAAGACAAGCCATGAACTGAAAAGCTTTCTTTTTGCTAGATGTATGTCATAAAGTGTCCATTGAAAACGTCAGCAGTGGAATATTAAAAAAAGAAAGAAAAAGCAAAATGAATGAATCCAATATGCATAGATTGATAATTCTGGTATGATCAGTAGTACACTTTGGTAGTTATGTGTCTATTAGGAGAACATAAACCATTGAAAGGTATCGTATTCCATTTATGCTTCCTTCATTTTTTTTTTGTTTGCTTTTGCTCTCTTTCTTTTTATTGTGGTTATGTACATTGCGATTTATTTTTTTATTCATCAATCAACGAACGGTAATAAACTGTTTCTAGATCGAAAACTGCTTTTGATAATTCGCTTCTCATTGTATTCACTTTAGATTTGATGGTTGTCGTGCTTTCAACCAGCTTTTCCGACTGTGTTTTTCTTAGTTGTGCCAGTGTTTCCGCATCATTGAGCAGCAGGAATTGCTTTAGTTCGTTTGTGAGAGATAAAAGAGATTCACATGATCTCACCTAACAGAAACATGTAAGATGTTTTAATTTTGTCAAGTTGCTTTGTTTACAATTTGAGCAGCCTGGCTTTCTATTTGATATCCTTCCTGAGCAACTTTAAATTTGTCCTTGTCTTTATTCTTTTTAATCACTTTAGTTTCACCTTGTCTTTTTCAATAACAATCTTTTCGTTACCTCTCCAATTCGCACAATGTCAGTATAGCAATCTACAAGTTTTGAAATATCGTCGTCAATACGCTTGTTATACTGATCGTCTACTTGAACTAAAAAAGGAC
The DNA here is from genome assembly GCF_000149305.1 of Rhizopus delemar RA 99-880. Taxonomy (NCBI): domain Eukaryota; kingdom Fungi; phylum Mucoromycota; class Mucoromycetes; order Mucorales; family Rhizopodaceae; genus Rhizopus; species Rhizopus delemar. The sequence goes on along the minus strand of NW_027137827.1, from coordinate 5,334,004 downwards.
GAGGAGCACTTTTATTTGAGGAATGAAAAGAAGGGATCGTAGTCATAATAAGTCGGAAAGAAATAAATCAAGCCAATTTTTTAGCATTTTGTGTGAAAATTTATTTTAAATAAGTATTTCTAGGAACATGGGGTGTATGAAGGGAAATTACAATGACTTGATAACAGCATTGGTGAATTCCTTGGTGGTGCTAGTTCCTCCAATATCGACAGTTCTAGCGTTTCCACTAGAGATTGTTTCATAAACAGCAGAAGAGATTCTGTTGGCGTGTTCATCCAAGTTCAAGTGTCTCAACATCATGACAGAAGACAAAAGCATGGCTGTAGGGTTAGCACTGTTTTGGTTTTGGATATCAAGAGCAACGTGACGACAACCCTATTGGTTGATGAGTAAAAAAATAAAATGGAGGTTTGGATGTGTACTTACAGGTTCAAACATGGCAAATTCACGGCCAATGTTACAACCAGGGATCAAACCAGGGCTACCGATCAAACCAGCACCCTTTTACACAGAAAAAAAAATTCAGTATATCATGCACATGCATCAATCACAGGCTATACTTACAACGTTGGAAACAATGTTACCATACAAGTTGGGCATGACCATGACATCAAATTGTTGAGGACGAGAAACGAGTTGCATAGCAGTGTTATCTACAATCATATCATTGACTTGAATACCGTGGTGTTCATATTCCTTTGCAACATCGCGACATGTACGTAAGAAAAGACCATCTGCCAATTTCCTAAGTGTATCATTCAGTCTTTTTCCTGTTATGATCATTGTATAGACTTACATGATGTTGGCCTTGTGAATGATAGTAACCTTCTTACGGTTGTTCTTTACAGCAAAATCGAATGCAAAACGAGCAATACGTTCGGTCTTGGCACGAGTAATGATCTTTAAAGATTCAACAACACCAGGAACAGACTAGAAAAAAAAAAAGAGGCATTCAGTCAAACCCTGCTTTCTCTCTCTTTTTTTTAAATTACCTGGTGTTCCAAACCAGAGTATTCACCTTCAGTATTTTCACGAATGATGGCAATATCAACATCACTCAAACGAGACTTGACACCGGGGAAGTTCTTGCAGAGAGACAAGGAAGCATACATGTCGAGATCTTTACGCATGGTGACATTGAAAGATTTGTGACCGAGTTTAGAGGTAGGAGTGAAAAGGGTACCCTTGATACCAACCTTGTTACGACGAAGGGAAGCAATGGATTCTTGGAAAAGTTTGTCATCTTCAGAGGTCAAACCAGAAACATCGTATTGTTCAAATTCAATAGGAACGTTGGCAGCCTTGAAGACATCTTTGACAGAGGAGGCAATTTCTTGACCGATACCATCACCAGGAATAAGAGTGACCGTGTACTTTCCTCCATACTTTTTGGGGAAGATCTAGAGAAGAGAACGTGAGATAAACACCTCGTCTGGTTTGCATATCTTACCGTCTTTTGTTCAGCAGGAGCGGGAACAGGAATGGAAGTAGCTGTGGCAAATGAACGAACAGCAGCCTTTGAAAGTGGTTAAAATAAAAGTGAAAACATATAAAATAGATAGAATACCTTTTGAGCAGCAGCAAGAGTAGGCTTAGAAATAACTTTGGTTGCAAGCATATTCAAAAGAAAATTTTTTTTTCCTTTAGGCAAAAAAGAGAGAGAAAAGAATAAGCGGGATTACCCTGAAATTTATTTATTAAAACACCCCCGCTTAATTTGGCTATTAGTGCGCTGGAGTTTCAATTTATTCCATTGAAAGGGCTAAACGATTAAACCGTCCTTCAAAAGATAAACTGTTCAATAATGCGTCACTAAAACATATTTCAAGTTTCCCTTCTTCTTTTAAGCTTTTAATCATTTTCTCTTTGGATTTATCACATCTATCTTACACGTCTTGCTGACTTGATTGAAATCTATCGCTGCTTTTCATTATTAGAAAACTCAACTAAAAAGAATGAGAACCAAGAATAGTCTTTAGGAACAATTAAAAGAAAAAGGGAGTTTTTTTTTTTGTTCACAAGCTCACTTTATTATTTACATTGTTTTGTTCAAAATGCTTTTACTACGTGTGTGCACTGACGTTTTTTTTTTTTTTTTTTTTTTTTTTTTTGTTCAAAGAAAAAGGGTCTTGAAGTTTGTTTACCTTATTTGGCATTCTTTCAGTAAAATTAAGCACGCATGTGGCAATGATTTGTAATGGTTTCAGGTTCAATTGTCGCGTGGGAGGGTGCGTTGGCATGTTGTTGTACTGTAATTTATAAAAATGTTGAAGAAAGTCATGCAGGTACTACTTGAGCATGTATCCATGCATCAAGGACATATGCAAGGAGGTCATTTAATATAAATACCCTTTGAGCAGGAGTAGGAAGCAAAGAGAAAGACTTGAACCCACAATATAAAATAAGGACAGATTCAATATAAATTGGATGATAACAAAAAGCTGGAACCATAATTTAATTCAAATCTTTATTGCACATGCTTTTGAGGATTGTGAAATAAAAGAGAACATTATTTAGTAGGTTGTGTTAATATTTGCTATTTGATTGTTGAATAATAAAAAGTAGACAACTTGCAATAAATGAAAAAAAAAGCAAGTTTTTATAAACCAAATATATTAAACTTACTCGGATGAACACAAGTCAATAGTCTTCATCTCCAATTATCGCTGATATCAATAAAGAAAAGAACATTACAAGGCTCATGATAAATAATGTCCTTGTTTGGTTAATATAGAAAAGTTGTAACTATTCGTGATCTCATAACCGGCTTTAGTGTAACATTAAAAACCTTTAAACAACAATAAAATGTGGTAGTGTTTAATGTCACTCTGGAGGAGTTTTTTTTTTTTCTTCTTTTCTTCTTTTTACTTTTTTTTTTTCCTCCTTCTTCTTATTAAGAATGACAGCAGCAACTAAAGCAGATTTACAGGGTACTTAGTTATTCTTTACCAGTTTTTTGCTTTGAATAATGTTGATTTAATTTTATAGACTGGATGCAAAAAATTCAGTTTGGAAAGATAGCGGATGGTAAGTTGTTTTATTATTTTGTTTTGTTTACAAAATTCAATGTAACGAAAACAACAATATTTTGTTAGTTGACTTGCAGATCCAAAAAGAGAGTGAATCTATAAAGATTGAGATAGATGAAATACCAAAGTAGATGTTCAATTTATATGCTTATTAAACATAAAAATTATTAATCCAGAAAAGTAACGACACAGGACAAGATGAATATTTAAAAGCAATTTTATCATCCAAGCCTAATACATCATCTGTTGCTGATAATAAATGCTTGGGTGGCACATCTTGTACTTGTTATAAATGTCAGCGTCAAAGGAGAAGAGAAGGCGGTAGGTCAAATACAACACCCATCACACCACCTTTAAAAGGTATCGCACCCAAGAGATCCAATACCCTTCCTACACCCAAAAGATCAAACACAGTCAGAAAGACACCTACTCTAAAATCATACGAAAAGCATATGCCTAAGCCCATTTATTCACAACAAGATAGTATCTATCGCTTTAATAACAATCATCTTAATAACAATAGCAAAATAAAGAAGGAAGAAAGACATTCGACAGTCATTGATCGTTCAAATGATAATTATGAAATATCTTGGAAAGATGATGGAACAGGAGATGATTTGCTTACATCTCTCGTCACATTTCAAACCATCTTTGAGACAGCAGACCAGAATGAAGGTTTATCTGATCTTTTGGAACAAAAGACTAAAGAGTTGAAAGAACAAAAATTAAAGAAACCTGAAATACCCAAGCAAGAAGATGGTTTACCACCACGTCGACCGGATTGTTTAACACTCAGTTATCGTCAAGGATCACAACATTATCCTTTAACTCTTTATCATACAATGAAAATGATTACATCCAAAGAACGAGCCAATGCTTACAGTAAGGAATTCGTATGAAAAAAAAAAAAGTGACTGATGAATCTAAAGAGGTTGCATTTGAACACTGTATTCAATCTGACAGTGGATTGAGACATTGGATCAAAAGGACCAAGATACCACCACCAACAAGAGAAAGCATCACAATCGTTCAAGCCGTCAACCAAAAACCAAGGCGATCCATATTCTCCTCGATCAGAAGAAACTACAGATTCAGTCGTCAAAGTGAAGAACAACAACAGTTGTTTTGGACAACGAATGGACACATGGAAGAAAATAATATAAAGAATAAATCAAAAGAGAGACTAAAAGAAGAACCGACAGACATATTATTGGCTGCACAAGCCTTATTACCAAATCAGCAAGAGATCACCATCAGATATAATAATAATAAAACTTCTTATGAGTACATTGATATTCCTGGTAAACCAAGAGATAACCAAACAGGATCATCCGACGTAAATTGACAACCTAGACATTCATTCATTTTCATTAATCGATTTTATATTCTATTTTTTTTTTTTTTTTTTGCCTGTAGAGCTCATCAGAATCAAGTACACATAAATTAATGAATAAATCCAGTCGACTGTTATTTTCCTTGAGTAGGAAAGCATCAATGAAATCTTGCAAAAGCGATAAATCCAATTCAGTAAAGTCACTCGAAAAGGTAATAGTAAAACATAATGAACTTTTTATCTCATTGCCTGATAGGTACAAGAAGGTCTAGAGCTTTGATTGTTCACATGAAAAAAATAAAATAAATAAAAAATGATTCTGTTTGATGTGACACATAACGTCAGGACCTGGTTGTGAGAATAAATATAAATAGACTAGATGTTTTTAATAATCATACAACATATAAAAATCATTTACAAACACGGTTATCAACCAAAGTCAAAGACGAACAGGCCGACAGCTGAGGACTTTGCTGTTTCCGACCCTTTTTCTTTTTTATCCAAAGCCAACAGCCAAAGCTAGACAAGACCAACACAACCGTCGTCATGATGATCGCAACCAGGACAGCGGGTGATACACTTGGTTGTGTCCCCTGTGCTTCCAGACATAATCCGTTCAAGCATTTTCCATCCGTTCCGCACAACGTACCATCCAAGAAATCGGCAGAGAACAAGGTACATTTAGCACTGTCATCCGGATATTCACAAAGCATCTTACATTCTTCCTGTTTGACAGAGCAAGCACGGGTGATGTTCATCGTGTAACCTCGAGCAAGGCATTGCTGATCTCTTGAGGTACACTGTCCCGAAGCACATCTCAGGCTGTCCATGTTGCTGCAGATAGTGCCATCCTTTTCACCTCTGTCTGGAGGACAACTGGGTAAGGTGCCCGTACAATATTCAGCTTGGTCACAAGGGGATAGAGACGGTCTACACATAAACGTACTCGGTCGAACTTGACACTGATGACAGCAGGCATCATTGAGATCTCTATTCAATACATCAGTCCCTTTCTTTTTCTTCTTCAATCCCTCTTACTCGCAAACAGCCTGGTTAACAAACTTGCAAGTCTTGACATCACAGCAATCACTCTCCTTTCCTCCTGTATCACACTCTTCTCCTTCTTCTCTGATACCATTGCCGCAAGTGCCAAGTCGAAGTGAATGACGTGCACTTTGCTGAGGGTCTAGGATGGCCTGTGGATGAGCATACAAAAGTAGAGATCGTCCCCTGTTGAGCTTACCTGATAGACAGGTTGCAATCGAAGGAAGCAGGGAGCATACGGTATTGATAGAGCACGGGCTGAAACGTTCTACGGATGAATTACTCGTGGGATTCATGATAAATGCGCCCTCTGCACTACATTCGGTCTCACTCAGAGAACAACACGAAGCGCAGTTATCTGATGAGCAAGGACACGATGAGGCATTGCAATCATGAATTGCACCTTTTAAAAGGATGGATAAGGCATGCGAAAGGAAAATCAATTTTTTTTTGTACCAAATGAATGTCCAATCTCATGAGCAACAATCTTCCATTCATCTTGAGCTTTCATACAACAACATTAGCTCCCCTTTCTTTGTTCTTTGCTTCTACTGGTTACTTACTGATAGAAGAAACACTGGTGCCTGACACATAGCGTACTTTCCCATCATCCTCTGTCTGTTCACTCAACCCCGTATTACAAAGCTGTCCAAGCCAAGCAAGGCCAACTTCAAGTCCAACTCTATCAAAACAAAATGAGAAACCAGAAAAACACCGCTTTTTTCCTACGGGCAGTTTGTCATCAGATGCCAAAGGCCCGCACCGTCGTCACCCAACCGATTCCTCCAGAGACTAAAGTCGCTGAGACGATCGTAAAGGGAATAATCTGGTTCACAGGCTCGATTCCAATCGATCGATGCCTCGCTGGGGCAGAGAGGGTCCATGATGGTCATGTTGATCAAACCAAGAGCGACATTAAATGTTTCTTCAAAGAGGGCAGATGCTATATTGAAATCATTCATGATCTGTCGTCTTGCTGCTTCTTTGCTTTTATAATGCTGTACATAAGTACAATCAGCTGCTACGCCCATATAGTTGACTACACACATAAAAGTGAGTGGTGTGTTTTGTATAGCTGTTTTTTTGCTTTAGGGTTACTCTTCTTAGCCATCGGACAGCCTTGCTCGGTACGTTTGGCGATAGCTCGCTTTTTGTCAATGCTCGGTAGTTTGTTGATACCACATTGATGAGGACTGGCTTGATTGGACCAGATGGTACCTGAATTTCTGTAGACAACCATCGAGTCTTTCTGGACATCGGGGTCACTCGATCTTTTCACTCGATCATAGGCGTCTCTTGATTTAATATGATGGATATCCTCGTGTATTCTAAAGGCACCTTCAATCAGCAGAGATTGGTCCTGTCTATTGAACTGTTAAACACGATGTGTGGACATGGATGTTTTTTTTTTTTTTTTTTTTTTTTTTAAAAAAAAAAACCTTTTCTGTATCAAAATTCTAGCCCAACCGAGTGTTGTATTTGCATAACTGACATGACCCTTATACGCTCCATCTGGAATCATCGGAAGGCTTTGACCGTCTTGATGGATGACAGCTTGAGGATGAAAGAGGTCATGATTAGGTTCAAGATGCAGATCATAATTGGTGTCAAACGCATTGATTGTCAGCCTTAGTTGCCCACTGGGATACGTGGTCGCGCTGAGGATCGATAAACCTTGAACTTGGTTGATTTTGTGATCGCTTAGACAGTAACCTATTTCACTTTTTTAGAAGGTGCTTTCTGTTTGAAATACAGTACCTTGTACTACAAGAAAGGTACTGATACATAATAAATAAAATAGAAAGTTCATTTGAAAAATAAAAAGAAAGTAAAGTAACCGCTTTACATTATATAGGAGGAAGAAATAAGGAGTCAAACTAAAATATACTTGCTTAATTATTCATTTAAGAAAAGCCTTGTAGTATTATTTTGATAATTAAAACTCGTACTCCATTTAAAATCAAACACAAGCTCTTTCTTTGCCTAGTATTTATACATAAAGGATGTTGGTTACGTACAAGATTACATGAAGAGAGATTGTTTAAAAAAGCCGCTGATGTAGAAATTGTAAGAGAACAGCTTGACTTCAAGCGAGGTGGAACTTATAGAAGGTGGATGGTGAGATAAAGGCATTCGTAGCCAGATAAACTGGAGTGACCATGGTGAAAAGGAGAATGGTAAACAAGGGTAGATGAATGGAGGCACATACATGTTGAGGCAAGAAATAAGACAAGTTCTTTTATAAATGAGCAAAGTATCATGCTATGTGCCAATTACGTTTTTTAAGTGATTAAAGATTTTTGGCAGACCTTTGCTCTTGAGTGATTTTCTAGTTTGTTCTAGAGAAATTCCCTACCCCCTGGTCCAAATAGCCTATTGTTTGCTTATTTTAATCTGAAAAGTCAATAAAGGGTAGTCCTGGGCGATTTGCTTGATAAGATCATAAAAGTTATGTTTGCATTGCTCGTGCTCTTTTTGACTCTAAAGCTATTTGAGGAAAAAAGAAAAAGAAAAAGAAAAAGAAAAAAGAATAAAAAAAAAAAAAAACAAGCTCTTTTTCGATAAAATAATTTTCGGAATCATCATTCAAGACGATGCAAACGATAGGAAATTTGATTTGGGAGCGGTGTAAATCGGCTGATCGCCAGTCCTTACTCCATTTATAGATGAATCATGCCAAGATAGATCTAAGCCCGACACACACAAAAAAAGCTACGCTAAAGCGATGCAAATTGTCCTAAATTTGGATGATATAACAGCATATTTAATTTATTTAAAAGACAAATAACAAGCAATGAGCTCAGTAGGAAAACAGGCAGTAAACGAGGTTTAATGAATAAAACACCTGAGCGGGATTAAATTTCTCAATGCTAGGAAGACATTTCCAAGAGATTGTAAATTTAACTGGCGCAAATCATTTACAGTTGGCATCAAACAATGTTTCATCTATTTCATTAGTCGTACAAAAGGAGTGTTTGGGATGGGGAGCAAGTAAAGGAGACTTTATAAAAAAGTATGTTATTTTTTATTTGCTTTTCTCTATTTTTTTTTTTTTTTTTTTTTAAAAAAAAATTATTTGCACAAGGTTATTGCTGTAAAAGTAAAGAGAGAATATACATTTTTAGCTTTTTTTATATAGCGGAAATTTATTTTTCTTAGTTTATTTTTTTTTCTCTCTCTTTCTCTTTTATAAAGAATGGCTGAAATTAGAAGAAAGCTTGTTATTGTTGGTGATGGTGCTTGCGGTAAAACTTGTTTGTTGATCGTTTTCTCTAAAGGCACTTTCCCTGAGGTAATAGGAACAAAAGAAGAAGAAAAAGTTATTTGTTTATAACAAGTGTCTTAGTTTTATGTTCCCACTGTCTTTGAAAACTATGTAGCTGATGTTGATGTAGATGGTAAACGTGTTGAATTGGCATTATGGGATACAGCAGGTATATTTATACTCGTAAAACAAAAATACCGATAACCTTATTAACACTTATTTTCTCCTTTTTTTGAATAGGCCAAGAGGATTATGATCGTCTTCGTCCTCTTTCTTACCCAGACTCACATGTTATCTTGATTTGTTTTGCTGTTGATTCTCCCGATTCTTTAGATAACGTTCAAGAAAAGGTAAACACCACAGAAAGGAAAAAGAAAAAAAATTAAACATAGTGTTTATAGTGGATTTCTGAAGTACTTCACTTCTGCCAAGGTCTTCCTATTGTCTTGGTGGGCTGCAAGAAAGATTTGCGTAATGATCCTAACACGATTGAAGAGTTGAGAAGAAATTCCCAAAGACCTGTTAGTTACGAAGAAGGAGCTGCTGTTGCCCAAAAGATTAGCGCTTACAAATATTATGAATGTTCTGCAAAGACTGGAGAAGGTGTTCGTGATGTATTCCAAGAAGCTACTCGCGCTGCTTTGATGGTCAACAAGAAGAAGAAGAAGAGTGGTTGTACTGTGTTATAATAAAGTACTAATTATATCATTACCTCTCTCTCTCTCATCTCTTTATTTTTCCTTCTTTGACTATTTTTGAGATTGTACAGAGAAAGCAAATTTAGAATGAAATGAATTTTTCATATAAGAGTTTCATAAAAGGAGCAGGATATCACTCGATCGTAAGCATTCTTTAGGAAAGTCTTTGTTTCTTTTTTTAATGATATACTACGTGGGATGCTTACAAGAGCTATTCGTTGACAACACATGAATGCAGAAAAGGAATGTAATACCAAAGTATACATAATTGACAAGTTGGTTATGCAATACCGTTCATAGTCAGAATACTGATTTTTCTTTATAAAATTTCAAAGTCTTTGGAACATTAGCAAGTATGTTTGAATCGTTTTCTTTTGAAAAGCAACAAGCTGTACTAAAAAGCAAAAAATAACTACTTGTTATCTCATCCAACGTGGCACTTGATATCCCTGAAAGGACAACCTATAACTCGATATACACTTTAAGAAAAGAAAATCATCATGTTAAAATGTACCAAGACATCTTGATTGGTGTTTCTAAAGTTGAAATGACAAAACTTTGAATTGCTTCAGTCAGTATCTGTTAGCGATAGAAATATCTACGAGGTATAAAAGAAGAGGTAGATAAACTTAATTCATTTCTATTCTACTTTGATTTAAAAAAGTATTTGAGTAATGGAGATAGATTGTGTGTTTTATAGAAATACTTTAAAGCAGTAGCATGTAAAACATCTAGAATACTACACCATATAATTGGATGGTGAATGGTGCTGATCAAATTTCTCTTTCTATACTAAATACACAGTTTGAATCCTTGGCTTTCAATTAAAAGCACAATTATTGTTATGGGGCTTAATAGACTAGATGAATACTTGGGATTGGAATAAGATTTAAAAGACTTGATACTCAACATCCAAAATCAATGGTGTCGTAAATAATCATGCTAGTGACACTGAAATGCTTGTGATCGTTATAAACAACAAGGTTGACAAAGTTGCTAGATATGGAAATGAAAATTCCAAAGCCTTTTTACTATTCAAATGACTAGTGAAGGTAATAGTATTCCTTATGAAGCTTGTCCAATTTGGTGCAGGTAAATTTGGATAGCTTAAGAAATGAGTCAAATGTTACTTTACGTATCGTTTTATATCTTCAATTCTACTTTAAAGCCATCCTAATCATCTCATGATTTATTTTTTAATTATCTCTTGATGACAAAGAAAGCAAACTTAAAGAGAAAAAGCATCATTGGAACAATAATACAATGATGTTGGACTTCTAAACCTATCGCATCTCCCTTTTCTTTCAATAGCTCTTATTTTATAAAAAAGCCAAAAATAGGCCCAGATTTTGAAGGCAGTGAGCACAAACTTTAATTTTGTCAATTAATTCACAATAAACAATAATGCGTGTTACCTCAGCAGTTTGATACAAATATGAGTAAAGAAATAAATAGAGGAAAAAGCAAACATAGAAGAAATGCAAAACAATCCTACATGAACTATTGTCACGCTTTATTTATATTCAGACGAAATTAAGATGGTTAAGGAAGGTATAAAAGAAAAGGATGTGATAAATCAGGTTGAATATAAAATTTAACAGGGAATAGAACCAGTTGTCTTGATTGAAAAATATAAAAAAAGAGCAAAAGAAAATAGGAACTGAAAGGAGAGGATGGTTAGATTGAAAGATGAGAGTCTATGGTTAAAAGTAGTACAATAGGATTTAGTTGGTTCCTGGTTTAAAGTTACACAGACTACTGTAAACATCATTTTTTAAACAATACAAATGAAGGCTTTAGATTGGTAAGAATGCATAAAAGATGTTATTTAGCAAATAGTTGAATTACTTAATCTAAATAAGGTCATAAGAGCAAAATAAATAAATAAAATAAATGACGTGAGAAGGTTTTGGTTTGGCGCATCATATAAAATTATAAAAGGGACAACTATCTTGTTCGCTTTCTTTTTTTTTTCTTAAAAACCTATTTTAATCTAATCAATGGATATAAACTGTTCTGAAAATAAACAAATTCCTATCAAAGAAAACGTAAATCAGACACCATTACCAACTTGTATATTAAATGAACAATTCAATAGGCGATCCAAAGACATCTTTGCTTTTGGGACAAGACAAAGAAGGGATACATCACTCCAGTTGACACTATAAAAGGTATACTAAGCATAATAGGATATCAAGAACAGAATCGGATATTTATTCAAATAGGATTTATTGCACTTGGTTATGGTATCATTCCTAGTGTCTTCCTTGGTATCTTTGTCAGTGTCTTTTTATCTCTGTTAACCCAAGTAGGTTGGACACCTGATCCTTTCTGTCGTTTTCTTGTTTCAAATTTAATCAAGACAAGAACACTGACATCATATGCTTACGATAAGAATGGTGTTTTCATGCCAAAGAACTTTGAAAACTTGTTTAATAAACATGCCAAGTCTGGTGAACACATAACAATAATGGAGTTTGTTTGGATGACAAGAGAACAGGAAATGTTGAGATTTAATCTGAAAGCATGGTAACCTACTTTTTCTTGTCTCTGCTTGTTAATCCTCATTTTATTTAAATAGGGCAATCAGTCTAATTGAATTGTGTACTCTTTATTTTTTCATTGGTCATCATGGCTGTTTATCAAAAGAAGGTGTCCGAGCCGCTTATGATGTGAGTTTATTTACTGTGCTTGTAAATAAATAATTGAACTTGTTCAATAGGGAACATTATTTTATCGTCTACAAGAAACGAATATGATACAACGTAAAAGCTCTGTCATCAGTTCTTATCCTCATCTTACTCACTGCTCTCTTTTGCCCAAAAAACACAATGTCTGGTTTCTCAAGGGTCAAATACATGCCTTATTGAACTCTACATTTGTAAAAGGTTCCTATTTACATAACTCGGCAAATTATCTTCAAGAAATTCTCACTACCACCAAGGACAAGTTCCTTTTGAGCTCTGTTACTAAAAGTACATGCTTGCCTAAACTTGACGTGAGTTGCAGTGAAAAGACAAAGAGGCCTACAAAGTCAGATGATTCCGATGAAGGATTGTATGCTCTTGTTGCTGACACTGCCTATCATGGCTTGGCACCTGTGGATGATAACAAGAATGCTTTGAACATCATCCTTAAAGAGCCTCCTGTGTTTTATGGGCTAACAATAAAAGAAGACATAACAGTGATCAGTAAGGATGGAGTCAAGAACGTACTTTTCCTTACCAACAGTACCCATGACTGGCCTCAAGAGAGCAAAGATGACGAAAGAAGCAAGCTGCATTCCACAGACAATGAATCACATTATTTTGTGGAACATGAATCTCCTATCCTGTCACTTTCCGATGACGATTCATCCCTGATGTCCTCAACCTTTGATGATTCCGCTCTGTTATCCCCACCTGATTCTTCTTCATCTCCAATCGTGTTTCCAGTTAGCGATGACAATTCCATGATAGCTTTGTTTGATGCTGACTCTGATTCTTCAATTGGTATTAACTCTTCTTTATTGATTTCATCTGATCCATCCTTCACAATTCCATCCTCTCTTGGCACTAAATCCTTGTTATCTTTACCTGATTCTGATTCTTCTTTATTGACTCAACATCATCCTTCTTCTCTAGCAACACCTGCCAATATTGATTCTTCTTTCCTGTCTTCAACTAAACCTGACTCTTGTTCTTTGAATTTAACCGACCATTCCTCATCTTTGATAAATCCTTTGACTGATACCGACCCTTCCTTGAGTCATTTATCAACCAACGATTCTATTCCAGTCATATTCCCATCCAATCATACCCTTGATCTAGAAATTGAATCCGTTGATTTCATAGAACTACCAGAAAATGATATTACTTCAGAAGCCAAGCCTGATGATGTGGTAACTGAACCCATGAATAACTCTATTCAAAACATTGAGCTTACTGCTCTGGTATCAAAGGATGAGATTATGATGGATTCTGAATCTTCTGTGGCAACACCATCCAATAGTGCCTCAGATGCAACATCTGAATTTACTGCTCCAATCCCTTCACCTGACAGTGACTCTATCACACAACATGAACATACTGCTGTGGTCCCCTTGACTGAGAATATCACGCTCTTGCAAAAAGAATCAGTTGCTATCATCACTTCATTGCCAGAGGAGCCTGTGGTAAAAAATGATAATCCTCCAAGCACGCGCATTTCTACTTCAGCCAAACACAAACCATTAAACAACAAGAAGAGCAAAAAAATTAAAAGCAAGAAAAACAAAAATAAGAAGAAGAAGAAGAGCCGATAAAGTCAAGGCCTAGGTTAACTGTAAATTTTTAAATAAAAAATATGAGATTTTAAAGTAGTGCACAGTATTTTTAAAGATCTCGGCGGGTTTCTGGAGAATAAATTAGTAAAAGAGTCTCTTACTATTTCATGAGCCCTAGGCTATCTCTTGATGTTAAAAATCAGTGATACTTTTGTAAACAGCTAAAAATAAAATAACATAGAAAAATCTGATAAGAACTGGTGTTATCCCTTTCATGGTATTTTTTGTCTACTGCTGACAGATGCAAAGAAAAAAAAAAACTAGCTGATGGTGATGTGGATTTGTTCAAATTCCTTCTATCAAGTGTTGATATGCTGCCCTTTGATGATAAGAATCAAGAGGTCCTCTTGTCTAACATGTCTAATTTATGACATTCTATATAATTTTCCTCTGCCATGTACCGTGCATTACATTGATGTCTATCTATCCTTTTGGCATAGTTTATCAAAAGCATTTCTTCTTTGCGATTGTACCAAATTCTCCTTCAGCTTATAGGAATGGATAACCAAGCCAGCATATGCAATATAAATTAACTAGATTCTTGTATTACTTATGAATATTGAAAGTTGTAGAGTAGCTGTGTCCATATTGAATATTCATATAGCTTTCAAGGCATTTCTTTTTATCCTAGATGTTTCTAATGACTCCAAAAATCTTTTTTACACATTTCATTAATCATGAAGCACACATATGGTCACCATCCTGAAAAGAGGATAATACGTTCCTAACTTGCTTGTGTCAGAAAGTTGATCTGTTTCCTTAGTACACCCAGTCATAGCATACCCTTTCTCCTTTAACTATGCAATTTGCTGCTGTTCGACCTTGCTAAGCTTTTTTTGGGGAAACGCTCATATTTAATGGATTATGAGGGTTTTTTTTTCTGCTTCTTTTGCTACCATACTAACAGAAGATATCTCTTTGCTCTATATTTGTTTTTAAATGCCTCCAATTTTGCTATGCTACTATACCCAAATTTTATTTATATGGAATCCATTCCATCCTTGTCCACTATAATCAAAGCTAGCGGAGCAAATATTATAAAACTATCAGTTAGCTATAAAAAGAAACATAACCCTTAAGATCTTTAAAACATATTTGTCTAACAATTTTCTAATTAATCTATTGATGAGCGTTTCAAAAAGAGTTTTAAAACAATTTAAATAGTTGACATTAAAATAACATGAATTTAACACATTTACTTGAAAAAGTCTTTCTTCTTTTTTATGACTTGTATTCATTTGTGCATTACTTCATGCCGCGTAAAGCTTACTAATATAAGGCCCAAACATTGCAATCGAAAGCAATGGTTATTATTCTATTTGTCTTTTTTTTTTTCTTGGCTCAAAAAAGACGATTATATACCGTTAAGAGTTTTCCTATTTAAGTACAATATAAAAAATAACAAAAGCTATTGAGGAGCTGTTTTTATTCAAATTTCCATTATTTTTCATTTTGTTACCAAGAAAAACAAATCATTTTATGGTCTCCTCTTTTTATGACTATTTTTAGATGTAAGTAAAGAAGTTACATAAACATCCCTAAAGTTCGCATCAAAAGCATCACACCGTGTCTTGAATTGCTTTAATTTATAGTTTGCAAATTTATCTGTCAGTGTTCCTCCAAAGAGGTATCGTGCAGTACTAGGTGACTGAGCATGATCTCCAGAAGAATAAAACATGGTGGAAAAGTTGGGTATAGACAATCGATGATTATTTCGTGCTGGTTTGTTAAAAATAGCTGACTGAGAGAAACTTGCTGATCCGGATGGTATAGGAATATGTACAGGTTGATTAGTAGTATCAAGGTCAATTTCGTGTGGTTCCTAATCATATCTGTTAAAAAATAGATGGTCACTGCCTTCTAACACAAACCTCCGTCATAATCTTTTTAATCCTAGGATCAAGACTAGACACAAACAAATGCTCTACTAGGTATTTGTTTGCATCTCTTCTTGACATGATATAATGCTCTTTTGCACTCTCAATGCAATCAATCATGCTGGTCATCCAAATGTCTTTTTCTGCTTCACTCACAGCACTGAATTCAAAAACATGTGAATTACTACGTAATAACCAAGGAAAATGGACAGATGCTTTTTTTTTAAGAAAAGAACCTTTTTAGTTATACTGTAAAGAGAAGGGTACATGAGAAACTTACTTGGTATATCCGGTAAATCTTCTACAGTAAACTCTCGAATAGGGAACCAATGCTTTGATTCATAAGTATCTGATCTTTTTGGCCTTGCCAAGATCACATAATGTTCAAACAAAGCACAGCAAACCCTTTTTGATGATCTCTGTTTTGGCAAGTAGCGCATCTCTAGAGTACCTATGAGTGAACAAGTGCCCAGATGTTTAAACCATCGCTTAGGCAAACACCAATCCGCTTGAAGTCGCGTTAAAAAAATCTCAGTCTTTTTCTCCAATTCAAGCCTGGCCTTGGAGTCATTGATTCTGGTAGCAACGTTGTGAATGATCCTTTCAGCAATAGATAAAAGTTCAAAGCCCTCGAGATCTGTTGGTGTGGCCTTTTCTAATGTCTGGAGGAGTAACTTGTAACGAAATAATCGTTGAAATGGCTATGTTTGTGTATGAGAAAAGGTTTAGGTGTGTGATAAGAGTAGGTTTTCGTTTTCTTTTTCACCATAATTAAATAATCTTCAAATTTCAGCTTGTTTGTTCCCCAGGAAATACGGTGAAAGAAATGAAGACGTTCATTCAAGTCACGAAATTTATCATTCGACTCTACAAGTTTATTGTATGTCGCAATTGCATCATCTTGCCCGATGCTATAATCAGAATAAGATTCAAAGTATGCCTCCTGAAAGCATGTAAGTATATCACGAAAAAAAAAAAAGGTGATTCTACACTTACCCATTCTATAAAGCAGCTCGCTATATGCTTCACACTTCCACCCTCCTTATCGCGTCTAGCTGCTAGTTTCAAAGCTTCACAAAAGTTTTCTTGATCTCTTGCTATATCTTCTCCATTACGACAAATCTGCTCTTGTTCTTCCTTGGTAACAAAAGGAACACTTTGAAGAATTTTGAAAAAGTGCTATTCATACAAATTCTGAATACCTGCTCTTTTCAATTGAAAACAACACAACTTACTGTGCAAAGTATAAATAGATCTCTCGTATACGTTTCTTCAGTCTCGACCAATTCTTCAATCACACTAAGCCATCTGAACGTTTTCTTTTGTTCATCAGACATGGTCTGAAATGCCTCTCGTCTTTCATCCGTCATTGACTTTGGTGAATCTGAAAGGTCCAAAGGACTTTGATCGCCCAAGACTTCTTCCATGGTTATGAATTTTTCTGGTGGACGGTAGGCAGAGCGACTGTTGGACTGAGCCGATGGTTTACAAAGATATCGACCTGCGCTTTCGCGCATACTCTTCTTCATTTCCTTTTCCAATTTCATGAATAACGCATCACCGTTTTTGCCAACATCGATCGGAGGAGATACCATGCTTGGACTCAGTTTGATGCTTTTGAAAAGAGATTGCATGCTGTCGGTACGTATGACTAAGTTCGGTGACCCATCATTTTCTCTTATCTCACTGTTCTCGATACCCTCAGTCTCTGCGATGCCGTTATTATTTATGCCTGAGTCTGTTGAAGGTGTTTGTAGACTGCTGCTGCCAGTGCTACTGCTGCTGCTACTGTCGCCTCGTTGTATTCTTCGGTCAGACGATGGTGAGGGTTCAGCAGAATCATTCATCTGCGACCTCGTTTGCCTCAAGTTTTTTGCACTTTCACCTGCATTATCCTCATACGGCGGCGTTTGGGACAAATCACCTTCAAGTCTTTCTGGAGAAGAAGACATTGGGTTATCAAGGATCGGCCCATTATTTAGGCTGTCCTTTTCAGCTTCTGGAATTAATTGTACTCTATCAGGAATTTTATTCTCTTGTGCAGATTGACTCGCCCCACGACTGATAGCCTTTTCTTGTACTGAATCGTGTCCTACTTCTTGTGCTGAGTCATGTACTGCTGGTGGTATAGGTGAGGGTGGAAGTGGCGGTAATTGCTCTATTTCTACATGGATGACGCTTGATTCTTTTTCATGTACACCCAATTTATGATCTAATAGGCCCGATAGTGCCCGCACTGAAGGTTCTCTTTCATTCTCCACTGTTTCATCCGACGACATCTCTTTATCTTCCTCTGACGTTTCTTCTATGGATTCTGAGTGATCATTGTCCTGCAGTTGATCTTCGGTTGGGTGAGGCGTGCCTTCTTGTTCAGGAAGTGCATCTACAAAATCATCTGTTTCGTAGCTTTTCTCACTTTCATCGTCTTCTTTATCGCTCTCTTCTTGTTTTTGACCATGTTCCTTTTTCTCCTCCTTGTTCTTTTCATTGTCATCATCATTATCATCACCAATGCCACTGCAAGAAGCTAATTTCTCCGAAGACATTTTTTTACCCTCCTTGTCATTCTCGCTTGTTAAACAATTAGACATTGTGTCTATAGATGTGTCTTCCATCACTTTATATTATTCAGAAAGAAACCGAGAGAAATGAATAGTGAAAGAGATATAAAAAATATTTTGAAAATTTTCTTGCAAGTTAATATCATAACTTCACCCCACATTTCATGATAAAATACCCTATCTTTTTTTAATGTTCGTTTTCTTATTGTTCCTGGAAGCCATTTTTGTACCACCTACTATGAATCATTAATTCTGAATTCACGTCTTACTCGAAGATACACTCATGGCATGTACAAGAAAATCAAAAAGATAATAGTGATTCATAGGCTCATAGTTTATACGCTAGGTATTATAAATTTTTTAACAAAGAAAACAAAAATCTAACTGCAAATGTTTATTTGTCTTTTTCTATGCTTGGAGACCAACTAGCCTAATTTTCATTACATGTATGCGGTCCATCCCTTGGAGAGTAAAAAAAAAAGGGGGGAGGGGAAAGAACCGCCCTGGATCAGAATTCACTATAGTTGGTGATATTGTATTGATTTGTAAGCATCTAGGCGACAGTAGAGGGATGCATCCCATACACAGTCCTTTAGGAGAAAAAAAAAAAAAGAGAAGTTGAGAAAGTCATTCAACTTGATTGCCAAACTTGTAGCTTCAACAAAACCTTGGATTAACGATACTTTTTATAGTTCGTGTATCTCTCTATTGCTCAAATGAATTTTTATTGGATAGATATATTGACGTCATCAATTATTGCTTGTCGAGTGGTTGAATGTGTTGTTCTAATATGACACCTGGGGGGGTTTAAAGACTTTTTTTTTTCTCCATATTAATCCCAACATGGTTCAAGCTGCTGCATTTGCTGTTTCCAATTTTGCAGTAACCACTGCTTCTGCCAAATCTTCAAGTGAGGCTACATCCCGTGCTTTATCACTTTACAGACAATGGCAACGATCTGTAACTACATAAAAAAAACTTTCTCAAGAGTATTCACTAAATTATTTTTTTTATTGAAAAAAGGTGCCAGAAATGATGAAACTTCATGAAATCAATTTGCCTACTTCAGCTATTCGTGCCAAAATTCGTGAAGAATTTGAACGTCATCGCTATGTGGAAGATCTCCAAGTACGAGATATCTTGTACGCAAAGGGACAAATGGAATATCAAGAAGTGATGAATGTCTGGAAACAAAACAACCACATTATGAATTACTTTGCCAAGGAGGAAGCACCTCCTAAACCCACTACCTTTTTAGAAAAGTTTTATGATGGAAAAGCCTAGATTTTGTTATTTTTATTTTATTTGGTTATGATAAAGCAATGATATCCCAACCAGCCGTGATTCTATCCAATCCTTCCAACTGTAATAAACTTGATTTTAGCTCTTCTTTTGACACATGTTGCTTGAGTGATTGGTGATGACTTGTGATCGACAGACGTTTGAACCAAGGAAAGAGAGAAGCGTCTGATAATAAGGATTTGACGAATGTCCACTGGGATAGACCGTCGAGAACAAAATTAAGTTCGGTTAGATTGGGAAACATGTGTTTGAACTGAACCCAATTAACGTCATGACTGAGTGCGATAGTAAGCGATTTTAATTTTGGAAATTGGCAGTGCTGGATGAGCTGATCGGAAGGAAAGGTAGGAATGTCCAATGTCTGAAGAGTGTGTTGAGATTGAATTAGAAAGCATGGCTTGACATTGATGAAAGCATGCTTATGTTCACATGTTGAATCTTGTATTGATAATTGTGTTAGTTGAGTATTTAAGCACGAGAGAGTTGAATATAATTGTGTGTGCTGCTGAAATGGCAAAGATAATTGGATAATTTCTAAATTGATCGTTGATTTTCTGAGAATACTTAATACAAGTGTTGTTAACTGTTTACAGTCGTTGTTGAAAGAAATGAGTTTGTGATGATGAATATGCTGTTGCTGATTGATTGAATGTGTTAGATGGCTCAACTGCCTTTCTTTTGTTTGTATTAGTTTTATTGATTTATTCGTATTCCAATTGAACTTGAAAGATAATAAATTGTTGTAAAATAAGCATGTCCTAAGAAACATAAGTATGGGTATTGGTTTGTATAATGCATTTCTTTACTGTGCAAGTGGTGCCAAATCTAAAAGATTATCTTGTTTAATATAATAAATAATAATGAATTGTATTTCAGTAGGTAAATCGAGTATATACATTGTTAAAGAAGAGAAAAAGGGGAAAATAAAAGTAAACATGTGTTTAAATAGACCTCTCTTCCTTCTTGTCTCTCTCTCTCTCTCTCTCTCTTTCCTCCCTAAAAGATTAAAATGGATTGACATTTCTCTATTTCTGCATTGAATGACATTTAAAATCCGACGCTTTTTTATTTTGCTCATTGTTTTTAATTTGATGAATGTACTTCATTAATGTACTTTATTGATATATGAACGACTGAATATTATCCCTAATTCCTTTATTTGCATGCGCTTTCTTGTTTAGTAAGCTTTTTTTTTGTATATCTTTCTTTCTTCTCTAAAAATAGATATAGTGACACGCTGAAATGAGTTCATTCCTTGTATTTAAGGAATAAAGCTGATTTTATAAAAGAAATGATTACATTATTAGTCTGAGTTATTCATTTCTTTTTAATAAACTTATGACATCAACTATAAAGCTAATAGCTACCATATCATTGATGATCTTTGCCTTTATAAGAAACATCATTTGAATAACAAGAAAAGGTTTTAAAATGATGTCATTAGGTAAAGAAAGACACCTTTGCGTCTCCTTGGCAGCAATAGAAAACGTCTAATGACAAAAAGGAGTTCCATTTACTATTACAATAAAAACGGGCTTATTCTATCAGTGCTTGCTATGATTGGACAACATCATTTTGCATTTAACCAAAAAAAAAAAATAGTAGAAAAGAGAGACAGAGAAAGAAGGGATGCTTCCGCTCATCATTCTATGCTGTCATTGGTGAAGTGAATCCATAGTTACACATCAAGCGATCAAAAAATATGTAAAGATTGACCAATCAGCATGGATAAATCAAGATTTTACACAGTCACTCATCAAACCTGAGCATCTTGTTGCAAGTCAAAAAAAAAAAAAAAACTCTGTTTTTTATTCTTTACTCTCTTTCTTTATAAAAAGATAAATGTCTGCATTACCCAAAGAAGAAATTAAAAATATCACAGACAGAGCAAATTCATCTATAGAAACAGATGGCATGAGTTGGCCTAGTAAGTTTATTTAGTGAAAGGAGGAAAGGAATACAAGTTGACCAGAATAAAAAGGTTTGGGTGCTCGAGAAAGAAGAGATGAAACAGCCGAACAAAGATCGGAAAGAGAGACTAAAATGGCAGAAGCAGTAAAGACAATATTGACATGTATTGGTGAGGATCCCGAAAGAGAGGGATTATTAAAGACGCCTGAAAGATATGCAAAAGCATTGATGTTCTTTACCAAGGGCTATGAACAAGACATCCGAGGTAAGGTTGATTGATTGAATAAAGCAGATGGTTATTAATCAAGCTTGAGTATAGATGTTGTGAATGATGCTGTATTTGAAGAAGGTAAATAGCCAAATAAAAATAAATAGATACTTACAATAAATAGACCATGATGAAATGGTATTGGTAAAGGACGTTGATGTGTTTTCATTATGTGAACATCATATGGTACCTTTTATGGGAAAGATTAGTATTGCATATATTCCTAATCGTAGGGTCATTGGCTTAAGTAAATTGGCTCGTATAGCAGAAATGTTTGCTAGAAGGTATTATTATTTTTTACTTGTCATCTTTGTACACATTCTTATTTGTTATAGATTACAAGTACAAGAAAGAATGACAAAGCAGGTAGCTTCTGCATTAATGGAAATGTTACAACCTCAAGGAGTAGCAGTTGTCATGGAGTGTTCTCATCTCTGCATGTGTTCACGGTAAGATTCCCTTTATTTTCATTGTGGGAATTTTCATCACTAATTTCCCACACCTTTTCAATTTTTTATTTTATTAGAGGTGTTGAGGTAACACAGATAGAGGCATCCATTATTCATAATGGTTTATACTTACATTTTCAATAGAAACCTGGTAGTTCAACCATTACAAGTTGTATGTTGGGAGTATTTAGAAGTAATCCTAGAACAAGAGAAGAATTCCTTAGCTTAATTAGACGATAAATTATATTAAAAGTGTGTATGTGAATAAAAAAAGGGGGTGCTTATAAACTATTTATTGTGGAAGTATTTTTCTTCTTTGGGAATTGACAACGTTTGTAACATGTTGTATATCTTGCCCTGTTCTTTTTATCATTTTCTCTAATTCAATCATTTGATAATCCAATCTATCTTTGGAAAGCACCAACCAATCATCTTGTTCACTATCTTCATTGGATACAATCGTGTGCCAAATAGAGTTGTCATGGTTATGAAATTGATTTAATCTTTTATCAACACGGGCCATCTTTGTTGCCATGTAAATATTAATGACAACCATGATAGACATACAGATAACAATCAACTGGGTTGAATTGAGCAAGCCTGCTTTTTTAACAGTCGATTGTCTTTGTAGTATATGGGACTGCTTTAATGGTTTTTTAACCGCAGTTAATTTATGTCTTCTTTTTTTGGATTCATTGTGATTTGGTTGCTGCTGCTGATGCAAATATTTGTTGATGGCTAAATCTAAATTCTTGTAATAGTTTTGCTGTCCATCAATGGATGCCTTTTCAATTGTAGCTAAAATGATTTTATGAATATATGTCATAAAAATAAATGTACTTACATTTCAGCCAAGATGATTTAGTAAACTCCACGAGTACAGTGACCAGCACACGTACTTGCCTTTGTCCAACATATGAAATACATGTTCGTGTTTTGACTTGAAATGAGCCACCAGATGGTACATTGGGTGTTTGGGTCACAGTTAATTGTGAGATATAATCATTGAGGTCCAAATGCATCATGTCTTCCTTTAAATAGCATTTCGTCGATTTTGGTCCAATCGATCCACCCAAGTATTTAATATAAGAAGATTCACGTGTGTACTCGATTCCTTCACACTCTTCTACCTTTGTCCATTGACCAATAGAGACTTCAGTACTCTTCTCTACCTCAGATAGGAATTGATGCATAAAGTTACTATTGTATAATAAATGATACAAGGTCTCAATGGTCGTATCATAAGTTTTATCCATCACCACAGTAGGGAAATGTTGATCGTTCTTACTACATTCACACTCAGTTTCGGTTGGTTTCATCTCATCACTTGATTGAGCCACGGTTGGTAAAGGGGTTGGTTGTTGATTGTCTGATGAATTGGATAAGACTGAATCATTGTCTTCTGTAGATGATAAAGAAACTACTTCTGTAATCGTTTTGTGATTCGCTGAACGAGAAGTTTTCCATAGTTCTATCATTCGATCATAAGCATGATCTCGTGATAAGAACGAAGCAAAAAAGTGCTATTTAATTCAGCAATAGGATGGTAAATAAGAAAAGTGGCTTACCTTGGAAGTAGCGGTGGATATAAGGATAGCATTGGGTATAAAAATAGCGGTTGACCTCTTTTCAATCTCCTCAATGTCAGCAAATGCAATGACCAACTAAATAAACATAAGCATTTCTTGTATTCAAACAGTTTATGCTTACATTTGTTATCCAACCAAATATATTTGCATTAAAGCAAATGTGATTCTGTGAGATATAAACACGTCCCTGAAGCAATATTTCCTTTTGAAGTGCACAGCCATAGTCTATTGCATTATAAGTAAATATAATTTATTATCTATTCCTACCTTCAATTAATCTTTCTTGGTCTGGTATGCTTCTAAACAATACATGAAAATCTTGATTTCTTTTATCGTTTGCATATTTTTCTTCATCCAATTTTTTAGTCTTTGATTTTAAATTTGGAAAAGATCTTTGTGTCATAAGTATTGGTTTATCTTCAAATGAATCTGTTGAATCTGTTGAAAAGCTTGAACGTCTTAATGTAGGTAGCGAACGATTCATATCGCTGTCAATCATATTAAATAAAAAGAAAAAAGAAAGGAAATGTAAAGGAAGGAAAGAAAGAGTACTTTTTGACTCCTGAAATTAAATAACAAAATAAATAAAAAGAGGAGAAGCAAGGGAATTTGCATCAAATAACCAAAAATAGATTTTGTCTTGATTTTAAATGACCGCTTTTTTCTTTCACTCTCTCATTTCTTTATGGCAGCTAATTACTGGGCCTCTACACAACAGTAAATAGGTTCAAACATACAATAAAAGACTAACACTAACAAAAAAGGAATTGCTGGATACAAGATCGTTGGACTTTAGCAACAAGTAGACAAGAAGATTTAAACTATCTTTCAGATACTGATTATGTAAAGCTTCGAATCTGGTTTTGTCACTGTAAGCACATACAGATAATTATGAATGGTTATTTGTTGATCCAACTGTATTTTTTTTTTTTTTTTTTTTTTTTGCTAGTAATTCAAAAATTAGCAAAGAGATTACAATTAAGACAACAAGTCATTGCTACAGCCATTGTTTATTTCAAGCGATTTTATATAAAGTACTGTTTTTTTTTTTATTTGAATCCATTGACTAATGTCTTGATTATAGCAATAGCATCCGGTCAACAGATCCTTTACTTGTCCTGGTTACTTGTGTTTATTTAGCAACCAAAATTGAAGAATGCCCTGTACATATCAAAATGGTAACTCAAGAAGCAAGACATGCATTTCATGGTAACTTTTTCATTTTTTTTTCCACTGATTGTCCCTGATTCCCCTTTTGACTCTGTATGACACTTTATAGTTGAATTCAATGGATTCCCATATGACAGTTCCAAAGTAGCCGAATTTGAATTTTATTTATTAGAAGAATTAGAATTTTATTTAATTGTCTGGCATCCTTACAGATCACTCACTCAAATTGGCCATGAGATAGGCATGCGTGAATCAGGCATACAATACGCATGGTTTATCATCAATGATTCTTATCGCACGGATGTTTGCTTATTATACCCACCTCATCTTATTGCATTATCCGCTATTTATTTAACTGTCGTCCTGAATCAAGAGTCCATCTTTGCTGGAGATCATCAGCGAGATATGAAGCAGTGGTTTGCAGACTTAAACGTGGATATTCATGCCATTATAGAAATTAGTCAAGAAATCTTGTCGATTTATGATGTCTGGTCAGGCTGGAAAGAAGAAAAAGCTCTTTTGCTTTATAAAGACTTTAGAAATAAACCGACCCTTTAAGCCAATCATTGTCGTACGATCTATGATAAGCTGATCTTTAAAAAAGCAGTAATAACTCAAAAGCTTTTTTTTTTAATTTTTTTTTTTTTTTTTTTTCATTTTTCCATCTTCTTATGGTGTCATCCTTTTCATTTAATAACAACCCAGACTATCCTTGGATTGTTCAAAAGTTTGGTGGAACAAGTGTTGGTAAATTTTTGGATAATATTGCCAATGAAGTGATCAAGTAAACTATTCTTTTGCTCTTATGAATCACAACTCACATGCTTGCTATAGAGAATATGTCAAACAGAATAGATTGGTCGTAGTATGTTCTGCCAGAAGTGGAAAAGACAAACAGACCGGTACAACCAATCGATTGATTCGTGCTGCCAATGATGCCTTGAAACCAGGATCCAAGGAATATTTAGAAATTATTCAAGCCTTATTGGATGATCATCTTGCTGCAGCTCAAGACATGATTCGTAATGACACCATCCGTCATGAATTGGAACAGGACATCAAATTAGATTGTGATAAACTCAAGTCATTCTTAGAAGCAGCTCAGATTATTAATGAAATCTCTCCTCGATCCAAAGATATCATCATTGGTGCTGGTGAAAAGTTGGCTTGTAGAATTGTAGCAGCCGTATTAAAAGACAGGGTAAGTTTAGGTCATCCTTGTTTTAGCATAGCAACTTACACTGCTTAACTAGGATGTTGACGCTCAATTTGTTTCCTTGGAAAACATTATTGATAGAGAATTTGATAAATTAGATCAAGATTTTTATGATTATTTAGCAAAGAAAATGGCTGAAGCTGTCTTGCAATGTGGTAACAAGGTTCCTGTTGTTACTGGTAAGACAAGGATGATGATAGCAAACAAGAAACTGATGAGCATGAATAGGCTTCTTTGGTATTGTTCCTGGAAGTTTATTGACTTCTGTAGGTCGAGGTTATACCGATTTATGTGCTGCTTTGACTGCAGTCGGTTTACAAGCTGAAGAACTTCAAATCTGGAAAGAGGTCGATGGTATCTTTACAGCCGACCCTCGCAAGGTCAAATCAGCCCGTCTTTTACCCATCATCACTCCTGAAGAAGCATCTGAATTGACTTATTATGGTTCCGAAGTCATTCATCCCTTTACCATGGAACAAGTCATTCGTGCACAGATCCCTATTCGTATCAAGAATGTTGAAAATCCCAAGGGACAGGGCACCATCATCTTCCCTACCGATATTGTCTCCAAGGATGGCACAGCGACTCCTCCTCACTCTCCTCAAGTTTTGGCAGAGAATGGATACTTTTTGGATTTATCACGTAAATATCCTACAGCTGTCACCATCAAAGACCATGTTATTGTCTTGAACGTGCACTCGAATCGAAAGAGTGTCAGTCATGGGTTCTTTGCAAAGATCTTTTCTACCTTGGATCGATATGGTGTGATTGTGGATCTTATTTCTACTTCTGAAGTGCATGTCTCTATGGCATTGGGTGAAGATAATTTAGACAAGGATTTAGATCGTGTTATCAAAGACTTGAGAGAAGTTGGTCGAGTAAGTTCCCCTCTTTCTTTTTTTTTTTTTTTTTTTTTTTGCTGACTTCGTACTAGGTGGATGTGATCAAAGACTTGGCTATTCTTTCGCTTGTTGGTAAACAAATGAAAAACTTGGTTGGTATTGCTGGTATGATGTTTAGCACCTTGGCCTCAGCTGGTGTAAACATTGAAATGATCTCTCAAGGTTCATCCGAAATTAATATATCTTGTGTCATTGATGAAAAGAGTGCAGTGACAGCCATGAACGTCATTCATGACCAATTACTAAGTAAAAGTAGTAAATTAGTTTTACCTTCTCTTAAATTAGCATTAGATTCATAATAAAAAGTACATGTACTATGTTACATATTTAGATTATCAATCGTCGTACATAGATACTCGTATTACCACCATTTTTGTAAAGGATAAGTCTCTTGGTGTTGTAAATCTATTGATAGATGTTTTTTTTTTGTGTGTGTTTTACCGGCAAACAAGTAGATTGATTCCGTAAAGTCATTTCTATCTTCACTTAAAAAACCTTTGTATTTTTCTTTTAACTCTAATAACAATGTCAAACAGGAAAATAAATGATTTTGAGGTTAATAACATTAGCTAAATTCATCATGAACAAGCCTCCTATTATGAAAAGGTGGTTAATTATGGAGAGCCAGACTCCAAAAGAAAAATTAAAATCCACGTCGATTCAGCTACTCCTGAAACCCCCCCCCTTCTAGGTTATCTTATTCTCCTCCTCCTCCTCCCCCTTTTTTTTTTTTTTTTTTTTTTTTTATAAAATATAATACTGTCGAAAAGAAGACTATATTAAAGAAATTTCTACAAGACATCGAAAATAACGAAAGGACAGGGAACAGAAGGATTAACAAAAAAAAAAGGCACTTTATATCTTGGACATCTTCTTTTATTTGGAAAGCCTAAATGCTGCCTTGCTTATGATTGGGAACTCACAAGCTAATTGAACAATCGAATACGTCCACCTAATAGCAACTATAGCAGATCTGTCGTAAATTCAACATGCCATCTGTCTATGCCCTCTATCGCGCATTTGGCCCATTGACAAAGCCCAATGTTTGTCAACCGTTCACGCTGTTTACTTTGGCTGACCACAACCGAGATTGATATCCTACAGCTAGTGTATTTCAATCCGTTGGTGTTTTCGTGTTAAACTATTGGAGGAAAGCGCCAGACTTCCAAAGACCTGCGTACAAGGATCTGCCGAACTGATAATTGACAAATGCAAAGCAATTTTACAAGATGTTCTCTTCATGTTTGGTGCAGTATTTGATAACCTCGTTCTGAATAATGGCGGCTTGAGTAGGAATACAAGGACTTTCCAAACAATTCATACCGTCATTAGCTGCTGCTAACTCGTCAATCATGCAGGTAACTAATGTCTTTGACTTTTCAGTCTGCTTTTTTCCACTCTTTCCCATGTCTTTAATATACTTTTTCTTCTTCTTTTGTAGCCATGTATTTCTTGTGATTGCTCTAAAAAAGACGCGTTTAGTAAAATAAAATCATGCAAATTTCTCTCGCTTTGTTCGTTTGTTTTATTCTAAATGACAAGATTTATTTCCTTTGAGAGCGTCATTTTTTTTTTCTACAATTATCTCTTAAACATTTCCTCAATACTTTAATAGAACACTTTTCTCAAGAACTTTATTAAGAGCTTCCTAAGCAATAATTTTTGGAACACTGAGAACACTAAAAACTACAGAAGCGAGTAGTTCCCAGTCGCAAGCCAAAAAAAAAAAGAAACATTTTTCAAAGAAAAGTCTAGACCAGCCCAGATTTTGGCTTCAAGTTGATATGAAATGAAATACTCATCAATAAAAACCCCAATTGCTTGCACAATCCACTTTTAATACATTTAAAAATGCTCTTCAATCTTTTCAATTCTGTTTTTTTTCAACAGACTAAAGGATAAGTTTGCTTTAATTTATTCTACACCGTTGTTTGACACGACTGTAAAAGCTATTTTGTGAACTCATTTGCAAGAGTTGAGCATGTCCTCTAACACTACAGAATTAGTGTTTTCATCAAACCAGTTCAAAAAAAAAATTATGGCAGTCATTTAAAATAGATAGTCTACTCACGTGCCGATCACTTTTGGTTGCTCTCTTTCTCTAGCCTTGGAGGGCTCTTGTTATCTTAGCCCGTCCAATCTTGTGTTTGATTGTTTATTCTTAAGAGCTATGGCGCAAAATGATTATCCTTTTCTTTAACAAGAAAAAAAAAAAAAAGAAATAGTCTTTCCCAATGCCTTTATAATCCTTTTTTTTTTTTTTTTTTTTTTTTTGTCGTTCTCTCGGATGGCTTCATGTCTGTGTCTATGTTGTAGTTTATGACATTCACTATTGGGTATGTTTCACTGTCAATTTTCATTTAAAATTCATCAACTTCATTATTGTCTTTATCAAACTGCTTTCTCGAACTATCTTTTTATATAAATTTACTCAAGACTAGTAGTTGACATCTTGGATTAAAAAAGAATGTCTTTATTTTTATTTTATTTTTTTTCCAGTGAAATGTAAAAAAAGTGGAAAATGAAAAGGAAAAAACTGGATTTGTAAGACCAAAGGGGATTAAACAGCGATTGCTTTTTGTCATACTCTGAGCTCTTTGCAATCACATTTAAGGTTGTCATAGACCTCATTAATAATAGAAACACGCGTTGGTTTATAAAAGAAGGAGGCCTAGATCAAAAAATCAAAAGAACACAAACTTTGGAAAATTAAAAAAGCTTTCGATCTGACTCTCAAAGAGGTGGCACAAACCACTGAAGGAGAAACACATTCATTTTGGACGTCTACTGGTTTTTTTTTTAAGCAACAGCAGATTTCAAGAAAGGTCCAGCTGGCACATGCCCATTTATAGAATGTGATTTGGATACATTTGTAATGTCAGGTTATGATTTTGAAATATGATTTTATTCAATGCTTGTAAATATTAAAAAGGTCAAGTGGTTGTAGTCACTAATAGAGAGATCAAGTAGATTGACTTTATAGAAAGAATAAAACCTTCTTTCTTTTATTGTTGTAATCCGTGTGTTACTTTATAATTTTTTGTCCTACGATTTGATTTATTTTTTAATTGGAAATAGGAAAAAAAAAAAGGATTTCTTTTTTTTTTTTTTTTTAATTATTAAACGAGAGAGAAATATAAAAAAGAAGGAGAGATAATGAAATGTTTAATAATTTCATTCATTACTTTATTATTCACTTTTAATATAAATGCAGAAAGTAAAATAATAATAATAATTATGTTCAATTGATTTACATAAAAAAGATTGTGCAAAGACTTGTTCACCCAGTTGTTCAAGTGGAACAGTTTGTATTGTAGGAACTATGACCAGTCAAGGTATCTGTCCAGAACCAAAATGTATGCCACCCCATGCAATAGGATTGTCAGACACAAGTAACTCAAATTCAGATAATTCATCCAATGCTGGTCTCATTGGTGGTCTTGTTGGTGGTCTTGTCGGTGGAGGAGCATTGGTGGCTAGTGTTGGATTTCTTTTGATTCGACATAAACGAAAAAAGAACAAGATTCCACTTGCATTAAGAAAGAATATTGCCAATAATCACAGCAAGAGAAATATACCTTCACTTCGACAACAAGAAGAAATGATTGAATCTAATCGAAATGTAAAAATCACTTTTTCTCTCTCTCTTTCTTTTACTCATTCTATTCGTCTTTTTAGTCAAAAGTCGTGTCAGGAGTGATACCCGTTGCTTTCATACCGCCTTCTTCACGTGCTCAAAGCTCAATACTGGACATCGACCGACATACGAGCGTTTCAACCTTTGCTTCTACTCAAAACGGTAACTTTGGAAATAACCCATTTCAAGACAATCATCATCCTCACAGTTATTTAGGTGGTGCCAGTAGACGAACATCAGCAGAGTCACACATTGAACAAGCACATGCCATCGTACAGGCCACTCAAGCTATCAGAGCAAAGCCTCAGATCATGCGAGTCAATACAGTCAAGGTAGAAGATAGTCTCAGTCGAAGCTCATCTTTTAAAAAGACATTGAAGCCAGAAGAAGATGATCCATTCGACGATAAAAATAAAGCTTCAGCAAGTAAACCAACAGACAGCGTTCTATCATCCGCAGCTGACGGTGAAATCACTATCTTCTGGAATGGTTCATAATTCCCCTTTCTTTCTCTCTCTCTCGCACTCTCTCACACATCTCTACTTTCCTTTCACCTCTTTCTCAAGAATTCATTCCTTTACAAACACACACACACACATGCCTACTTTTATTATCATGAATTATATTATTTAAATCCGAGGAATCTTTTCTTTCAAACAATAGCATTTAGAAAACTTTTTTTATAAAAAAAAAAAGTAGTAATAAAAAAAATCTATTCTATTTTTTTTTTTCTTTTTTTTTACCGCTCTTTGTTCTGTATGACTTGTAAAAAAAAAAAATGAATGTTTGATTTCCAAATTTGGAATGATCTTTTTTAAAGACGAGAACATGATACACTTGTGTATTCCCAGCCATTTTTGGCAAGTAAAAAGAAAGTTTACAAGTTTAAAAGTTTTTCAACTAGGGCCACTTTCTTTAATTTGCTGTACATGAAAAATTTGATCCCCCTTTCAGATCCCTTTTGACAAACATTATTTGCATTCGACAGTCGATTGGAAAAAGTGGGTTGGATTTCACAGAAAGTCTAAAAAAGACATTATCCAAGACCTTTATTCATCTTGTATAATAAAATACCACTGTGATCATCAACATGTATTTAAATAGCCAATTCATTTTTTATTAGCAGCGATTTTATAAATATTGAATCAATTTCCCTTTCAATTAGCCCTCAGACAAGATTCATTCCCGTTGTTTCTCTTCCAATAATACGTAACGCATAATTCTGAACACGAACAGCATTTGTCAACTAGAGAAGCCTATTAGAATCATCTATAAAAGAATCGCATCATCCTCTTCTTACCAAATGACATCCCCAAACATAAAGATTTCTCAACGATTTACATTGCGTCACTAGCTTTTGAAGCACAAAATCATCCATGGCTCGAACAAATCCACAGTCAAGATCGATCAATTCACGGCAGCCTACTTCTTCTTGTACTAGATTTTCAAGTCCTTGAGGTGTCAATCGCTCTAAGCTGTGAATATTCAAATAGGTCAATGTCTTGCCCGAGTGACGAACGATGGCCTTCAAGGATTCATCATCCAACAAGATACAGCGAGAGAGATCCAGGTGGCTTAAACCCGATGACTCCCAACGATCAAAGAATTCAACCACAGTCTCGGCCGTGAGCTGTTCGCATTGTTCCAAGTTTAACTTTTTAAGACCCTTACAGTACTTCATGATACCTTCCAACAAGACGTCGTCCGTGAGATCATAAAATCCTCGAAGACTGAGTTCAGTCAAGCCGGGTCCGATCTCTTTCAGCATCCCAATCAAATCACTCCCTTTGACTGATTGATGCTCGGTTGAAGGCCAGGCTAGTTCGAGCTTTTGTAATTTCTTGAGTTTGGCAACATGTGCCAACCAGTCCGTGTCCAACGGACCCAATTGACCCAGGTTGAGTGATTGAAGGTTAGGACAATGCTTGGTCAAGGCTTCCATGCATTCAAGGTTAAATCGATTCGAGTGGCGAAGTCCAAAGCCTTCAAGACGGGTGTTCATCTTTTCAAAGAAACCGATCCAGGTCTCCTTTGTGATCAGAAAGGCGCCCGAGAGAAACAAGGATTTTAGGTTGTGTAAACGTTCTTGATAAAGATCAAGCACTTTATCCTGAATCTGTCCACAGTAGATGAGCTCTAATCTTTCCATCCTTGGACAAAAGTGAGCTATGTTCATCAATGCGGTCTCATCCATGTCTTTAAATGTATCATTAGTAATATATCACAAAGAATGATAGCTATTTACTTGTGCAGTCAAATAAAGAAAGGGTCTTTCTGTAAGGTTCCATGAATAACCTTGATGTTTGATTATTGAGCTTTCGATTACGGGAAATGATCTTTGATAATTTTTCAAAGCTATCATCACTAATAACACCAAAGGCTTCCACTTCATCAATGTATTCAGCAACAATCTATCACAACTTCATATTCAGTACAAAAAAAAAAGAGAGGTGGGAAGGCTTGTATTCAACTTACAGAAATACAAATGTCTTGGAGAGAAGGTACTTTGTCATGCGTCGACAACTGCTCCTTCTTTGTCACATTCAACTTTTTTTTTCTTGGTGCAACAGGCTTCTCGGATACCTTTCCACTCTTACAATCACCACAAATATTTTCTTCGTCCTCTTCTATCGTACGAGCAAATCGACTTTTACAAACGATACAAAACAAGATACGAGCACGACCCTTGACCGCCTTTCTTGAACTAGAAGCAATTCCGTAATCATCGTCACTATCATCATCAGCTTCCTTCTTTCGTTTTTTGGATACTCTACCACTGCGAGTGGCATAAGCAACCGTTTGTTCCGTACTTGACTGCGCAGCAACAACCACTTCTACAGTAGACTCAGTTTCAGATGTATTGGTGGTAGCAGGAGTTTCGGATCCACTTGTAGTAGTTGATTCTTCACGACGTGCTCTTCTACTACGATTTGGTACTTGAATGCCTTGTTCCTATCATGAGGGAAATACTAAGTGCACACATACTAAAGCCTTGTTACATAACACAAACCCTCAAGAAACTAGTCAAAGCAGACGTAGGACCTCTAACTCTGTTGGAAGATCCTTCCCCATTATTATTATTGCGACTCATAGCAAGTACCTCAAAAAGAAAGAAAGAAAGAAAGAAAAAAATAAAAATAAAAAAAAAATAAAAAAAAAGGTCAAATAAGGATACCAACTTGTTATGAATGGGTCAATTTCATTTGACCCAGAAAAAAAAAAGAATGTCCGCACATCCGGACTATGGATGTTGCGCTCGATAAAGAAGTGAAGATGGCTGAACAAAGGAGATCCCCTTCTCTTTTCATCAATCGTTCATGTATGTCCACCACTAACCATCCATCCATCCATCACCTAACGATTTATGTAGATGTCCGACCACGAAGAAGTTATTGATAGCCAAGAAGTCGAAGTTGCTGTTGAAGCCACTTCTGGCCAAATGTCCGTTGAAGATGCTCTTCAAGAAGTTCTTCGTCGTGCTCTCGTTCACGATGGTCTTGCTCGTGGTTTGAAGGAAGCCGTCAAGGCTTTGGACAGGTAAATGAAACAAAGCGTTTATGAGATACACAAACTCATGGAATGAACAGACGTCAAGCTCACTTGGCCGTTCTCGTTGAATCTTGTACCGAATCCGAATACTTGAAGTTGGTTGAAGCTCTTTGTGCTGAACACAACATCAACTTGATCAAGGTCTCTGATGCCAAGAAGCTCGGTGAATGGGCTGGTCTCTGTAAGATTGACCGTGAAGGTAACGCTCGTAAGGTCGTCGGTTGTTCTTGTGTTGCCGTCACCGATTTCGGAGAAGAATCCGAAGCTATGAACGTCCTTTTGGATTACTTCAAGTCTCGTTAAATTCTTAGAGAAATAAAAAACGAATTGTGTGTAAAAGTAAATGAATATTGATTTATTTATTAAAAAAACACTGTATGTAATTTGAAATGGAATTAATTTGAATGCACATGCGATACTTGATCTAAAAGCTTTGAGCTGTCAAGAAGCCAGTTTAATAGGATGCAACCATTTGGGTTGATGGATAATAACATTGAATTTTGAATAATAGCAGAAGCAACATAAATCTATATCCATCATTAACACTCACCTACACTTTAAGGCAAAGTTTACCTGTTGTTCTTTAGTAACAAGAGGGCTTCCGATAATAGTTCTTATTGAACGAGATCCAAATCTTCCTTGTCCAATCACTAGGCAATTATCCACAATACCGTCAAAGATGAATTGGTTTCTTGGATAGCCCATACGGAGACATCGTTGAACGACATAGTTGCCAAATGAATCTAGCAAGAGGAGCGGAACACAAGGTGAAAGGTGGCTGCAGATCAATTCAACCTATACACAAACATCAGTCTTTTGGTTGGATGACAGCTTGTCTTTCTTAAACCTGTTCTTCTGTATGCGCTAAATCTATAATCTTTTGTGCGGCCCAAGTTCCGTTTTTATGTATTCCGATGGAAGCTAAATAAGGTGCAATAATCTGCAGCAAAAGCAATTTTGTGTCTTCACTGCAATACTCAAAAATTTTTTGTACAACCGTATTCCCAATGTAATCTAATCTACTTGTCAAGCTCATTCATTCCACACATGTTCTTACTCTTACCGCTGCAGAGTTCTACTATTTCCTCCATGCATTCTTGAGCAATGGATTCAATCTCGGTAAGCAAAAGGCCGTTATCTAGGCCCTTTTTAATTTCTCTTAATCGTAAAGGTCTCACTTTACGGTCCGTATTAAATTCAGGTACGGGTGGCATGGAAGCATAATATTGTACAGGCACACGTTCTACTTTACATTTAGTCTTTTTTTTTTTTTTTTTTTTTTTTTTTTTTTTTCAATCGTCACGTTTACTACCTTTGGTAGATTGAATAGTGTGACCCAATTGCTGCATAATCAGTTCACGTTCCAACGCTAAAAATTTGTAATGACTCTCTTCGGATCCATCATTCATCAACTGTACTTGAATCTCCTTATTGACAGCAGAAAGAATAGCAGACAATTTAGCCGCATTTTCCTGATGTTTTGATTTACCCAAGGGAGTCACATCCTCATTTTGGGGTTCCCTTGCAAATCCAACTCGGACCGTGCCCCCTCCAGGACCCAAGATTTCCTTGTTTTGAAGCATCTTGCGAGCGCGAACGGCATCCTCTTGCCGATGAAAATTGATAAATGCACAATTCTTGTGTGAGAGGATTCGAATGGTTTCTACCGGACCAAAGGATTCAAAAATAGGCTGCAAGACATGTGAACTTGTATTGGTTGGGATATTACCGACCCCTTTTGGTAGGTTAGTTCAATCGCAACATCCTACTCTCTTACTTACATAGAGCTCGAGTTGGACCTTGTACGTTCGGCGAGGCTTCATTCGTCAGGGCAACAGCCAAGTTCACATCCGCCTTTCCAAACCCTACCTTCACTACCGATCCACCTACTTTGGATCCCAATCGAGTCTCCAAGTCCTTTTTGGCTGCCAAGGCTGACTTGACAGACTCAAAATTAATAAAGGCGCAATCCTTATCTGAAAGGATTCTTGCACTCTCAATATGTCCATAAGAAGAAAACATTTGAAACAAATCCGATACTTTAATGGATGGACTGATATTGCCAAGCCAAAGTGCTCGAGATGGTGTTTGCTGCGTTGAACTATCATGATCGTCATCCTCATCTTTCTTCTTTTCCTGTACCAAACATTTTACTTTTTTTCTGTTTGCTATACATCATACACACTTACCAATTCATTTTCTTTTATCTTTTGAGAATATAAAGAAGAAGAATCTGTTTTAATCGATCCTTCTTTATTTGTATTTTCAAAAGGTTGTAGATAATCAAAATCAAAAGGAGAAAACTGTGGTTGCGATAGCTCTGCCATGCCTAAACTGGAGGCTCTTGGTCTCACCACCTGTTCAAAAGGCTTGAAAGGATCAGAGACGGTATAAGACCTGTTACGTGTGACTGATTCAAAATAGTGTCGGGTCAGTGTGGACGATAGACTGCTGTTGTCGTCAGTCAAGCCAAGCGAGGCAAGTGTACTCGTTAATGAATTGGGATGGTCGTCCACCTCTAATGAACTATTATAAACCTCAAATGGACTTGACGTGGGCATCGTGCCAGCTCGAGGACGACGTCGATGAAACGTGTTTTCTGTTAAAGGAGTGTAGCGTAAATATGTGTTGGTCGTATTAGGATTTTTAGAAAAGGCATATTCCGGCACTTGAAGTTCAGTCTCTGTAACACTTTTAAAATGTTAAAATACGTATTTGGATATATAAAATGTACCTTTTTAGTTCGTCATCGTTGATGTCTTTAGAGGTATTCACTGGCCATACAAATTCCATATTTTTATTAAAAAAGAAAAAAGAAAAAGAAAAAGAAAAAATAGCATTTTTATTTACTTTTCATGTATTTATTATCGCATTATTTTTAGGGGCGTTAAAGCATTATTTGCTATTTTTTTTATGGCGCTCGGCCAATGTTAATTAGACAATTACTTTATTTAGTAAATTAGTACCAAGCTTTTTTCTACTTTTTTTTTTTCTTACTTTTCACATACAACCCCACTTGTATAAAAGTAATGTACATTTTCTTTATTCTATAACAAAGATTGAACCCTGTAACTTTTTTTTTGCTTACATAAAAAGGAGAAAGGGGGAGGGTAAAAGCAGAGGGCGGTTTTTTCTTTTTCCGACAAAAAGATTGAAATTGTAAATGACATAATTACCAGGTTTTGGTGATGATTCACACAGTTGCCAGAATGGAAGCGGCGAAGGCTTTTTCATGCCACGCTTAATTTTCAGATTAATACACAATAAAAAAAAGTTTCAAATCGTATTTCTTTAGATCTTTGGATCGTTTTGGCTATTATATCTTGCTTCTATTTGGGAAAGATTAATAAAGAAATTCAATTAAAAGCAAAAGGGTGGGCAACCATCTCATCTTCACCATCCACTCCGGCAACTGTGTGATTACAAGGTATACGTGTCCCAATCCCTGTTGCCTCCGTTTCAGGTTCCGATGAAGTGGCACTGTTCTCCGGTTGCAATAAAAATAGTATTGTTGATAGATTGACCTTTTTGAAATTTATTAAATGGATTGAAGTAGTGTTTCTTGCAGTTGTCTGATTTGTTTGACCAATTACATGATTCTTCACTTGATCAATGTTATGTCCATACATTATTGCCCATGCACTTACTGCTGCTCTAAGTGAATATGCTCTATAGGTACTTGTGTCAATACCTACTTCTTGCATCACTCCTTGTATCCGGGATGTAACAATCGCTGGTTTTACTGATCTGACTTGGTCTTCTTTCTTTACTTCTGTCAGACATAACTTGTGGTCCTTTGGAAGATTTACTCGTATTTTTGTGGTGCGATCAATAATGTTTTGAAGTGTTCTCGCATGACAATTAACATCATCTACTTGACTTATTTCCATTAGCCCTCTTTTGGTTCTCTTGATATCAAGGAGACTTCAAATAGTTGGCCTTTGTCTGGCCATGTAAAATTCGCATCTTGATATTGTAAACATTCCAAATCTGAACGAGGCCTCATCATGGTCACAATGTCAATTAAAATAACTATTTTCTTTTGTAGTCTTGCTAGATCCAATTCTTTGCCCTGATTCTTCACTTCTTACATGTGTGATAATTTTTTGTATGTCCTAAATTTGTTGCTTTTCAACTTTGGGAATATTCACCTTTGACTTATGTTTGGCTTAAAAGAATGGCATTATTAAAAGATATTTTGAAATAAATCATCTTCTTTCATGAATAATATTAAGAACTGAAACAATTGTTGACAGATATACATTTAAAGTAGGTGTAGGCAAGTAGTTATGCACATTTAGAGACCAATAAACTGCCTTTAGGTTATACTATTGAAGGTTAAAGCCATTTTGTCTACGTCAGTTTACCCAAATTCGCCATCCATGGCAATAACCTTTGCACTTCTTTCTCCTAGTCGACTGGGATAAATGATCTGTATCTTGAATAGTCAGTCCTTCTTGAATACGCTTTTTGAAAATAGCATCCATGCGATCAATGTGCATTCAAGTTACATTACTATTGTTCAAAGGAGGAACCACCAATATTGGGCTGGTCATAATGATATAATTAAATTGCCTCCTTGACTTGGCCTTCCCTAATCTTTCTTAACACCTTTATAATTAGCTTCTATCGCGGTT
Organism: Rhizopus delemar RA 99-880; assembly: GCF_000149305.1. Taxonomy (NCBI): domain Eukaryota; kingdom Fungi; phylum Mucoromycota; class Mucoromycetes; order Mucorales; family Rhizopodaceae; genus Rhizopus; species Rhizopus delemar. Next base: position 5,295,264 of record NW_027137827.1, on the reverse strand, counting down.
TCTAATGCTACTTGTGCTTCTGGGTCGGAAAATGGGCACCAAAGCTTCTTTAGTTTCTTGTTGTGTCTCGCTGCAATTGTGTCTATCTGCAACTTCTGAGGACCCCACCGATTTTGGAGAAATTAAAGCTATTTCTTTGGTAAGGACCATTTGCATAGGATAGCTTCTTTCAACTGAGGCGGTTTGCTTCTACATTTTATATTTCCGAAATGTGGTTGAAAAGTACTTCTACATTTGACTTGCTGCATACGTTCTGAACTTGTATTCCTATGTCCTAAAGAACTACTAACGATGCTCCACCGGTGTTGTTCAAGTACTTCAGAGCTGTTCGATTGTCCGAATAAATCTTTAGAATTAAGTTTCTGTATCTATGTGCAGTTGAACAACGAATAATATCGCTTTTAGCTCCATGATGTTGATGTTGTCTTCCTTTTTGCTTTTTGTCCAGTAGCCTACGATTTCTAGCAACTTCGAAATCACTCACCAGCCTGCATCAGAACACATCGATGTAAATGTTGATGTCTAGGATTTGTTGCCTATATCGTATTGGGAGGCCATTCTTGATAGGTGCATTGTTCACCCACCATGTCAACTTCTGGTTTCTTGATGAAATGAGATAGCAAACTGATTCTTATTAACAACTCATTAAATATTAATACGAAACATTTTCGCAGATAATGTACACCTCCGTCCATTGGTTCAAAGGTTCATTTGCTCTTTCTAAAGACGGTTGGCATCAATTCTGAAATTCTCCTCTTTTCCATTTTTGCCAGAATGTCTGGTACTGTCTACTTCACGGCAAACTCCCTATCAGGTCCACCCTTTCATCGGCTGCTTCTGTCGATCTTTCCTTCCCCATTTGCTTAACCTGCCCCAACCAACAAGAAACTTTGGATCACTTTCTCTGTCTGTGCCCGCCGAAACTGCTTGCTTGGCAACACATTTAAAACGAATGATTTCCAACGCAGTATTTGTCCTCTTTTGCCATCGCTCATGCATTATTCCGGCTGAAGTTCCTGATGTTTTACCGGTTACAGTCATTGATCATACTTTGCGCTCTCATTGGGCGTTCGACTTTGATAACATTCCTATTTGCACACCTGCCGTTCTTCTCAGCTCTCAAAAGTTTATACTGCAACCACATCAAGAAATTTTTATACAAAATGGCTACTCGCCTAGTGCACTTCTATACTGGTCGTTGGATTAGCTCTGGCTCAAACTTTTATATTTTATTCAACTCATTTCTTCATTTCCTCATCTGTAACACGCAAAATCCATAAAGAAAAGAGGCATTTTACACCAAAAAAAAAAAAAAATAAAAAACCCAAAAAACAAGTTGTGTGTCTTAATCTTAATCGTCATATTAATAAACTTGAGCTTCAGCTCCTTCTACAAAAAAAAAAATGCTGCTGAGAGTCCAGTATTATAAATCGATACTTAGAAATTCAGTTGGTTCAAGGTGAAATGTATCCCAAAATTCAGTTGAATCAAGTCTAGGTTGAACTGATTTTCGTGACACGATCTCTTCAAGTGATCCTTTTCCTAACGCCTGACGGCACGTCTCATCCTCAATCGCCAACCGTCTCGCTATCTCAACTTGTTCTTGACTACCCCACGTCAAGAAGAGTTGAATCCAGTCATAACACGTCTTGTCTGTGATCAGCCATCTTTCACCTGGCTGAAAGTTTTGACGAACAGCTAGAATAGCGCGTGCTACATCTTTACCATGAATCAAGTGAAGTGGACGGTTCAGCAACTTGTTTCGAATGGCTTCCGTACTTGGAAAACGAGGAACCCAATTCTTTGGTTGCCTTGTTAAAAAAAAATTGAATAAATTTTTCCCATTAAACTAGGCATGCATGTACCTTTGATCACCCCAAAGACCAGCAAGATGCAGAACAGAGCCACCGCGTTGAATGATTATATCTTCTGCTCCCATACGCCCCGTATCTTTTGATCTATCCAAGGGTGTATGTCTGTTGGCCGGATTACCCACATAGGGACGTGTGGATGAAAGTAAAATCCAGTTGGAAGGCTGGCCGTGCTTTTGCTGATAGGCATCTATTAAATGAGTCATACATTCAGGTTGCATTACTGGAAAGGTAACAAGGACAGTATCGGCATAAGGAAGAGAGGTAACATTAAGCTGGGCGCAGTTGTCAGAAGGTAATGTCCACTGAATCGTGCCATCTCTACCATCGCGAGTGGTTGCTGCATAATTAAGTTGAATGGAAACTAAAAGCTCAGTCAAAAATTGACCAGTCCAGCCTAAGCCCAAGATAAGTATAGGCAAAGCAGTTGATATTACAGTTTGCTCCATGTTTATACAATCTTTTCTAAATAAATGAGAAAACTTTTTTTTAAACGGTTTTTATTTATTGCTCCGCATTACCCAAAAAATTGATTTTGGCACCTATCCTAAAGCTAGCAAATTCTCAGGGAATAAGTTTTGACATGTCTCAACTCTTCATCCAGCAGGGGCCATTATGTAATGGCTTTATCATCCAAAGCCACCCACACGCACCCATCTGCTCAATTATATCAAAGATGAAGGGTACATGCTTTGTGGTGCGAGCGAAATGGATTTACACCTCTTATGGCCCTACCCGGTCAATGTTTATGTAAGATACATTGGCTCATGGATTTCTTGAGTAGTCTTTGATATTTTCTTTTGATTATAAACCTCAGCTATCTCAAACAGGAGCTAAATACAATCGCTAAATCTTATCAAAGAATGTTATTTTAAGCAGCAAGGATAGAATCGCTCTTGGTCTCTTCATCGATGGCTACAGTGACAAGCACAGTTAAATAGGAAGTCTAAAAGAGTGAAAATAATAGTGGATCAAAGGGAGTTTTTATCAAGCTCAAAGCCTTTTTTTTTTTTGCAACTGCCTTTGACTTAACCATCAATGTTAGAACGCGCTTTAAACAAGTACTTTATCAACTCAAACAGAAGATGCAAATGTATAACTTTGTCTTTAATTAATTTAATCCATACAGGGACTGGCATTTTATAATCGTATGTTTCAACAGAATACAGCTATTAAATGCGATCGATATCAAGGGTGGTGTGTCCCTTGAAGTGATCTAGGGCAATGGACTTTTTAAGCAGGTATAGGTACTTTTGTAGCTTGAATAATCATCCAAGAAAGAAGTGAAGGACTGTCATCAATGGATGAGCTATATATAGCCTCAAGAAACTTTGATGCAATTTTTTTTTTTAAAATAGGTGACACGGAAACGAGGGATATGGTAGACGCCCACCTTTGATCCCGAAAATGCTTCTTATCTCACACACACATTACTCTTTAAAATAATATATTACGCGTTTTATAAAGTAAGAACAGGATTGTATAAATAACCAAGTAAATTTCTAAAAAGAGCCCATCACTGTCTTTTCTCTATTTAGCATTTTATTAAACTAAGGGATTAAATGACATATTCAATTTCCGCATTCAATTTACATAAAAGTCGGATTTCATCAAACGCCCCCTTCTTTTTTTTTATTTTTTTTTCTTTCTTTCTTAATTAATAACAAATGAATGAATTACAATCTAAGAGCAGTGATATTGAGGTATTCAAATATAATAAAAAGTGTTTATGTTTTTATGCTTAATCCTTTGTATGTAGGATAACAAACTTTTAACTGAAATAAAAGAAAACGAGAAACAACTAACAAAGTCACTTCGTGAACAGCTAGAACAAGTATATAAATTTATAGAAAAAAGAAAGTTATTCTCATTAAAAAAAAATAGGTTCGTAAAGATAAAGCAGTTCTTGAACAAGATTTGCAAACACGTACAAAAGCATATGAAATAAAACTAGGAAGTGTAAAAAGGTAATGATAACAATAAAAAAGATGTATATTTGTATTTTATTTATTCATGTATTCTATAGTTCTGATGAATTGGAAAAATTAATGAATATTCAAGATTTAAATCAATTGAAATCAGAAGCAAAAGAATTACTTGAAAAATCAGTTGATCAAGAAAATCGATTAAAAAAGTTAGAATTTGAATTGGAAGTTGAAAAAGGACATGTTAAGATATTAAAGCATGATAACAAAGCTTTAAAGCAAATAGCCGTTGAAATGGTAACCATCCATTATTGAAATAACAGAATACTCATGGGATAAATAGAATGCAGTAGCAGAGCAAGAAGAAGAATATATTTCAAACAAGTTATTAAAACGTATCAGTGGACTTAAAAAGGAAAAGAGTGAATTGCTTTTACAAGTTGAACAAGAAGAAGAATACATGACAAATATGCTTCAAAAGAAGCTAAATCAACTTCAGCGTGAAAAGATTGATATGGAAAACTCTTTGGAACAAGAGCAGGAATATATTGTAAACAAATTACAAAAGCAATTGGATTCATTAAGAGCACAACAATCCAATTCCTATGAGAGTAATACCCTTTCTCCTGTGATGTAAATATGATTACAAGATTTCAATTTTAAATATTTACTTTATTTCATAGTTCAAAGAAGCCTTCTAAAGAGGCTATTGATATACAATCAAGTACAGCAGAGACTTTATTATCTGAGATAGCCATCTTGAAGAACAAGACAATCGAAATGGAAAAAGAGTGTAAGGATTAAGAAGCTAAGATGAATGAATGCTTACTTTATGCTCTAGTTCTCATTAAATTACAACAATGCAACAAGTATAAGGGTGAATTGATTCAACTTCGCAAACAGGCTGGATTACCAACAGATGATATTCCGTTGGATGAAGGGTAAACGTGTACAATAAAGAATGAATAATATATTAACTCTTGAATAGAATCCCTAATGTCTTTAGAACTGTGCCTCCCTCACCTAATAGAGGTGGTATTGTAAGTTTATTTGGTTTTTTCTTATTCTTTAGTTAACATCATGTATTAGCTTCGTCGTTCGACCTCAAGTTCATCTCAAAGATCATTGGCATCTGAAAAGAATAATAATATACCGCCTTTACAACTTGATACAAACGATGCACCTTTAAGATCAAGTAAGTTTTTTCTTTATCAGCTTTTCTTTACTAATTCATTTGCTTAAAAAGGATCAAACAGTGCATCTTCTAGAAAGGAGAATAAAAAAGCGCAAGGAAATTTATTAAGTTTGGCCAATCAGCATTAATAAAAAAATTATAAAACATGTCTTTGTATTTATCCATAAAACCTTTAATCAACTAGACGGCTAAGGTTTAAATGAATGTTATGATATGTCTATTTGTATATGAAATATGGTCATTGCATTCTTCAGTGTATATCTTTTTTATTCACTCCATCCTCTCTCTTTTTGCAATACTCTTTAATCTTTAAGAACAGTTATGAAATCAGCCATCGAGGACACTTGGTTAATAAAAAAAAAAAAGGACAAGAGTTAATATAGACTGATGAGCTTATGAGGTTGTATGGATTAAAAAGGAGCCAATGATCCATCCATCCAAAACTTTAGAGCTGGTTTGCAAATATAAAGAAGGCCAAAATTAATTTTGGTCACCACAAGGATTCATAGAGTTCTTTAAAATTTGGTTCTCTTCTTGCAAAGGTCAAAGTCTTGTTTTACTTACACAATAAGTCATATTATCTCATTTAGTCTCTTTTCAATGTGTTGTTACGTAGAAATTGAAACGAATCTTTGGAGCTTGCGGCATGCACCAAAATGGTGTGCTTGATTTATGACGAAAAGAATTCTTTGAAATCAAATCTGCATCTAAGGCTAGAGCAAATAGTATTTTTATTTGTAAAATGAAGACGCATCATAGTTCAAAAAAGAATTTTCAAAGTCTAATTTGCTGTCTCCAAGAAATCACAATCTGTAATTTATGAAAATACCAATGAAATCAAATACTGATCAGTGCCTTTTCCTTTTTACTGCCATAAAATGTTATGATTCATGCAGCCTCATCAAAATCAATCTAAAAGGACAGGACAAGCATAATCATAAGAGCGTCGTGTTATCAGTTCATCCATTATATGAATTCAAACAAACCTGTTTATTCATTTTCTTTTGGAGCTATAATCAAACACTAACTCATCAATCATCTTTTTTTTTTCATTTTTATTCAATCTTGTTGACTGACAAAAGGATACAAATAAAAATCTGAATGTACTACCTTTTATTTTAAAGTCGTCAATTCATTTAAAAAAATCTTTTTCATTTCGTCATTTTTTTTTTTTTGCTTTGTTTTCTACTTTATTTTCTTTTTTCTACTTTCTTCTTTGATGAATTCATTTAAATAAAATGAATTCTACTGCAAACCGAGAATCGAATAATAGACTCTCTCAAGTATTAACAGAACGAGTAACCACACGTAATCGATCCTCTTCTTCACCTCCTTTGCTTACAAAGAACGTTGGATTACAAAACCAATTATCAATTGAATTCGAAGGAAGCTCTCAAGTTATTTTAAGGCCTAATAGGATAATAAAAGGTAAATAAATAAGATATCAACCATAGCCATGCTCATATCATTCAGGACTTGTTTGTTTACAGTTAACAAAACCAATTTTAGCAACACAGATTAGAATCAAGGTGAGTTGATGTGTTTATACAGATTAAATAATAATAGACCATGTATAGTTCCGTGCAGAAGAAGCAGCTACTGCAAAAGTGCGAGAATATGGCTTAGAATCAAAAATAGAACGCATTGATCAAGTGATAACAAGTTGGTTTAATGTGGAAACAAAAGTATGGGGAAAAGAATCAAGCGGTAAAGGAAAAGAAAGAAAAGGCTTGTAAGAACAATAGGATGCTGATTATCATTTAGCTTATTTAATGAGTACATGGCAATCGATTGAACCTGGAGAATATAAATATCCCTTTGCATTAAAAGTAAGCAAAAAATAAAAAAAAGATAGGATAATTATTAACCAAAATAGTTTCCAAACGTTAATTTTCCGCCTTCTTCTGATGATCCACCAGGGTTTTCTATTCGTTATATTTTGTCAGCACATTTGGATGGACCGGCTTGTAATCCTGGCTTACGTTCAAAAGATTATATCGTTCCCTATCGTCCAATCATATCAGCTCCACCAACCAAACAATGGTCTTTTTCTCAGTCCGTCGTTCAAAGCGATAAGAAATCCCCCGTTGGAAACGTTACAGCTCATGTACCACGGAGTGCGTTTTGCCCTGGTAAATAAGAACAGACTGAGTAAACAAAGGCTGAGTTGTAAATATAGATGAGGATGTGGACATGAGCCTATACATTGAAAGCTTTTCGTCTGAATTAATTGTCTCTGCTATAAATTATACACTCTATAAACACAGTGATGGACAAATTCAGTTACAAAGAGGACTTGCAAGGAAAACAAAAGTCAGACAAATTCTTCAATCCACAGCATCCGTACCAGGCAATGCCGGATCTATCCTTGTGCCTATTCAATTTCATGTACCAACACGTCTTGTGTCACCTTCTTTTCAATCCCGTCACATTAATGTGTATTATGACATTGTGTTTACTATCCAATTCTCTAATCGAAATAGATTGAAATCGACTATATCAGTAGACTTTATACTGCCTATTGGTATCACTAATTTACCTTATAATCATCTTTTACATATTCAACATTTAACCTCTGTACAATCTTATCTTGTTTCTAAAGAATCTCCTGTCTTTTTTGATCCTGCCCTTGATGAACCACCCTCACATGCACATTTAGTACCACTTTCTACACCGCCCATCGCATCACCTCCTAGTTACTTTAGTATACAAGATGTACCTTCTCAATTTATTCAAAGAGATCGAGAAGAAAAGACGACATTTACGAGTAGATTAATTAAGCCTGGTATGTCACCAGAGTTGGGAGATCCAATAGTCGTTGTGTCTGAAAATAAGGATTATGAATGGTGAAAAAAAAAAAAGCAGTAAGAATATTTTAATTTTTAATAAATAATGCAATGTCTAATAATAAAAATACAAAAGATATATACAAGTGTGGTATTGTTAAAACATCATGGATCCTATAGCTATGACTATAGCTAATGCAAATATAGGTTCAGCATTTGAGTTATTTGAAGTAGATGAAGATGTATTGATGGACCGTGCATGCAAATATTTACTTGTTGAAGAAGGTGAATTGATTAACACACCACTTGCCTTTTTTTCAATAAAAAAACATAAGCAAAAAAAAAAGGACTATCTTGTTTACTATTTACCTTTGCAAAACAAATTGACATTAACAAACAAAGCATAAAATAAGCTACACGCATCAAAATAATATAAGAAAAAGAAAGGTTTTGAAAGAAAGAAAGAATTGAAAAGGGGATTTCTTTTATCTTTTTTTTTTTTTTTTTTTTTTTTTTTTTTTTTTGCGTTGCAATGACGTTTTTGTGCGGGCTTCCTTTTTTTCTCCTTTTTTTTTTCTTTTTTTTTTTACAGCCAAAATGACACTGTTCTTGTTTTCAGGAACCAAAGAAAAACCCCATCGGCGAAAAACATTTTGATACATCTCACTCGCTTTCACTTGTTATTTTTTCCAAGGAAAAGATTTTGCCAAGAAAAATAGCACTTTAATAGATCAGGAAAAAAAAAATTGTAATTATCGGAACCCTATTCTTTGTGTGAGCGCGTTTCAATCATGCTGATCTTAGCCACACAGTGGCTAAGCTACATTTCTATAAATTACAACTAGCCTTATTCATTGTACTTGCTCTAATCTATTTGTTTATTTCCCTTTTTTGTTTTTACGTGTCAATTTTTTTTTTCCTTTTTTTTTTTTAGGTTTAATGATGCCTGTTTATTCGGTTACTGAAAAATGATGTGATACAAAGATACAGGTTAGTAGGGTTCTAATGGCAAAAGTAAAAATGCCATCAGGATTATCCTCCTACATTGAGTTCAAAGGATAAAGGGGAAAGCTCTTTATTATCTTTTTAAAGAATAAATGCTTTCCTTAAACTTATATGAAAGTTTATTTTGCTTTAAAGTAGTTTTCTTTGAAGATCTTTATTTTGCGTGGCATTTGCTGATCATTTATTTTTCCTAATTTAGAGCTTAAAAGATGCGCAAATAATGTTTATTAAAAATTATTACCAAATATGGTGAGATATTTATGTAGATTTTTTCTAAACCTTCTTCCGCTTTCCATCACTTTATACAAGCTTGTATCTTGTTTAAAAAGTGTATTTATACCATTAGTTCTCTACATATCAAATACAAAGTAGTTGTAAGCAGAACCTGTTGTTGGCAAGGCGGAATTCAGTCTACTCAAACAATAAAACACTTTCCTAAAGTGGTTGGTTCAAGCTTCCTCTAGTACTGCTTCTACCTACCAGCTTGATCCGCATTCACTGTGTCTATTTAAACTCTCTCAGAAACGACTCACACCTCTAGATTCTAAATTCTCTCCTCGCCAAAAGGCTGAAATGCTTACGAATGTAAAGTCTCTCCAAGTCAGGTTGCTGTCGTCCATATTTTAAATCCTCCATTTGCAAACTATATGCTTTAAATAGCTTCTTTCCCCCTTATTCTATGCCATTCTCCTTCCAGCCAACTTCATTTCCGGCTTCGACGACTGCTCATTAATAGAGGCTATGTCCATGATATCCATCACCCTGTTCATACACATTGACTCGGAATCTTAGCTCTGTTTGCACCTGAAAGAATTTGAGAAGACTGTTCGTGTTCAGTACGATTCTCACAACCCAGTCTATTTATGTGATCTGGTTTTTGCAGCATTCAATCACAAGGACAAACTAAATTTTGCCTTTGGCATTTTTGCTAATAGACTCATTTGTGCTATCTGTCGAATCAGAGTTTCTGCCTAGCGTACTGCCGACCATTTTTTTCATTGATAAATGCTTTCTTTGATACTGCTGCCCTTCTAAATTCTTCAGATCTGGCAATATCTGATCGCCCCTTTCCCTTTTTCTCTACATTTTCTTTTAAACTTGAGTCCAAAAAGGCTTTACCATAATAGATTCATCCAAATGGATAGATCTAGTCGCAGCGAGCAAATGAGGTTTATAATTAATGAATCATATATAATAGTTGATCGGATCAATAAATAGTCTAAAAAGTGGCAATGGTCAAGCTAGTTTACAATATCAAGGATAATGACAACATAATATGATAAATGATATTGCTTTTGTTGCTGTATGTCATATTTTAATTAGATTAAGAAAGAGATAGGGAAGGAAAGAGAAAGACGAGGCCAATAGTAAGAACTGTATTCGTTTGTCTCAGATGTTAAACGATGTATGCTTTTTCTTTAAATTTTGTTTTGATTTTTAATCTTGATACGCTTTGTAGAAAAGAATCTCTGTTATCTTTGTTTCGACTTTAATATTTTGGGGTCAGTTTTATTTGTGATATTATTTTCATTCCATTTTTTTGTACATTCATCTGTTTACATGTCAATAACTTTTTTATTTTTGAAAATATGAAAAATGAAAGGATATAACTAGGTCAATTGCTAAAGACTACTTTTTTCACGTTGATTGATCTATTGTGAATATATCAATAATAGCATGAGATGATAATCATTCATCAAACCGATATGGCTCACATGTACAATATCCTAAGTTTTATCAAACTGGCCACTGAAGCAGAACTCTAGTTCTGGGTTGTGTTGGAAAGTGACATGTGGACGCAACATTTGACGCTAATCCTGTTTGTATTGCTGTTGGTTGATGTAAATTAATACCACTTTGATATGTATTTTTCAGCTTTATATAGTTTTTGATATCATTCGAATGAGAACAAAATATAGCTTACTATAAAAGAGGTATGTCTCTGCTGTATCGTTTATGCTGATGAATTCCTTTGCTCGCTTTCGTTTAAACTTTCAAGGCCAACCACTTTCTTTACTGTTTCGGCAGCTGCTTTTAATTAGTTGATAAGAAACCGTCGTTTGAGCTTTTTTTGAAATATCTAGAATGCTAGTTATTCACAGTATAGTAAATTTAAAATGCACAGGCTTTAATAAAGGGTATAAAATAGCTATATTCTTGAACTTTTTTTTTTTTTTTTAAAAAAAAAAAATAACTGTATTTATTATCAAATCTTTTACAGTTTATCCTGATGTTCTTCCTTGTTCATCGGTTAGCATATTATTTTCTACTTGTAAATATCAATTGGGAAAGTGTTGGGGTTGATACATGCAATTTCCTAAATTTAAACGTATATTACTGCTTGTTTACTTTTTTGACAGCATTGTTTATTTCATTTCGAGTTTCCTGACAGAATATGTGCCTGTATGGAGACGTTGAATTCGAATCGATACAATTCGCTTAAAGAAATAAATTAGCTTAATTGCATCCTCTTGATGTCGACTAAGCCTGATTGAAAATGGCAAAAAAAGAGAGAAATCACTTTCTGTTGGTAGTATTCTTGTAATAAATGCGTATAATTGCAATATTCATTTAACGTTCTGATACTATTGACGCGATGTTGTAAGCTAGAGAAACACGACTTGCGCTTATTGAAATTTATTCCATTTCGTTTTCCGATATAAGTTTCACAAAGTGCGACATCAATTTGTAAATGTTTATTCTTTTACTGCGCTCCTAGTGTGGGCATTTTTATATGCATGCAGAATGGTAATAAAGTAGGTTCAATAAAGCGCCCAATTGCCTGTGGCTCTAGATCAATATGCTCCTTCCTAAAAAATTATATATCAAGTAGGCAAAATTTGCGTAAGATCATGTATTCAATTCCGACCTTTCGCGCTATTGTTTATAGCTTTTTTTATTAAAAATCTATTTACAGTAATTTTACTTGATGTATTAAGCATATAACCAAAAATATGAGTGCAAAGATTAAAAAAAAAAGAATTTGAATAAGAAAGCGACGTGCTGTATACTTTTCGTGTTTACATGTCATTATTTAATTCACAACAACTGTTTATAGGATTAAATAAAGCTCATAAAGAACGACACGTGGGAGTATTCTGAGAGTGAGTTCTTTTCTAATCCTCTCTCTTTATGAAAATGGCACCTGCTGCTTTATAAGCAAAATTAAAATATTTTTATTCAAGATAACGATGATCTTTATGCTTACTGTCATAAAAAGTAAAATAATAGAATAATCACAAACTTAATCGGAGGAACGGAGCTAGAGAAAGAATAAATTTGTGGCAAATGCACTTCTCCTTTTGGGCCCCAATGCGCACATACACCTTATTTGGTTATGAACGGCTTTCATTAAGCGGAAATTGTATTATTATTTTTTTTTTGGAGGAGCGAGAAAAAGAGAAAAAAAAAAAAAAAAAAAAAAAGAAAGGGGTTTCCACCTTCTCTCTTCTTTTCTCTTTCTCTCTTTTTTACTAAAAGAAATGTCATTTCTTAATAAAATCATTGATAAAGCAAAAAACCATAAAAATGAAGAAGAAAGATTGAATTCATCCAATTATCTACCGAAAATACCAGAAAATGGTGTTGCAATATCCCAACCTACTATATCAGGTAACCTAAACACACATAAAACAAAGGATAAACACTCACACAGCAAATTTTTTAGGAAGCAGTAAGAGGAGCAGATGAATTGGGTAGAAATGTGCTTAGTATTAATCCTCTTTTTTTTTTATTTTAGATAAAAGATTCTCATTTAAAACCACCAATAGCAGTTCTATTCATCGACACAAACAGCCCGACACAACAATTATCAATCAACGCAAAAGCAAACCTAAATTAAAATTAGATGATTTTAATTTACTAAGAACATTGGGAACAGGATCATTTGGACGAGTTCATTTATCTCAATCAAGACACAATAATCGATATTATGCAATTAAAGTATTAAAAAAGACAGAAGTTGTGAGATTAAAACAAGTAGAACACACTAATAACGAAAAGCACATTTTGGAATCAGTCGCTCATCCATTCCTAGTCAATCTCTGGGGCACCTTTCAAGATAGCGCTAATCTTTATATGGTGATGGATTATGTTCCTGGCGGTGAACTCTTTAGTGTCCTTCGTAAAAGTAAGCGATTCCCTGATCATGTAGCTAAATTTTATGCAATTGAAGTCACTCTGGCTTTGGAATATCTTCACAACAAAAATATCATTTATCGCGATCTCAAACCTGAAAATTTACTTTTGGACGCCAGTGGTCACATCAAAATTACAGACTTTGGTTTTGCTAAATATGTGCCAGATATCACGTGGACTTTATGTGGTACACCTGATTATTTAGGTAAAAAGAAACGAGCTAGGGTAGAGTGAAGTTGTATAACAATCTTGAATAGCTCCGGAAGTGATTCAATCTAAAGGTTATGGTAAAGCAGTCGATTGGTGGAGTTTAGGTGTGTTGGTATTTGAAATGTTGGCTGGTTATCCACCATTTTATGATGATGATCATCTTAAACTTTATGAGAAAATCATACAAGGCAAAATTCGTTGGCCTACTTACTTTGATCCGAACGCAAAAGATCTGTTAAAGCATTTGATCACCGCTGATCTCTCGCGTCGTTATGGTAACCTTAAAAATGGAGCGGATGATATAAAAAACCATCCATGGTTCTTTGGTGTAGATTTTAATAAAATTGTCAGTCGTCAGATCAGACCTCCTTATATTCCTCAAATAAGAGGTGATGGTGATGCAAGTCATTTTGATAGATATCCAGAAACAAATGAACAATACGGTGCACCATGTGAAGACATTTATAGAGACAAATTCCCTGATTTTTAAAAATAAAAATATATATTGTAAAGCTATGGTGGTTAACGTGTTTTATAAAACACTAGTTTATTATGATTATGAAATAAAAAGGAAAAAAAAAAGGAAACTTTACATTGTAAATATAAAAATAATACAGAAATAAATATTTTTTTAAGCAGAATTCTTCTTTACAGGTATAGCAAATTGTTGAACTTTGTTTTGTAATTCATTCATAATTTCAGCATCCCGAGCAGCAGTTTGACCACCAAAGATTTCATCCATTTCTTCCAAGGAACGTCCCTTAGTTTCTGGTACAAATAACCAAACAAAGAAGAAAGACATGGCAACAAAGCAAGCAAAGAAGACGTAGGTACCGTATGTGATATTTTGCAGCATGGTGGGTACAATAAGACCAATGATAAAGTTCGACATCCAGTTAGCAGATGTAGTCACACTCATGGCCTTTGCACGCATTCTCAAGGGGAAGATCTCTGCAGGAATCACCCAGGCAATAGGACCCCAAGCATAAGCAAAGTTGGCAATAAAGATATAGATAAAGGCTACCGAAACCCATCCTTCAGCTGTATGGCTTGGCCAATCGTGTTGAAAGAGAGCAGTGATAATAGCCACAACGATCATACAGATCGTCATCACTACGGAAGCAGTCATCAATGCAATCTTACGACCAGTAATATCCAACAAGAAAACAGTGGGGAATGTCATGACAAAGTTAATGATGCCCACGACACCTGTGGCCAACAAAGAAACCGAGTCACCTGTGAGACCGACAGATTGGAAAATTTTGGGAGCATAATAAATGAGAGCATTTACACCAGAGAACTGTTGAAAGAACATCAACAGACTTCCGATGGCCAATCGATTGAACATGCCCTTTCGGAACAAATCACGGTAACCCATCAGCCCGATCATCATACGACCCTTGCTTCCCTTGTCAGTGTATTGAGGATAGAGTTCTCGTTCGACATGACGATCAAATTCAACAGACACTTTGATTTCTCTCCATTCTTCAATGACAAGAGGATGATCTTCAGGAAGACGACGTAACTTGGAAATGACCTGTAAGGCTTCTTCTTCTCTTCCTTGACCCATGAGCCAGCGTGGAGAAAAGGGAAAGAACAAGATACCGATACCAAGGATAAGAGCAAAAGCAAGTTGAATACAGAGAGGCACACGCCATGAGGCTTGTCCAGTGACTCTCGTTAAACCATAATCAATCCAGAAAGAGATCAAGATACCAAATGTCACAGCCAATTGTTGAAGTGAAACAAGCGATCCACGAAGTTCAGGAGGTGAAATCTCGGATTGATAGAGGGGTCTGTATTAAGATGTGAGTGGATGTGAATCAAAAGAATATAAACTTACACTAATAAACTAAGAGCACCGACACCCATACCAGTGATGAATCGACCACTCAATAAATAACCAACATTTTGAGCACCACCTTGAATTGAGCTACCCAATAAAAATACAACAGTGGACAAGACGATAGAGTGCTTTCGACCAATCTTGTCAGCAAAGTAACCAATGATCCAAGAGCCCAGCCAAGCACCAAGTTCGAGAATAGACACCATAAAACCAGTTTGTGTAGAGTTCATTGGGAATCGCTCAATAAAATCATCCATTTCCTGAACACCTGAAATGACACCTTGATCGTCTGTGAAATGACATCTGTCAGCTATTTTCATCTTCAAGTTTTGTTAAACTTACATCCAAAGAGTACACCACCGATAGAAGCAAACACAGCAGTTAAGCACACATAAGGATTCTTTATAAAACCAGAAAGACCGCTCTTTCCAGCATTATATCTTTCTCTGTCTGCTGCAAGATGCTGCCCACCATCCATATCTGTGGAAGGAAAGGTGTCCAGATCTTTTTGATTCATACTATCTTGTTCTTTTGCTTTATTCATTTCTTTTTTATACTAGCAAAAGTAAGGGGCTACAAAAAAGAGAGAGAGAGAGAGAGAATTGAATGAAAAGAAAAATGCTAGGAAGAAGACAAGCAAAAACTCCCTTTTGTTTTTATACTTTTTTTTATCTTTTAGACTAGCGTCATTTACGCATTTTGTTTCAGTAAACTTAATAGGTCTGCTCAGGGTCCCCACCATAGATTACATATTGTTTATACTTCTTTTGGCAAAGTCTCTAGGGATGCGGGTAAATTGATTCCTGATTGAATTTTTTGGGAAAAAAAAAAAAAAAAAAAAAAAAAAAAAAAAAAAAAAAAAAGGGAAAGCAAAGATCAAAGAACTACATTAAATTTTCTTTTTCTTGGAATAAAGTTTCCTGTTTCATGTCCCTTCTTACTTGTTTATAAGTGCATTATTTAGCTTTCAACTTGCTCATTCTGTAGATACCACCTGTCATCTTCAGTTTTACCAGGCATTGGCCCAAGTTTCTCTACAGTTTCCCATTATCTCCACACTGAAAGATGATAGGAGAATGAAATTTTAGTGCAATCGTTTCCTTTCCCCAGATTTTCCCCCAAGTGCCTTCCCACAAACGACATTTTTGTCCAACGGTCAAGATGGTTATCTCAAGAGCTATGAATCAAAAAGGAATTCATCATGGCTACTTTAGGGAATCATTGTACATATCTTATCTTGCTTTATGCTAGGGGGTCATTTTTTATAAAGAGGCACATCCTTTGAAATTTCCTGATGAACACTCCTCCAATCCTAGGTTACTTATGACGTTGTTATCGATAAAAAACTGAAATTGTCATGGATATTTCGGGTCACTTTCGATATCTACAATAGGCTTGGCATTTTCTCCGCATGTTTTTAGGTGTGCGCGTAGATACTCTAATCAAAAAAATCTTATTGGCTGTTTTCTTTTATTCTGCATGTGTCACTTTATATGATTGTCCGACAAAGCTTTATATGTGAATGAAGGGTAAAGTGATCTTCCACACTACAATTTCAGTATAAACAAATTACTCTCCATCCTAATTATTTAAAAAATAAGTTTTTATGCAACATAAAGAGGAAAAGACAGGATGGAGTATGTGGCAAATCATGACACGAATAGAAAAAAGAATATAAATTTAGAAATTCTGTGAATTTGCATTGAACACAAGGGAGGCAAAAGGTGCAACCCTTTTATGTTAAGGGTATTTATCTTGTAATGAAACAAAGAATACATGAGAAATAAAGAAACAAAGTAAATTGATGGTTTTATTTTATTTTTTATAATCATTTCAATACAATCTTATAAATCAATTCTATCCCCCCCTTTTTTATAAACTTTTTTTTTGGAAAACAATTATAGGCAATAAATAGTGTTTACTGCTTTTCCATTGGACCGGATAAACGTTTTATACAAAATAAAATAACAAGGCACACAAACATAGGAAAAAGATTTTTATATGAAAATAAAAAGAAAAACTATACAAAAAAGAGGAAATACACTCTTTCTCTTTTACACATAAAGTATTAATATTAGACTACCAATCTTGTTGCTGTTGTTTTTGTTGTTGTTGTTGTTGTCTATCATGATTAAAATGAGAATAGAGATAGAATTCATTCCTTGAGCTGCGTTCATTGTGTGAAATTGAGATGTCCACTTCATCTATCGGAGTATCTGTTGTGCTCCTTGATTCATAATCAGAATAAACAAGATTAGGTGTATTATTTCCCTTGTAGGGTTGCTTGGCTATTGTAAGGTCGCGATCAATTTCTTCATTGGTTGCGCCATCTACAAAAGAGCGTAAATCAATGTTAAGGATAACAAATGTAATGGTGATATATAAAATTAATATTAAAAAAAAGGATATCAATTGTATGAAGTCTCTCAGGTGGTACCCAACCACTGTAATCATATTCTTGATATTGTGTTTTGGCTATCAAAATTATGATTAATTTTTATGTGAAAGAAAACAAATAGAGAATCAACTTCTTTACATTTCATGTTGAGTTGACTTAATTCTTGTCTTATTCTCAACATTTTAGTATGTACTTGTTCTATAAGCATCGTTCTTGCCTTCTTTCGATCAAACTTTGTAGGGGGGGATGTTATAAAATAGACTGTGTATGTGTGTTGTAATAAACTTACATAAAAATCATTCCAAGCTTGCTTCTTTTGTGAAGCAAACCAGTCAAAGATCAGACGATGTTCGTGATCTTTCCACATTTTAATCTTTTTCAACTTTTTTTGCTTTGATTCTTCAAGTTTATTCATTAGACGAGTGTAATCTGGGTGCTCTGAGGGATCAATTTGGGTGGTTATATCAAGCGCTTCTAATTTTTGCTGCTGTGACCTATTGTGATGTTCATATTTTATTCTTTAAATAAATATACATAATACATACTGTAATCGATCAGGATCCACTGAAATATTGGTTTTTGAACGTAATTGTTTCTTCTTTTTATTTATCGATTTTGATTTGTTTACATCACCACCAATGACATTATTTATTATAGGTTTCTTTGTACGGCTACTACGAGTATTAGAAGAAGAGGTCATGGTTTGGACAATAAGGAAAGAGAGAAAGAAAGAGAGAGAGAGAGAGAAAAAAAAAGGAAAGACATAAAGTTGAGTTAGAAATATGAATGCTATGATGTGTCACAAGCACCCAAAATTAGGCGAAGATAAATCTTGTTCTCCTTGTTCACTTTTAATTTTCTTTTTCTGTATTTTATGGACGATCCTCTTTGTTTGTAAGCAATTATTTATGTGCATTAATACTTTGTAGATTTTTAATTAGTTTCTCACATCATAATGGGTACTGACACTAAACCAGTCATTACAAATAAAAAAAAATATTTTTTTTTCTCAGGGCAAGCAAAAAAAAGAAAATCAGATACTTTTTTTTTTTATTATGCATCTCGTCTACTCTAAAGGGATTCCCCTTAAATATATTTGCTTTAAAAAGAAAAAAAACAAGTCTCTTTTAATTCAATGCCTTGTTTTTTATAATGCAAAAATCATTAAAAACTATTTTTAGTAACAATAAGCAGCTTTTTTATTTCCCCTTTAAAGATCAAGTGTATATAACATCTTTTATAGCTTGCATCAGCAACAAAAGGAATTTATTAATATATCCCCTTATACCACTTTAAGCAGTAAGTTTCCTTTTCAATTCTATTTTAAATGAAGCAACAGGATCCATTCACGCCTCTTTACACACAGATGTACAGCATTTTCCTCTTTTAGCCAACTGTACTCGAGAAGGGTGCAGTGAGGAGATTGTCCGGTTCGGAACAAGCCACCTACATGCGAAAGTGGCAATACCCTCCATTTTACTTTTTTTTTTTTTTTGCTTTGCTTGTCCCTGGAATAGAAAATGAGAACCTTTTTACGACCATTCAACCACATTAGCCTTCGCTTTATTCACCGTACAGCTTGTTTACAAGACGCAGAAGCTGCTGCACAACGTAAGGAAATACGCTTCGTATACAATCATAGTTAATTAACTATCATAAAAGGCGCTGAGCGTACAATGACTCGTTTTTGGAAACAGGCTGGCATAAAAGAAGATGAAAGTAAAATAATCAACCAGAAAAGAAAAGTGTTGACTAAATGTATTTAAATTAGACAAGGTTACAGTTGTTCTCGATCAACGTAATCTACGTACACCTAGTAAACATATTGTTCAATTCCCTAAACAACAAAGAGAGTTGGCATTGTTGACAGCTGCTGAATGGGATGCACAAACTAAAAATTTGAAACCACATTCATTACCTTTGGTAAATTACAAAGTAATTATTCATAATTATACCAACATTTTACGTTAGACTTCAATCATTGCACGTTCGTTCGATGCTTTTGATCCTGTCTTGGCTGAAGACCCAACAATAAGAGACGCAGTGATTGACAAGCTCATGTCTTATTTTGACACAGATTCTGTTTGTTACCATGAAGAACTTCCTGAAGCTCTTGTTCGACTTCAAGATGCTTATTGGAAACCTATCATTGAATGGACAGAAAAGGCATATGATGTCAAGATCAATACAACCAACAATATCTTTGCTATCTCTCAACCCAACGAAACCAAGGAAAAATTAAGAACGATTGTTGAACAAATGGATGCCTTGGAATTGGCAGCATTTGAAAAGGCAGTGATGAGCTCAAAGAGTTTCTTGATTGGATTCGCTCTAGTTAAGAACGGTGTCTCGGTTGAGAATGCGGCAAGGGCTGCTCATGTTGAAATGACTCATCAAATGGAAAGATGGGGAGAAGTAGAAGATAGTAAATATAGAATACATCAATTCATATACACTGACCACTTTTTTATTTATTCAATAGGTCATGACGTAGAAAGAGAATACATTAGACAAACACTTGGTTCAGTAGCAGTTGCTTTAATGCATAAACATCAATAAAATACATGCTTTAAAAAATAGAAGTTTGATGATGACATAAAAGTGCTATAATATCAGACATTGTGATAACACCTTTTACTTTTTTGGAATCTTTTGAATCCAATATCCATACTCTGTGGGTATCATGTTGTATCATTAAATTCAAGATTGCTTTCAATTGAGTTTGAGGTGTTGCAACGACAGAAGATATATGGTTTGATGATTTCTATAAAATACATGAGTTATTTTATATTTTCTTTATCCTCCCTACCTTCACATAGTCTTTACAAGGCAGAACTAATTGATCTATCGTCTCTAGATTAGCATTTGGTAAATCTTCCACACAGATATCAGATACAAATTCACCATTTCTGTATTTCATGTAAGTTTAGAAACATATAGAAAATAGAATAGCTTACTTGTCAACAATAGGTAATCCACCAAAGTTTTTATCTGCCATAAATTGATATACATCCAATGCAGTTTCATGATCAGACGCAGTGACAAGTGTTTGCTTTGAAAGCAGCGTGAGATTATTGACAGGCATTTCCAAATCGAGTAAACCGGTGACTGATTCTGGATGGTTTACAATATGTCGGATGATGTCTGTCTGGGATAATAACCAGCATTTATCCAAAGGATCATTAAAATTAACTACAAGTGAGCGATGTTTTCCAGAAGCAAATACACGTAAAGTCTAATGAAAATAAGTTGCTGAATCAGGCCATTTATTTATTACCTCAGCAAGCTTGTCTGTGCGATCCGTTTTATGCATTCGATAGCTTTCTCTGTCATTGTCAAGACCCAAAATGTTTTCGACTGGATCATGTAGCTTCAATTGCTTGTCTTGAACTAAATAAAGCAAGATGTCGAGCAAGTTGATGATACTCACAATATCCGTATCCCTGTGAGAATAGATAGGAAGTGATGTAATTTTATTATTGGACATCAAGTTTAAGGCTGTTTGTATAGAAACAGTAGGACTAACAGCTATTAAAGCCCTTTTTGTCTCTGCAAGACTTAAATCAATAGGTTTTAATTCCGTAATAAGTTTACTCATAAAAAAAAAGGATGAAAGAAAATAAAGAATAAAATTAAAAAATGCTTGAACCAGACAAATACAGTGTTCTTCATTTGACCAATCATATTGATGCGGACATTTTTCACGGGTTTGCTTGTGCTCAGAATCAAAAAAGGAAAAAATGCTTCTCCCCCAAACTTTTGAAATCATTTTTGGACCTTTCTGTTTGAATCAAAGGTGACAGTAATGCAGATGAATTTTTATGCATCTGTGCACACTTGAGTGGTTAATACTTGTTTAATGAAATAGAAAGATAAGATATAATATCTATTGAAATCATTTTATTGGTAAATATCAATTATGCTTTTTATATATCGAGTAACAAACGAAATTTTGATTTGTTGTATTAAAAAAAAAAACTCCCCTAAGCCTTAAAAAACCATTATTTTTTTACCCAAAAAATGGTGATATAAAATCATTTAAATTTTTTTTTTATTTTTTATTTTTTTTATTCTACTTTTTTTTTTAAATAGAATAGAATCATTATACAATCAAGACATATAAAAAAAGATGGAAAATTTACTATCCATTCGATCTCGTACTGTACTTCATCATGACGATTCTTTAGATTTTGAAGTGTTTTTTAAAGATAAAGTTGAACCATTAATGAAAAAATTTAAATATCGTCTATCACAATTTGAAAGTGCAGTTGTCAGCAGTGAAAATTATACTTTGACAAAGATCAATGAAGCTTACCGACTATTAGAAAACTTTGCACAAGAATGGGAGCAGGCATTAGAAGATACACATAAAAGAATATCTTTAGAAAAGGACAATGATTTAATGAGCGCTGTAACAGAATTATCTAAAAAATACCATGAATTGGATAATCTGAATAACAGAGATATGTTGGATAACACCATTGATGCCTTCATGATCAAAATGGAGGAGCTGGATGGAAAGATATCGGATGCTCTCGGACGTGCTGATAAGATGCGGGAAAGAGTAGAAGAAAAGTTGTATGAAGTAGCAGAAGTAGCCAATGAACAGATTGATAAATTAAAAGATGCTATGAGTTATGGTACCAAACGATTATTAATGTATGACGAGCTACCCACACCATGGCAAAATAACAAGGTAAAAGATACCTCATCTATTTTCAAATTAATAGCATGCTGAGTTTCCAAAAACAATAGTACATCTTGACTGGCTATCGTTTCTTGAACACCGCTGCAGACTGTTGGTATTCTCTATTTTATGTTCATAACGAAACTGGCAATATCTGGACACATCTCTTGGGATTCATCATTTTACTTTCTGTCGGGATTTATGAATTCTTTTATTCAAAGTTGATGTCAAATATACCAATCAAGGATCGTATTGTCTTTTTGGTCTTTTTATTGGCTGCTTGTAAATGTTTGGTCTGTTCGACTGTGTGGCATACACTCTCTGGTATCAACAACTTGAAGATATACAAACAAGTCGCTTGCTTAGATTACGTGGGTATCTCTGTTCTCATCTGTGCTAGTATCATACTTTGTGAATATTATGCCTTTTATTGTGATGATGCGATTCGTAATGCTTATATGATCGCTACTTCTTCTTTAGCTATCATGGGTGTCAGCATGCCATTTCAGGCTTGGTTTGATAATCATGAAAGAAGATGGCTTCGAATTGCTTTCTTTATTGCCCTTGCTTCCTCAGGTGCCATCATCATCGTTCACTTATCCTTTGTTCGTGGTATGTTTCAAACATTTGGTTGGTTAACCCCTGTCTTCAAATCATTGGCTTGCTATGTCGCTGGTGTTGTTATCTATGGCAATCAATTCCCTGAAAAATTCTGGCCTGGCAAATTCGACAAACTCGGTCATTCTCATCAATTCTGGCACTTGTTTGTTTGCGGTGGTATTTGGTATCATTATCAAGCTGCTCTTCAATTTGCTTCTTCTCGTGAAGATTTTGCTCAGTGTACACTCAAGCAGTAAGAGCTTGTTCATTGTACATTTCATTATATCCTCTTTAACAAGAAATATCAATTATTTATTTTATATAATAATGTCTGCATTTCTCTTTCATAATAAATCATTTCTTATATTAACGATATTCGTGTCTTTGTTAAACCACCACTAAAGTTTTTTAAAGGCTGTGGTATCTGTTGAAGTCTTCGGAAGGCTTCATGAATATACTCTGGTAGCAAAGGTGTCTGTTCAGATTTTGATGGTATAAACAAACCCTGAGAATCAAAAGTAGATGAGTTTTCTGATTCAATCGATTGATCTTCAACTGTTCCATCCATTGAGGTCACTGTGATCATCAGTGGATCATGAAGCCATTCTCTTCGCTTTGTATCTTTTTTGTTTTCTTGTTCTACTTTGATCCTCTTGTGCCCCAATCCTTTAGGTTCATCCTCTTGTTCACCTGCTGCTTCCATCACATCTCGTTTTATTTTGATCGCCGTCAAAGTTATTTTAGATACTATTTCATACGCCAAGAATCCCAAACAATCTATAATATCATCATTAGGCTTTATGTCCACAATAGAGCTCATATTGACCCAGTCACGAAACTTTTTGCTTTTGCGATAAGTAAATGATGCTTGTCTACATTCAGAATAATGAACGTATTCTTCCTTTGTCATGACACGCGTTACTTCATCAGCGTCCTTGAGTTGCTGAATAGATTCTTTATAAGCTTCTGTTTCATCCTCACCCTCTGAATCTTCTTCTCCACTGATTGATTTGGCAATAACATCAGAAAATTGATTGACAAGTTCCCAAGGTAACTTGATAATACTCCGATGTAGTTTCCCTTTATTTATTTTTCTAAATTGACTCTATTTCTCTTCTTCTTTTCATTACCTGTATTTGTTTCTCCTACAACATCGTCTATTTGATCCCCAGAAGCATCTTTTGCATTTTTACGGACGTCTTTCCAACTCAAAAAAGAACGTAACCGATTGACTTTGGCACGATCATGTCGCATCAAAAAGATCAAATCTTCACCACTCAGATGTCTGGAATTCCTACGACTTGCTTGTGCTGCAGCTTGTATAATCTAATAAAATGCTTCAATAAGAAAACAAGAATAAATAACAAGCATAAAATACAATTTCAATGATTTGAGAGCGAACGATATCTTCTACAAGCAGAGTGGTTTCTTGTAAAGGATCTGATACTTCGCCAAAAACAAACATCATTTGTTGGATTTCTCCTTGAAAGCAATACATGAACTAAGCAAACTTGTTATCAAAAGATCTATTCCAACTTTTTCTTCTTACTTTCTTATTTTCAGTTGTGGTCATTATAAAAATACAAGAAAAAGGAATACACTTAAGTACACACACACAAAAAAAAAAAGAGATTTTTATATGCATTTTTTTTTTTATTTACATACACACACAACACACACACACACACGGCTACAATCATGCAGCTACGGATTGTCCTTCTTCATTGGTATTTGGTAATAACTTTTGCTCCAATTTATCTACTATAGAGGAAGCATCCACAGGCCCAAACTCTGTTTCGACAGCCATATACACCGTATCATCTGCTTTTTCTTCTTTTTTCTTTATCAGGTTCTCATTTTTTCTTTCCAACACTTGCTTTACTACACTCCATGCTCCTCTTGTCAAATAATTTGATTTGTTTTCCACAATCTCAATCAGCTCTTTATCATCTTTCTCCAAATCCAAAAACTGCCATAAACTCTTCATGTAAGCCTCGCCTCGATCGTCTCCAAATAAAGGATAGATGTAAGAAGCATCCTGTGCGGTATAAAATGCGCCTGGAGGCTGATGTCCCAGGGTCGTAAAGGGTCCATAATCTAAAAAGTGAGCAGAGTGGACTTGGTGTTTGTTACGAAAGAAGTCATCTGCAGATTGACGGTTCAAGTAAAACGCTGATGGAAGCGCGCCAGGATTACTGGTGATCAGTTGAGGTGGCTCACAAAAGGGATTTTCAACAGGTAGCAATGCGGCAACATCGGATACTGAAAACATAAGTATCCTTCTCTCTTATATGATCACTATTTTTTCTTACCTCCACCCACTGCATGCAATGAACCATCTGGTCCATAGACAGTGCCTGTTTCTGTCACCTTCTTCTTCTTCTTTTTATTATAAGTGGATTTCGTAGGAGTTAATACACGAGAGCTGGCAATGTCAATGCTAGTTGTTTCAGAACCTTGTCTGCTGTGTTTACGCAGAGAAAAAGTATTTGTATCAATTCCCATAATATCTACATCCTCTTCCTTTATAAGGGAGTCTTTGCGTCCGACAGGAAGAGATGACTTTCTTCCATCTTGCACTTCTCCTGCCATAGCTGATTCTGCTGCTGCCAAAGCCATCTCTTCCTCATACTGCTTTTCTGCTTTATCAATCAATTTTGAACCTACTTCATACAACTTGTCGGCACTTTTCCAATAGATGGTATCTATCGCATTGTATAACTTTGCGTTGCTCACAATCAAGTTGAAGTCTTGTCGAAAATCCTCTACGTTTGTATAGGCACCTCTTTCCAACTTTTTAGACATGGTTAAGAAATCCATAGGTGATTTGATCACTTTTAAATAGTCTGGTACAAAATTAGGATCCACAGGTTCTAAAAAGAAGCCATACATGTCACGCCTATAGATAAAAGGTCAACTTTCTCTCACTTTTTCCAATCATCATCCTATAAATAATGCCTGCTTACTTTTGCAAGTTGTCTAATAATTTAGATAGGATGGTCTTCAAGTCTCTTTTTGGATTTTCGGGAATTTTGGGAGGAAGTTGTGCGAGTAGTGCAGCTGCCTTGGCTTTATTGGTAGGTCGACCTCTCTTTTTAGGCTTTTCTGCTGCACTTGTACTTGATTTTGTTGAAGAAGAGCGTCTTGTCTTTTGCTTTGGTGGTCTTCCCAGCCTAGGTCCCTGAGGTTGAGCAGGTGGGATGAATACTGGCTGTTTGGATGAATAATATTCTTCTTCTTCTTCACTTTCAAAAGATTCGCGTTTTGATCTCTTCACATCTGTTGGATGATAAATTTCAGAATCGTCATCATCATTATCTTCAATGTCTTCGGAATGTTGCTGATACTGTTTCTGTTGTTGAATTAAAGCATAAGGTCTTTTTCCGCCTGCAGTTGGATGAACAGCAGGCTCCTCGACGTAATCATCTTCTTCCTCTTCTGATTCAATTTTTCTGTGCTTCTTTTTATGTTTCTTTTTATGTTTTTGCTTTTTTTCAGTTGAAGCTGTAGAAGGGGAAGGGTTTAGTTTTAATTTTAATTTAATTGTTGGTGTTGAAACTGGTTGTATAGTTTTTTCTTCCTCTTCGGAATAATAATCAGAAAGTTCTGGTGAGTAGGACATTTGCTTTTTTTTTAAAAGGGAGCGTTCACACACAATACCCACTTCAAGTTTGGGTTTTCTCCAACTAGCCAATAAAAAAAATTGTAGTTAGTCACAGTCACAAAAGGTGATGTCTTCTACAACCACCTAATTTGGCAATCTATCCTATTTCCCGTTTTGTCATTTTCGAAAAGTAGAATACAGTTTCAACTTATGATAGTCAGCGGGAAAGATGTAATGTATCAGGCACCAACCTCAATGTGCTTCAATTTGAAGCGAGAGGCTATTATAAAGCTAAAAAGATAGGGTCTTAAATCAAAATTATCATAAGCGGTTACTCATTATGATTCATACTCATTTATCAGTACAAACTGATAGCTATTAATGCAAAGAGTGGAAGAGGGGTTTAATCAAATTTAGTCATTTTCAAAGAAAAAGTTAAGCGCTACTGGAGTAAATCATTGAATGCTGACTTTAGACCTATTCTCTTAATGTTTGTGTGCTATTTTTCTGTTATTCTACACCAATAAACTCTTCCTTATATACGTTGTATATACGATATAAGGTTGTTTTATTGATATTGTTAATTATAGCAGTCTTTCTGCTTTTTGCATGAATACTACTTTTTGTTGATGTCTTTCTGAGCAGAAGTAACTTTGGTTTTTATTGTTGCCTTTATCAATATTCTTGTTAAAGGCTTCCAAAATATTTTCAGCAAAAAAAAAAGGATATATCAAATAATAAACTCTTCCCCTAAGTTTTGAAACACAATTTTCCATTATCATCTCATCCTAGCCAGCGCCTTTAAACTAAAACAATTGCGATTCTGGTGAAAAATCAACTTGAAGTCTCAAAAAAAATAGTACTGCCGAAAAAAGCATCCTAATCATAAAAGCAAGTTTAACATCAAATTTTATCATCACCAACACGAATAAAAGCTTTTACTATGTTTCAAAGAGAAGTCATATCAAAATACCTTAGTTCACTTATACTAAAAGATAGAAAGATGCAGAAAAGAAGTCTTATAAAATGCTCGGCCAAGTTCCCTTTACTATTAACGGTCCAAATTTGGAAATCACAAAATGAAAATCGATAAGATAATCTGTCAAATTATTCAGCTCTTTGTTTTCTTTTGGCTATTATTTTCAAAGGTTTTAATGCAAAGCAAATCTGGGTTAAGAAAGAAGAAAACACCATGTGAATGTAATCCTCATAGATTCTATTGAAAATGCTTGTTATTTATATTTACTTTTAAAAAAAGGCTGTAGAGAAAGAAAAAAGAAATGCTCTGAAGGATTACCCTGTGAAAGGTATTTGGTTAAAAATAGTCGAAAAGAGCATGTGGAATATTTATTTTTGCTATTGAAATTAGATGCAAACGACTGAACATTCAATGTTACTACTTGGAACCTATACCTACTCCAAATCTGCACGAAAATGAATTTGACAACTGCAGTGAATTACAACTTCAAGTGGAATGCTTAAAAAATATGATACAAGACATGGAGCAGAATTTACAAAGCCTACAATCCGAGAAACGACCCGAGAAAAAATACAAAAGTGGTTCTACAATCCAAGAAACGGCAGCAACAAATTGGCAACTTTCGCTCAATAAAAATGGAACTATATCCATCCACACTGATATTACAACACACACCGAATTATTACGACACCTTGAATCCCTATCGAACAATCATTTTTCCTTGTCAAAGCAAGCGATGCTAAATGCCTGTACTGCCTATATTCACCGGCAGAAGTTTGAAAAAAAACTTCGAAAGGGGCTCTTTGACGCAATCATAAAATGCATAGAATACAATGAGAATGAATCGCGTTTCATTATCAAGGATACAGTATCTACATTCAGTAGCAATCAGTCGCTGGTCATTCTCATGACAAGCCTTCTTCAAGTTTTCTTTTCCTGTCAATTCTTGGATCGAGTCTCCTTTCATCAGCAGACGTTTTGGAAACTATTTATCAAAGACAGAGCGGAACCATCACCGGTGGTGTATGCTCTTTGTGCAGCCATATTAACAGATCGTTGTAGACATATCGCTCAATTGGTATCTTACAAAGAAATGGATAGCTTGAGTAAACTATTCTTTGAGAAAGCGAGAGATTTGATTGAAAATAGGTTTGATGATGCAAGCTTGGAAACAATGATGACTTTTGTCTACATGGCCACTTATAAAGCAAACACATTATATCCTCGGGAAGCGTCCATGTATCTTGAGTTTGCCTTGAGGATACGACATATACTAATCCAAGACAAGTACAAGGAGCCGATAACGTGTGAGATAGGAGAATATGAAACGTTGAAAAGACAGGGTACTGCCTTTCAGTACATCATGTCTGTTATTCAATATGTCAATAACTGGCGTGGAATACCTGTTCAGCACAAGCCATATTATAATGATACTGTAAGAAACGAAGCTCGAAAGATGCATGCGACCATCAATCTTATCAAATGCGATGTGACGCCAATGCCTGATGAACCGCAATCTGTTATCCAGTCAATAATAGGCAAACGTTATATTGATATGATATCAGCTATAGTTCATCCATACTATATGCGCGTTCGACATGGAGCAGACGATGATATACCTCTTCCTTTTATATTAGATATTGAACAACAGCTGAAGCAGACTTATTATCAAAAAATACCATCTGATTACCGCCTACCCGCATCAATATTTGAAGATGGACTAGATGATTTGGAATTCAGAAAGAGGCTAAGCGAGTGTGACCAATGTCATCCTACTTCTGTCAAACTGGCTGCTACTTTTTATCAGTCCTTTGTGGGGCTCTATGAACCATTTTTACCTGCAATACAGAAACGACGACTGGCGGGAAAAATTGAATGTGATCCGTTTGAGGTACAAGCTCAAAAGATATGCTATAAATCATCCATCATTGTCGTTCGATTGTTAGAATATCTGTGTACCAAATTAGGATCATGCAATACTAACCTTGGTTTGTTATCAAGCGTCTGAGAGATGCACGGAAGGAATGCATGTTTGGGCATGACAAAGAAGGAGCTGGTTGAAAATGGCGTATATGAATATCTAAGTGCTGAAGAGATTGAAACTTCCCGAGAATATATGATTCGATGCCTAGGAGTGCTTAAACAAGGCTATTTGTTTAATGGAGCAGAAAAAGGTGCCTGGGAATATTTTAATGACTTTGAACAAAAGCTGATAAAGACCCTCTACAACTCTCCTCTGCAGACAACCGAATATTGGGGACCTGTGTATGGATGCTAAAGTGGCTTTATTACTTTTATCTTGAATAGTTTGCGAATTGATAGTGAGATATCTTATTATCATTAGTATATGCTTCTATATACAACTGGCGCGGTTCACGAACAAAGAGAGGAATAGAAGCAGGCAACTTAACAGCCAACTTACAAGATAGCTTGGCTGCATAGGTACCATCTCCTTCAAAAAATTCACCGCCATAATTATCTGTGGCACGAACAAATGCCCAATACAAGGGGAAGTCCATTGTTTCGGTTACTTTTTTTTTATGTAAAGATGAATATCCCTTGTCGGATAAGATTTCAGTATGTGTTTCTTTACCTTCAATAAAAATGGCTTGTGCTCGAACTTCACTACTTCGGAACATCCAGTAATGTCCATTGTTTTCTTGTGCTAAGCAGGTTTTACAAGGAAGGTTGACATGATATCCAAGAACTTTTCCACTAAAATTCAAAATTATTATTGTTATTTTACTCTTCTTTTTTTTTTCTTATTTACCAAACTAAGCATCCTATATCTCTCACTCTACATGCACAGTAAGAGGCTGAATAATCACCATTAACAAATCCTACACTGTATAATGCTGTAAGGAAAAAGAAGTTTGCTTGTTTACAGTGACACAGTTACCTATTTGGAAATAAATCTGTAGAATACAAGTCAACAGTTCTATCTGATAATAATACAGCCTAATAAAATAATAAGGATGAGATCATGCGCTATTTTTAATTACTTGTTCAATTTACTCGCATGCAGCGATCACTTAGTACAGAATAACAACCATTGCACTCTACTCTATAAACAATCTTTCGATCGTATTCTGTTGATCCTCCTCCATTTACACGTTGATATTCAATGATTAATCTGCGAACATCTGTCGATAAACCATTTCTAGACGTCATTTTATTAAAAAAAAATATACAAAGGAAAGAGTGATAGATGCATAGAGTTGAGACATCCCATACTCTATTCTTTTTTATTATTTGACCCTCGGAAAATATTAATTACGACCAAACAAGATTCTATTTTTAGTATTTACTCATTGTCCATGGTGGTGTCGGTCCTCTCCAGATTTGGCCAACACTGACTTGAAAAGGAATAGATTTTCGGTGACTATGGCCACTTATACGGGATATGATAGAAGCTGGGGTTTTTGGTCTACCAGAGTAATCTTCTAATGGAGGAGATAAAGAGAATAACTTGCCCTGTCCTATTCTTGGCTGATCTAAATTGGATGGAGTAAAGAGGTCTTTTCTTTGATGCTTTGGAGGGGAAAGTGCTGTTTGTACTGCGTTCAGTTGCTGTTCGTCAACTGTAAAGTTTGTAGAGTCAGTTTTTTTGTCAAGGTTTTTATTGTTCTCGATTGTCACTATTTCATCAATTGAGGACTGTGCATCTCTTTTGCTTTTTGACAGATTCCTTTTTCTACGGTAAATCATCCATGATATTATCAGGCTTAAAATTAAAACTAATCCGATTACCAATCCAATCAACCCCATCTCCCACGTCTTGAGAAA
Source organism: Rhizopus delemar RA 99-880 (assembly GCF_000149305.1). Taxonomy (NCBI): domain Eukaryota; kingdom Fungi; phylum Mucoromycota; class Mucoromycetes; order Mucorales; family Rhizopodaceae; genus Rhizopus; species Rhizopus delemar. The sequence goes on along the minus strand of NW_027137827.1, from coordinate 5,264,235 downwards.
AACCATAATTAAATAAAAAGAGATAGAGGGGAGGAGAACAAGAAGACTTTGTTTTTTTTTTCTTTTGTTTTATACTTTTAAATTTTAATAAAGCAACTTGCTTTATATAGCATTCTTGTTTATATGTGGATTAATTTAACCACAAGACCTTTTGTACAAACCTAAATTGTTTACTATAATAAAGAGTTAAACTAAATGTGTTTCTTCACAAATCAATTTATCTGTTATGTTACTGCAATTATGATTTATTTTGATTTGTTTTTTTGTTTAAATAGCCATCTATTTCATCACATATTGAAGAGGGGGGTCTATTTCACATATAATAATACACTAAGTCCTTTAAGATCTATGGCTGGCTTATATGTCATTCAGCAAGATAAATAACATAATTTTTCACTGTTTACTTGTAATGCCCACAATTTCTCTTATTAAAAAAATATTAATCAACACTAAAAACTGCTGAAATAAATATCAAAAGTTAATAAAACTATTATTGAAGTTGCAAATGAATAAGGCCTTTATGTTTTCATGATTTTTAAGACTATGGCTGTAAAATTTATGTCATTTTCTTTGATAAATGAAAGGATGGTGCTTTAAAATATTGTACTGATAGAACAGTAAAAGAATCAATTCAAAGTAAGGACGAGAAAGAAAGGAAGTCAATGACACGAGTTAAAATGGGCCAAACTAACATTAAAAAACTAGCTTTTTTTTAAAAAAAAAATCTACCTTGCAATTTATTGTTCTTTCAAAGCCTATATTTACCTAAGTCTTGTGATGGTTATTAAAGGTAATCACAATTGATTCGACCGTCACTGGCAACTGATAATGTAATAAATGTTAACTGTGATCAATTCAACGTACAATAGATGCACGATTCATTATAGACTAAATGTCTCTTGACTATCTAGCAAAAGAAGGGGCATTCAATTAAATATATATACTATCATTACCTACTTCACCAATTCAAGCATACTTTGAAGAACTCCCTCCCCCCCCCCTCTTTTTTTTTTTTTTTTTTTTTTTTTTTTTGCTTCTGGTGTTTTCCAAACATAAAGACATTCATTCGATAAAATTCCAAGTCAAGATGACCTGTGCGAACACAAGGCAAAGAAGAAAAAGCAAAGTAGACGATACTAAGATTTCGAGATTGAATTTACTCATTTTTTTTACCCTCTACAATATTTTTTTTTTGTTAATATATAACTAAATCGCTCAGCTGCATCGATATACAGTATGTTCAAGAGATTTATGCATGGAAACTTTTGAAATTACTGATAAGCTATAATAAAAGCTATTTTTAATTATAAAAAATTCTTTTTAAAAAAAAATCGACAAAGTGCAATCAATATAGCCTACAAAAGGATACCGAATTTAGTACGATCAAAAGCGAGATTAGATCGATAACATTGTATTTAAAAGGGTTCTTTGGATTAGGGCCTGTTGCCTGGTACTTGGTTATGAGATGACAAAAATACTCAAATTTGCTTTACATTAAAAGCAAATAGAGCTGTTTATACAACTGCAAATTTCCATTAAAAATACAACTGGTTATGTATTAGGGTTACAAATAAATAACAAGGGTTTATTAAAATAGACAAGCTATTGAAGTAAAGAGGATGCTTTAGGGACAATAAAACCCTCCTGTAGCAGGAACTACAGTTATTGTAGGAGTGTATCCAAACCGGTCCAACATGAAAATATACAAGGTGAGTGAGAAATGAATTGACAGGGCATCATGGCTGCTATTGCTGCCAGTGTTATTACAAGCCTTCACTAAATTCATCAGAGTTGCGTCAAATGGATCCGAAGCTTGATAGTTGACATACAATGGCAATTCAACAGTGGATATAGTATTTCCTGGTAAATAAACAGGCTGCTCATGTCCCTTTCCAATCATGCGTTCCGTTAATGAATCTTTTGCTATGATCTGCATTTTATTAAACCGCGTTGTCATATAATTCTGTCGGTTGTCCATTGTTAGCTTCAACAGCCAAGAAGTCTCATACACTATATCACTCGTCAGTCCATGATGTATTTCACTTGTCTTTACAGGCGACAATAGCCTGGCTCCATCTATGCGAACCAGTGGTATACGTGGCCAGAGTAAGAAGGCAGCAATAGCAAGCATGATGATCAACGTAAATGAAACAATAGCGCACAAAGGTTTTTTGCTACAAACCAATCTACTTTTCGTGTTTTTTTTGGCACAGTATTCGATATTACCAATTGCTTTAACCGGTGTTTCTGTATTGTCTATTTCTTCTTTTTCTATAGGTATCTGTATATCCTTAGCTTCCTTTTTTATTCTTTTATTCTTGTAATGGTTGCATGCACTGCAATTCTTTTCTTCTCGGAAATCACAACAACTCTCTTCTTTTATTTCATCGTCTGTTACAGAACACATACTGTTGTCTATTATTGTAGTTTAAGTACATATTCTGTATAAATATACATTCGATATTAAAAAGTATCTTTACGCGATGAGCTAGAATAGAACGAGCATGAGGAGGGTATGCTTGTGTCGAGATCTTCTGCTGAATGCTCACTCTGATGACTATAATAGTTGGTAGATAGAAAACGCTCTGCAATAGAAAGACGAATAGGATGTTCGTTCAATGAACAATGGTTGGTAGGCTGTATCATTTTGTGTGATTATGAATTATATGCTTTTGATCGACTTGAGAAAGGTAATAAAGAAGAAAAAATGAAAAGAGCAAGAAGAAAAGAGATCTACCATGGTTTTGTGTATATACTGCATGTATACATAATGCATTTAATTACACACATAAACTCCCCTCCCCTCCCCCTTGATAGTTAATCTGTAAGTGGCTTTTGAAGTTATTCATAGCTTTATAACCCTATATAATTACTACTAATACAATATTATCAGACAACTTGTAATTAAAGTTATATATTGTCACTGAGCTCCTATAAAATTAATATAGTCTTTAAAAAACAAATAGATTTCTTTTGTTGCTTCAGAAATCATTCCTTGTGTTTTACTAACCAGTAGAAAATTAAGTTATTAAAGATTGCGTCCAAGTTGAAAGGCTTTTTTTGAAATGAAGCTCCAACGATCAGGCTATATGAATAGTATTGGTCACATATCCTAGATAACATTGTATTTGATAGCAATAGCATCAATTACGTTATGCCCTGTGTTTGAAATTGAAAGGCTGCACAAATCTCCTGAAACTATTCTGTAATTAGAACTTGTTGATTAATCCCACTATAAAGTTGACTACAATTTTCTTATTTTCTTTCTCTTTTCAGCTTCTTTTCTTTATTACTACTTATTCTAATAGTACACATAGTCTCTTTTATAAGCAATCATTAGCTTACTTCTTTTGTCGCATTCACTGATCTTTTCTATTTTAATGATCGTATGACTATAGATCAACTTTGTGTATCCTGAGAGAGATTCTATGTGTAATGAATCATCCTATAAAACATTTTCATTTCAATATAAAATCACTTACAGAAAATAAATTTATTGTTCAATTAAAGAGCTGATATATAGGATGATTTTCAGGGATGGGGAAGGATATTGCATAAACTTAACACCGGAAAAATGTAAATCCGAGCCGCATTCCCATCATTGTACCTGAAAGTTCAGTAACCGTTCATTGACAAGTACAATGGCTGTATTCTAGAAACAATCTTATCCAATCGCTTAATTCAAAGTACTGTATAGTTTTCAATGCCCTAATTTCTTATTGGATAAAGCTAATTGCGCCATCATGTGCATCATTCATCACATCATTCATACGTGAAATAAAAAACAGCACTCAAATGTCTCTTTGTATCATTTTTCTTCTTTTCTTTAATACATAAAATGGCAAATGCTCCTCATGGTGGAATCCTTAAAGATCTTTATTTGCGTGATGCTCACAAACAAAAAGCATTATGGGCTGAAGCGCAAAGTTTACCCTCTGTTGTATTAACAGATCGTCAATTATGTGACCTTGAACTTCTCTTGAATGGAGGTTTCTCTCCTCTTGAGGGCTTTTTAAATGAAAGCAATTATAATAGGTAAAAACGAATTTATTTTTGATGAAAGTTTTACTTAGTTCCGTCAGTGTTGTTGAACACATGCGACTTGCCAATGGTTTATTATGGCCAATTCCAATTACCTTAGATGTCAGTAAAGAAGAATTAAACAAAAGTGGGATCCAGCCATCAAAACGTATTGCATTGCTGGACTCTAGAGACTACGAGCCATTAGCTATCTTGACTATCGAAGATATATATCGCCCTAACAAGCCAAAAGAAGCCAAGTCGGTTTATGGTGCAGATGACATTGCTCATCCTGCTGTCAACTACCTTCATAATATCGCAAAGGAGTTTAATATAGGTGGTTCACTTGAAGCCATTCAGCCACCTTCTCATTATGACTATGTTGCAAACAGATGTAAATCTTTATATGTATGCTATGTTATACAGCTAATAAAACGTATTAGATACACCCACCGAGCTTCGTGATCACTTCAAGAAACTTCACTGGACTCGTGTTGTCGCCTTTCAGACGCGTAATCCCATGCATCGTGCTCATCGTGAGCTCACTGTGCGTGCTGCTCGACAGCGTAAGACACACTTGCTTATCCACCCTGTTGTTGGTCTTACCAAGCCTGGAAACATTGATCATTATACACGTGTCCGTGTGTATAAGGCGCTTATGCCAAAATATCCTAATGGAATGGCCGAGTTGAGTTTATTACCCTTAGCCATGCGCATGGGTGGACCTCGTGAAGCCATCTGGCACGCATTGATCCGTAAGAATCATGGCGTGACTCATTTTAGTATCTGACGTGATCATGCTGGGCCTGGTAAGAACAGCCAGGGGGTTGATTTCTACGGGCCTTAGGATGCCCAGGCTCTGGTTGAGAAATACAAGGACGAGATAGGAATTGAGATTGTTCCATTTCAGATGATGACCTACTGTGCCGATACAGATGAATATATCCCGGCTGATGAAGTACCCCAGGGTGTCAAGACATTAAATATCAGTGGCACCGAGCTTCGTCACCGTCTCAAGACCGGTCTGCCCATTCCCGAATGGTTCTCTTATCCTGAGGTTGTCCAAGTCTTGCGTCAGTCACATCCTCCTCGCAGCAGACAAGGCTTTACCATCTTTTTCACAGGTCTCCATGCCTCTGGTAAAAACACCATTGCTCGCGCGTTGCAAGTTTCCTTGAACCAAGAGTCCACTCGATCTGTATCCTTGTTGAGTGAAAACACGCGTGCTGAGCTGTCTTCCGAGTTAGGTTACTCCAAGCGAGATCGTGACATCAACATTTCTCGTCAAGCCTTTGTTGCTGGCGAATTAACAAGAGCAGGGGCCGCTGTCATCATGGCACCATTGCTCCTTACTCTGCCGCTTGTGAGTCTGCCCGAAAGATGATCTCTCAGTTTGGTAGATTCTATCTGGTTCATGTCTCTACGCCACTGGAGGAATGTATCAAAAGAGATCGTGATGGTATCTATGAACGTGCCATGAGGGGTGAAATTAAGGAATTCACTGGCTTAGCTGCTCCTTATGAACTTCCTACTCATCCTGACCTTACCGTGGACATTACTAAACAATCCGTTTCACAAGCTATACATGAAGTCATCTTGTTGCTTGAAAAAGACGGTTATGTTGGTTCTTCTTAAAAACTATCCCATTTTATAAATTAAAATTCGTAAAAAAAAGGGGGTTTGCTTTTAAAATGGGGGAGGGAGCTGTTTGTTTACGTTGTCAAAATAACAAGTGTCTAAGGGTAATTGTTTATTATTCCATTGTAATTGTTTTGTAAGTAAGTATTTAGCTTGTTATTATCAATCGATTGTCTTTCAGTATCATTGCTATCATCATTGGGCCATCTTCCATATACACCATCTTGAACTCTATTTAATTGACTAGGAACTGTCACTTCTGGATTCATTGTGGGTAAGATTGGCTTTGGTAATGACCATAAATCATTTTGTGTAAATTGTGAAGGCTGATGATATTGAAACAAAGGTATCTTCTGTTCTGTATTATAATTTGTAAATGACTTTTGACGAGAGTCGTTGTTATTGTAAATAAAAGAAGGCTTTTGTCTTTTTGTAGATGGTTCATTCGGATCAAAATCAGACAAATCCATGCCATAGACATGGTAGACTTGTTGTAAAAACTTATGGCAGTTTGGAATAACTACGTATTTGACGAGTTGCTGCATGCAATAAATGGATCTGTAAAACAAGAGCCAGGCCTGTTCTGCCACAGAGATGTCATCATCTTCTAAGTAAAGCATGTGTATTTTGATAGCGTTAATGAGTGCGTGTGCAATGCAGTCCAGTTTAAGAATGCATGAAGGTTCTTGACATAAGTAATATGATATCTGTGTGATGGCTGTCGCAGCTATCCTTAATTGAGGCCTATTTACATCTGTAGCCGGTATCTTTGTTAATAGATCTATTAAGAGGATATGAAAGAACATATGTAAATGTGCAACTATCGGCGTTGGCTTTGAAAGCTGTAGTATGTCTTTGATTGTTGTAGCTGTACGTGGGATCCATTGCATGTCGGTTGGTATTGAATAAAAAAAGTCAATGCACTTGTTAAAGTGATCTGTAAAGATAGAGCAAATATCTTGTTGTGTTGTATTTTCTTTCGAATAATGACTCAGACTTGATCTATTCTTGTTTTTCAATTCCAAGTCTTGCTCTATAATAATAGTGAATTTAATATGCTGTACAAATACTTTTATGTTGAACTGCTCTTCTTTGCTCTCTTCAGGTAAAGGGGATGGTAGATGTATCCTAACGAATGTATGCCGCAGCATCCAAGGTCGTTCCCATCCTGAGCTTTGGAGCTTATCCAAACAGTAACATGACCAAAACACGCGTCTTCGTAATTCTTTCTCTACAAGAGATAAGTTCGGATCCACATTATTCTCATCATAAAGTCCTAATTCAAGGCACATACGAAAGGCCATACCAGAAAAAAGCCACTGTCGACAATGATGGGATCCAGGACGATAGATGTCAGCAGGAGGCTCATAAAGACTGAGCAAATATGCAGCAATAGTGGTGCTAAGACGTGGTACGTCCATAAAATCCTCAATTAACCGCTTGGCTCTGTGAAAAAAGATGTCTGCCTTGGGACAATTGGGTATATTTGCAAATCGAGCCGAAAGTGCATAAATGGCATTCAACAGTAATGGGGTGATAAACAGCCCTTTTACTTTAAGCTGCTCATAAAAATACGATGGTATCATGCATTGAAGCACTTGATGTCGTGTCTGAAAGAAACTATCGATCAGAGCCATCTGAATCTCCGCTGACGGCATTTCGATCGAACCAGAGTATCTGCTTGGTAAGGGTGGTTCAGCTGTCCATACAATAAAGTTGCCAAATGAACCTGCAGGTGGCCAAAGTTTCTCAGACAGTTTCGTTCCATCCGTAGAGGGGGTCTTTTTTAATACGTCGCCTAAACAGGCAAGCATATTGCTCACTCTTGATTCCAACATTGGTCCTTTTCTTTTTAACTTTGCGTGATTCTCGTCTATTTGTTCTGAAAAGAAAATGGCCTGTTCTGATGGTGGGCTGTTATATTTTATTGGTTCTTTTATCATCTTTTCATTGAACTTCTGGTGCATAGTTCCATCCGTGTCTGTTTCTAGTGAGCCATCTTTATAAAATGAGCAATCTATTCCACGAGCTATGTAATGTTAAGTTGTCGTTGTCTTGATTTATCTTCAACCCTATTATTTCTCTTTCTTTTTTTAATACCTTTGCACTATTATTATTATTATTAGTTAACAAACAGAATATTTGTACATGTACCAAAAAAATGAGTAAGAGTATTGACTATTCATTACCTGCATGCATGGTCGTAATCCATCACACTGAGAGGAATATTTAATGTCTTTTGCTTTGTTTGCTTTTACTAAATACCTTTATCTTTTTTGCTCTACAAGTATAACAGGCTCTTCCAACCTTGAGTCTGTTTCTATTATCTGCCCGTTTCCTCTTTCTTGCATCCATTACTGCACATTGAAACCAAAAAAAGAAAATGAAAATGCATCAATTTCAATTGTAAAAAAAATGAAACACCGGCCATTTACTAAAATAACAATATTTCATTTGATTGAAACATGAAAATGTTTCATTTTTATTTTATTTTTATTCAAGAGCTTTAAAGAAAACTCTAAATAGCTTTTTATGTATACTAATAATATCAGAAAATAACATGTAAAAAAAAAAAAAGAAAAAATTTACAAAGGAAAAACAGTTACTTTTTAAACAATCATTTTCTGAACAGATACAAAAATAAAAAGAAGAAAACAAGAAGTAACAATCAAGTTTATATAAAAAAGGCTTTTTAAATTGTATTACAAAATACAATAGAATATGTCCCTATAAAGTCTTACTACGTGTTTAAATGGCAATGCTTTGATTTGCGTCATACAAGATGGTGCTTCTTCTGCCATTTGCTAGTAGAAATCAAATGATAGATCTTAATAACCAATGAAATACATTTAAATAACTCCTTTAATATGACTTCATCTCTTCTAATCTCGCTGATGAGGAAATAAGTCGACATTTATCAGCCCTATTTTATCTCAACGTTTCATCAATGAAGAAATAAGATAACATATCTTGATCTTAAAAATGACTTTTCTCTATTCAATTTAAAAAAAAACCCAAATTTCAAAAAAATGACTCATTTGGAGCAGAAAGGGAAACTCCGTTAAAGATAATCCTTTAATGATATCTGAGATATTGCGCAATTGAGCGAAATACATCTAAAGGGAAGAAAATCATATATAAAATACAAGATAAATCAGCTTCCTCCCTCTCTCTCTCTCTTCCTTTTTATTTATTACTTTAAATACAAAGAATATAAAAATGGTTACAGCTACTACTATTGTCAAGGAAATTCCTGTTCAAGAAACAAAGCGTACTCGTTCTAGTTCATTTACTCAAACAAAGCCAAAAGTACTTCGTCCATTTAATACAAATGAAGTCAAGATTTTATTATTAGAAAATATTAATGAAACAGCTATAAAAGCATTCAAGAAACAAGGTTATCAGGTAAACAAATATAATGATTTTATTATAAAAGAAACTAATGTATTGAACAGGTTGAAACATATTCAAAAGCTTTAGCTGGCGAAGAACTATTAGAAAAGATTCGGGATGTGCACATCATTGGCATCCGCTCAAAGACTAAATTGACAAAGCAAGTGATTGAACAAGCCAAGAACCTTTTAGCCATTGGTTGCTTTTGTATTGGTACAAATCAAGTAGATCTTCAGGCAGCTGCTAATCAAGGGGTAAAGCATTATATTTACATTAATAACAAGTTGTATTAATAATCATAACAGGTTGCTGTCTTTAACTCACCTTTCAGTAATTCTCGCTCTGTGGCTGAACTTGTGATTGGAGAAATTATTACATTAGCTCGTCAACTAGGTGATCGAAACAACGAAATGCATCAAGGAATTTGGAATAAATTATCAAAAAACTGTTTTGAAATCCGCGGCAAAGTTCTGGGTATTGTTGGTTACGGACATATTGGCTCTCAATTATCCGTGTTGGCTGAAGCGATGGGAATGACTGTTTACTTTCATGATATTCTTCAAATCATGCCAATTGGACAAGCAAAGCCTGTGGATAGCTTGGATGAACTCTTGGCTATTTCTGACTTTGTTTCTTTGCATGTACCAGAGACAGAAGAAACAAAGAATATGATTGGCGATCATGAAATCAAACAAATGAAAAAGGGCTCTTACCTTATTAATAACGCTCGTGGCACTGTTGTTCAAATCCCTGCTCTCATCAAATACCTTCAATCCGGTCATCTTGCTGGTGCTGCTGTGGATGTGTTTCCTCAAGAACCGGCCTCAAATGGACCTCACTTTGATTATTATCCAGAGTTACTTCAATGTCCTAATGTGATAATGACGCCCCATATTGGTGGATCTACAGAAGAAGCACAAAGGATGATCGGAATTGAAGTTTCTCAAGCATTAACTAAATATACAAATGACGGTACCTCACTTAATGCAGTCAATTTTCCAGAGATTGACCTAAGAGCTATTCGTGAAGACGACAAGAATATTGTTCGTGTGTTGCATATTCATCAAAATATACCCGGTGTTCTCAAGGTATGCTTTATTATAGATTCACTTAAATCATAAACTAAATGTGATTTTTATAGGAGCTTAATGAAATATTTGCTGACCACAATGTAGAAAAGCAATATTCTGATTCAAAAGGAAACATAGCTTATGTTATGGCAGATATAGCTAATGTAACAGATCTTAAAGGCCTTTATGATGCTTTAATTGCCACTCGTGCAAACATTCAGACACGCATCCTTTATTAAAAAAATACACACAAACAAGAACATGATGTAGCATACAATTTCTCCCGCATTTAAATAAAAGTTTGAATATTTTAATTGGTCAATTTGATCTATTTGATATTTCCCCATTCAGCTTTTACCTTTTTTGTGTGTATTGCTTACCCTTGTCCCACTATAAAAATTTGTTTAGCTTTTTTATTTTATTTTTGTTTCTTTCTTTTAATATCAAGCCATGAAAAGGTTTACTAATGAAACTGAAAAGCATTTACCGGTGGAACTTCAAATCAATGATTCTCCAGTTTATTTTATTGGTCCAGCCAGCCGAGATAATCCAATGTCACAAATTCGAACCAAGTTGATGGGCACAGTTTATTTTCATGATCGAAAAATAAAGTGGAATCGAGTGACACTTCAGTTTGTAGGCAAAGCTGGTATTGATATCGAAGCACCAAGATCATCTCTCTCTTTTGCGTTTACAGGGGACATGAATGATTCAGCTAGTACGAGAATAAATACAGTTGTACCCATTTGTGAAGTTGAAAAAGAATTGATATTTTCAGGTGAAGAATCGATTGGTTTTGGTCTTCATTTGCCATCCCATTTACCAGCAAGCAATAGAACCAATCATGCTTTTGTAGAATATACTCTTATTGCAAACTTTTCGGCTGGTGCTTTCTTCAAAAAATATAAAACTCACAAGACAGTAACGATCTGTAGACATTATCTTCCTAGTCCTAGTGCAATGATTCCCACGATGAAATATTCTGGTATAAAAGAATGGTTTGAGTGGTCAGTTGAGTTGCCCAAGGCGGCTGCTATTCAATCAGGTGAAATAGTGGCTGCTTTTCGATGCAGTGTAGAAAAAGAACGAGTAGAGATAGATCGAGTTGAATTGGCTGTAGAAGAAATAGAAAGTTACAGGTAAAAGAAAAAGAAAGAGACGTGAGATTATTAAATAATTATTACTAGATTTTGCACAAAACAAGGTGTTCAGAATTTACCACCCATCATCATAAAGTTTCCTTCTGCTGTATATCATATGCCTTCATTATCAGATTATTCAGATACTCACTTTATTCGAGTTCCTCTATCCACTAATGACAGTCATCCCAAAACACCAACCATACGCACGCATCAATATGATCCGTTTCTTGAAATAAGTCATCGTTGTCGATTAACTGTTCATTTTCAAAAGTTATCCAATATGAATGCTGAACCTGTCATACTTCATTTTCCTGTAATTATTACAGATTATCCTTCAACTGTTACATCTGATATGCCATCGTCTAATAACTTTATAGAAACAGAAGCAGAAACATCTAATAGCCGCCATGTTATTGTAGGAAGTGGAGGAGATGATGCGGTGAATGTAGACCTGGAATTACCTGAATATACACCAAGATATGAAGAGTTTACATCCACTCCTACTACAAGTGTAATATAATTTTCTTATTGTCTATTATTGTTTATAATAAATATTGTATATATTCAAGACTACCAATTCATTTTTTTTTTTTTACTTATTGACACCATGCATATCAATAGATCAAGCCACAGTAACAGATCAGGACAAATTAATTAATGTAAACTGAGAGGAAAACAAAATAATTCGGCTGATGGAGATTATGAAACTTGTCCATTAATTATAAAGCGTACAACATCTTTAGGAACAATAAAAAACAAATGATCTACTGATAATCACACATGTATTTGATTAAAGACAGCTTAAAGAAAGATCTGTCCGCTATCAGGATCGACTTTTGCATAGAATTTGAATTGAAATGTTTCCTAATTATGAAAAAAACTTGACTGGTTTTCCTTGAAGTTTAAGGAATCAAATGGCTGCGCTGAGAAATGTCTCACTTCTTCCATTTTAGAATGTGCGCTAAAATTCGGGATCATTTTTATGATAAGCAGTACATTGTAAGAATGATTGAAAATCGCTTTATTATTCTACATGAAGGTTATTCTCTTTTTTTTTTCTGAGTGAGTCACAACACTGTGTATGTAGTAAAAATTAATATGAGAACAGTCATGCTCTATCTCTCAATCACTATTTGATGTTGTTTATCATATGTTTTCATTAATATTCGTATTACGATTACAGTAAACTACTCTGATTCGTTATTGAATTGACAGGCCATAATACATAACATGGAATCTAATAGATATCTTTGATAACACAAAAGAACATAAAAATCATGTTTTTGGTGTTTCTGCCTATTTAAGGAAAGGCCTCGTTCTAGGATCTTTTCTGATGCAAGCCACCTTGTTACTCAAAGAATAAAAATGTGCTGTTTTTTTTGTTTCTTCTCTTTCTATTCTTCACCAACAATTTGTTATGAGTACCAAGATAAGCAACGAAACCAAAGATTTAGATCAAGAATCTCTACCTACTCTACATGAAATCCACAGAGGTGGGCGTAAATCGCTTTATATGGCTGGTATCATTGCTGCCGGTGGTGGGTTTGTTGTAGGGTTTGATACGGGCGCTATTTCGGGAACAATGGTCCTTGAATCATTCGTGAATAGATTTTTAAATGTGGATACTGAATATAGAAATGCACTACTTGTAGCAATGATGCTCTTAACAGCTACTATTGGTGGCTTAATATCTGGCAATGTTTGTGGTAATTTTTTTTTTTTTTTTTTTGCGTTTGTGGTCATTAAAAACAAATTCTTGTAGATTATATTGGTCGAAAGTACACTATTTTACTTGGAACATGGGTTTTTGCTATTGGCGCTCTGTTTGAAACAATTGGTTACAACTTTGGACTATTAATGGCTGGTCGTTTACTAGTTGGTTTTGGTGAAGGATTTTTGACAAACGCTATTCCTCTTTACCATACAGAAATTGCTCCTCCTGATATCCGAGGTCGTTTGATTACTCTTTTTAGTGCCACAGCTTCTATTGGTACCATTGCGGGGTTTTTTGTCAATTTTGGAACATCTTATCTTACTACTGACTGGTCATGGCGTGTTCCTTTTCTGATTCAGCTCATTATCTGTGTGTTGCTCTCTGTTGTTTACTGGTTACCGTTTTCTCCTCGTTGGTTAATTGATAAGGGTCGTGAAGAGGAAGCCTTGGAGGTCTTGGCCAAGTTACATGAATCAACTATTGACGATCCTGAAGTAAAGAACGAATTTAGAAGTATTTGTGAAGAAATTGAAGTTGAGCGATCATTTGGTAACCGTACCTTTGCTGAATGCTTCCGAGGTAGTAATTTGAAGCGTACTATGTATGCTTTGTTTACTGGTAACGGCGCTGCTTTCACGGGAACCTATTCCATTAGTTATTATACACCACAAATCTTTCAACAGGCTGGTTTGAACGACGTGGCAATCTCTTTGGTAACAAGTGGTGCAAGCAACATCTTGGTCTTGATTTTTACCATGCTTACTTTACTTTTTATTGACAAGCTTGGACGTCAAGGTGTGTTTGCTTCAGGTGCTTTTATCATGGGGGCTTCTATGTATGTGGTAGGTGGCATTTTCCAAGGCTTCAACACTGTAGACAATGAAGGTAATCTAAGTCTATCTAATGACCATGCTCGAAACTGCGTCATTGCGTTCGTCTTTATCTTTCAAGCCGCCTATGCTTATAGTTGGGGACCTGTTGCTTATATATACCCTGCTGAAATATCAAACATGCGAACTCGTGCAAAGACCATTGCTCTTGCTTATGGTTTGAATTGGGCTATTGGTATCTTTATGACCTTTATCATGCCTATTTTTATGACAAATACAATCTATGGTGGTTATTATTTCTTTGGTGGTTGTTGTACTCTCTTATTCTTTGGAAGTTTCTTCCTTCCTGAAACAAAAGGCAAGACGCTCGAAGAGATTGACCGTATCTTTAATCCAATGTAACAGCAAAAATCTGGTTCTAGAAGAAGAAAATAAATTTATATATTGTTCGTATCGCCTCTGGTTTTTCTTCAGGTACAAAAAAAAAGAGAAGAAAAGGTAAATCAAACAGATCTATGGCTTCTTCTCTACTCACTAGATTACCTCACCTGAAGAAAGCTATGCGTAAGGGCAAGTATTTGTTTTATTGACTAATGTTGTACATAAAAAGAACAACCGAGGGGTGCCAAGTTGTTAATCAATTTGGCTGAGATCATACCCTTAAGAGCGGATCATGGTAATGCATGCGTCGCAATGTGTTTTCTTTTTTCGTACAAACACATACTTTAGATACAGCCACCAACCTAATCTTCATGGTCCCTTGCATGACGTTTGCATATGTATAAATTACATGTTTAGTCAGATTCAGGTTTGTATCAATTTACGTTTTCTTTTCACAGGGTTGGTGGACTTTGTATATTTCAAACAAATGGGTAAATCTCTCTTCCTCGGTATGTTTTTTTTTTTTGTGTTTTTCTATGTGGTGATTGTGAGTATGGGATGTGTTGCTTTTTATTTTTACAATAAAGATCTTTTTTTGCAAAACTTTTTTTTTTTTTTTTTCCTTTTCTAATTAACCATTGATATACAGAGTAAAAAGGGAAAGAAAGTACAGGTTATGTTTTTTTCTATTCATGATAATAAAACATTTTTAAGCGTTGTATCCTTTTGGGTAACACCAGGTTTTTTATAGAATGTCAATTAGTTGATTGTTTCTGTTAAGTTTAAAGGGAGTGAGAATAAAGTGACTTTCTAAGAGCTCTTGCTATCAAGTTTTTTTTGTTCCTCTTCAATCTCTATCTTATTTACATTTTTCAACATGGACACTACAAAAATCATTTTCTTGATCGACATTCAGTGCATATTAAAAGATCATTTGTCAACCAAACAGCTAAAATTAGCTCTTCAACGCATTTGTCTTTACTACCATTTGCAAGATCAATCAAAGACAATTGTTTGGAGTTATCGATTATTTGATACTCTAGCAAATTACATGCTTTCCAACACACCAGAACTTTATGAGCTTGAGGATCTTGTCGATGTCAAAGATCTAATTGAAAAAGATTGTGAACGATACAACTATTCCTCTTCTAACTCAAGTGACGCGCCTTTCACGCGTCTTAAACAAGTCATGAAAGAACTTTTTGGTGACTTTTCATGGGAAGTTGACCACAATATTGTCAAAAGTAGAAATAATAGCAAAAAACATCCTCCACAACAAAAACATCATGTCTATGCATTCATGCCTCTACCGCACACTTTTCCTGACTTGACCCACTTCTTTACAAATGTGAAAGGTGATAAGAAAAGTTACCATGCTGGTTTTCCTGAGGCCAGTGAACTATTCATTAACATGAAGCGTGAACTGGTCAGTACCTTTTCTGAAAGCTTCAGACAAAGACATATTGGTTTTAATTTAGTAGATACTGACTTTAAGTTTGATCGAGTTATGGTACAGCAAAAGTTATATGACGACTTTATCGGTCGCGGTTTTCAATTGTCACTTCAAGAGTTCAATGGACGTTACATCTTATTCAACTCACTTATACAGAATTACAACAGATATGGCTATCATTTTTTTCCTGAACTTCAAGAACTTTTAACACCAAGAAGAATGATACTACCTTCACATCATCCTGAGAGCCGCCCAATAAAAAAGAGGCATTTGATAAATACACAGCAAGATAGTCAATTGTCTACCCAAGGATCTTATTCTTCTCAATTTGATACAAAGCGAGATTTTGATAAATCGTTACTTGCCCAAAACACCTCTGTTATCCGTAGCAATGCTTATCCGCTCTGGAAAGGCCCACTCAAGACGTGGAAGGGACGAAGCGTTGGTAAGGCACACATTCACCCATTTTACAAATCAAACACAAACTACAATCCGTATATTTTCTCTTTATGCTCTACTATTGAGCTCCACCCAGCTATTGACCGTGCCCAATTTGACCTTTCCTGGCTTCGTTATACCCGGTTGGATCAGCAAGACAATGATTTCATCATGATTCCTGATTTTGATAATGGTCCTTGTACCCTCTTTATGGATTTTATGGATGGCCTCTATACAAATGGACAGATAGGAATGGCTCAACTAATCCCTTTTAAGAAAGCAAAAGTGACCAACCAAGTGATGTGCATCTTGCCAATGACCAAAGGCTGTGCTGTTGTTCGTTTTCTGAATATTACGCAGATACCTCCGGTCGAATCACTTTCTTACCATTCTGCAGAGACCTTGAACATCTTTTTTCACAAGCAATCCATATCTACCCTGCATGAGATTTATCATGGTGTGAAGGCGGATAAAAGAGAAAGAATGCCGTTAAATGTGACTCCTTCAGATGAGTTGAAGCAGATTGTACTGGAGCATAAAAAGCAAATGGACGAAGAAAAGAACAACAAGTCTGGAAGTAAAAAGACAAATGATGGTGGCACTCAGAAAGAAGAAGAGGAGGAAATGGTCATCAAGTTGCCTCATAATACTAATGGATTTAAAGAAGCAATTGAAGGTTTATACTTTGAAACTCTATACGAAAGAAAGGTAATAGATTTCTTATTCATAATAAAAGTTGAGTTGACATACTTTATATATAGAATGACATTGATATGTTTACATATATGGTTGATCATTTTGTTAAACACATGGTTGAAAAGAAAGTGAGTTCTGCTCAAGAGATTATTGAAGTATTAAAGAGCATTGCACAAGAATGTCATAAGCTGGATGATAAGCATCAACTTAAAATTAAAGTGAATAGAATAGCAGAGAAGCCCGGTACGAATGAAAAGGAAGATGGTTACATATACGACTGGTGGCAAAAAATTAAAGAGCAAGAGCTTGATGATGAAACGGAAGAAGAGAATTTAATCTTGTT
This sequence comes from Rhizopus delemar RA 99-880, assembly GCF_000149305.1. NCBI lineage: Eukaryota > Fungi > Mucoromycota > Mucoromycetes > Mucorales > Rhizopodaceae > Rhizopus > Rhizopus delemar. The sequence continues at coordinate 5,247,117 of NW_027137827.1, read as the reverse complement.
GAGAGTAACAGAGTAAGTTTATTACAAAGCCAAAATGATCACACCTTCTTATTAATCGACAATAATTAGTGCAAGAATCAATACTATTTTATATTGTTTCTTGGCACAGTTAACGAGAAAACATCTATCAGAGAATAGCCAATCATCAGAACAGAAAGTAAAAAGTTTTATAAAGCAAGCTTCTGGCAATTACGAAACAACTGCCATTTTGCCACCCACTATGGAAATTGCTCTAAAAGTAGATAGTGAACTTGATGAAGTAGATAAAGATGTATATAATTTTCTTTATTTATTAGAAAATTGGTAAGTGTTTGCGTTAAAACATAAAAAGGCGTTTCCTTTACCATCTTTTAACAGGTTCAAAAAGGACATACCGGAATTCACAGACGAATTAAGAGAGAATTACTATGATGAGTTAGTTCCTACAACTTACCTAGATGGTGCTAATATTCCTCTTCTCCTTCGCGATTATATGAGTAAGCCATTTACATAGCCAACCTGCATTTGGTCTTTAATTTCTTTTGGTTTATTAGGCCAAGAACTAGAGAAGCCTAAAGCAAATGAAAAGACGTTATTAGAATTATTGGCAGAGGAAAAAGCATCAAAGACAACAAGGCAAAATTCACTTGATAACATGTTTAAAACTGTTGAAGTGATCCGAAGCAAGCAGCATGAGAAAGATCGCGTGGGTGAAGCTACAAAACAAGCGATTGATAAAGTCAATCGGTCCATAGTAGATGGCAAGCCAACCATGAGGCGAGCTGGCGGATTCCTTGTGAGCGCTGTTAGTCCCGAAAGAAGAGCATCAGAGCCATCCACAAGAAAGAAAGACTTTGATCCTTCTTTGACGCCAAGGTCATCCTTGAATCGTTTCTTGGGCACTGATGTATTTAAACAGTTCACAGAAGATTTTCCTGTGAGTATAATTGAACTCATTCTATTTTTAGTTGCTTAATTTATACTTTATCATAGTCCCCATCGGTTCTAAATACCAACCCTAATAAAAGATACCCTGACGACGATGAAGAAGAAGAAGAAGAAGATGAGTTTGGGTTGGATGATCTTAGCATTTATACTGTTGAAAAATAAAATGTTTTATTAAAACACCTTTTTTATTTTTATTTTTTACATTTGCACATGTATATTAAAAAGGATGAGAAAGTTTGCTTTATTCGCGGTAAATTCATGTGCCTGCTCTCAATCAGTAATGGCACCGAGCAACCTACTTGCCAGTTTAGCGTTTGCAATTATATTTGTTTTTACAGCACCAAATGTAGGGTCAGCTAGAGCAAGGAATCTTAGATTTTCAAGTCCTGATTGCTGTGTGTATTTCTGTTTTGTATCAGGAAGAAATGCTTGTCCAGAACATGTAGTCAATAATATGTTCTTTACTGCATCAATCACTTCGCTATTTTTACTATTGAGCACTATTTGATTCATTTTAGGGAGTAAGGTCTCATAGCTATATATCATTCAGAGTGAGATGTTAGAATCATATCCTTCTTATTATAGTATATCTTACACTAAGACGAAGGCTTCTTGAACAGAGGTAGCAGCATCTGCAAGCAAGTTGTACAAGAAAAGTCTGTCTGATTCAGTTTCTGAAGCGTTCAGTAATGTAACTAACATTGAGACCAAGAGCAGAGCTGTATTGTTGTCGGGAATTTCTAAAAAGTCAAAGAGACCAGCATTTGACAATCCCAAATCAATATTTTCCATATCTATCTCCTTAAACCCAGCTAGTTTCAGTAGTTTATCCAAGGAATTATCTTTTGACGCAAAAGGAAGTAAGCCAGCCAAGTATCCTAATGTGCGTGCTTCTATAAATCCACTTTCAATAGATTGCCTGGAGTCTATCTCAAGAAATGCACAAAGACATTGATAAACAGTATCCTTTGATTCACATTGTTTCAAGCCCTTCAATAGAATAACAGCAACAGCAAAGGAAAAATAATCATTAAAGTTTACACCGCATGCATTATCTATATCAAGTGCAAACATTTCTAAACCACTCCTAGCTTCCAGTAATACTTTTTCGATTGATCTATTTTCAAACATTTTCCTTGAATCAAGCGCACGAAGCACAGAGTGCAGAAACCCTACAGCAGTTTGAAAGATAGAAGGATGGCCTATCTGAATAAGACCAATTGCCAACCAAAAAAGATGCAGAACATAACGAGAATCTGCAGGGAGATTGTCGATGATGTTGGTTAAACACATTGTGATACTTATAATCAAGTTGGGCTCTGTTTCGATAAAGATGGACAATGCACCTTTAAGAGCGACCAGCATTTGATACAAGAGATCATCATCCACCTCATCTTGAGAAAGGCAACCTAACGTAACAAAGGCTCTTGGTTGAATAGCTGGATTAAAATAAAATGCAGTACTGGTAACCAAACTCATCCATCTGGCTCTCCACATATTTGCAATTTCAGAAGTAGCTGCGCCATAGGTCAAGGTACTCAATAAGAGCCTAACGATGTTTTGTAAAGATGGGAGATTAATAGAGTCAGCGAAGTCTGTTGTTGTTTCTTTTGTTATAGTAAATGCATTGGCTGTTTGCTTTGTAAGACCAAAAAGAACGCGATTTTTGCTATCACAAACATCATTCAAAACATACTGGAGTTTTTTCATGTTTTCTTCGGGTAGTGTGGTATTCATTGTACAAAGATTGTGAATAGTATTTACAACAAGTTCATGTACGGAGGATCGAATGAAGGTAGGGCCAGTCACGACCAGAATGGACACAATATGATATATTTCTGGTACATGGGATATCATGGGCTCTTCGTTGTTGAATGAAAGCATTAATATAAACCGAAGAATAACCGCAATTTCCTTCCAAGATGGGTGATCAACTAGCTGTCTACATGGCTGCCTAGATGTACCTTCTATGAGTCGTCTCATTCTGCTGATCACTTTACTTCGAATTGGCATGCTGGACATAGTTACCAAAGCATCTGTAACCATCTCTGCTTGAATAGATCCAGCCCCTTTTTCAACAGAATACTGTATAAAACAATCAAGCACCATATCAATAATCTCATTGACTTCTGCTAGTGTTTTCCAAACTTTAGCTTGAATTTGTTTATAGAGCTAAAAATAAACGGTATGAACCACTTAGACATGTTATAATGGATAAATATATTTTCATGTATACATACCCTCGTGTCTTTTATCATCAGATCAATTAATCGCATGATAATCTCCTGTGTTTTTGCCACGCTCAAGCTATGGTCCTCAAGTTTACGTCCCATCAATCTTCCTATATTTTGAAGCCAAGGTATTATATAGTCTAAGCACAGCTCTTGCATGAGTTCTGATGACTTTGATAATCCAACTAGAGCTTCATCCAAAAATTCCAAAGTCAAGTGCGACTCAGTCTGTGCTAATCTCTTACTTGTAGATACTATAAAGCTGGTACTATTGGATGGTATACATAAGTCTAGCAATTATACTATGTTAACTATCAATGAAACAAAAGCCGTATGCGCGGCTTTATGTCTTACCTCTCGCATTCAATAACTGATTACCGATATTAAACTTAAATGAATGACTCAAAGAATACAACAGGTTATAAGCAGCCAAGCGGAGGCTGTGATCAGTGCTCCCCATATTTAAAAATGCCATATTCAGCAATCGTCCTGGGACATCATTAGGTCGGATTGTGCGTTCATTCATGTTACTAGGCTTGGATGCTTCATATTGCTGCTTATTACTATTAAGATGCTAATTGAAGCATTGCTTTAGTTGTTTCTATAGCCTTATTATTTTAACATATTCACTTACGGAAATTATGATATCTCGATGAGGAGACGATAACACTACAGTAGACTTTCCTTTATCATACTTGATCAATAGCTTCTTTCCGCTTTCTGATCTTGTAGATGGCAAGGCTGCTATCTCTTCACATTCAGATATATGGTAAACATCCCTAAAAACAGTGTAGAGGCCATCAATTAATTTCTGTTTTTTCACCTATTGAATAAAACGAATCAGTGTCTTATATTTTCCAACAAGGCAGCTAGTTATGAATTTACTGTAATAAGCTGTACTTCTTCCGAGCTAATCTTCATAGTGACTGGTATGGAACTATTTGTTTTATCAAACCTCATTACAGACTGTATTACTACATTGCTATTTCTTTCCAAATCCACTGTATGAAAAAGGTCAATTACTAGTTATTAACTTTTGTCATGAATATATGTTACTTCACTTGTTGTTTTTGATAACCGCATCTCTGAAAGCGATATATTTTGAGAGAGTTCAGCCAAACTTGAATACAAATGAGTTTTTTTGGTAATTCTATCTTTAATGGCATTAGGCAATTTATTGAAATGCTGCTGAAACTGAATGTTTGGATTAAGTATGTGAAAAGCTGTAAGATGATCTTTCGCCCCCATAATAATCATTTGAAACAATTGAGATAACCAAGGAATAGGTATAGCATTAGAAAGAGTAAACCCTGTACAATCGAATAAAAGCTCAAACGAGTCATTTAAATAAGGCTCCACTACCTATTTAAAAAGTACATTTAGAATCATTAAGTTGGTTGCTTTAACCTTCTTACCCTAAGTAAATAATAAATAAACAGTTCAAAATCCATATCCTCGTTATCTATTGCTCTCATGAACATATAGAACACTGGCTTTCCTTCCTTTGATTTTCCACCCAAATAGAACACATTTGTTGTACTAATAGGAGATAAATCTCGGTGTGTATTTCTTCGTATAAACTCGGTAAAATACGGATTGTTAACAACCACAGTATAATTTCGTGCAAACAGTAAGCCCATGTTAGGTATTTCTGAAGGTCTTCCCAATTGAGCCAAGATGGCGGAAAAGCTATCAAGAGCCTTTTGAAAATGAAGTACGCTTTGAGTATTTGAACCATTTGCCAGATGTCTACCTGTCAGCTCTTTAGACATACGCTCTATGTTTTCTGAGAGGTACTTGTGGAGACGAAGATATCCTGCTTGATCCATTAATAAACTGCCTGTAGGTTCTTCATAGTCGGTGGGTATAGTAGAAGCTTCTCTTAAAAATGACATCACACGGTAGACATTTGTTGTTAAGAAATCATTCAGCTTAATCAAGTGTGTTTCCGTGGCACCAAAGATGACATTACTGGCTAAGTTCTGTATGATTCTTGTTGCTTGAAGCAAAATTTTGCGAACATTTGTACTTTTTGGAATTGCCTTTTTTACAAACCTTGCGTTCTCTGGTGATACAATGGCCGGACCAAACAGTCTTAAGAACACAAAGCTACCAACAGCAGTATATTTAGATTCTGGAAAACGCGAGCCTACAGATTTACAAATTATTTCGAGTTCTTGACGAAAACGGCTATAAACATAAATTAGAAAATGAAGAAATCATGTTTGCTTGTTTTGCTTCTTACACAGGAATATCATTCACAGAAGACAAGATTGTTTTCAGAAGTGTTTCAGTAACATGTATGACATTTTGTATATTTTTTGAAAGATTTTCAGTAGGCTTTATCTTTTGTGGATCGAGCTCCCAGGTTAATTGGTCATCGGGCAAAGAATTTATGTATTCCATTGCAGGTGAAAGCGTATTGCAGATGTAATTAATACAAGTAAATCTGGCATAAATGGATAGTATACGCGTTGCTATAGTTGTTCCTCTAAATAAAGTGGCCTCTTGGTCTTTATAAAAAAAATTGAATTAGTTATTTATCCCTATCCTGTTCATTTGGTTACTTGTTTGTGCAACTTCTCTATCCACTATGGCTTTAAGTAGTGGAGTGATTTTATTACGAGATTCGAAGCAAATTAAAAGCACTTCAGCTAAGCCTGAGCTATCAGAAGCTGGACAAGCATCACATAAAGCCATTACTACTTCCATATCAACTTTTACTAGCAACTAGATAAAGAGATGTTAAAGTTTTTTTTAAAAAAAATAACATATAAAGAGTTACATCAATCAATTTTTCATATCTGTCGGTCGTTGCACTTTCGGACAACATCTCAAATCCAGTACCATGTTCAAGGATATTTTTTAAAACCTGCATAAAAGAAGTACGCGTCTTTTCATCATCGTCATAACCCATAGACAGTGAATATTTAAGTCCTATTTCTACATTAGCACTCAATAAATGAGACATGGCCAAAATCGTGAGCTCTTTCATTTGTGAAACATATTGACAAGAATCAGCTGTTGAATTGCTTATAGAATCTCTACTGTCTACTGTTGATCTATTAGCTGCGATATTTCGCTCAGTGCGTTTATATCTGTCTAAAATTGTTCTAAAAAAATTGAAGTATTTCAAGAATAATCTGTTTTTGGCCATTGTACAATCGTGAACCCTAACACTGTCCAGCAGTTGAAGTGGGAGCTCATGTAGTACTTTGACGATAGTTTTAAGACATGCAAGATCTAAATCGTGCTGAAGTCTTTCTACTTGTGGTCCTCCTTCCAGAGGTTTCCGAAGCTAAATAACATATTAATATACTTTATATATATATATTGTAATATATTCAAAGCGCTTACCAGAGCAACGTCACTAGTCCATTCAACAAGAATTTCCAATATTCTGTTACGTAACGCAATGCCGTCTTGGATAATGATACGTTCCTTTTTTTGCATAAGAACTTCAACAAGCATACACATTTTGATCTTGATACGTAATGTAATAACCGTATTAGGTACACCATCAAGATAGTTTATGAACTGACGCATCAGTGTGCTAAAATCTATATTCAGTAAGCAATCACTGGGATTTCCCAAACGATCCAAGATAAGCCTCAACACAAGAATGGATTGTTCAACAAAAAGCTTATTTTGTGGATTACGAATCGCCTTTCCGTTAAAATCAAAGCATTTGTTCATTTGGTGCTCTAAATGACGAAATAGGATTGCAAGGAGAGCAGGAGATAGATCATTACCTAATATATCTTTAATACCCTCACGAACGTAGACGTTATTTGAGACTAACATCTTCGTCATTTTGGCAATGAATCCTTCTATCATAACTAATGGCTGGTTATTTGTTCGCTTTGAATTGTCTGATGAAAGGCTGACAACTTCATCTAATTCTCTCTCTCGTGTCAAGCAACAACCACCTAGAGCAGCTAAAAATCCAGTGAAATTATGCCACTCTACCGATCGTTCTTCGTAGTTATCTTGACTTTGCTGAGATTTGCTAGAGACGGGTGTCACAGGAATTATGTTATTTTTTGCTTTGTCATTCTTTCCAACCAGTGGGAACTTTTTGTTGCTTCCATTTACGCCTAATAAGAAAAACAATCTGAGCTTCTGTCTTATACGAGTAATCCTAACCATATAATTTTAGTATTGTACCTTCATTTATGTTTTCTTCATTGTCTTCTTGCACTCTATTCACAAATGGTGTGAGCATTTCCCATCGCATCCAGACCTCTTCCCATGCCGCGAAACAACTAGGTGTATGGTGAAATAAGGTCTGTAGGCATTTGCGAAACCGTTTTTGCTGTGCTTTTCGTCCAACAAATTGGTAGTTTTCTGCTGAAAAGCTCTCATAAGCTTCTAAATTGGATGCGATAGACAGATTATTAAGTCCTTCATCCCAAACATCAATGATTTTAGATTCTTGACATAATGCCGCAATACAAGCTGATGCTTCATCACATACTGATTTATGAGCAGAACACGAGGAGATCAGCAAAGCAATTTCAAGCGAAACATGAGCTTGTAGCCTTTCCCTGGTGTTGCACGATTCCGAGGTAAATAAAATCTACAAAACATAAAAGATGAGTTGAAATACATTAATTATTACACAATTGTCTTACCTGTTTATGTTTCAAAAAAACACTTCTTGTTTTTAACAACTTGATGGTGGTATCAAGTAGAAATTTTTGCATTTCCTCATTTAAACTTGTATCTAATATTCGCTGAGATATAACGGCTATTGTAGGAGAAGACACTTTCCAAAAGTCATGCATGTTATTTGGGTCTGGTGTCCAGTGTGAAACATATTCTAGTCGGTGAAGCTTGATCAGCAATTCAGCAGCAGCCTGACGAATAACTTGAACCGGATGAACTAACGAAACAGCTAGTCCATTCATCAGTAAGCCATTTTGTTCAACTCGATTCCCTTCCCCAAGAAGGGCAAAGAGCGGATCTATTCTATATAATCGAAACATATCTACAAGTAATTCTACTCTGCTTGTATGATTAGTGATGTTGTCTTCTTTCTTTTTGGAGTCCATTTCTATTTGGATTGTTTGCAGCATCAGCGTTCGAAGTGGTGCACAAAGACCATCATAGAGTGATTCCAGTGTAGGGTTCCAAGGCAAATGGTTTTCTTCTAGTAAAATCGCAAGACAAGACTTTACAAGTGCTAATTTTGCAGTAATTGGAGAGTTTAAATCTATACAAGATGGAACAAGTGCTTTGATTGTGTTACTCTTATCGAGTCTAATGCGTGACAGTAAGAAGTCGGCTACTAGAGTTTGCTGATCAATTGTATACCCAAGTGTGCTCACTGTTGATTCTATATTAATTAGTTGTGTGAAATCCCATACTTTATCTCTCAAGTCTTTCTCAACATCAGCAGCTATTATTCGCAAGATAGACTCTGTCTCGGGTGGAACATATGTTGCTGCCTTACAAATATCAACATAACAGACGGATATCAGATCAATATTTTTTGCATCCTTAAGCGATTTTTTAAGCAAGCCCAGAAAACTAGCACGTCGATTAGAGGATTGACCATTAAAGGCCTGCATTAGAGACTCGGGTGAAAGAACAAGAAGAATGGTTTGTAGTGGCCAAAGGACTGATCTGTTTTTAGAGCTGTCTGCTATTGAGTTACACATGTCGAACAGTTGTTCGGAATCTAACAAAGGTGCCGTTGTAAACACTTGAGCAAACTCATTTGGATAACTCTCTATCCATCTCCAAATTGCTTTTCTGATCAGCCTTGAAAACAGTAACCTTCCTTGCTGTCTCATATGTAAATAATAGGGATTTAACTCTTTACATGTATAAAGGAGAGTGTTAATTTAAACAGACGAATAATTTTACTGTTATTTTGTCTTGTCTTACCTTTGAACACAAGTTGCAACCTTTCCTTATTTAAACAAATGCACTCGAGCATTCGGATTTCAGGAGGAATATCATCCAATATTTTTTTGATTGAACCTAGACTAAGAACAGCATGCTTTATCTTTGCGTAACATTCGTTCCAGTTACTTGAGCTAACATAATGTAATATTTTGGCCGAAGCTTTGTAAATTTCTGTAATTAAACTGAGTTTTATCTGCTCATAGCTGTATTTTGTATTGTCATAGTCATATATTTGCTGTGGTGTACTTTCAGAATTGCTTTCTTCTATAAGATGATATTGTGTGATATATCGACTCATTAATACAAGCACAAATGTAACCAAAGATGCATCTAATGGGGGTAAGTGTAGAATAAGCTCATTCGATGGTATCTCTGGACGTTTTCTTCTTTCTTGTTCACAATAGTAATGTCGATGGTGTTGCATACATGCGGATAATAAACGAAGTACAAATAGCTTTGATTGCATGGTGGCTATTGGGACATTTTTTTCATATATTTGATGTGTCTAATTTTGTTCAACCAATGTTAACGTGCTGTTTAAGTATAGAATGAATAAAATATGAACCTTTGACACGCCTTCTAATACATAGCATAGGGTGTTTGCTACTGTAGGTAGTCTATATTTTGATACTTCAATGAGCGCTGCAACTGTTAAAAAAGAATTGTTAGTCTTTTTTGAATTGTCGCATGAAACAACCGACCTGTTTGTTTAACAATAGGGTCTTGTTCAACAAGCTCTATTGGTTGCCCACTTTTGTATGGTAACTTTTAATTCATTAGTAAAGGTAGTTAACAAAAAAAAAAAAAAAAAAAAAAAAACCCACTCGAATTGCAACTCGATGAACGAGATTGCCAATGAGCTGTGCGCTTGTTCCCATTCCGAATTAGCGGTCTATATACAACAGCAAGCTGAAAGAAAATAAGGAAAGAAGAAGGAAAATAAAATTATTTCTTTAGTAATAATAAATAAAAAGAAGAGTAAAGAACAGAAGAGAGCACAAAAAAAACCAGATGCGTGGGCAAGAGAGGACTTTGTGGAATCACAAAGATATTTGCCTTATTCTGCTTTACGCCGAAATTGAAAAGCAGGTATCACCATTGTACGGCATTGCGCGGATCATTTAACACATGCCCAACTAAGAAAGCGAAACAAAATTTATGAGTGCTCATTTGGTATCTTTTTGATAAAAACACCTAAAATAAAATATGCTGCTTTACATTGTGGTTGGTGTAAATTTCTTCAATGGATAAAAGAAAAAACGGAAAGGACAAGTATAATATAAATAGAGTTTGAAGTTTAATCCTTGAATGTTTGTCATGGAGAACAAAGTTGACATGTTACACAAAGCACTTTGTCTTTAAAAGGAAACGAGAAACTGCAAGCCTTGCGAATTGAATACGACATAACTTGCTTTTTCTCTTCCTTTTTAAAGTATCTAGTTTATTATTTCATTCAAATGGGTTTAACGTGATTCTTATTCTTAAACTAATCTCAATTTCTCTTTTTTTTAAAAATCGAAAATCATCGATCGCCAGTATGTTTCAAATTTGTGTATCCATATAACTCGATCTATTTCTTTCTATGAGAAACATAATTGCCACGATAAATATGAGTCTAATATTCTTTTTTTCTACGTTACTTGGAATAATTCAAATATTTCTACCGAAACACAACTAATGGGAATTTTCGTATGACAAAAGAGGTAAGTAACTATATAAAAGCACACTTATAGCTGTATATTTTTACACTTGGTTACATAATCTGTTCAATTGTTACTAAAATATTTGGTTTGTTATACTCTGTTGTGTACAACGCACCTTAAGAATCCCGCGCTATAATATTTTGTGATTCCGATGATCATGCTAACCAAAAAGTCAATAGCGAGAAACTGAAACTGAAGCCAAGTGACATCGTTGTCAAATTATAGTAGCACATTAAAAGAAATTCTATACAAAGCGTTTTAATGGTACTAAAGGTTTTTACAATATTTAGAGATGAAGTTATTAAGTTTGATTGTAAGCATTTCTTAAGTTTTGATTTAAAACGGGAGCCTGACCTCAGTATATGATCCAGTCTTTCATTTTGGTTATTTTTTTCTATGAATTGTAGTGACTTGAGCACTTTAATGGAATAATAAAGCAAGTTTCTAATTTTTAATAAAACTTACTGACTTAACAATAACAATATAACCAACCTTTACTGATCACAAGACTTTTGCTCCTTAACTATAGTAAGACGTCTTTTGTGTAGTGCACAGCCGCACTATAAAACCAAACACGATGTTTATTTTGTTTAATATGGTAAATGCCATTGTAGGTGGACCAAAGTCTACAAAAAAAAGACTATGTTTACCCTTTTAATCTAAGGTTTAAAAAAGCAATACAGAAAACTACGCTACTAAATCATGTATTTTTAAAACAAGAAAAGCGAATATAATGATATTTTAAGTTAAAGTGATTGATCAAGGCTCATAAATTATCACAGAAACTTGTTATTTGATGAAATTTTGTCTGAAACTAGCGCCATTAGACTAATGTATCCAAACTTTTCCAAAAATGTTTTATTAACGAGTTTACATTTTTAATAAATAGCAAGGACTCAGCTAACTATGTAGCTAAATGTTATGAAGATAACCTCATTGTTTTGAAATTGCCCTTACAATAAACAATAAATGGATATGTAGAAATTTAAATATGGTATAAGTACATTGGTGCTTTTATGTATAGATTATAGGGTCTAATGTAGAGGTTAGCATTAGAAATGAGGCTTATATATGCTAAGTAAAATTAATACAAAAGAAAATTTCAGTTACATACCCGACTCTGGCAATGACACCATACGTTTATTAATAAAATATGATGTCTTTACGATTTATAAACAAAACCATGATTTAACCTGACATTTTACTTGATGATTCCATACCTAATCATCATGAAAACAATATAGTGACAATGGATAAGTCCATAGATAATCAGGTAAATATAGTAAAACTTTGTTTTATTATCTTGTTCTTTTTCTTTTAGACACGCCTCATGGAGTAAGTATTATTATCTTCATTATCTATGATTTACTTGTCGCATTTACACGAGATAATGGATTTTTATATACTATTTCTACTAATACAAGCAATTGATCTCCCCCTCTTTCACAATCTAATGATTTTTTTCCTTGGTAATATCAAAAAAAATTATCCAAGGTAAAACTGTATGACAAGTACCCTGAATGTACTCTTTTTGGCAATCTCACAAACTCATATACTATCATGACTTGAATTACACAAAGCACATAATGAACAGCAAGTAGCCTGTCAGAAACAGATTATAGTTTCAAATATACTATCCTAGCAATAGATTTTTGTCTTTACCATTTTGTTACACCAACACAGTAAAGAAAAACATTTTTTTCAGTCCAGATTACAAAAAAAAGTGGCATGCTTTTCTTTAATCCTTAATTAGTAGAAGATATTAATAATCCTAATCGTTCAATATATTTGTTGTCACATTGCAATTAACGATTCCTATGTGTGCAATGTATACTAAAACTCCTTTTTTTCCGATCTAGAAAAGGAAAAGAGAAACAGTTGGCTGTGTAAACATGTAAATATAATATATCGTAAGCTTTTATTTCATACAATCTTCAAAAATTGAGTATATCCTTATTTATATTACAATCATAAATACCCATGCCAATTGATCAGTCACATGATTTTGTTAAGACACTAGCAAGTTTATTAATTCAATTTCAGCAAACCCTGCAGTCAACTGAACAACAGAACAATAGAATAAAAGTATATAAGAAGTATAAGAACTGTTGACAAATATAAATCCAATTGTAAATAAGATAAAACAGATTATGTCTGCCATTGAAACTCTATTATTCATAGCAGCCAGCTATTACCGCAAATATCATTATTCTGGTAAGCTAAAGCAATAACGCCCTTTATTTTTATTTTTTTTTACCTCAAAATATTTTTTCGCATAAATAGCCATCTTTCGCTAACATGATGGCAGTATTCTAAAAGATTGTGCAAATTGATGTAAAAGAATAGCTTAGATAGACAGCTAGTACAATTTTCGCTGACAGTAAAGGCAATTTTTGCATTTTTACTTTCTAAGGTTGACATTGACAGTCTACTGTATAAGAGCAAAAAAGATGGGTGTTATGTTTATTTATTTTAAATAGTATGGGGGTTGGAATTAAATGGTGACCAAATGCCACGAACACTTTCAGTTGTAGAAATCACTGGCTTTTTAGTTAAATTTCTCATTTTTTCACCGCTGGAATCTCTAAGAAGCTGTACTTTTTTATTGATCTCTGCAGGTGTCAAATTGCGTGTACAAATAACTTTATCTCGACCATTCACTATGCAAAAAGGAGATTTAGTTTTAGTGGAACAACTACTAGAATAAAACAATCATTTACAGTAATAGCCACGCACAATAGGATGGTGAGCAGGTCTGGGTTGAACAACGATTTCAATTTGAGGATTCTCTGCTGCGAATTTGGTCAGATCTTTTTTAATGTAATCACTATAATTTTGATGTGAATTTTAAAACTTTTTAAATGAAAAAAATATTCTTACACCATGCCCTTGTTACTTCCCCACTTTTCACAATAGTTGAAGACCATTTTACGGCACTGGAGAACAAATGCGCCTGCACCATTGTTTGTTCTGGGTAATGCTCTAGCTGCAACTGTTGACATTTCGATGCAATTGAAAATGAAAAATAGATGTAAGGGGTAATAAAGTTCGACCAGCCCAGATACTCGTGGCTTTGATTAAGACGCCGATTTAATGACTGCTTTTTCTTGTAACTTGAGCATTTCAAAATAAAGCTTGAAATACTTGAAAAGCTGCTTTCTCATTTGCAAGTAGAATACCTGAAGAAAGTACTTCTTTTCATTTGCTTTACAAAAGGAAGGCACATAAATCTAAAAAATTTCAAAATTTCTAGACATCATTGACTACAATTCTTGAAAGTACTTTATTTCTGTGTTTTATATAAAGCAATGCAACATTAATTTCAGATTATAAATACAATTCAATTATTTGTAAAACTTAGAATTGTAAATGAGTTGAATTCGTAGAAGCACAGAAAGGAGATAAAGATTGTTGACATGCCTTTAAAAACTTACTTTATTATAATCAATTGTTAAAAAACTCCACTAATACATATATACTTTGACCGGCAAAATGCAGCAAGGGTCCTTATGCTTTATTATACATCAACTTTATTTTCATATCCGGAACATCCAATGACAATTGGTAAAGAATTTAATTCCATACGGTATATCTTGCGAGCTTTCTGGCCTTGTTTTCTTCCTATATAGCTTTCTGAAAGTGTGGATGCGCTTTCTTGACTAGGAGAATAGACAACTTCGGTCATATCAACTTTGGGTGTATCGTGATTGGTTTTTGTAACTAGAGCACCTTCTATTTCCAACCTTACATTGATGTCATGAGTCAAATAAAAAACGTCTCGCGTTGATACAGATGGTATAGAATACACACAATCAGATGGGACCTTCATTAATTTGGATAGATCAAAGCACATCCTTGGACTATCAAATGATATATAATTACTGTTGGAACCAGAGGAAATAGCTGTATGTCCATCATTATTTCTGAATAAAATCTTCTTTGCTGCAATTAATTTCTGCTCTGTAGTTTCACCAAAGCTGCAAGTCATAATTATTTGCTGTGCTAATTGAACTTCGATTTTAAGAGTATGAATCTTAAAATTAGAGCATGTATTTAATAAATTGATCTTCAATGGAATTGATTCCGAGCGTTCGAATGCCTGCTTTGGTAGTTCAAGATAGCCCCGAAGTTGTGGAGAAGCGCAAAGAAGAGTATTGATTGATGATGCACGTGATTTTGAGATTGATTTAATAAAAAAGGAATTCATTGCTGATGAAGATGATAAAAGACAGCTGTAGAAACCTCTAAAAATGCTACCACTTCCAGGAACTAAAACCTTGACTGGTGATGATTGAATATGCGAACTAAACTTAGGTGATTGAACGTCAATGTATGGTTCTAAACACACCTTGGTTGTGGAATAGCATAGTATTTCATTTTGATTATTGTCAGAGCATTTCATGATGGCCACTAAGCGATATGTAACTGGGTAGTGCTTATGATCAAATGTGCCCGGTAATGTCTTGGATATTGGAACAATAATAGAAAAGCCAACATGACAAGTGTTTGCATCCAAAGTAAAAGTTTGGTTTTCTTCACTAGGTAATCCATGTACAAAATCTTCATTTACAAAGGCTCCATAGCTTGTGTCTTTGTCAAAGTCAATATCTGCTATTTGTTTAACTAAGTTTTGAACATATTTCTCTTCATCATCTTGCTTTTGTTTCTTTGATTTATTTGCTTTCTCTTTCGGCTTAGAATATAATGTCCAGCGTCTTTGTCTTGTAGCTTCATTGCTTGGTGGTGAGGATTCATTATTATTGTTTACATTGGTATTATTACAATGATTATCTGTTTCTAGGTTTTGCACCTGCAGAGTACTACTATTTATGTGATTTGTTGGGCGTTTAATGATACGTAATCCTTTACTGATTAGCTGTATGTTCTTTTGATAGTCAAATAACCCGTTGCTCAGTGGTGTGTTTCGTTGTGTACCATATACCTGGACATTTCCGTAAAGAACAACTCGTAAATGAGACACTTTAACTGGTGTGTTCAATTGGACTCGAAGCTTGCCATTGATAGATTGTCCGGGCCAATATGTTGGTAGATAATCTGCATATGATGGTAAATCAAGAGATATTCCTAGACTTGGTGTTTCAGGAGATGTTTGATCATGACTAGCATGATATGATGGTAAAGAAGGCATTTCAAAATAGCAACTCATTGTTTAATATAAAAACAAAATAAAGTAATATTTTTTTTAAACGAAGCCATTTATATATACATATACATAGATAGGAGGAAGATATCGATTAAAGATTAAAGATACCCTTACGCCTTGAGGCAGCAAGGAGTCCCCTGGTTTAGCCTGTGGGGGCGTTTTAATAGTATGTCAAGAAAATACAACCATAATTGAAACCCGTACATTATATGCTTTTCATAAAAAAAAAAAAAAAAAAAAAAGTAAACATAATTATTTAATGAATTGTATTAAAAAGTATAAGGTAATAAATAAATGAGGATGAGAACAAAGAAAGAAAACAAGATGGAAAATATCTATGAATTAAGGAGAGGATTTTATGAAGCAGTCTTTGATTTTGCACGGATTTTGGCACCCCATCTATAAAAGGCAAATGGGATGGGCACAATGGCTAATGAAATGAAAGCAAGTAGCGTGCTTGCCCATTGGTTACCCAAATTATGATACATTTGCGTAATAAAAAGAGGAAATGCTGCACCTGAACCGGAACGGATAAGAACCTTTGCTGCCAAAGCAGATGTAACATATCGAGAGAAGCAGTCGATAAGGTAGTTATTTGCAGAGTAGTAAAGTAGCACCATGCCAAGTCCAAAAGGAATACCGGAAATTATTGGGGCTATCCAATGAACCCATGAAAAAGATGTCCAAGCAAATATGAAGAGCGATATAGGTACAAAGGGAGCAGCATACATCATACACACCAGACGATCTTCGGGAGTTGCTTTTCCATTTTTTTCGATCGTTCTTCCGTACAGCTTTTCAAAGTAAGGAGTAGCCAAGAGAGCAAAGCCAGCACCAATGAGGATACCAATGAATGTTAAACCAATCAAACCGTCATTCATATGATAGAGCTCTCCAAAAACGATAGGGTAAGCAAAGAAGAATGCATACAACAACGCATAAATAACAGCAATGTACAGTGACATCAAAATTAAGATGGGTTCAGTCAAAAGCATGACAAATGGTCGAATTAGATTTGCTTGAACAAGTTCAGAGATAGGAATAGGAATTTCTTCTTCAACAGTAATGTAAGTAGGGTCACCAGTTTCCTGCCTCAACTTTTTGGCACGTTTAGCTAAAAGAGTAGGATGGTAGGTTTCTGGTAATATACAGGCAATAATCCAAGTGACTCCAGCAAATATCATATTGACCTATAAAGGTATGCTTGTTAGAAATAATGATTTTATAGTTTTTACTTCTTTTTTAAAATATATTACCCAGTATAACCATCTCCAGTTTTGAGTACCAACAGATATCCAACCACCAACAAGAGGGCCGAGAACAGGACCTGCGTATGGAGCAGCAGCAAAATAAGCTACGGCAAAACCACGAGTTTCTGTAGGGAAAAGGTCAGATATAGAGCCACCAGCAAGAGTTAAAGAGACTGAAGCAAAGAAACCAGAAAAGAATCGGCAAACTAGTACAGTCTCAATATTTTTTGCTACAGCACAGGGAATATTGAAAACTGTGTAAAGACCAAGGGCAATAATGTACACGGGCTTACGACCACAAATTTCAGAAACAGGAGACCAAAGCAAGGGACCAATCATAAATCCAAAAACCATAAGAGAAACTTGGAGGATAGCGACTTCTTCGGAACATCCAAAGCTTTCTACGACACCGTTCAATCTACCAGTGATAACAGATGAACCAAACGCAGCAGACACTACCAATAAAGCAACACACATAGTATGTACATAACGATAAAAGGTACTCCAGTTGTATGGACATTCGGGATCGTCCTTCTCCCAATTAACATAATGCATTACAGAATGTTTTTCTGAATGATGACTCATGATACGAGAAGCGACAGCTTCAAGATCAAGATCTTTTGATGGATAGGGCTGTAAGGACAATGTTCTAGTTGCAAGAACACCTGGGGGTAATTGTTCTCGGATCCTTTCTCTGTAGGATGCAACTTCTTGTAAAGGTATAGGTTCTTGAACAACATACGTGTCTTGTATTGTACTAGCACTGCTATGTGCTGATCCTCTACGTTTTTCGTGTGAGACCATACTGTTTACCGCAGTATCAGACATAATCAATAAAAAAATATAGAGAAAAAAAGATAAACTTTGATTTACAAAATAAGAAAAAAAAAAGCCTTACTTTATGTATTTATATACTTTTTTCTTTTGGCTATCTTTTAGGCGAACTGAATATGCTAATATTGTGATTTGCCGGATCAGGGTTTATCCCAGTTCAAGATTTGCACAATTGAATATCCGTTAAAGGAAACTCATCCGATGAAAGCTGTTATCAGATTACACATCGCCTATACCTTTTAACGCTAATTATTTAAAGATGATGTCTAGGATAGGAGCCGAGTTACACATTGTCAATGTCAAATCAAGGATATATATATCAATATGAAATTTTAATGAGTAATAAAGAGAATCATGATTTAGTGTGCAGTTATTTGCGTATTGATTTCTTTATATACAAATCATCAAAAGCCTGGAAACGACTAATATGACTATGAGATCCTAGAAAGTCTTGATTCTATATTCATGCTCTTAATAATTGTAACTCTTCATGACGATCATAAAACAATGCAAAGCTACACAATATAAATTATTTAAAAAATGTCAACTCGCATTGATCGCTAATTTAATAATGAAATCAAGTTAGGCTATTCATTGCACTCATTTCACCAAACTTCACCAATGATATCGGCCATTAAAGTATAGCCATCTGTATAATCCACAGCAAGCGCTTTGTCCCGAAATGACAAATTTCATCCGGTGAACGGAGCTATAATATATGTGTGGCTTATTAAAGTAAGTACGTCTCGAAATAAGTTTACAGGCAGTGCCTGTGGAAGCTTGATCTCTCTCTTCTTTACAACAGGTAATACATCCATCCATCTAGTCATCCATCGATTGTCCATCCATTGAACAAATGCACTTCTATCCTCTTTGGCGTAAATAACTTGTTATTAAAGCAAATTATGGTATGCTACAGCTAAAAAGAGCAAAAAGGAGCCTAAATGAATCTTGACAAAAAAATTGGACACATTGTGGATGCATAATTTATTGTAGCTTTATCTCTTGTTAACTGGAAACTTTATAGATTATATAACATGGTCAGAGTCTCCGTCTTGAACGATTGTTTGAACAACATCAACAACGCCGAACGCCGTGGTAAGAGACAAGTTCTCATCCGTCCTTCTTCCAAGGTCATCATTAAGTTCTTGTCCGTCATGCAAAAGCACGGTAAGTTGAAAAAAGTAGAAAGTTTCTTTTGCAGCCAAAAAGGGAAATTCCGTAGTATAACTAGTTAAAGTTTCATCTTTCTCACAAACTTTGACCTTTAAATCTGCGGTAGAATAATTCCAGTCTATAACGTTTGCTTGACTACTATTTACGTTGAGCATTGTTTATATAGAATGGATATATTAGTTATTCATTGGTTGCAAAAGAAATTTTATTGCTGAACTCAATATTTCTTGTGTACTCATTCAACTACACGTTATTTAGGTTACATTGGTGAATTTGAGGAGATCGATGACCACCGTTCCGGTAAGATCGTCATTCAACTCAACGGTCGTCTTAACAAGTGTGGTGTTATCTCTCCCCGTTTCAACATCAAGCTTACCGAACTCGAAAAGTGGACCGCCAACTTGTTGCCTGCTCGTCAATTCGGTTACCTTATCTTGACCACCTCTGCTGGTATCATGGATCACGAAGAAGCTCGTCAAAAGCACGCTGGTGGTAAGATTCTTGGTTTCTTCTACTAAGTCTGTGTCATGCACTTTTTTATAAATTAATAAAAAGATGTAATCAAGCTTAATTAGGTATGGTTTTTGTTAAGTGTTTTGAATCCTACTTTATAGTGTATCAAAGCTTTTTTGTTTATTTACAAATGACATATTTTTAAATTAATAAGCTTAAAGCTTGTTTCTCAAAAGTTTAACAACCTTCACTTGAGTATATTCCTGAAGAGCATATTTACCAAGTTCTTTTCCAAATCCAGATTGTTTATATCCACCAAAGGGAGTAGATTGGTCAAAGACATCATAACAATTAATCCACATAGTGCCGGCCCTGACTTCATTAGTTACCTTAGTTGCAATGTCAATATTTTTGGTGTAGACGCCTCCAGCCAAACCATAGTC
Organism: Rhizopus delemar RA 99-880; assembly: GCF_000149305.1. Classification (NCBI taxonomy): domain Eukaryota; kingdom Fungi; phylum Mucoromycota; class Mucoromycetes; order Mucorales; family Rhizopodaceae; genus Rhizopus; species Rhizopus delemar. The sequence continues at coordinate 5,227,023 of NW_027137827.1, read as the reverse complement.
GGAGTCGTTGGCAAGTTCAATAGCTTCCTCGACTGTTTTGAATGTACCAATGGCAACGACAGGACCAAAAATTTCTTCACGCATAACACGCATACCATTATGACAATTGACGAATACGGTAGGCTCAATATAATAGCCAATATTGCCCCATCTCTTTCCACCATAGGCCAATTTGGCGCCTTCCTTTTTACCAATTTCGATATAACCTAAGATCTTTTCAAATTGAGACTTATTGATTTGTGGCCCTTGGAAAGTATCCTCTTCAAATGGATCACCGATTTTAATTTTCTTGGTTTCTGCAATAAAGAGTTGAACAAATTTGTCATGGACGGATTCGTGAACAAAGATACGAGAGCCAGCGTTACAGCTTTGTCCGTGGTTGTTGAAGATACCACCACAAGCCCAATAAGCAGCGCTTTCAAGGTCGGCATCAGCACAGACGATTTGTGCGGATTTACCACCTAATTCAAGTTGAAGTTTCTTGATGTTACTGCTAGCACTGGATTCCATGATTTTGCGACCAGTGAAAGTAGAACCAGTGAATGCCATCTTACTCACTTTAGGGTGAGTAGACAAATAACTACCTGTAGTGTGACCAAAGCCTGTGATCACATTTACAACACCCTAAAGCAATAAAAATGAATAATGCGTTAAATAAATAGTATGTATCTAGCTTACTGCAGGGAATCCAGCTTCTTTAACAAGTTCAGCAAATTTGAGAGTAGATAAAGGTGTTACCTCAGATGATTTCATGACAACTAGAATGATGTGTTAACAAACGTATCAGCAAATATATTTTTAAATACTTACTACAGTTACCAGTAGCTAAAGCAGGAGCAAATTTCCATGCAGCCATCATAGTAGGATAATTCCAAGGGATTACAGCGCCAACAACACCAAGAGATTCGTGAAGAGTATAGCACAATTTATCATAAGTGGTATCAATTGTCTTTCCATGTATCTTGTCAGCCCAGCCTGCAAAATAACGATAGCAGTTGATTGAATCCGTAACATCAACATCACGAGCAATAACAAAGGATTTCCCATTGTCAACAGCATCCAGGGTAGCAAGCTCGTCCTTATCACGCTCCATCAAGTCTGCAAGTTTATTTAAAAGACGACCTCGGTCAGCAGGGGCAACTTTACGCCAAGTTGTATAATAGCAATTATATGCAGCATCAACTGCAAGATTGACATCACTTTCATCAGCAGAATGGACTTTACAAATAACTTGCTCGTTAGCAGGGTTAATGGTATCGATCAAAGGGCCATGGCCGGGGATGAATTCATTATTGATAAACAGCTGTGTGTGTACTTTATAACATTTTTAATTATTTTATGAGCTCTTAATCTGATTTCCTTTTACCTTGAATGTTTTTGTTGTTTGATAAGCGAATGGTTTGTATGTCGTCTTGGATCATTTTTTTTAGGAACAAGAAGAAAATGACTTAAAAGGCAGAGTTGAATCTTTTTTATGCTATTTGATTGCTGTTTCACATGGATCTAGTCACATCACCTTGAAATAAAGCTCTCTTACTATATAGGACAAAATAATCAGTAATTATTGATTGAAACTCTTGAAGAACACATCTCATTTTCTTCTTAATGTATTTTATTTCAATTTCCTTATTGAATTACATATTTTTGCCTAATGTATTCCATTTTACATGAATGTTTTATCACCAACTATTTTTTTTCTGACTAATTTAATAACCGACAATCACTCAAATTACCCTGTTTTTTCGTGGGAAGGCTAGAGTATGACAAATAAATGTCACACAGTTTATCATATTGCATCAATTTAGGAATGAGCTTGTTTACGCCTCCTACTATAGTTTCCCAAACATCCACATTTAGGTGTCGTATAGAGAACTAAGCTCTTACATTTTAATGCAATATTATAAATAAAGTTATAATACCGAAGCCATAATAAGAACAATCATTTTAAATTTAGAAAAATTCAAATTTTTTCAGACAAAATAAAACTGAATTCTTAAAATCTAGCTTTCATTACACATTCTAAGGAGAGGGTTCCGGTAGGCCTTTTTTTAATCTCATGAAATAAGGTTTTTTTACGCCTTTTTGCATGTTTAATGCACAGTTTTTAACAAGAGTATATTTATTACATTTGCTGAAATAAGCATAAATGAAGCTAATGGCAATGAAGCTACAAATTTATCCAAAAATTAGTTGGATACAAGTGTATGAAAACATTAACTCAGTAATATAGAACTGACTTCATTTCCTGTTATCCCAATGCTTACTTTTTTTCTCAATTCAAATGGCACTCTTTTTTTAAGCAATTTTGATCGTTCAATCTACTTAGTAAACACTGAAAGCTAAAAAGAAAACATAGCGTGATGTGTATATATTTCCTGAATAACAGTTTTGAAACGGTCAAATAGGATTTGCAGGAATTCATCTGAATGAGCTTTAAGATTTGAACTAAAGAGGTATCAGTTTTGAGAGGTCAGGAGTGTAATCAATTGCCTTTTTTATTATTAAGTCATACTAATACTTTTTTACAACCCTAAAGCCCAATCCTTCAAAAAAAAAAAAAAAAAAAAAAAAAAAAAAAAAAAAAAAAAGAAAAAAAAAAGAAAGAAAAACTTTAGTAGTGCTAAACGATATGAATAAAATAAGAAGAAAATGACCCTTTTTCCTGGACAGATATTATTTTTGACAATACATACTTATATATTAAAGCTTCTTGCTAAAAAAAAGTTTATAGAGTATCAGTGCACGACAAAGAAAATCTATTAATCTACTAATTCTTTCAGTTCAATTCATAACTTTTTTTTTTTATTGGATGTTAGCGTCACAAATTTATATTAAGCGAGACAAAAATAAAAAGCTTTTTATTGTTTGTGAATGTTGCCTATGAATATACTAATCTCATTGTTTGGAATAAAAAGAGACAAACTTTTTTCTTTTTCTGGGATAGCATGGTTCAGCAAGTAATTCAATAAAACACACAGTTTGATATACCAAGGTAAGGTTCATATACATCTTTAATGTTGATCTATTAGTACGGAAATTATATTCTAAAATGAAGAGCCCGACATAAAGTTGTGATACAACGAGCCTCACTGTAACCAAAATGCATAGAGAGCAAATGTGATACAAACACTAGAATACAATAGGACATAATTTCATAAAAGTTTCTTTTCTTCCTCTTTTTCTCTTTTATTGAAACAAAATGACATCTGTCACATTTGATGCTTACAAAGCCCTTAACTTCCTTGCTATAATAGGATTATTACTTAATTTCATTCAAAACTTTTTTTTCATTGGTATAACTACAAGCCATGTTTTTTTTTTTTTTTTTTTTTTTGATCTATTAACTTATTTTTTGTAAAAGCTTGGTCTTCAATTTTGAACGGTATATTTAAGATGTATGACTTGTAATCAAACAAAATGAATATATGAATCATGATATATTATAATAGTGTTCTTCTTATATTTCTCGTCACGGTCGAGTTTAATCAAAGCCCTGCGTTTGTTAAATACTGGTCGTTTATGTATACGTTCCTTGGTCGATCAATCTGTAAGCTGATACATAAGCTTTACTATATAATTATTTTCTCATTAATTTGATGATAATAGTTTATATGCTGTAAAAATAGTAGAATAACATATGGTTTATTAAGTGAATTCATACTTTCTTTTGTTTAATGTAGCCTTTCTCTTATTACCATGACTCTCTTTGTTATAGGTTTGGTTGGTAGCCTGGTGGTAAGTTGTGATATAAAATGTGTCTAGTCTTTTAAACTTTTTATGTATAGATGCTTGTTGTTGGTGTTGTTTACTTGATACTTCATTTTGCCATGCCAGGAAAAGAGCCCTCTCATATGTCATACGCTACATACCAATCTATCATTGTTCGAGGTAATATACCCATCATAGGCTCTCAACCAGTGCAAATGCAACAGCAACAGCAGCATCCTCCATTGCCTCCTCACGGTCAAAAGTATCCTTTTACCCATCAAAAGCCTTTACCTGAACACCAAGTTGTGAATGTCGCACCAAGTCCTGCTAGTCAACATGAACAACAACAACAAACTATTCAGCCCACTCCATTGGAGGCATCACCTACAAACGAGACTAAAGAAAAGATTGAGGTCCCTTAATATAGAAGTGACAAATTATATAAATATATACAAACACAAGCATTATTATTATATCATTATCATCTATTTTTCTTATAATTTTAAATGTAAAATAAAATGTAAAAAGTGGCTGAATATGTGCGAACTAGATTTCAGTATGTTACACCATATTGAACTACTTTATGACATAGTTCAGGATAAATAGACAGTTACTTGGCGTGCATACACTTTATTTGGAAAGTATTGGTATACTTTTGAGAAAAAATGATGCAAAAGTAAAAATAAATTTAGCTTAGAAGTTGGAGAAAATTTTGCGCAGAAGTAGAAAAAAAAATCGGTGCAAAAGACAAAATAAGAATAATAACAATAATGAGTACATATAATAAAATAAAAGAATTAGTAAGTAAAAATAGATAATACATCAATAGCATGAAGCTTATCAATAACTCGAAGGCTATATTTAATGATAAAAGGTGCAACAGCTGAATGTTAATAAACAAAGCACCAAGCTATTTAAGTTCAAGCTCACCAAAGCGTATCTGATCGGCATAAAAATAATTGCGTTGGATGATTACAGGGCTTTTAGTAGAACTCGTTGTTCTTCATGTCCTTTAGATCTTCGTCTTTTTCTTCTAGACGGGCCTCTTCTTTCAGCCCTAACACGCCGAAACCTCTCTGGTATTTCACCATTTAAGCGAAGATTGCGAACAATATGAATCATATTTAGGCATTCCATAAATATTCACAAGGTTCTTCAGCACCTGATATGCTTTGCACAGTCAATTTGCAATATTGATTCGTACATCTAAGTGACAAAAAACAAGTCAGTGAACAATTTTAATAACTATTGATCACAACATTTGATTACCTAAGTGAATTATGTCAAATAACTTTATGATTATTTTGTCTTTGATATAATCATGCATTTGGTATTCTCTTGAAAGCCGTAAGACTACGATGTTCACAAGAGGAGCAACATTGACTTGTTCGAAGTCATCAACTAAATACACTAAAGTTCCATGTTTCTTCAACAACCTTCTAAATCCGATATCTCTCACAGGCTCCCCATACCCGGTATTTATGGTTTTTAGCTTCCATATAGTTTCTTTTGAACTGACCCGGGCGAAAACGATGAGAGCTAAATCATCATGCACCCGTTTGGATTTTAATTTTATTTGTAAATAAAGTAAATATTTAAATGTATAACAGATGAAAAGAGGCCAATCTCTTTTTTTTAAAAAAAAAGTAGTATATGCTTTAATATAAAAGATACTGTACAAAAAAGAAAGATTTTATACATGTCATCGACTGCGTATTTTGAGCTTAATGCGATTCATTTGAGAATCAATAGACTCTAAACGAGAATCTAGTTCTTCTCTTCTTTTGTGCAATAATACAGTACCACCACTTGATTTGTTATACTCGGCTTGAAGCTAAAGAATTATTGGCATTTGTTTAATCAAATATAAAATATTTGAAACTTACAGTTTCTTTTTCCTTTAACAATTCACGAAGCTGTAAATCCAACTCGCTCACTTTTTCTTTTTTCTCAACTAGCTTTTTTTGCACTGGTTTCTTTTCAGTCAATTTCTTTTCAAGAGATTTTTTTTCGTTTAATCTTTTCTCGGTTGACTTTTTTATTTCTGCCGGTGTCTTGGCTTTCTCGGTTTCTTCTTCATTCAACTTTTTAGCCGTTAGTTTGGAACTAGTAAGTATAGGCTGACGAGCCTGTTGTTTGATCTTTGGTTCAGATATCGTCGTTTCTACTGAACTATTATACCAAAAAAGAAATTAGTTATATTACATTCATTTATCTTCACCAAATGGTTTATGTTTTACGTTGTAGAAGCTTCTGAAGAAGTATTTGATTCTTCGTGAAATACACCCATACGCAAAAACTGTTCCATAGTTGATTTTAGCAGACGTACTTGATCTTGTGAATGACGAAGTTGTTCAGCCAACGACTTATCGTTTTTACTTTCAAGCTTTTTTATTTCTTTATCCTTTATATCCCTTTCTGATGCTAGCTGGTCATTTTGACTTTTCAATTGCCTATATATTATTCACATTTTAGAGTTTCTCTTTGCTTTAATGTGTTTACCTGATGTTTTCAGCAGCCTCATTTAAGTCTTTTTTGGCTAAAGATAGATCAAACTGTAATTTTTCTTTTGTTATCTTTTTTGGTTTTTTACTACCGAAATCAATAAAAACCGCATGGAATTTCATTTTTTCCTTCTTACCTTTTCATGTTCTAATTTTTTCTTTAATTCCATGTTTTCCACAGTCAGCTCTTCTACGCTTCGAGCAACCAGTCCAATATCTTTATTATAAGCTACCAAACAAATTATTTTATATTTAAACATTTGTGCTCTTTTTCATTTTGTACCTTCTCTCTGCTTTTGAAGTGTCTTTGCTGAGCTCTGTTCCTTTTTCATAGAGCTTTTGAGATTTTGATGCTTTGCATCATTTAGGATAGGACTATCTGCGAACGTTACTTTATGGCGAACACCGCTATTTTGATTTGAACTAAGACAGCTATTTGTATCTTTTTTCTTCTTCTGCTGTTGTTGTTGCTGCTGCTGCTGCTGTTGCTGTTGTTGCTGTTGCTGTTGTTGCTGTTGCTGTTGTTGCTGTTGCTTTTGTATCAAACGTTCTTGACAAAATAGTAGGAGATGCTCATCTAGTGATAAAGCAAGTATACTTGACAAGTCATTTGGAGACGTCTCATGTTCTGAGAGTCTTTTATGGATTTGATGGTTCACCATTTTTCGCAATAACAGCAAGTTGAAGGGATCTGATAGATCATCATCGTCTGTGCAAGACGCATAGCTATCTACACATGACAGGGGCCTTTTTTGTTTTACTTGAATACGATGGTTTGTTGTTGCAGCATCAGGAGATATAAGATTTGATTGTTGTTTTTCATCGTCATTGTCTTCATGAATCGCTGGTGTGGTAGGTGGCGAAGGCAAAATATCCTTTAGTTGATACTCTACTATTGGTGTTTTCTTGTTAAGAGCCTCACATTTTTCTTCCGCTAAGGAGTCTTGATCTGTTTCAAGCGAGTGGCAATTTTCTACTGTTGCTTTATTTGGTAAAAGGGATCCGCATTCACTGCTAGTATCTCTTTTTAGCTCCAAAAACTCTTGTTCTATTAAGAATTGAGTATATACATATCTATTACAAAGGAAACACTTTATTTACCTTGTCGACGAGTAGTAAGCAGTGCACTTTATAACAAAAAAATATTTTCAATCTTTTTCTGTTTTATTTTTCATTCTTCTTACCTTAGCCGTTTATTTATCGGCTTCCTTTGGTAATCGTTATCTAAAATAACTGATTTCAGTATGGATCAATAGTAAAAAAAGTGTTACTTTGTTTACCTTTCATTTGATCACTATGCTGAGTTTTATCAAGGTTTAAATGAAACTTTCTTAAAAGTTTTTGAGTTGTAGAAGATGACGATGATTTATCCTTTGATTTTGAAGTAGTCAGCATAACCAAAAAAAAGTGGACTGTAATAAGAACAAGTCAACGATATGTTTTATTTGTTGTAGAAAAAACTTAAGGAGATGTTATTATTACTCCTTAAATGAGAAAGAGAGGCAACTTTTTCTTTTATTAGTCACTGTCTGAATCATGATCATTATCTTGAATATGTTCAAATTTTCCTTCTCTCTTTGCTTTAGTAATTGGATTTTCAACATCAACAACGCCGGTCTTTTTTAGCCTTTCAAACAGTACAAATAACTTTTCAGCTTCTCGTTCCTTTTCCTCATCTGTCATGTCGGCTAAGGATGGTCCTGCATCTTCTGCGGATATATACTGGCCAGTGATCGGATTGATATTTTCATCTGCTTGTTGTTGTTCATCATTTGGTAGCTCCATTGGGATACCTTTATTTACTAAATATCCAATAGCATTACCATAGCCTACTTGTTTTGTAAAGTTGTTTGCTATATGTCACATTAGCCCCTCTTCTTTATCTCCCTTTATTTTTTATTTTATTTTATTTGCTTTTTCGGTTACCATCTTCATCACATAATATAAAATATGTTTCACAAACAGCAGCTTGTGTTTGCGGTAGCATTGTGCTTGTCATAAGTTTGATTAAATGTGCAGACAAACTGTGGCCTTGATTGACTGGCTGGAGACGATCTCTATATGTTCCCCTCAATATGTGAGTCTAAAACGTTACAAAACTACAACTCCTTACTCTTCACTTGGCAACATGCGTACAGCCCATCGCTCTCTTAAAGGAAGACTACCTTCTGCTAATGTTCTAATCACTAACAAGAGTGGGGAAAGGGTAGCATCAATCTGCTGATGATCCATGTGTCCATCCTCATCTGGGTTTCCTGAAGGAATCAGGGCGTGGACCGATTTATCCAACATGTCCATAAATGTATTTGCGACTACATCTGTCTCTTCTTCCAAATCTTTGTATAAACTGTCCAACCACTCTGTTTGTGAACGCCAAACACTAAGAATAGTTTCATAAGGATACTGCATCAGTGCATGAATGGCTTGTGAGTGAGGGGGTACCATAGGCTGTGGTTCTGCATAAGGTACTTCAAATAGGATATAAAATATGGGAATAAGGCAGTTTTTGAAATAGGTAGAGGTTTGTAAGCTATCCTCTTGGTGTCGTGAAACCACTAGCATAAGATTAAAAAGGAGCTTAAGAGCTTCACTACTAACAGTGGCAGGATTGATGAGTGTATTTTGATCAATAGGCTGACTATTCTTGTCTTTCAGGATTGATACATTTTCTAACAATACCTATATCAGATAAGTATTTGCCTTTATATAACAACGTCTTTTTTTTTGATTTTTACTTTTTCTATGCCTTTTGCAATGTCAAGTTTCATTACTTGTTTAACCAAATCAATTCGGTTGACTGTCATTAAAAACAGGATTCTGCAAGTTAAAAATTGTGTTTCTTGACTGGTGTCATTGCATAACAAGTTTTGAAGTGATTCAATTGTGGGTTCCAAGTATTTCTTTAATTCGGATTTTAAATAAATAGAATTGACTATACACTTGAGTGCTTCTCTTGAAGTAAGTGTATCTAGTATCTCCTTTTGTTGTTGTAATCCAGCAAGTTTCGATAAAAGATTCATTGCCTATAAAATAAGCATTAGAAAAAGAGAAAGTTCTAGTCCACTATATTGAACCTCTTTGGTAAACAAAGGATCAGATCCAGCTACATTGCGGCCTAATATTTTTAAAATAGACAATGCTTTTGCTGAAGCTTATTTTCGTTGATGTTAATTACAAATAAAGCACAAGCTATGTGTTTTCTTACTCTTTTCATCCCAGTCTGTTTGCTTTCCTAAATCATCCAAAAGGCATGTAATAAATTCTGACTTTTCATTGATTGAGGAGACTTTTTATGCAAAAAAATAAAATAAAATAAAAAAAAAATCAGTTACGATTATTACTTTGCTAAAAAAATATGTACAAGTAGTATTATCTTCTAGCTGGACAAGGTATTCGTAAAAGCTTGCTGTTTGGCTTTGTTCCTTATATTCTTTCAATAATGCCATCTTCAACTGTAAGGAAATAAGAGAGAGAAAGAAGGCAAAATTGGTGTTGCCTTTTTTTTTTAAAAAAAAAACATTAGCTGAGTTTTTTATTGGCAATGTTTAATTTAATATGAAATATGGAACAAGATGCTTATACGACTTTATTGTTACCTCATATAATTAAATAAATTAGCTGGTATGCGAACAGAATATGCCAATGAATTCAGGAAGAAAATTTTTTTTAATATGATGCACGGGGAACAGATACCTTCTTTTATTGGAAATTTCCGTAATGCAATTAAAGAGGTTCCACTTACACTATTTCCAGAAATTAAAGTCGCATTTTGTAAAGTTTTATAATATAATTTATATGTAGTTGCGACAAGTCACGACGACTTTAATTTCTGGAAATAGTGTATTTATTTAATATTTAAGCTCGCTTTTATAATGCTGATTTTTGAAAATAAGATTGATCCGCGCTATATAAACTGACGAAAACATTGAAACTAAAAAGACAGAAATAGTTTGTTTTGGCTTAGCTGCAGTTGTAAATGAAGTTAAAGGTCTTTAATATAAACCAAAACCAGTGAAGTTTATATATAGTATAGCGTTGAAGCTTATTAATACAATTCACAGATTGAATGAGTCAGTTGTCCAATCGCTACTTTTAGCTGGAAAAATTGCGAATATTAGACAGAATTCCTTAAACGCATATAGAAAAAAACATTTGAGGTAGATTGTACTGATGTTGTAGGACAAATACAGGTGGGCAATGGCCATTTTACTTTTAAAATAAATGAAACAGTCCTTGATCTATCCATGATCAACAAATTTTGCTCACGTACAAACAACAGCAGGAAAACCGTACTTACTTTTATAGCAAATTATCAACCACTATATATGCAAATATATTAGTGATTCATTTCGTTGTAGCTGATTTCGGAAGATATAAAATAAATACCCATTCCTATGTGTCACAGCAATCAAGACCAAATCACTAAGCATGAGTTTCATTAAGATCAACTGAAATCATGTAATCATTGAACCATAATATTCCCGTTCAAGTCCATTATCATTCCGCTTATACTTAAGAACTAAGTAATAACACGCATATTTTTACAGTAAATCATTTCCTAATTGTTTCTTATTTTTTTTTATTGTGTGTGCGTCTGTGCACAAGCTGCCAGTAACTTTACAATTCAATCGAGTGAACTCCATCTTTATCGATGAAAGTCGTTTTGAAATTTGGTAAATTAACAATGAATCTCGTCTTGAGTTCTTGTATACACATTTTCATCAAAGTCTTTGCCTCGTCTACAGACATATCTTCTTTGTAATGACGATCCATTAGTGAAGTACAAAAATAAGCACCATAACCTTGTGCACAGAATGGTAATGATGCCATAGCTCCAAGATAATCAATCCAATACAATTCAGACTTTTGCTTCTTTACATCATAACCACCTACAATTAAATTAACAGAATATGGGTGCTGTATACCAATGTAAGTTCAATTGATATACAATTATAATTTTTAAAGTTTACTCTGCTTCGAAGAGAATCAGCTAATTCACGTCGAGTGAAAGTTGCAGTTGCTTTAGGACTGAGTTCGATACCATTTCTAATGCCATATAATTTGATGTTTCTTTGGATATATTCAGCAAAGTTGACAGTATCACCTGGCTCACCAGAATAAAGTAAAACAGTGTGTGCATTTAATTGACGAGACTTGTCTTCTGTTCCTTTCATTACAACAATACTGCGAGCGCTAACAGTGTCAGCAGAAAGTAATGTAAAACCATTACCAGTGATGCCAAAAAGACATTCCATTTTTTTTGTTGTATGTTATGTTAATGAAAATAAAAAGAGGAGGAACGCGTATGTGTTCTGCACTACAACCAAAGTGACGTATGACACCAATTAAATCTCAGTCGACAATTCTTTTCTGTGTTGTTTTTTCAGGTACATCTTCTTTTATACCCATATTCAGTAGTTTAACAACAGAGAAAATCAGTCTCATACTTGTGGGCGAGCTGAACAAGTGTATTTTCATTTTGCCTTTGAGCTAACAGTTTACGGATTATATATGCGTACAAAACTGAATACGCCAAAAAAGAAAGCACTTGCACCACAAAAGAAAAAAAAAAAAAAAAAGAAATCACAAACAAATCAATAAAAATATGGAATGTGTATCATGTTCAATTGAAAAATTGAGTATTGGATTAAATTATATCTTTGGAGTATGCATCTTTATAAAAAAAAAAAAAAAGAAAAGAAAATTAAGCTGTGACTTCATTGTTTTGTTCACGTCTCTTGATAGTGCTTGCAAGGACTTGTGAACGGAAAGAAAGTGTCTTTGTACGTTCAATGACTTGTTGATATATAGATGTAATAGGTGTATTCATGATAACAGTATTCTATAAGAAGGGTTAAGTTAAATTCAGTTAATAATTCAATATTGCTTCACCTCTTCAAAATCAATCTTTGCATCAACTCGTGTATCTCTAATCAAGTTTACGATCCATTTCTCACCTTCTTCTTGGCTCAAGTTTAATCTTTGTGACATTTCCCTAATAAACAGTAAGATTTCCTCTTCTTTTTGTTTTTGTTATTATTGCCGTGCTTACTTAATATCAATCTTTTGATGAATTCTACAATATGTTTCAGAAATAAATTGTCTTGCACTTTCCATAAAATCTTCCTGAGTAGCAGCCAAAAAGAAATCATTCATCAATACATCTTCGCATTCCTTCAACTTTTTCTGAGCTCCTTCAAAATCAAAATGTACAAAGAGTGCTTCAATAAATTGAGTGACTGGGTCTTGGTATTCATATAATTCTTGCTCAATAATTTTAACTAATTCCTTCATTTGGTGCTTTCTACGTTTGTTGGTGACAACAGCTGTGGTAAGATAACGCAAGATCCAAGGACATGATGTTTGGATGGTGTTGATGTATTGAGGGGAGAGGAACATGTCTACGATACAGTCACGTCCCTTGGGGTGATTGAAAAAGACAAAAAGAGACCAGTGAAGAAGCCAAGTACGCTGTTGAAGTTGTTGAAGAGGGGATGCAAAGCTCTATACATCATGAGCAGTTGACTCAAAAACGCATTCTATTCTTTTTCTTTTACCTTTTGATCAATGGATTCTCTTAATTTTTGCATTTCTTCTAAAGCACCGTCCCAATTACCAGTCAAAATTTCTGCAGCCATTTTTCCCCAAGTGGCAGAAAGAGAACGATCAGCATCAGTAGACTTTAATTATAAAAAAAGTAAGAATTTGTTCTCTTTCATTCATAAAAAGGTATTTACCAAAATACGATAATGATAAAGATAATCAGCAGCACCTCCATAATCACCACAATTATATTGGAATTGACCGAATTCATATAAAATATTGATAGATTCATCAGTAAACTATATGTAGCATTAATAAAACGAAAGGATTACAGTATTTTTTTTTTTTTTTTTTTTTTACTTGGTAATTGTCTCTTAAGTATTGAATGTTTTCAGTTTTATCTTGACAAAGGGCAGCAATAACTTCGGGCTTTTCTAAAACATCCATTACTTTTTGAGCCTTACTTCTTAAATCTTCCATTTGACCTAAAACTTTTTCTCTCTTTTCAGAAAATTCTGCCAGATTTATGTCAGTAATGTTTCAAAATACGTCTGAGTTGGTACCTTTGGGTGCATCTTCAGTGCTGTTCAATTTCTTGTAGAGGTCAAGTACGAAATCGACCATGTTTGAATTTTGAAACAAGTCATATTTGGCTTTAAGCAAATCTTTTGAAACATAAACTTCTTTTAATTCCAAAAATTCCAACAAAGGAAAAACAAGGTGACGATCCAAAAAAGGAATCATTTTCATTGTTAAATCATGTTTAGCTGCCATCTTTTTGCTCTACAAAACAAAAGCAGAAAAAGTTTTGGAAGGCTTGTCTTTATACACAAGAAAAAAAAAAAATGGCGGTAGTTTAATATGACGGTCACGGCTCTTAAAAAGTCGGATAGGTTTTAAGCATGAATTGTGTTTTTAATGCATACGTTTTTTATATCAAATTATCAAAGATGAATTTTAGTTGCTAAATTTGAAATAGCATTGTTTTAAGCGTTGATTTCATAAAATGTTTCGTTACCAATGTAATCTTCAATAGATTGATGACCTACAAATTACAATTTTTTAATACAATAGCATTATTTTTTTTTTTTTGAATACCTATTGTAACCAAGAGTTTGTCAAAATGTGGCATGAATTCAGCAACAGGAACATAAAGATTGAATTCAAGATCAGCAAACACAGCAAATTCATTCTCTTTTAATTCTTTTGAACCAATATCAAATTCTTCATGTATAGTCTTTTTTATGATGATTTAATATAACAATAAGAGGCACAAAAGTTTACTTGCCTCTAATAAGTCTTTAAAGCAAACACCTTTAGGTTCATTTATTTTGACAGCTAAATATAAACAACAAGCTTATGATAAAGAAGTGAGCAAAATGAATTCACGTTCTTTTAATTACCTGCTATAAGCTTTCTGTTTTGCTTCGTAATGATGTTCTTTTGTAGCAGCTTTTCAAAGTAAACAAAAGCGTGTGATAAGCTAGATAATTCCAAATCTAATACCTTTGCTATATTCAGCAAATGCAACTTAACAGACTTTATTTTTGAAAATGTCATTTCAGACATTATCTCTGGATGAAGCAATTGGAAAGCTTCATTGATTTCCTGTTTTGAAATCTTTTTTTTTTTTTAAAAAAAAATTAATAAATAAAGAACGTTGATAAGATGTGTACCTGAGAAACATCATCCATATTCAAATAGTAAGGGTTATATGTCGTGGTATTGGTATTGTTCGATAAAAAGTGACTATAAGAAATAACGTGTCGATGCTTAAGATGTCTATTGATAAGGCGTTCATGACTATAGATGCCTAAAAGAAATTAGGATGAAGGTAGGAGTAAGCTTTTACAAGATACTTGCACATAGCTATAATGCTGGTTCACTTTTTTCTTTGGTTTACTCAAGATACCACGATAATATCTAAAATAAGATACAATGCCAGCTCTATTATGTTGTTCCTATTATCATATCATATTTATCTCTGTAAACAAAGAAGATAATTTTCCTGTGTGTATGTGTGTAATTTTACATTGTCATTTAATGAGTTGTCTGATTTTCTTTTAATTTTTTCAGAAGCGATTAATCTCTGACTGTCTTCTCCTTTCAGTTTATAAAATGTAATCTCACTGCTTGATAATGACCTATTCGATGCTTCACTTTTCATTCTTTTTTCTGGATAATTAATAATATTCCGAATATCGTTTAATTCATGACTATCTGAATGTACTATTAATCTACAAATCATATATTTTTACTAGTACACATGAAGGATACCATCACTTGATAACCGTTCATTTTCATTTCCAAGTGTAATATTAGATAAAAAACTGATAGCTTCTTGTTTTTGATAATTGTTCCGTTTTGATGGTCTTCTTTTTGTACCCATCTACAACAGAAGTGGAAGAAAGTAAAAGAAAATTGTTGTCATGAATTTCTTAAAAGTGACGTAGCAAAAAAAAAAAAAAAAAAAAAAAAAAAAAAAAAAGAAAGATGTACTCATTTTGCATGAAAAAAGAAAGGCACAAAAAAAAACTCAGATAGATCGGCGTTTTTTCAGGGGAAAAAGAAACTTTTGAAAGAGAAAAGCAACAAGTTTTATACGAGTTGAGTTTTATGAAATGATATCTCTTGAATGAATTTGAGTCATTTTATTTGCCTTTAATAATAATTACTTTATAATTAACGGGAACGACATATTTGAATCTTAAGTTTTTTCTTTGTAGTCTTTTAAAATGACGAAAACGCGAGATACTGACAATAGAAGAATTATGTTGTACTAAAAAAGTAGTTTCAAAGCTTTAAACTTTAAGATCAACTATATACTATTCATCGATGAGAGGTCAGGGAGAATTATGAATTCAACATAGTTTTTCTATCCCTATTTGTTTTTTTTTAAAAAAAAAAATACTCTAAAGCAAAGGATTTGGAGGGGTTGAATAGTTTTATGATTTCTAGATTTAGCGTATAATCAACATGTTTAAACAAGGAAAAACACGATGCGAGTTCAAACATACAGCAAGTAGGAAATGAAGGTCACGTGAGAGTAAGTAATTAAATTTCAATGAGCGCACATAGCCCAATATTATGCTCACGGGAAAAAGCTTGGTATTTTTTTTTCCCTTTCTCAACATATACACATACGTCAAATGATTTTATTAGATTACCACAACGTTATCATCAAGGATGCTTTAGAAACAAGACTTAAAAAGTAAACTTGTACGATTATGAAAAATAGCAACACTAAATGCGTGTTTTAATCTTAGTGAAAAGTTTGACCCCATTGATATGACGGTCGCCGACTTTGATGGAGTAACTTATCACATCTCAACTCCTGAAGTCAAGACAATTTTACAAATTTCCTTACAATGGGGTTGTGCTAAAGAGCTTTTTGAATTTGGAGCTCAAGATGTATTGAAGCGCGAATATGGAGAATACCTTTTGGATACAGCCGAACAAGGTTTTGATGTCACACTTGCCATTGACTTGGAAAAAGTACCAGAAGGTAATTAGGATAATAAAAATAAAGAATAATACTTATAATATCTTTAGACACGAGAGATGAGCTTATTGGTAAAGTCAGTCTTTTGAAGCGTAACTTATTAGCTGCACCTTTTGAAAGGGCTTTCAACGAGCAGCAAGAATGCGAAAAGGAAGGAAAAACAGAATGCAAATCAGAATTGATGTCCATTCATTATCGTGAAGAAGAAGCTATCTATGTTAAATCTAACTTTGACCGAATTACTGTCATTTTCAGTACAACTTTTAAGGATGAAACGGACAAAATTTTTGGCAAAGTATTTTTACAGGTAACTTTTTTTTATCCATCTTGTTCTATGCTAAACTAACAATAGGAATTTGTGGATGCTCGTCGTAGAGTACCTGCATTACAAAATGCTCCTCAAGTTCTTTATTCTATTCGTGAACCACCCATGGAACTTCGTCACTTGAATTTGAAAGATAGCGATGATATCAGTTATGTTACATTCGGTAAAAGAAAACTTTTTTTATTTCTCTCAGACGCATATTTATATTTGTACATTAGTACTTTTCCCAAGTCATTTTATTTCGATCGATACTCGCCAAGAAACTATTTCTCGTATTCAAATATTCCGTGATTATCTTCATTACCATATTAAATGTTCTAAAGCATATATGCATACACGTATGAGAGCTCGTGTTCGTGACTTTTTGAAGGTATTAAACAGAGCTAAACCTGAAGTCACCAATGCAGAAAAGAAGACAGCAAGGTAACAAACAAACAAAAAAAAAGTGCTATTTTTTTTCATCCTCAGCTAAACACTTTAACTATTTTAGTGGAAGAACCTTCCGTAGATCTTGATTTACTTACTGACTTTGTAAACAGATAAATAAACTCTATTTTTTTTTTTAATTTATTTAAAACCTTTTTATTTTTTAAAAGAAAAAAAAAAAAAAAAAAAACTTTTTGTATGGGAGCTTTATGTTGTTGTGAATCTAATATTAACTTTGAAGATGAAGAAGGTAAATAAGAATATGCTATAATTTATTCTAAATAATAATAAAAAATAGTCGAATTGAGACACTTTTATTTATTACGAGTGATTGGTAAAGGAGCCTTTGGAAAAGTGCGTATTGTTCAACACAAAAGTGACTTGTCAGAATATGCATTAAAATATGTCAACAAAGCAAAATGTATAGAATTGAATGCAGTTCAAAACATATTGACAGAGAGGACTATATTAGAGTTAATTGATTACCCATTGGTTGTGAATTTATATTATGCTTTTCATGATGACGAGAATCTTTTTATGGTACTTGATCTTATGCTTGGGGGAGATTTAAGGTTCCATCTTGATTCATATGGCAGATTTAATGAGCTTCAAGTGAGATTCTATATTGCAGAATTAATATTATCCATTAGTTACATTCACACACAAAATATCATTCATCGGTAATTTGAATTACTTTTTATTAAATGCATTATTAATAGTGTTGTAGTGATATTAAACCAGAAAATATATTATTGGATGCCAGAGGACATGCCCATCTTCATGACTTCAATATCGCAACACAATTAACATCTTCAAGACCTTATCGTCAAAATAGAGCGGGTAGTTTAGCTTATATGGCACCTGAGATCATATCAGGAAAAAAATATTCAAAAACTGTTGACTGGTGGAGCTTAGGAATTATGGCTTATGAACTCTTATTTAGAAAGGTTGGTTTTTATAATGAGGGGATGAAATAACGTTAATAATAACAAATATATATGTATTAGAGACCCTTTAGTGGATCAACAAGTGAAGAAATTCAGCAGTCAATTATAAATGATATGTTGGTATTTCCAGATGATATTCATATTTCTTTAGACTGTGAAGATGTGATAAAAGGAGTAAAGTTGAAAGATGATAAACTGTATTTAATCTAATGAACTTTTTTCATTAGCTACTTACAAAAGAACCTAAAGATCGTTTAGGTTATGGTGAAGAAGGTTTAAAAAGATTAAAATCACATTCATGGTTTCAAGGTTTAGATTGGCATGAACTTGAGACAAAAAAGGCACAATCACCTTACATACCCAATAATGATTCACCCAATTATGATGCAGTTCATGAACTGGAAGAGTTACTTTGTGAAGAAGATCCACTAAGGCCTCATCCAAAATCCAAAGTGCCTAATATGCAAGAACTATTAGAGATTGATAATAAATTCCTACCTTACGATCACACCAAACAACAGAAAAAATTGAATTTAATACGCAAAATGGGGGAAAAAATTGATCAAGCGAAATACAATGCACAGGGATACCAAGAATTAAATACTAGGCAATAATAATAAGAAGAAAAAAATATTATATTTTTTTTTATTCATAAAAGCATAATTAATAAATAATAATAAAAATAATAAAAATAATAATAAAAAAAAAGCATAGCTTACTGTCAACAGATACTTTTCTATAAAGATGGTGCAACCTAATCAATAAAGGAGAGTAATGGGCTTTCTTATTTAATTCTTCACTTATTTCATTCTTCTTCTTTTACCAGCTTGCTTATAAGCAATCACTTCTTCACTCGTACGACATTTGGCATCTATTTGAATATGACGTTTCAATGCATCACTACGAGCAAATGATTTTCTACAGCAAGGACATTTATAAGGTTTATCTCCAGTATGAACTCGGGTATGACGTTCTAAATCATGTTTACGAGCAAAAGCTCTTGAACAATAATCACATTTATGGCGTTTATCTTTCTTTTTTTTTTGTTCTTGCTTGACTTGCACTGTGTCTTGTTCGGAAGAAGTGCTTATTTCAAGCGGAATATGTTGAAAACAATCATTGAGTTGCTCAGTGAAATAATAATCTGCCCAAGCATCTTGTTTAACAGAGCACCACCAATTGAATACTTCGTTATAAGCTTGATTGTTATACATTTTTTTTATACAAGAAGAAAAAATAAACAAAAAAAGAGCTTATATGTTTATAAAGCTTCCCCGCCCCCTTACTTCATTACGTTCGTCCCTTTCTCTTTCACTGACCGCTTTTTAGGAGATGTTGTGTATCACATATATATCAAATCGATCATTAAAATAAGGTTCGTAGGCTTGGGCAAAGCTCATGAATCGATCATCTTTTTTTTTTGCTTAATGCCCGCACCATATGATTGGTTTTTCCCCTTTTTTAATCTTACATAATGTTTTAGTCACCATGCGTCTCTTTCCTCCCTCCCTTTTTTTTAAAGGAGAAAAGAAAATTGGCCTTTCTTTTTTACGATGCATAAGCCGATGATGTAAAAATCTCTGAAAAGATTTCTTCTTCTCCTGCTCGCGTTTCTTTATGTAAAAACAAGTAGATAAAAAAGAAAGATGAGGATGGATACAGCAGAGCAAGATTCAAAAGCTTTTATTGTCGACAGTAGACAAGAATAAGTTTGATGAAGCAGCGTGTGTAAAATAAAAAAAATTGTGGAGCTTTAAAAAATGTTGATGCACAAAACCCTGTACGACGGTTTCTCGACAAAGAGGAGGATCGCCAGTTGCAGTGTTTTCACTTCAAATCCAGATAAATAAAAAGTTGAATTCAGACAAGGAAAGAGTGATTTTCGGACAGAAAGAAGGGTTGTAAGAAGAATAATGAGTTTCCATCACGACGATTTCCTGTTGGAAGATGGATGGTCTTTCTTCACATTCCCAGACGGAAAATGATATGCCATGGGTATCTCTACTTGCACTTAAACCTCTAGTCCAGAATATATGACAGGCTTTACAATCTAATATACTGTTGATATACTTTCCGTCTGAGAGCTTTACTGGACGAAATTCTTTATTCTTGCAAGAATTATAGATCTAAATATGTCAGTAAAATAAAAGAAGTTGGCAATAATAGAAGCTTTTTTTCTTATGTTTATTATAAATACTTTTGATGCCCTAAATTCATGTCTACTACAACCTATTAAAAGACTTGGTGGACGAGATGGTGAGATTCAATCCATTTGGCGAAAATGGGATTTGGCTTTTAAGCTTCTGACATATTTCTAATACTTGATTTATATATTGAATAGTTATCATATCAAGTTCTTTAGGCCACGTTGGTTTTCATTTGATAAGATTTCACTGCAGAACTTTTCGATTAACAGCTGTAGATCTCCTTTACTTTTTCTTAATATTTATAAAAATGAATATCAGACCTTAGCTTTTTATAGAAAGTAACTTACCTGGTAAATCTTTTTAAGATTAATCTATAAATAATACAAGGCTCTTTTAAAACTTTCAACAATATGATTCAAGTTGTTGAAACAGTAACGCAGGCTGCAGATAATGAACCGCTATATTCTTTAAAGAATAGTCAGTTAACGGGTATTGTTTCAATTCATCAAAAGCAAGAAATGTTCCATCCGAAAGAAAGGCATTGTTTATTACAAAATGATCGATTATCAATTGACAGAATGAGTACCAAAAACTCTGTTGTGCTGTGACATCCAAAACACTAGAGACTTGGTTTTGAACTACGCAGTTATTTACAAATACCTGAGCACAAAAGATACCGTTTTAAGTAAATTCACAAAGCTTTGTGACTTTTAACAAAACTATCTTATAACAGACTTGAAGTATACTTTGTGTGTGAAGCAGTCAAATTGACCACCAAGCTGATCGTTTAAAAATTCATTAAGTATTGGCCTGTAGTTCTGAGACTCCTTTGAATTTGCGTTGACATTTCCTGGTTGACCGCAAGACGTACAGCTTGAAAAAGATAAGATATCACCGCTGGATTTTTCATTGTTCAAACATTGGCGTTTTCATTCAACTTTTTTCAGCTTTGGTTTCATTGTCATCTTTAACGTTTTCTTTTCGTTTTCTTAGACCTGAAACACATGTATTATACATTAATGCTTTGATTAAATAGGTCTGTAATAGAACAAGATAATAAAAATATACTAATCTGCAAACTTACTACTTTCAATATGGATATGCTTCTTTCTACGGCTCTCTTTTACATAATTGGTTGCTTTATTAGACGACATAATCAGATAGGGAAAATTTGGAAAGTTGAATGGCTACCTTGCTTTATTTCAAACTACACATTGCTGCTGGTTTATCAAACCTAAAAAAGAACAGGATCTTTATGGTTCTACAATTTTTTTATTTCATTAAGTAGTTTGAAAAATGAATAAAAAGGGTAAGCTTTCAGATTGCTCTGCCTAGTGCGCCAGCTTTTATTCGTACTTGTCAAAGACGTATGACTTGAGAAGTATTACCATGTTCGATGTTTTTGGCTATGTAGTTTTATATTATTTTTTAGGATTGGTGGCCTTGCAATTGGGTTTATCATATTTCTTTTGTGAGGATAATTGAGATATCCATCAATTCAGCTTTATTATTGGCTTGAGGCAAATACCTTGGTTCTCAACGGTTGATATTGCAGGATATAAAATGGATTTTCTTCAAAGATCTTTGATCTCACTGGTAAAGATATCCAAATTTACATTACGGCTTGCTGTATAGTTGATACATCCCGATGTTTGATGTTCCTAAAAATTTCTCATTATCTGAAAATAACTTATACTCGTCTGAATTAACATTTTGTTTACTTTGTCTGAATCTAAAATGAAAGCACAGTTTGATATTCTGACGTTAAAGTAATTATTGCGTCATCTTGCTGGTGATTAAGCGTATGGTGAACTACACTAGTATATCTAACATCCTTTATATCGTAATGCGTTTCTTCACAGGTAGTACTACAATTTCTAACCCTATAGAAATTGTTAGCTATGTTCATTGAATAAAAATCTTTCACATGCTGTTCCCCTTGTTCCTAAAGTCGCTCATTTTTCAATTTGCTTAAACGAATCAATAACAGGATAGCATTCACTATATGATTTATTGAAACCTCATAACAAAGTAATCTCTATGCTGATTCATACATCTTTTTTCAAAAAGAACAATTCAATTCTTTTATTTGTTTATAAAGTGAAACTCCACTCTTGGATAAATGCAATGATCTTTTAGGAGTAGCGAAATGTTTCTAATAATCAAATAATAGAAACCCCGACAAAGAATAAGAATAGATATGTGGGCCAATTTCTTTTTTTTTATTTTTTGTACACATAATGGCCACTCAACAAGTGATGGATGCTCCTAAAGTAAAACCCGAAGAAAAAAAGAAGAGAACAAAAAAGAAGCCTAGAAGACAGCGTAAGCCTACTTTAAAAACAAAGGTTGTTGTTCGAAGACTTCCTCCACTGTTATCAAAAGATGAGTTCATGGAAGCAGTCAAGACTTGGATTAACGAAGAAACAACAGATTATTCTTCTTACATCCCTGGAAAGGTTGCAAAATCGTGAGTATATCCTTAATGCCTTTCTCCATTTTGGAGCTAAAAATGTTGCTTTTGGGAAATTTAGTAAAGGAAAGGAAAATGTCTTTTCTCGCGCCTATTTTCATTTTAAAACAATGGAAGCAGTTATAGCTTTTCACAGAGGATTTGATGAACATGTGTTTACAGATAGCCGTGGTAGGAAAAAAATATAGGAATATTACTTTTAATTTGTATTAATTAACATATGTTAGGTAATGAAAGTAGAGCTGTTGTTGAGTTTTCACCATATCAAAAGACTCCTAGAGAGCACAAATCAAAGGATAGTCGTGAGGGAACTATTGATGAAGATCCAGAGTATTTGGATTTTTTGAAGCGTTTGGAAGCAGAAAAAAACAAAACGGCAGAAACACAAGATGATGGAAAGGATGGACTTAATCCAATTGAAAAGTTGGAAAATAGAATTGCAATGGTTACAGGTAAAAAAAAAAAACAGTTATTTGAATGAACATACATGTACTTATCAATAAACAGCCAAAACATTAGCTGCTGAACAAGCAAACAAGCCAAAAACGACCCCTCTTTTAGAGCATCTTCGTGCACAAAAGGCTGCACAAGCAGCTGCTAAAGCCAAAAAAGCAGCCAAGAAAAATGCGAGAAGAAAGAATGAGAATCGATCTGAACAAACAGCTTCATCATCGTCTGAAAGTAAGAATAATACCGGCAACAACGGCAACAACAGCAACAACAACAAGCCTCGAAAAGATCGCAATAAAAAGAAAAAAGAGGCTAAACCCTCTAGTGACCCATCAACCAAAAAGGAGAGACCACCTAAAAAAGAAGGAAGTAATAAACCAAAAAGAACGAAAAAGCCAGAACAACCACAAGTTATGAAGATTATGACTAGGCAATCACCTCAACAGACAAACACAAGCGGATAAAAAAAAAAGACTTTTTTGTTTCTTCTTTAGTTGTTAGCAATAGGTACAACTGCTTTTTTTTTTGCTATCATGCAAGAAAAAAGAGAGAAAAGGAAGCAAAAAAATGCATTCTTAAGCATAAAATGATTTGTTTAGAATCCATTGGTGTGTATTTCCTTGATATCTATTGACTCAAAATATAGGATTTTATAAAATAAAATCATTATTTCATTGTCAAATTTGTTTAAAATCTTTTTTATTTGAATGTTTGATAATATAAATTTGCATATTTTTTTATTGTGCAAATATAAAATAGAGAGAACAACGACTGAAAGCAAATGAGGCCGATGATGAAGTCATTCAAGACCCTGTGCAAACTCAAGGCTGGATTAATTCAGGTTGAAAAAAATCAAAGGAAAAGAACTCCGCGTAAATGTGACATCAAAAGTAGCTGTCACATCACTTCTATAAATCACCGAGAAAATTTTTTAAGAAAGCATTTTTTCAACACATATCTGCCTTAGATCCTTTGTCAAGGTTTTCCATTTTGGAAAATCTACAAAGCTTCGGTTTTTGCTTTCCGTTGACAAAGCTTGAGTCATTCAGATATAAGATTGCCTATACCTCCACTCTTGATCCCAAGGAAAGTGTCTAACTCGATTTTTTCTTTTGAAAATATCATTTAAAGTTGATACTGTGGATTCGTTTGGGGACATATTATATTTAAAACATAATATAAATGAAAAGAAAAAATGAGTACAGGAAGTAAAGAATGATACTTTTCTCTTGCGTGAATATGCTCTATATCATGACCTCATCCAAATTAAAAACTGTGCACTGTAAAACTAAACACGGGTAATTACCGTGTGCAATCAGAGCCTCTACAAAAAAAAGTGAAACATTGTGTAAGAGAGGACCATTTTATGTGGCTTGAAGAGCTTCAAATATTTCGTACTAAACGTGTCTTCAACTAGCTGACGAGCCAGTAAATTAATTGTTAACAGCCATCCAATGCTGTTTTTCATTTACATTTAAAAGCTGGACATCTCACTGTAACGTCTAATCAGCATCTTTCCGAGTTCCGTCACCATCTGGTCCTGTTATCGTAATGGGTTCAAAATGACAGCTGGCTTTTCGTTTTATAATTATCATATTCTAATTTGATTGGTTCCTGAATTATATCGCCATTGTCATAACAACGCTAAAAACTCGCTTTTTTTTTATATTATTACTTTTTTTTAATTATGAAAAAAGCTACTAGACGTAAACCATCTTATATTAATTTATCGAATGCGAATAATAATAATGTATCGACTTCAATATCTTCGCCAAGAACATCTAAATCTATTTCAAAATCACGACGTCCTTCCATAGTTAGAAGTCCAGGAAACATGACTGAACTCTATACTGCTAATAGTAATTCGTATTTCCCTTCGAATGATAATGAAGAATCAAAGCCAAGATACCGTCATCGATCATCCTCTGTGTCAAGTCTATTAAGTTTAAATTTGATACCTAGTTTTGATGGTCACACTTTATATAAACTCAAAACAGCTCGATC
The DNA here is from genome assembly GCF_000149305.1 of Rhizopus delemar RA 99-880. Classification (NCBI taxonomy): domain Eukaryota; kingdom Fungi; phylum Mucoromycota; class Mucoromycetes; order Mucorales; family Rhizopodaceae; genus Rhizopus; species Rhizopus delemar. The sequence continues at coordinate 5,201,994 of NW_027137827.1, read as the reverse complement.
AACTAAAAAGATCGAACGATTTTTTGGTGAAGATGCTCCTCATGATATCTGTATAAAAGAGATTAAAAAGGAAGGTCTCAAAGCTATCCTTCAGTCAAAATACCCACTGTGCTACTTTTTATATCATTTGCTGGATGAATACAGTAGCGAAAATTTGGTAAAAATGATTATGTAAAAAAAAAAAACTCAACTGGGTTGACATTGTATATAGTTTTTCTTTATTGAATTAGAGCAGTATGAATCATTTAAATACACTTCAGCAGGACAGCAAATTGCAACAGCACAGCATATCTACAATACTTATATCGCAAAAAACAGTTATTTTGAAGTTAATTTGGATGACAAAGTATGTAGAGAAGTTACACTAGCCTTAGAACAAAAGGATGTTAAATGCTTTGATACAGCCAAGAGAGCCGTTTATTCTTTATTAGAATCAAGTTATATACGATTTCGAACATCAGATACATTTGATCTTATGGCAAAAGAGTGTGGTAGGTTCCATACGCTTATTCCTTTTTTTATACTAACAAAATATAGGTGAATTGACGACTGAGTATAAAAAAGAAACAAAGTTAGCTGCAATCAATAGATTATTCAATTACATAGAACAACAAAATCAAAAAGCTCATCTTTCATCCACTCAAAAACAATACGAATTAATGAGATCAATGATCTATGAATTTTGCAATACATATATCGGCGTCACAATATGATTTAATAATAAAAGTAATCATGGTAGACTGTAAAATATGTCAGTCATTGTAGGCATTTGTGATGAAGTAAACTGGTCCCAATCCTCTTCTTCCTGTTTCTTTACATTGTTTATCCATCCTTTTTGCTTTTCTTTTTGGGTTATTACCGCGTCCTCCCAAAGGTATACTCTTCCTACAACGTCTTCTTTCTCAGGTGATATTGCGGCACATACTATGATTCCTATTAATTTGCGACAGGTGCAATATATTTTTTGGTAGCATAGCTTGTCTATTTTGTTCATGTACACTTGAGTCTCAGTTGGAAAATCTGATATATTAATACATAAAGTGGGGGCATCCCAACTAGCTGGATTTTCTACTTCCAACATTTGAGTATCATTCTGGTTTAAATACAGTACACAATTCAAATGAACATTATCTACAGGTTTTAAATTGTCCATATCGCCTGTCATTAAGGTGCAGTTGCAATATTTACAAAGTACAGGCTTTCTTGAGTTGCTATCTTCAGTTTTGGTGTTCTTGTTAAAAAAATCAATGAGTGGATCATGTTGAGATTGTTCACAATTTGCATCATCATCAATATCTTTCATCAGGGCATCCAAGTCCTCCATTAAGGTAGTGCGCATTTCTTCTGTTTTTTTATCTACTGAAATAGAGATATCAACTGTCTCGATGCTTTCCTTTGTTTTAACGGGATTGCTATCAAATGGAACTACTTCTATGTGGTTGCCATTGAATGGAACTGTTTCCTTTGTATGAGTACTAGCTGAGCTCTGGATGTGTGAAATCATTTCAGTTGTATCAGCGCCGGAAAGAGTTTTACAACTGGATGAAATAATTGATGGATCATGTATTTTTGTTGTTGTTGCAGGTTCATTAGTTACAGTAACCTCAGTCTTTATTGCTGTATTAGGCTCTTGTTCAACACTCAATCGATGCTGCACAAATTTCTTTAGGCTGGACATGCCTTCATTAAATTTGTGATGAATCTGTACTTTTCCTCTTATCCATTTTGATAAGCCCTTTATGGTCTCTTGTGTTTGAAATCGATCTTCTAATAATATAATAGCTCCCCAATCCTATACATCATTGAGTTAAATCGTTAAGAGTAAAGGAAAAAAAAAATGTTACATTTTTATGTCTAATACACCGTCCTAATGCTTGATTAATTGCTATTGATTTAAATAATTTGTAAGAAAATGAGACAAGAATAATGTACACCAATTGATTACCTCGATAGGCCTGTATAGAATACCATTCACGTCCACTTAACACATCATTATTTTTATGTTTTTTTCTTTTCATATCGTTGTATTCCTTTTTTAATTGTACTTCCATATCTTTGCTATTATTGATTGTTACTTTGATATATACTTTCATAGTTTATAATTATTTACACTCCCGGATAAGGTATTCCTATGGCTACCACAGCTCGACAATATTCATTTGTAAAATCAATTCCTTCGCTTACTTTTCCTCGATAAACCTATTATTAATGGTAACTTACATTGAAGCTACTTATAAAAATTAAATGCTTACTGCAAAAAAGATAGCGCCATCCTTTTCGTCTGCTAAATAGTTTTTGGCCTTATCAATATGGTCATAAAACCTGTTGATTGCTTTTTCAAATACTTTTTTATCAGAACCTTTGGGTTCTATTCATTTTTTTATAAGTAGATGCATATAATCTCTTTTTTAATATTATTTTACCTGATAAAATAAGTTTTTTACTTTCCATCCTTTCTTTGATGCCTGTCAACTGCAAATAAAATATTAGGGTCAGACATTTTTGTACATAAATATATTACTTACAGCCCATCTTTCCATGAGTTTATCCAAAGCATTATATGAAGGAAGAAAGCATAATATACCAAATGGAACAGTTTCAGCAATTTGACAAATAGCTGTACAAGCAATCAATTTTCTTTAACAAATTGTTTTCGTGAATGTGTATATTACCTTCCCCAATATCGTCTTGATATTGAAAACTTTCCATGTTTGAATAGACGCCTTTTAGATACGTTCCGTTAGGACTATTTTAAGAGGAGATTAGTAAAAATCATGCTGGATTTTATGTACTTCTACTTTACCCAACAGGAAGGCATGATACCCAAACCTGCGATGGATCAATAACATGGTTTGCTTCAAGCTTTCCTGAGCTATAAAATATCAGGTAAAAGTTAATGGTAAATGTCGATATTATGCGTGTATATCATACAATTTGGTATCTAATTCTGAAGCAAATGTATCCATCTGTAGTTGCATATAAGTATTTTTTTTCCCCCCTAATTTCTTTGTTTATCAATAAACTTACCGGAGATAATGTTCCACTAGTAAGAATAACTGATTTCGTCTTTGCACACATATCTTGAAATATAATCCCTGGGTTTAAGCACCAGAAACCCAACTTATAAGCCCAGGTAGAATCATGTGTTGATTTCCTATTGTTCTTCTTAGCACCATAAATCTTTCCACCTCTGTCTACTCTCTTCATAAGTGCCATTCTATAATCTTCAGTGTAGTCACTATCTTCCCGAAACAGATAACCAAAAATTAAAAAAATGCCTTGTACAATGTTCAACGAAGAATTAGATAAACATTTTCGTCGATGCACAGTAACCTCAGCATCATTATCCTTTTCTTCTTTTTCACTATTGTCATCTACTAGTCCTCTGTTTTCGCTTTCTTTTCTTACTGTTTCAGCATGAGTAGAAGCAATTCGATAAGCAGGAACAAATTGTGATTCAAATACATGTGCTGTAATATTTAGTTCCTTAAGCTTCTCAATAATTTTTTGTCCTGACCAACTGTATATTAAGATAAGTAAAGGAAATTTATTGTAAGAGATGAATACTTACACACATATGTGTCTTTCATATTCTTTGATATCGTATACATTATCCGCAGAGCACACCCATTCCCATAAGCCATCAAATAACTACAAAAGAACATATATTGTTTTTAATAAACAAGTCTCTTCTTTTTCATTTTTTTTTCTTACGTATTCTAGTATTTGATGTGCGCTCACTTCGAATCCACTTTTAATAATCTGTGTCAATTCAATCTTGACCATACTTAATGCTCTATCGTCAAGTTCAAAAGATCCAGCAGATCTAGCAGCATCTTCCATATTATGGGCTTCATCCAAAATAACTATACTTCCTTCTAAATCAATGTTCATTACTTTTCTAATAACTGTGATAGGACATGAGTTCCAGTATTCTTTCCCCAAGAAGTATGTGTGTTACCTGGATCAAGGATATAATTGTAAGGACAAAAGACCACTTCAGCACTTTCAAACAAATTTCTTGATGTATAATATGGACATCCTCTCACTTCTTTTCCAAGAGAAATCATATCTTCAATATCCCATACACGAAGTGTTGATTGTAAAGCGGAATGGGCCAATACTTTTTTTGTTCTATGCGCATAACCACAAGCTTGCTTATCCAGAAGATTAACACAGTCTTCATTTTTATTTGCAGATTTAGACACTTTTGGGTGAATGCATAATTGGTCACGACTTCCAAGTACAGTCATGCGAGGTGTATATTGTGTGTTCCTCTTTAACTCTGATATAAGTTGGGTCAATTGCTTATGTGTTCTACTTCCAACATAAATGCGAGGAATTTTTGAAATAGATGATAATGGTGCTGATGATAATGATTTATTTGCTTCAAGAGGTGTATCGTTAGTCGATGGTGATACTGGATTAGCGACTTCCGCTGTTTTAAAGCTATTCAACATCTGGTTGGGTTGAAAGTCATCGTCATCATCAAAAGGGTTATTTTCGTCGCACTTGAATCTTTTCTTCCATTCACTTGGATCAATCTCCTCTCTCTCTCTCTTTTTCTCTACTGATGTGCTGTCTTCTGATAATTGCTTTGTAATATTTTCAATATCCCTCAACCTTTGTTCTTCCATTTCTGCTAATGCCTTTGCCCTTTGTTCTGCCATTTTCTTACGCTCATTCTCTCTCCAAGCTATCCTCTCACACATAAAATATCAGTTTAAAAATTCTTTTTAAACCTAAACTGCAGTTTTACATACCTAATGCTGCACAAAGTAAAGCAAGTGATTTACCAGAACCTTTTTTTTTTGAAAAAAAAAAAAAAAATAATAAGATTGTCAATAGATCATTAGTAGATCTGTATTTTTTTTACCTGTTGGACTTTCTAATAGTGCATTCTCCGAGTGATTTAAAGCATGAATGATCTGTAACATGTTTGGATCAGTCAGTGCATGTCTAATTTCATTTTTATTACCTTGGACATCATTTGAAGTTGTGCAGGATCTTTAAAAAAAGTTATGAGTTAAAATTCTCATTCAAGTAAATTTATATTCTTACATGGTTTTAAAGGGAAGTCTATTCGAACAGATTCCATGGTTAGTGTGTGAGCAGTTTGAGTTTTTAATGTGGTATCTGATAAGATCTCCTCTCTAGCGTTATATTTTGGCTCCATTTCTTTGTTTGCCGGCTCTTCTTGCTGAGGACTTGAAGAGGCACTGCTTTTAGCATTAAGCCAATCTAGAAAGGCATTAGGTATCCCTTTACGTTCTGACATGTAGATCGTACGTGCGATCAATAAAAAAAAAAAAAAAAGTTTATGCTTGCACTATTTCAGGAGTCGCAATAAGCTGTCTTTTTTAATGACCGACTTTTATTTCACATTCATTGTTTTTATTCTCTTTGTGTGATTGCTTTGATTCTCAATCCATCCACGTTAATCTTAACAAGTTGCTTATTTTTGGGGACATTCTACGATCACATCAAATAAATTCTTGGAAGAAAATTTTATTCTCATAATAATGTTGAGTTGTCCTTTTTTCATCCATCAACTCATTAAAAAAAAACATGTCAACTCGAACCTCCATAGACTGTACACGATCTTTAGTTATATCTGAAGATGAAACAAAAAAAGTATGACATGAGGGTTTTTTATCTTCTTAGAACACATCATACGATTAAAGAGATTGCAGAACTTGTTGGATTGAACAAGTCCACTTTGCAAGATATAAAAACCAGTATTGATGATTATGGAAGCCCTTTGCCTCATAAGCAAACAAGTCGTCCATTGAAAATGAGTGAAAGAACTGAAAGACACTTGAAGAGGATAATTAGAGAGGATCCTTTTGCCTCTTATAAAAAAATAAATATGGAGCTAGCAAAGCTGGATGTTTTTGTTTATATAGAAACTCTTCGATCGTATATCGATCGATTTGACTTCAAATCGTACAGAGCAGCTCACAAGCCTAGATTGACCGCAAGGCACTGCAAATCCATGCTTCACTGGGCGAAGGAGACATCAATTGAACCAAAGACCAATAGAGAAACTTTGTTTACAAACCAGATCAATGGGATCACTTTAAAGTAACTCTCAGAAGTTTCATCCAGAATTACTTCAACAAACGACAGGCGCAAATGAAAAATAAATTTTCATTACCACAGAGAAAACGTCAACAACTGCTACGGTGGAGCACATCAATCGATGTCTCTTCTGCACTTCACCATGCTGAATCACAAATTGACCAGGTTTCTGAAGATTCGGAGGGTATTTTGGCTCTTCGCTCTGGCGTGAGTTGGTGAGAACAAGATGAGAGATCAAACGCATATTTCTTCCGTACTATAAAATTTCGACAACAGAAACAAACAAACAACATGCTCCAGAATAAAAATGGGATTACGGTTACAACACCACCCCATATAACTGAATGTGCCAGGCAGTTCTACGAAAAACTCTACACTCTAGGTCTGTATATGAACGCAAAGAGTCTTTTGTAGTCTACCAACTTGATTATAAGTAAATGAGTTTTTAATTTATTGATCTTTTATCAGTCATCTTTTACTAAACATATAGTTATATATCGATTTAATGCATATATTTCAGAGTTTTTTTGAGGAATTCAAAACTAGTTTTACTTGTAGGACTTTTTACAATTTGAAATCAGTGTGCAGTAGTAGATTTGGTTGGGTTTTTTTTTGAAGCAACCTTCTAACAGCCATTTTTGTTTTATTAGGATGTTGCAGTCCTTATTCCAGGCTAATGGTATCAAACAAACTAAACAGAATACAGTATATTTGTAGGATAATTATTAAAATGTGTATGTTTATTGTTTAAAACGATAAAATTTATATGTACACAAATATATGATTGAAATAGCAATAAAAATGAACTTTTTTTTTATAAACAATACAGTTTGTAATATGAAATGGATAGTAAGCAAGACTACAGCATGATAGAGTTAGTTAACGGCTGAATCTTCTAATTCAGTAACAAGATTTATAATTGCTTGCTTCCATTGTAATAATTTTGGGGTTTCCTTGACCAAAGTCTTTAATTCATGGATAATGGTGGAGCATATGAAACTACAAAATGATCTTTTTATGATTGTATTTTTATTATCTAAAAGATATGCAGCTTCAAAAGAAATTTGGTTATCTAAAATACAGTACTAGTCGAAACTTTCGTATTTCATTATAACAATTATTAGCTTACTAAAAAATCTGCAATAATATTGAGGAATTAGTGATTTACATTGTTAAACAATTCTGTTGTAATCCAGATATTTCATCATGTTTTGAATCATCTTCTCTTCGTCTCCTTCTTCTTTAACTTTTGTACTATTAAATTTTATACTACCGGAAAATTCAATTATGATAGGTGTCAATCGTTTATCTTTAATTGAGAAACAGATACCATCCCATTTGACAGTACCTGTGCTTTCTGCTGTTCTTTCTATTCTGTTTATATTATTAGAAAGAATATTGAGAATATTCATTTAATTTTATTTACCAGTTGAAAGAAAGAGTGTCGTTACAACTAAGGAAAAGGGTGTGCAGGAGGAATATGATAGTGATGGGGGCGGCTGTTCTTTCTTTGAAATGATTTCTTGGAGATATCATTATATTTAAGCTATTTATATAGGGAAATAACATTAATGAAAAAGTACAAACTATTTAATTCATACAAGCGTAAAAGTATTGACTCTGAAAAATAATAACCAGCACAAATAATTCCTAAAAAAAGTGTATTTACATGACTGTATGCAAACGAATATTGCACTGTACTGACGCATGCTGCGGCTGTTGAACGAAATGTCAGCTCTGAGAACAGCTGTTTAAGATTTGGGCGTGAGAACTTTGATTTGAGCATTTTACTGCTACTTTTGTCTTTTAAGCTCTTAGAGTGTCATCAAACCATGCTTTTCCTTGATAGAATTATAACATGTATTAAAAAAAATAGATGGAAATGCATGTACTGGATGCATATAAATCATATTTATCTGGGTTTAAACAGTCAGTTTCAAAAAATCTCAATGCTACTAGCATTGAGAGGTGAAAAAGGTGCATAAGTGATCAAATGTCCATTTCTTTTTTTTTATAGATGTTACCGCAGCAGAGAATTTTTCATACTTTTAAGAAAAAAGAACAATACAAAAATGGTTTTTGTTTCCAAGTTTTTTATGTACACACTCAAATCTTTTATTAGTTAGAAACCGTGAATCTTGATATCTGTCTTTTTAGCAATGCCATTTTCCACAAGGAATTCAGCAATCTTTACTCGTTGGTCGCCTGTGAGTTGCAAGATTTGACCAAGTTCAGTGTCATCTACGATAGTGCCATTACAAGCAAACTCCTTTTTAAAAGACTTTAAAATCTTTTTAGAATCATATTGTTTAGGAAGTCCTTGAAGTGTTGTCAATGTCTTTCTACCGTTTCTCTGTTGAATACGCAAGTCTTTAAGAAGTGTGAGGTTTAGTCTGTGTGTTTATACAAATAAAACGTTCTAATATTTACGAATGTTCTTATTGCCTTGTTGGGTAGAACTACTATCTTCATCAACGTCAGCAAAAGGATCTTTTATAAAGAGTTAGTTTTACTCGGTAATCTAAAGTTGTTGTTTCATCTTTTACCAAATGGGACGTTGAGGTCTTCAATATTGGACATGTACTAATTAAAAATTAATAAAGAAAAGAAAAGAAAAATAAAGACGGTTCAATTAAACGGTGACGTAAAATCAATGCGAATTTATATCGCCATTTCAAATTAGGAGGATGCGCTTTAATAGAAATGCGAGAGTTTTGTTAAATGGTATAATTAATTGGCAAATGTGCCGATATTTGATAAACTACTCGTATTCGCTCATATTAAGACAAAGCTTTATTTCATGTCTAGTAAACTACACTTGTACATTGATGGCTATAATTATCCACTTTCAAAGAGAATTCCAGGCCAATTTCAGTTTATATCAAAAATGAATATAAAAGTCTTTACTATTTTATTATGTGATTACTGAAGTACAAATTTACTTTTTTTTAAAGTATATCTAATGTCAACTCATCCAAAATACCAGCTTTTTCACATAGCAGCTGCAACAAACTACCTTGTTTGTTTAAAAGTTCTATTGGTGAATCAACTTCCGCAATAGTGCCTTGGTCAAACACGATTACTTTGTCATAATATACAACCCGACGAAGCAAATAAGGTATGACCAACAATGTCTAACATAAACGATAAGTCAAATGCTACTTATTTATAGGGCTACTTTACAGATTCTTGAAACTCTTGCTCTATTACAGATCGAATCATTTCTTGCGATTCCGTGCTTAGATTAGCTTCTTCAAATATCACCAATTTTGTACAATCTTGTAATAATGCTCTGGCAATGGATAACAATTGTCTCTGACAGACAGTCAAACGGGATCCATCTTTTCCAAGGTCGTAATCAAGATCTTGTATGTAAAAGAATGTATCCTTGTTGCCACTGCTTGTACCCACTTGTTCTTGTGGTTTTGCGAGACCGACTTTGTACAAGACTTGCCATAGTGCATAATCGTCATATTCACTAAATGGGTCTAAATTACTTCGTACCTAAAGATAGCCTGTTAATACATGCTCTTCTCATTCGATGCTTAGCTTCTTACCGATCCGCTCAAAAGCCAACTTTCTTTTGTAATGTACGTGATCCTTGACCTTAAGTCTTCAACACCAATCTAAAAAAAAAAAAAGACAGAGAAATTGATAAACGCAAATGAAAGATACAGTATTATTGTTAGTTACCCAAGCGATGTTTACACCATCAATTTTAATTGATCCTGCCATAGGCTCAATGAAACGAAACAAACAAGAAACCAAAGAGTGTTTCTCTGCATTACTTTTTCCAATCAGTGCTACTTTTTCTCCAGAGTAGATATTGACAGAGATATGTTTCAGAACAGCGTCCATTTCTGAGTGATTAAAACTGACCATGAGATCCTTTACTTGAATCATTCCTGCTGTAGGCCACTATAATATTCATAGCAAGTAACATGTTAAAATTAACGGATTTTTTTTTTTTTTTTTTTTTTTTCAAATTTACAGAGGCGGGTGGTCGTGAACCCTCCACTATGCCTGGTGGTTCTTGTGGCATATTCAGATACTCATTGATTCTCTCTACAGATTCAAAATACATGTCTACTGTAGTTGATTGTCGCATAAGCCAATAAACATACTCTAACAAACTTGTTGAGAAAGTGAGTGCAATACCCGCCATACCAGCATCAATTGAATCCATCTTGTGAACGAGCAAGATGGCGATGAAAAGAGACAAAAGTGTTCCTAATAATTCAACACGTACAAATAACCATCTAAAAAGAAACACATGAGATCAGTTTTTCTTTCTAATCTTTATTTTACCTATTCGTTGTCCATAACGTATAAAATGGTCTCATATTATCATCCAATTTATTAAACATTTTCTTCATCATTGTCCATTCCTCACCATAAGCTCGAATAGTTAATAAACCATTCAAAGTATCAGAATATAAGCGAAGAATAGGAGAGCGACTGCTGGCGTTCAGCTTTTTTAACTCTCTAGAGGCTCTGACATAAACAATTCCAATATAAAGGTAAAGAAGAGCTATGGAGAAAGCATTAACATTTTTTTTAGTTTTTTTTTAGTTGAATGTTACTAACCAGCAATAATACTAGCAACAAAAAATTCAGGCAATATGATGCCAATTGTAAAGACAACTCCAAATACACCAAGCGCTGTTTGAAGAAGAAAGCCAATATGCCATCCAATACTAGCATCCACTGTTTCCATATCCTTTTTGAATCGATCCAATATTTCACTGGACAAGGTTCCTTCAAAAAACTGAAGAGGTGCATGGCAAACAGACCTCAGAAGCCCTAAAAAGAGTCTGTTGGAAGCCCGAAGCGATCCTCTATACTGAATGATGGTCCGTATGAAATTACAGATGACGCCAGCAAGACAGATACCAAAATAGACGAGTACATAGTAATTTGTGGCAAAGGTATGGGTCGAGTATGTCATGGTCCAGATCTATACTCAACTATTATTTTTGTTTGTTGCTTTCAATCAACGTCGATCGTTACCTTCCTTCAGCCAATAGCTTTCAGCTATGTTTGCTAATCTAGCCATCAAAGTAAACAAGATGGCAAATGTCCAATACTGCCATCCACCGCAGGCAGAAAAATAGGTTGTATAAGCATAGTCTCTTCTCGAATCGCTCTCTTCTTCAATCAAACGAATAGAACCGGGCACAATAGAGGCCTCATCAAAGAATTCTTCATCAGAAAAGACACCAGCGAGATTATTGCTGTTTTCAAACAACATGTCGATTACGTCTCCAGAAGCTTCTTGAGTGCCCTTGTTGGACAATCGATCGGATCTTCTTTGCTTGATCATACCCACAATCCTCTCCGGGTCACTTTCTACGGCTGCCACATAGCCGTCTTGGCCACTTTCGGACCGTGAGACTTGAGCAAAGACAGCAGCGTCACGAGCCCAGAACATATCAGGATATGCGGCAACCACAACTACGGTTCTGCCTCTCATCAAATCGCCGCAGATACAATTTTCATATATAAATGTAGATATAACCTTTCCCAATACTTGAAATATATCATCAATCAACACAGTCTTTGCTTTTGAATAGACTGCTCTTGCCAGAGATATCTTGTGATACAAAGCTTCTATAAAACAAGAGAAAGTTGAGCAAGTTTTAATCCATTTTGAAAATGATATAGATTATTTACCTATATTCACACCATTATTATAATTCATTGACTTATCACCGACAATCGTCAAATCTCCATTTTCAAAAAGAGACAAATCTCTCAATAAGTCGCACTGATGTAAGACGGTTCGATATCTTGCATCATCCCAAGACTCTGAAAACAAAATATTTTCTCTGACAGTGCCATGTTCAACCCAAGGTATCTGAGCAACGTAGGCAACCTTGTGTAAATAAAGTGATGGGTTGACAGAATCACGTACAAGGCTTTTGTGTGCATTGGCGACACATAAAAAGCGAGAAGGTAAACAAGAGGGATCGCCTGAGACCAGGGTCATGTCTCCAAGGAGAGCCTTTAGTAAACTTGATTTGCCACTTGAAGAGGAACCAGAAATTACGGAAAGTTTACCAACAGGGAATTGAAGATGAAAAGGTATCGTTAACTTGAAGGATACGTTGGATGCTTGTCTGTGAGTCCATTCGAAAATACTAGGTTGGAGCATTACTTTAGATTGTTCTTCATAATCCAATAGGTCATCATCCTCTTCTTCTGCAGGCATCGGCATATCATCTTCTTTCTTTTCTTCTACATTTAGGAATTGAACAATATGACTAAAGCTAATACATGCATCGTTATAAGCCATGAACGCTTGAGGAACGACATTAAGTGGATCACGCAGCATTCCGAATAACACTATACTAACAAACGCTGTACTATTACAAAATAGAGTGAGTTGGACAACTTTGTTATTTTTGTCGGTCTTCATGCTTTACCTTGCATCCAATGTTTTCTTTTCTACAAGCGTATACCATGCAAAAGAAACAGTTGTTACAAATATGGGAGTAGCAAACCAAACTAATCCTAGTATAGTGTTTTGTGTATACACTTTGATAAGCTTCACCAACTCATCTTCTCTAGCATTCTAATAAAAAAGTCAACATCTTTCCAAGATAGAAATTCAAATAGTATTTACACAAATTGCTTCCTCCCATCTTCTTTCTGATGCTAAAAACTTGATTGTCTTCATGCCTTCACAAAGTTCTCTTAATAGACGAGTCCTCCAAGACTTGGCATCGGCTAATCGTGTTTGAGCCACCACTGATTTTTGGCTGATATAGTGAATAGAAGGCAGCGTGATGACCATCACGATCAAACCTGCTAAAAACGAATTACCTAGCATCTGATATAAAAACAAACTCCCAGCAATGATTTCAAGGGGACAAGTATAAAAAATCTAAAGGAATGTAAGGAAAATCGTTCTTCTCTCTGATTTTAAAAGCCTACATGAAGATAGGAAGCCAATTCAGCCAATCTTTCTGTGTCTTGGCTGATGAGACTTGCTTTTTCTTCTTCATCCCCTTCTGTTTGTTCATTGATTTGTTTAAGACGAAGTGCATGAGCATATATTTCAGAATTCAACATATGTACAATGTTGACATGCCATCTTCTTCCCCAAAGTAAGGTTTGCGAGGCCACCAGAGTGCTGATGACACTGCAAACAAACAAAGCTACACAGTACAAATAGCCGAATTCTTTATTTTGCTGATCCTTTTGATGCGACTGGAAATAATTCAACAGTTGATATAAGAAATAAGGATTGGCATAATGAAAGACAACGGCTCCAATGGCTGTGGTGAATTGATTTAAAATGATGGTGCGGTTTGCTTTAAAGATGCGCAATAAAAGGCTATACGTGCTAACAGAAGCAGTCGACTGTTCGGCAAACAAACGATAATTTTCTCTTGCTCTTTGTCGGGCAGGTAATTCCCACAATGTGTTGGCTGAGATGCGAGAGTCGAGTGCAATTTTCAAAAGAGAATTCATCCAGCTGAATGAAATGGATGATAATGGAGAAGCAGTGGACTCCAAGCTCAACATACGGCCCTGAATAGAATAAAGTTAGATGTAATGCTTGTCACCTTTTTTTTATATGTACATTTCGAATGACTCTTCCATCTTGTAACACAAGCACGTTGTCATCATTATCTTCAAAGTCTACAAGTTCTCTTTGGTCTAACTCTGAAGGTGCAGTGATAATAATCATCCAGAGTATAAAGCATAATCCAAAGTCAATACAAGCAAATGATTTTTCAATAGAAGAAGAAATAAACCAGTTGTTGTCTGTTAAAAAATAGTCGAATCCTCGTAAAACGGTTGATAATAATGTCATTGAATAAAACACCAAAAGATGGTTGCTATATCTTGTAAATTTGAATACAGTAAACGATTTGATAACAAGTAGTAAAACATAAAACTAACATAAAAAGGATTATTATTATTGTTAGTGTTGTTTAAATGATAACTTACTCTGGGAATAAATGCTAATCCAGGATTGATAACTTGATAAAGAGGGGGACCTTTACAAGGTTTGTCTTCCAATATAATACTTTCCAGTCTCCAAGCAAATAAGAATGCCCAACTACTTATTTCCAACAAGGTAATAATCAACAATGATAAACTCGTCCTAAACATTGAAGCTGTTTTGACTGTTGGTAAACCAAATGAATAATCATGAACTCGGTAATATTTGATAGTCAAGAAACTGCAGGAGATGATAAAAAACAATAAAGGCAAAATTCCATCGAGTACGCTATGTCACTTTAAGATTAATATTGTCATTATTATTGTCGTATTTTGTTTCCTAGTACGTTTCTCTGAAACATGAGTTCATGTGTAATGGTAGAGTATTATCCTATAAAAGTATTTTTTATGAGCTTAATTTTTTATTTGCTTTATTTATATACGTTAAATAAAGTTTTTCATTTTTATTACGGTTTATGTCTTTACTTCTCGTTGATCCCCACATCCACAAAAAGGTCCTGTCCACATATTGAACCTCTCCAAAGAAAAATATAAAAGTACTTGAAACAAAAGAAAAAAGGGAAAAGAAACACAAATAAGGGGACAAAAATATTTCCAAAAAAAAAAAAATTGACGCGGTTTAAATAAAATTCTTGCCCTTTCTAGTCAACAATATTTAAGTTGGTTGTTTCATAAGAAATGATGTATCCTTTGCAAACTTGAACAGTTTCAGCAAATTCAAAAGTATAATACTCATAAAATGCATGATCGAATACGATTCACTAGATTGTACCTTTTCTTTTCTTTTCTTTTCTTTTCTTTTCCTTTCTTTTCTTTTCTTTTCTTTTCTTTTCTTTTCCTTTTTTTTTTTTTTTTTTTTTTTTTTTTTTTTTTTTTTTTTTTTTTTTTTTGGCTGTAGTTGAGTTAAATAATAGCAAATGAATGTATTCATTTACTATTGTGTATATTTCTTTAATTCTTTCTCGTACTGCAAACTAATGGTTTTGTAGCTAGTTTTATGTTTATCTTACTTCCTACTTGAATCCCCTGTCGATTTTTAGGGGAAACATTTTTTATCAATCGATCTTGATTGTACATATCTTTTAGTCCAATTGAAGTAATTCATATAAAGTAATAAACAAGCTACCATCAACTTTTTTGGGGAACAAAAAATGTGTACAGCGCTTCAGAAATGTATTTAGACTTTTGTGTGGTAGAATCAGACAGACGCGCCCTGTACTCCCATCTTCCAATAACCATGTGTATTCAAAAGGTAATAATGCATGTTAATGGCCTGCGTCGCTTTAGACATGCTTCATTGATGTATCTTTATAAA
This sequence comes from Rhizopus delemar RA 99-880, assembly GCF_000149305.1. Classification (NCBI taxonomy): domain Eukaryota; kingdom Fungi; phylum Mucoromycota; class Mucoromycetes; order Mucorales; family Rhizopodaceae; genus Rhizopus; species Rhizopus delemar. The sequence goes on along the minus strand of NW_027137827.1, from coordinate 5,186,624 downwards.
TCAACCTTCTTTTCCCTAATAAGGGTTAGCTGGATTACTTACAAAGGTTCCCAGAGCCTCTTTAAAATATGATCTTGTTACCTACTATATTTTGAATAGGATACATGTCAACGTTACATGTGCGATTGTTCGCCATCGCCCTAGCTTTCATCCATACCCTCATGTTTCTGTTAATAATGAATTAGACAACTGTAGGCTGCCTGTTGAATATAGGCCTCCACACATATCTGTCGATACAAGTCTTGTTAAAAAATGGATAAAACATGACTAGCACTTGGATCCAAAGGCAAATGTTGAACTTCATTCTATTTATATTTCTCTGCATGTATTAATATGTCTTTATCATAAATAGCGAATAGCTAACAAATGAAGTATGCTTCAGCTCAGAGAGAGAGAGCTAGGAAAAGGGGGGATTGTTTAAAGGATAACACTGATGTCTTTAAAAATTACGTCAGACGTAATTAGATAGAACTATAATGTTGCCCTATGTTACATTGCACAGCTGTCAGGTGTACTGTGCTTCCACCCAGTTTTTAGAATTTTTTTGGACATTTGTGTGAGATTAAATTGCCCAAAAAAAATGAGACGAATGTGGCCTCGTGTTTGAATCTAAATTGCCCACTTTTTAGAAATATTTTAACCAAACAGTAAAGCAACCACAAAGGTTTTTTATTCAAGCATTTAGGGATTACATTGGTCGAGTGCTGAATGAAGTTTTGTACATGTTCAACAGGAACATCTTCACTATAATTGGCTGTCGAATCCAATTGATGATAGGGCTTTTTTCTCCTTTGTTTCTGATTATTGATTGACCCTCTTCACATACTGAATCTCGTAGCTGGAGGAAGCAGGACATAGTATGGATGACCACATGCAAGTCTTCAAAACAGCGAGGCAAGAAGCAGGTTTTCATTTTCATCATAACATAGACCTTAGGCCCAACCAAAGTCATTTTATAAATTGAACATGCATAACCTATTCAGTTCGAATTAGTTTTTTTTTTTTTTTTTTTTTTTTTTGCGGTCTTAAAAGTAATTATTTAGCCACATACCATATACAAGAACACCATAAACAACAGGGTTGCTCGCACCATACTCTATGAGATGATTTAGAATATATTGCATTTCAATTGATAACTTCAAGAGATCATCATCACTGGTACTTTTTGGGCATTTAATTTCGACTAAAAGACAGTCAAACTTTTTCCTGTCTATGGAAGTGTGAAACTTTATGTCTGGCCTAAGATTTGCGTCTCCTTCCAAAGCCGTGAAATGGCTATAAAAAAAAGTTAGGTCATTCAGAAAGATTAGTATAATTGTCAGATAGTATCAGCCATACCCCGTTTTTTGCAACATATGGCTCACAGGGAAAACAGCATTCACAAAAGGAGTTAAAGCGAAATCAATAAAGATGGATTCATCAGCTGTATTGAGGTTAAAGCAAGCTTCATAGTTCTTGATTCTAATAGAACAAAGAGATAAAAAAAGGCTTAATTATTACAGAGCTTCTTTCGAAGTATGTTGTTACACAGTTATGTTTCTTTCACTTACAAATCGTAAACAACTATCGCGTGAGTTTCGAGTTCAGTAGTTGTCAATTGTCCGATTACCAGGTGTTTTGTTTGCAAGTTTAAACCAGCAGCCTTGCTCTACAAAAAGAGAAATAGTTGTGATACAGTTAAATTACACTAAGTACATGAAACCATTACATTTGTAACATCGTTAATGAACTGGATCTCCTCATTGGTGGCCTTTCTGTAGTGCTTGTTAATTTCAAAGAAGTCAGCCAATCTGGTTTTGATATCATTCAAGGCAGATCAATAGCTAAAACAATCATCAGCTTGATTCATTAGATATACACGATTTACAGCCATTTTCTCCCGTTACGGTTAGTGATTTTTGATATAGATATTCTGAGGCAGCTAAACTTGCCAACTTTAATCCTGAAACTGCGAGAAAGTGGAAGAGAGAGTACAAAAGAGACCCTGAGAAGAAGATGCCCTTTAAAAAAACGAATCATACATCAAACAAAGCGCCAAGTCAACTAAATGAGAACCACAAAATGTACTTGATCAACTTTTTCGATGAGAATCCCTCAGCTGTTATCCAGGATGCAGTCGAAAATTTTACCAAAAGCTTTGAAGGTTTGGAAATAAAAAAAAGTAGGGTTGCTGAATTCATGAAATAAGATTACAATCTCAGTATAAAAGTTGTCAACCGCCATCTCAAGGACAGAAATAGTCAGAAGACTCTTGAGGCTCGCGCAAACTGGATTGAAGAATGGCAAAACAAATGTTTGCATTTCATGAAGAATTGTGTTTTCTTTGATGAAGCAGGATTCGATGTAAATATGCGTCGTTCAAGAGGTTGGGCACAGCGTGGTAAACCAGCAATTGAAGAAAGAGCTTCTGCAAGGGGTGTATCACATACAGTTATTGGTGCAGTTTCAGCATTGGGTGTTGTGAATGTAAGCATGAGAGAGCCGGGCAATGTCAAGAAAAGAAGAGTTGTTGGTGCTAAAAAGAGAAAGGTACCCGAGGATGCTGTTGCTGCTATACCAAAAGGAACTACAGCTGGCCATTTTGTGCAATTCATTAGCGATACTTTAGACATTGTGGATGAATTTCCCAGCATGAAAAGGATTCCATATGGTTATGGATAACGCTCCGATCCACTCTCGTGATGTCGTTGACTCTATCATTTTAGAAAGGGGTTATATACCAGTATATCTCCCTCCATATTCACCTGAACTCAACCCCATTGAGATGTTTTGGAAAGTGCTGAAGGATCGAGTTAGAAGGGAGAAATTGAAAGATACAGAAACACTTTCTTGAAGATAGTGAAGATGTTCCTGTTGAACATGTACAAAACTTCATTCAGCACTCGACCAATGTAATCCCTAAATGCTTGAATAAAAAACCTTTGTGGTTGCTTTACTGTTTGGTTAAAATATTTCTAAAAAGTGGGCAATTTAGATTCAAACACGAGGCCACATTCGTCTCATTTTTTTTGGGCAATTTAATCTCTAAAAACTGGATGGAGTTTTCAAACATCTGGTAAATTGAGAGTGGAAGCACAGTATCTGCAGGTCTTTTATCAATTCAGCATGTTCATTGGAAAAAATCTTGTTTTACCATTGGCTCTTTTTTTTTGTCATTAGCAATAGGATAGCAAACTTTTGTAAGAAAGTCAAGTCTTTGGCACTACAATCGTACATAAATCGTAAACTTTACTTGAATCCGATGATGTGTATACGTTGTGGATAAAACTTTTCTTTTCTTGTATTGTGTGCCATTCAGTACTACCCTGCAACCCTTACATGCTCTTTATCTATTTTACTTTTAGCATAAAGATAGCTTTTTCAAAAGTTATTATTTGTCTAGTCTATCAACTTGTTAACCAAAAAAAAAAAAGTTAACTAACACAGTTATACATGTGAAGAGACTTACATATTTCCTACTCAACAGTAATTGTTTTGCTCTTATAAAAAAGAAGATAGAGCTGTGGTGTCCGAAACTAATCATTTCGTGACATATTAGAAATAGTATACCTATTTAATCACCAATCCAAGGTGGAGAATGGTTCACTCATCATACAAGATAGAGATATTGCATGTTAAAGAGTGAAATGAAAAGCATTACACTTGTGGTAAGGGATAGGAGAGAGTAAGCAAAGGATCCAAGTGAATACCACGTGTAAAGGATAAATTTTCAAATTAAAGGTTATACTATTTGTATATAATAAGACAGTACATACAAAATGCTTTGGTAAAAACAACAGAAAGAAATTTCTTCAATTTGTAACAGTTATCCATGTCGCAAACCCAAAAAGAATAATTTTCTGAATTTAATTGTTCTCTTTTTCTGTAGATTACACGTGAGTTTGCATTTGTGTATAAAACATGTTGAAAAGTACAGTTTTAAGATATGTAATTACTGCTATCCACACGATACAATTAAGCATACACCATTTATCTCTTTTATAATCATCCACTAATGCATTGTAAAATGGGCAAAAAGGGACTTAAATCCCTATCTTATCCTTAGCCTATAAATTTATAAAATGAAAATACATGTGTTGTTGCCAACAAAACAAATGAAATGTGTTGTTCCGGGCTAAATTTCATAAACGTGACCCTGGTATCATCTCGATAGAATGTAACATCCACTATTAACGGAAAACTGACACATGCATCGCATCACTTTCTTAAGGCATCTCTCTTTCCTATGTCTCTCGTCCGGATAGCAAAGACAGACTTGATGTTTGTGTCAAATCATTCATGAAAAAAAAAAAAAAAAAAAAAAAAAAAAGAGCAAGAAACCAGTTCATTAGACACTTGTACCCATTAATCCTATAATACCCCTTTGAATTCTGTTTCTCCTTTACAATAATGATTGTTTGTGTATAGCTTTCCTTATAAAGAAAAATAAGTGAGAAGTGGAAGCAACTCTTTTTTCTATCCGCTCCATTGATGAAAATTCTCTTCATTTTTGTAAGCAAACACCGTGCTTAAGGTTTCACCAGATTTATTATAAAGTTTGAGTTTGTGTAACAAAGGGGTCAATAAAACTAAGGAACTGCATGCGTGAACAGAAAAATAAAAACACTTAACTCTTTCCATTCCTTTTCTTTAAAAAATGTTCAATAAGGCTTCTCTCGTTTTCTTGTCCCTTAGTATCGCATTAGAATTAGTATTGGGTAGTTCTGTTGAACTTGTCTCCCCAAAGCCCAATGATGTTTTAAAAGCAGGCTCTACTGTGCATATCAAGTGGTAGATGATAATAAACTGACAATGGACTTTATTCTAACTTTTATGTATAGGCATGTTAATGATGCATCTACGGGCCCAATCCGACTCCAATTCGCTTCCGGGAAATCCTCTGCTTTAAGCATTGATGGTATCATTGCAGACAATGTAGATGCCTCTCTTGGGTCATATAAATGGAAAATTCCTAGCGATTTGAAGGCTAAAAAATAGTAAAAAAAGAATCACGAGAAATCAACAAAGTCCTATTTGCTTATTCTTCTAAATTTAGCGTGATTGAAGCTGGCCCAAATGCCAAAGATATTTCTTTTGCAGGTAAAAAAAAAAAAAAAAAAAAGCAAATAATAACAAAACTAAATACACATTATACAGGCTACGTTACAATCAAGAATGATTTAAAGCATAAAAAGACAACAACTAAAAAGACAACATCAAAAAAGAACAGCACAAAGAAGCACCATCCTTCTTCCGTTTGCGTTGGCTATCCTACCAAAAATGACACTAAGCAACATGTCCGCTGCCACCCAGTACAAAAGCAATCTGTCAAAAAAGGGAAAAACCAAACTAGTAAATCTTCCAAAGGCAAGCATACCAAAAAGGTTTACAAGAAGAAGACAACCACGAAGAAGCACAAAAAGTCTACCACTGCCTAATTGTTTCAAATAAAATGACGGTATCACAGCTTAATGCAGTACAGACCGTTTATAGAGTCATACGAAATCATTTTTATTCTTATTTTTTTGTACTATTCATTTTCACATATGCTGGAGTTTTATTATTAAAGGAATTGATGGAAGAAAAAAAAAATGTCTTTTTGTGCAGTGGGAGAAAATGTGTGTGGATATGTATGTAGAGCAAGTATGAGATAGTTTACAATTCGTCATGATCATTGACAGCTTCTTCCTTCTTTTCTTCCTTCTTTTCTTCTTTCTTTTCTTCTTTCTTTTCTTCAGGAACAGTGAATTCAATAGCCTTGCTATTGTGTTTGTTTAAGAAGGAAACAAGATCTTCCAAATTACGGTCGCCTTCGTAGTCAATCAACTCATTTGTTTCAGCCTTGAAGAACTTGAGGGTGGGGAAGGAAGTGACAACAAATCCACCTTCTTCAGGAATATCATTTTCTGTACCATCCAATTTTGCAATGACAACAGAATCGGTTGTTTTGGAAACATGCTCACCTAATTGGTTCCAGAATGGTTCCAAACTCTTACAGTAACCACACCAGGGGGCATAAACCTCAAGGAACACATCCTTGGACTTGTCAAGTACAATATCCTTGAACTGAGAGGCAACAACAGTCTTTACAGGACCATTGTTTTCGACGGGTGGTTCAGCTGACTTGATGTGAGCCTTGATCTTACCAGAAACATAGTCCTCCAAGAAACGTTCCAAGTTGGCTTGATCAACAGGCAAACTTTGGTCAAGAGGGAATTTGGCACCATTGTCCAAGTGTTGAATAGAGAAGGCAGGGAAAGATTTCTTTAAACCAACATTGTCAGCATGAGCGTCATACTTTGTAGCATCAATATGCACAAAGACAACCTTTCCCTTGTACTTTTCAGCCACAGGCTTGGCGGCCTTGACAATTGTGTCTCTTGATTCAACGCTGTCATGGAAGAGGTAAGCGATGGGCAAACCAATGTCGGCATAGTTTCTAAAGTTGGAGCCATCGATTTCACCCAAAAGAGGAACAGAGTTGACAGCTATAAACTTTTCAAGTTCTGATTGCTTGAACTCACCAGTTTTGGTGAAGCTATTGTTGTCATCAAATTGAGTATGAACAACAAGGGCAGGGAATTCAGTGATCTTGTGTTCTTTAGCAAGCTTGGCATCTGAGATATGACCAAATACAAAGCTCTCACGGTTTTTCTCGGCAAGAGCTTGGAAAGTTTCCTTTGATGCGTCATCCGCAGTATAGGCAATGACAACTACACGATCAGATTTCTTGAATTCTTCAAAATTGCTTGAAGTCAACTCAGTAACAGATGGTAAAGATTGCCTAATAAGAAAAGGTAGGGGTAATATTAGTTCAGGCTTCAGACCTTTTTTTGTATAAAACTTACTTATGCATGTAGCTAATAATACCGTCTGCCTTACGAGGTCCATTGTAATCAGTAGTTTCACCCTTTCTAAATACCTTTAATGTAGGGAAACCCATAACACCATACTTTTGACAGAGGTCTTCATTTTCAGTACAATCCACTTTAGCAAGAGGAATGTCCTTTTCCTTGAGTGCTGTAGCAGCAACCTCATACTCAGGAGCTATTCAGAGTAAGGAAAGGTGAATAAAAACGCACATCATAAACACTAATTATTGTCGCACTTACCTAAAGATTTACAGTGTCCACACCAAGGAGCAAAGAATTCAACTAGCATAAGATCTTGGTTCATAACGTTTTCATCAAAGGTTTTGTTGGTCAAAGAAAGAACATCACTCTCAGCCATCACGGTTTGAGTAAGGGCAGTGAAGGTTGTGGCAATAGCAGCAAGCAAGAAGGATTTCTTAACCATTGTGAGAATGTTATAAAGAGAGAAAAAGGGTGTGTTACTGCCATAAACCTGTCAAAAAAAGGGGTTGCTTTTATATGAAATCTTAAGCTATTTGTGTTGAAATATGATTGGATGTTGCTATTAGCTGAGTGTTGTCAGACATTAATTATTAAAAATTAATAAAAATTGATATTCTCATAATTAACTTTAAAACATGAGCATAGAAATGCCGTTGCTCATTTTTTACAAATAGTTGTATGTGTATGCACATAATTCTAAAAAGCCTGTCTTCATTCTCTTTCTCATTTTATAAAGTTTGAAATGAGTCTATTATTGAAAACAAAAAAAAAGTGCACATTAAAGAGAGCCTAATAAAATAAAAAGAACAGTTAGACATTGAAGCGCTAGATTAAAAACGCGTAATATACTTTTACCTATTCCGTTGAATTAGAATCGTACTTGTTTCCTAATGAATGATGCAGGCATCACTTGTATTTTTGTAGATACAATAATTACTGCTGTCTTTGGCTTGTTACACGACCGCCCAAGTTGCACAATTGACAGACACTGCAGTGTTAAAGTAAATAAACTATTTGTCTATCTTAAAACTACCAGTATGAGTACTACTGCTATATGGTGCTATAAAATAAAGAAGTTTACAAGAAATAACGTCTATAAATATCATACATAATTATAACAATATCATTACGCTGAGCTCTTAATTGACCCTGTCGACAAAAAATAAAACCAATGGATTCAATGATTTAACAAGTAATGTTTTATTACTTTAATTTATTCAGTTAAAAGCTATGTATAACCATTAAATAGAGAGAGTCTGTTTATAGTTTTGAAGGATTTTTCCATTGTGGTTTTCTCTTTTCAGCAAAAGCTTTTAATCCTTCTGTCAAGTTTTCGCCCTTTCTCCATACTTCTGCTTCATGACTGCTGAGCCATTCTTCTGTAACATTTGTTACTGAAGCGCGTTCTATACTTAACAAAAGACCTTGCTTTGTTAAAAATACTGCATCAGGAGAACTATTGATACAGAAAATAACACGTTAACCAAAAATAACAACCATAAATCGATATAGTCTTACTTTGCAGTGACTTGTTTTGCCCAACGTAAAGCGGCTTCAACCACATTTCCATCGTTTGGTATGATTTCGTTTACAAGCCCATGATGTTTGGCTTCTTTAGCGCCCATGAAACGTCCAGTCAAGACAAGGTCAGATGCCACTTGGTAGCTAACAGATCGTGCAAGTCTGGGAAGACCACCTGCACCTATAACAACACCTTGCTTTACTTCTGGTAATCCAAACTTTGATTTTTCGGTTGCTACTACGTAATTACAGGATACAACGACTTCCATACCACCGCCTAAAGCAAATCCATTGACGGCTGCAACCACTGGCTTTCGGCTCATACGGCGGTCACTGATGCCTGCAAAACCGGTAGGTGGAAGTTCAGCCTTGGCCGAGTTGTTTGGATCAGCTTTTCTTGACTCGTGGGCGCTGACCAAGTCCATGCCCGCACAAAAGGCCCTATTTCCACTTCCTGTGATCTGCAGTTTATTAGAATTCATTTTGATTTTTGTTTTTCTTCTCTTTGATCGCTTACAATGATACACCAGATAGAGTCTTCTTCTTCTGCCCAGTTGATTACATTGTGCATTTCCCAATTAGCAGGAAAATGAAGGGCATTGAATTTCTTTTCTCTGTTGATTGTGATTAGCAAAACATGAGGTTCAGGTATAGAAAGCAAGACATATTCGGTCTTTGGTAATTGGATATTGCTCATTTTTTGTTTGAGATTTTTGTATTTAGAAGAAAAGACATGCCTTTTATAAAGTGTCCATATTGATTTATTGCTGTATGCCAAATTACTCACTTGTGTTACTTACTGAGTCAGCGTAAAAGTTATTTTTTCACTCAGATTCACAAATGAATGATGGAAGCAGTTCCGGTCCTTTGAGTGTAATGGTTAATTATTTTAGGCGGGAAAAGAGCATGAAGCATTTGCAATATTTTATTAATAATTCAAAGACAACGAAATAAAAGAGTTATAGATTGTTAACAGTGTCTGGTCAATAATTCTGTGTATTTCTGAAATGTTGTATTAGAACAATCTTTTAATAACTTAAAAAAGGGTGTACAAAATTTTTTTGTGTTTGATAAAAGTGATCACCTCAGTGTTTTAATCAGTGTTTGTTCACTTCAATTGAAAAGTGGTTTACAACGTAAAATGCCCAGAGCAATGAAGACATAAATAAAATGTTTGGCAGTGTAGATCAATAAAACACATAATGAACCATGCAACGGTTTAGTTTTTTTCACAAGCAGATTCTTTGTTACAGTAATTGAAATAAACTAGTAAATAATTTACAAAACTTATCGCTAGATCCCTCTTCTTTCCTTTTGAAAGACAGAGATTTTTTTTTTTTTTTTTTTTTTTTTTTTTACCTTTCAATAGATGGTTTCATACACGCTATTTACTTCTTTCTGAAACAAGTTTAATAATAATTCAAAATACCCTTGGATTTTTAAAAGCACAAGATTCTCAGAAGCATGTTTTATATCTGAAAGTAATTTTAGAAGCAGATAGGAAAACACCAAGAAGTCCCAGACTTTCCTATATCAAGCAAACACACAATATTCTTTAATTTATAAAGTTATAGATGACTTATTCGCTTAATCATCCAATTAATCAATTATTCTTCCTATACAAGAATGTAAATCGAATGTACTAGACCAGAAGCTGACTTTGGCAATCAGGTTCCTTCAGAAGCCTATTTCTTGGTAACACAGACAAGCTAAGGAATAGATTTCACTGAATGAACAATTTATACGTCTACGTCTTACACAATGAAATTTGATTAAAATGTGAACACAATTGTCTAATAAGAAAAAAAAAACTTCCAAAATTTTAACAAATGTTTTAATACAAATAGTAATTTAATAGGTTGGATTTCAACTAAAAAGCGTAAAGTGCGCGTTATGATTTTTTTTACATAGGAATGAGGTTACGGGGAATATAAAGTTCTTCGAGGTACTTGATATCCTCGTCATTCAATTTGACTTCCAGAGATCGAATCACATCATGTAATTGTGACTCTTTACTAACGCCAACAATAGGTGAAGTAACATGGGGTTTAGAAAGCATCCATGCTAAAGCAATCTATATGATACAAAAGGATGAGACACGAATCAATCCAGTTTTTTTTGTTTGCTTTACCTGAGCTGGTGAGTGCTTATACTTTTCAGCAATTTCAATGACTCTGTCAATGATTGCATCATCGTTTTCATTCTCTTTCTTTGCAAAAAAGAGAGAGATACCTCTATCAGAAGCCTCACGAATTGATTCACGGTTCTTGCCAGTCAAAAGACCTCGGGCTAAGGGTGACCAGTGAATAGAGGCAATACCGCTGTCATAACAATAGGGAATCATTTCTCGTTCTTCTTCGCGATAAATCAAATTATACAAATTTTGCATCGACACAAACTTGGCCCATCCGTTTCTTTCAGCAATGGCATTGGCCTTTTGGAATTGCCATGCATAACCGGAGCTTGCGCCGATATATCTCACTTTACCTAAGCGTACCAAATCATTAAGTGCTTCCATGGTTTCTTCTAAAGGTGTTTCCTATGGGACAATATTGGTTAATCATAGCTGAAGAGTCATTTTTTGGTTTCTTACAGGATCAAAGCGATGGATTTGATAAAGATCGATATAATCAACACCTAATCTTTCAAGAGAAGCATTTACAGCATCAAAAATGTGTTTTCTTGATAAACCTGAAGAATTCACATATTGAGGATCATCTTTTGTTTGACGACCAAGAACATTGATCGAGACATCTTCAGGAACAGTAAAAAAAACCTTGGTGGCAATGACAATACGAGATCTGGGCATATTAAACTTTTTGATGGCCTTGCCCAAGATACGTTCACTCTCACCGTTTGAATATCCGTCTGCAGTGTCAAAAAAGTTGATACCAGCATCATAGGCCTTGCCAATCAATTCAAGAGATTCTTCTTCGTCCTTTACCCATGGTTGCCACTTTGAAGAGCCGTATGACATACAGCCTAAGCAAAAACGCGATACCTATTTACTTTATCAGCGCTGATTATACCTCGTTAACCTTGCTTAAACCACATACCTTCATACCAGTATTACCAAGGCGAACGTACTCCATTTTAGGAAGGGACTCAGCTACAGATGTCATTTCTCTTATTTTATTTTTTTTGGTGAGACAGAGAAAACGGCAAAAGAAAAAGTGGAGTTCATATTTATACCCTTTCTGAAGCTTTAAATTAGATTGGCTTGTTCAGATGAATACTATCAAGTTAAAAAAGGAGTTTTTTTTTTCCGTAATCCGACCAGCACTGTATTTGTAATCGACTGTGACTGTCATCATGCAATGACCATTGATAAGCTTTTCATTGACTATTGAATAGGTAAAAAAAAACAAGTTTCTTAAAGTTCATTATGTGAAAAACAATAACTGTAAACTGTTTCTAATGGTTTCCAGCTGGATCAATTACAGCATTTTACTTTGAATTCATACGATTCAATTTTTACAGACAAAATGTGAACTTTCTTAACTGAATCCCAATCGGGTAAAAATAAGAAGATTCCGTTGTAAGCCAGAGTAGCAGACAGAGACCAAATGGTTTCATAAAAAACACGTCGCCAGTGCTGTTTCCATACAACTGATAAAACAAAACCGAATTGGCGCACCGTTGTGTTACCTATCGAAAGGTTGTTTGTAGTTTGATGAACTATATATCACAGAGATAATATAAACATTATCCAATGACAAAATCTGTCAACGCTTGTTTTTTTTAATGGTTACTGTAGAAGTGAATACTACATATCGACAAATAAAGACCTGAAAAGGATTGCCAAGATCAATGTTAGTGCCCTTGAAATAAAGATGACCTCTGTAGGGATGAGTGTTTGATACCACTCGAAAGATCCCAGGGTCATTTATTTACAATTTGAACAGCATTTACTTGTTCAAAATTCATCAATCAGGAGAACACGGAAATCATGCTTCTAAAAAGCCTTCAAAAATCCACACCACGAATGAGATCATGAAACCCAGAGTTTGGAGCAGATGAGCTTCCTATTACAGACAGCATCATTACCAGAGTCCCGTTTTAAGTTGGCAATCAAGGAATGTTCAACTAGCTAGTTCCTGAAATAAGACGACAGCTGATGCTTTCAGTGAATTGGATAAGCATTAGCATGGCTAGTTGATATGCTTACATAATGAGCCTGAGTAACAGCAGTATGTTCAGAGCGACTCCTAAGGAAAGCAACGTTGTCAGGCTTGACTTCATGACCTCCAAATTGGCACCAAAGGATCCTATAATCGGTAAACCCCTTCTGAACAACCCCCTCAGTGCCAAACCCATGGTACCTAGCTACAATACTCTTCAAAACATATTTCTCAGGAGGATGACTATAGGGCATCGGGTCAGAAACAGAAAAATAAATAAATATATATTTGACATTGCAGCAACTTTCTACCAATATATACTTTAAGCATGTGTTAAAAAAAGTAATGTTACTAGTATAAGACAGTCAGTCTTTGACATCCTTTAAAGATAGTTTTAGGCTGTTAATATGATCGAGACAATAAATTAAACTAAGTGATTATACTTTAAACCATATTAAATAATAATCTATGGTCTCAGAGAAAAGTCTTACTAATAGATAAATGTTTCTAAATATACTGTATATTTCTGCATCATTTGGTTTAGAATAGTATCGATTTACACTCTTCAAGTTTGTGAGGAAAGACTATCCTATGCATTAAATTTTATTCATACAACGTAGATACACTTTTCTAGTTTCTCACTGTAAAGTTAGAACGAAATTTCAATTATGTTTTTTCAACACCACTACCAATCTTTTCCCAATATTGGTCATTTTCAAAAAATATTGCAATTTTTCCAAAATCTGCTGAAAATACAATATATCTGACATTTAAAAAAGTAAATAAATTTCATCCAATCATTCTTTACCACTACTTTTACTTTTTCTTCTTTCCCTTCTTTCCCTTCTGATCCTTCAAGATGATGAAAAAGTGTTCTACTTTGCTCGTTCTCGGTTTATTGTCTGTTTTTAGCTTTGGTAAAGCATAAAAATTGTATAAAAACGCGTTGAAAAAAAAAAACAATCCTATTCATATACTTGTTATTAGTAACTGCTCAACAGCAAGTACCTCAAATCGATGTCACTACCGAGTTTCCTGATAACCCATTTGGATGTAAGTGAAATGATAAATTAATGATAAATAACATAAACTAAATCTATAAAGTGATTGTGAATGGTCAACGTAATAAAGTTATTTTGGATATTAATAACAAAGAAAAGACACCTTATACTGTCTTTGCTGTCTCTGGTCAGGTTACAAAAGTAGATGATTACTCTGGCGTTATTCGCAATGTAAGCTGGTGTATATGAACAGGGTACGGAAGAGAATACTAATCTGTGCTCTTAGTTGACTACTACACGTTATGGTAACCCTCTTTCTGCTGAATCTTCCCTTCAAATCCCTTATAATTTTTACTCTGAATATGCTCCTGGAGAGCATGGTTTAGTCATTTTTGTTGATTTATTAGCTGATGTAAGAAAAAAAAAAGTTAGGGACAGTGAAAGAGAAAACTAAAGTCTATTTAGGAAACCATCACTCGTGTTATTGGATACAACGGTACAATCACGGTTACTGAACCCGAAGTTTCTTGGTTTGACATTCAACTGTAAGTAAAAATAAATTTGTAAAAAAAAAAGAGAAAAAGTCAACTGTTAATTTTTCTCTAGTCTTTTCTTGAGTGCTGTTCTTCTTACTGGTGCTGGTGGTATTGCTTACATTATTCGTGAAACTTTCTTTGCTAGCAGTGTTAAAAAGACTAAGGTAAAAAAAAAAAAGAAGTGGATGAGATGAATTTTTACTTATTGTACTGTAGACGAAAAAGGTCGAAGAAACTACTGAACGTCCTACTCACCGTGATGAAAAGGGAGAAATGGTTTTGGATGAATCTTGGATTCCTGATCATCACCTTGGCTTGAATAAGCAGCAAAAGACTAAGAAGAGATCCACTGGTCGTAAATAATTTGAAAAAAAAAAAAAAAAAAAAAAATTAGGAAAAGAAGAAAAGCAAAACTGTGTATAAAAAAGACGTATTTAGCAAATAATAAAAAGAAAGTAATATGTACTCATGTAAGAATTTTGTACAAAATATCAAAAGGGAATTTGAAAAAAAAAAGCGTCTATTGCAATACATCCATATATAGTGTTAACGATGCCAATTGGCACTTTTTTAGTTTTCGATTGCTCAGTTGGCAGTTTTAAAAAATCAATGAGCGGATTCGTTTATTTCAATTAAAGTAAACCATACTTTTTTTTTTTTTTTTTTTTTTTTTTGCAATAATATTTATTGCATATCTGGCTTACTGTGCGTATAGTATTACTATTCTGTAGAGACTGAAAAGCGCGAACGCTATAAACCATTACTGTCTATCTGGAGGTTGACTGAACTGCTATTATTTGGCTTAGCTGTAAATATTGAGATAAGACCAGATCTCATAACGACAATAGGTTTTTTTTTCTCCTTTGCTAGTTGTAATGATGTGTACCACTTTATTTTGAGTACAGCAAATAAGTAGTCGTTTTCAATAGTGTTATTGGTTATCCCGATATCTGGCTATTTATTATCTGAATGGCTGTTCTTAGTCAAATAGGTCAAAGCTCACAACACTTTCAGTATGTACTCAGGAACAACCAATTTGCCAAATTCAATGATATCTTGCTAACGAGTTCAAATATTTGACTGGGTTCAAAACAAAGTCTATTTTTTTCCTTTTATTTTTTTTTTTTCCTTTAATCTTTTTTTTTTTCAAAATGAAAAATGAATCAGAGTTTGAGAGAGGATTCTCAAAGCTTTTAAAAGACTCAGCAAGGATTAGAGAATCTGAATTTACAATTTATGAATACCGATCGAAATTTACAAACTGTTCATTCACTCGAAAAGCGAGTTTACGAATGAACGCATTTATAACATAAAGTTCACAAGATAATAGATCGTAGTGTTGATTTCCTTGTGAGTGCTAATCGAGTATTCTAAAAATTAACTGAAAAGAGGTTTGCTTAATTATCACGTGATTTTAAACTGCGTCATCATCATCGAGACGAGTTTGCCCGAAATAGAAAGAATAAAAAAGTAACTGGTCTTTAATCCAAGGGTTATTTTTCTTTTCTTCACTTGCAATAACACCCCCTCTCAGAAACCATGTCTCTTCGTCTTTTAGCAGCACCTGGTCTTCGTACCACAACTCGTCTTTTAGCTCGCCAACAACCCATGGGCCTTGTCAAGATTCATTCTTGTAAATTGGAGATTATGTACCTTTTTCTAATACTAAAATGCGTCTTTTATAGCTGTTGCTCAATCTCATACAGCTGCTGCTTCAGCTGCTACCCACAAGCCTGACCGTGTTCATGGCTCTTACCACTGGAACATTGAACGTGCTGCTTCCGTTGCTTTAGTTCCTTTAGTTGCCACCCAACTTACTTATGGCGCTTCACCTATCACTGATACTCTCTTGGGTGTTGTTCTTCCTCTTCACCTTCACATCGGTAAGGAACAATCTGATGAACTTGACGTTAAAATGAATGACACTTTATAAATATAGGTTTCGATGCCTGCATTACTGGTAAAAAAATGAATGCTGTAAATTGCGGGGTATAGACCCCTATTCACGCTTTTTATAGATTATTTCAATGCCCGTAAGAGTGTTTTCTTAAACAAATTGATGACAGGCACCTTGTGGTTGAGTACCACTGGTGTGCTCGTTGGCTGCTATCAATTCAATACAAACGACATTGGACTTACTGAATTCATTAGCAAAATTTGGGCTGCTTAAATAAAAAGTTTTTTTTTAAGAAAAATCTATTTCACTTATTCTATTTTAACGATCAACAGGAAATTTGTGAATCATAAAAAAGAGTATGTGAAGCATCCTATAATTCTTTTGCAACGAATCTATCAGCAATATGTACAATGAATTCATTTTTTTTTTTTTCATCTTCTCAGGCACTCAACTGTTCAGCAGAGCGATCGTTGTTTGTCCAAAAATTATTCACCTACTTTTCTGACTTGATTTTTTTTTATTGAAAAGGAAAGATGCATCCCTTAATGACATCTCAAGATTTTACATGGATAGCCATCTTATTCATGTACAATGCGAGTGATCAAATCGGAAGTAGAAATACTTTATGTAAGCTGATAGGCAAGTATAGACAATTTGTATTGGCAAAAAACATTTGTATTCTTTAATTCTGTAGATCAGTAAAATCTCTGCTTCGTGAATTATATAAGCCATTTGATATTGTTTAAGGTGCTCTTAAGCCTCTATCCAAGATACATCAAGGACTGCCCGAGTTAACTATTTATAATGCACATCAGATCCATAATTTTCTTACTTATTCAATACTGTTTTATCTTTATATTCGTGCATTAATAACTATTGATATAAAGGGGGGGGGATGTTTACATGATTTCAAACATTTACCGCTAGCCATCAAAGAAACATTATGGGCGATTTCCTTGTAGCATATCCCAGTGTTTTTGCACATTTGAGAAATACATTATATTATAATAAATATGTAAGGTCTATTTCCTGTTAGTAAGCTTAAACCAATCACAATGATTTTTTCTTACTCAACTTGCGTGTCTGCTTGATTTCGAAACCAAAACTAGACGTGATTAAGCCATTGAAAAGTAAATACAAATCTTTCGTCAAACTTCAAATAGTTTTATAGGTATTTTTTACTGTTTTTACACTTCCCATTTCACTATGTTTCGAATAACCAGCTCATTTTCATTTTTTAAAAAAGTTAAAAAAATAATTTCTGTATCTACTCTTTACAGAACCGTAATATTATTTGAGCCTAGAGCTTATAATTAAAAAAAGGATACAAGGTTAACATACTTTTAAACAAAACACATTTTTTAATTCCCACTGAAAAATGTTCCAAATCATATTTCATCTTCTTACTTTCTCTTGTAAACCAACATCAGGATAGTTACAACTCTATCGATATACTGACCATTTCTTGCTCGATCCTTTTGCAGCCAATAAACCTCTTTCTCTTTCTCTCTTCTTTTTTTTCTTTTCATTCTTGCTTACAAAACATATTTTTCGAATGACCATCAAGGTGAATGCATGCTAAGATGATCATTAGACAATTTTCAATATACGAATAGGAGAGTACCTTTAGAAGCATGAAAGGAGCAGCAAGGGAGCTCGTGGAAAGCTTTTAAATTCACAGAGGAAAAAGGAAACACACAGGAGTCATCTACACACTATTCATCCATCAACTCCTTCCAAGCAAAAAGAAGGGTAGACTTGAGCTGAAGCGCGTCGATCTTGGGTAGCTTGCTGAATTGATTCGTGATCGACGCGCTCATCTCCAGGTTCTCGGGGCTTAAAAAGTCCACAGCGCACTTGATCGCACCGCGACAGTTTCTTACTTGGTGGGGACATCCGGCCGGGATAAAGACGGCGTCACCCGGATGTTGATGAATGACCCATGGCCGGATGCCAGTGTCTGCCGCGAGCGCCACCAGTTGCTCCTCTTCCAAAAAGAGCGATTGGCTGTGGATGGGATGCCACTTTTTCAAAAACGCCTTGTGTTTTTTCCACAGCCAATCACTCAGCTCCACCAGTCTTTCGGATGGGAAGACGTGCCAGATGGCAGCTGGAGCAGGAGGGCCTTCAGCCGGTGGCACTGTCACATGGCTGGCATAGTGCAGGATGTTGACAGCGTCCGCCATGTCACAGTGCAGGTTTGTCTTGCCCGCCTCGTAAGAGATGAACATCTTGGGGCCAAGATCAGGCGGCAGGCATTCCTTTGGGAGGCGGTTGGCCAAGTTGAAGTAGCCTCCTGCCGATGCGTACTCTGGCATGGGAACGGTTGCCATGAAGTCATTGTAAAGTTCCGGAAACTTCATGGCAATGTTTTCGGTAGGTGGCCAGTCCTAAAGAGCCGCATGAGTTTTCACTGTCTCTTCCACATGTCAAACAGCATACTTACTTTGACCTTCAAGATTTGTGAGGCTCCCAATTTCCTGGCATAGCCTTTTCGATTGGCAGGCTCAGAAAAAGCTTTAAAGTACTCTTCAACAGTCGTACTGTGTGCTTTATCGCTCACACAATCAATGACTTCAATCGTTTCTTTACCATAATTCCTTGTAAAGTATTCAGGTGTCCACTCCAAATTGCTTTTCGCAAGCGAGTCTGTCACCACAACTGGCTTCCTCTGAGCCCACTGAGCTTGAAATTCCTTCAAAGTCAAGGAGTGGTATGACTTGGTCATACAAGTTGGCCCTTGATCCATGACAATACGAATTTTCTTTGGGCGAGACCTGTTCGTTTCAGCGCATGTCACTTTATAAAATACAAAATAAGAACAAGATTTTAATTTATATTTTTTTTCTTTTTCCTTTCTTACCATCCAAAACTCCGTTGACAGGTTTAGGGCTAGTGGGTTCTTTGAGAATACCAGAAGATTTGATAGTCACCTTCAATAGAGCTGGAAGAGTAGGATGGGCATCAACACGATCTTCAGAGACGCAAGGGACATCAGAAGACACAGCATTCGCCTTCACTAAAGCAGGCTGAGCAAGCAGAGACTGTTTGATGATGGGCCTTTCCTCTGTCGAACGAGGATTTTTGAAAAGGCGCACGATGATTTCCTTATTTGACTTTTTGGAATATTTTTTGTAAAGCAAAAAGTGATCTGGCGAATGGGGAATGGCACGCAAGCAATTTTTCCACTTTTTGTTGCTGAAGCACTTGGGACAAACCTCATAAGAACAGGTGGCGCAGACATAGTGAAGATTGAAAATGCTCGTGAGGCATTTGTCGCAGGCATGGCTGTAACCTTCAATAAACTGGCGACGAATGGGTGACATCTTTGTGTCTTTGACGGCTTCAAGTTCTTGTACAATGATCTCTTTCAAAAGAGGCTTGAGGTACTTGATAATGTACTTTTTGGATTCCTTGGTAGTGGTCTGTGGCTTGAACGAGGTGTGCGTCTTTGCTTGCAGAGGATCTTTGCCAGTGGCAGAAGGAAAGTAAGGGCCAAAAGTCAATGAGCTATCTTTTTCAACTTTAAAAGCGCGTAGATCAATAAAACAGCAAGGACCAGAACGGCGAGTGCAGTTTCCACACAAGGAAGGTCGGTTTGGATAATTATAATTGCGGCAAGGCGTAAGCTGAAGTTGAAGCTTGATTCGTTTTTGTTCATGTAAACGCTCTTCGATCAGATCGCGCGTCAAGATGGGTTGTTTTCTCTTTTGGGCAGAAGTCATGAAGAAACTTTATAGAATAAGGGTAACAATAAAACTTTAAATAGGTCAGGTATAAATAAAGGGCAGTAATAAATAAAGAAAAAGAAGTCTTCTTTTTTGGATTCAGTAAAAGCTTAAACCTAATCCAGCTTCAGTCAGTCACAAACAGCCAATGATGGAGTTTAGGTTACAAAAGCCATGATTCTACACATCCAAACAAGATAAAATAAACAATTGATAAGTTAGTTTTTTATTGTATTCTAATTTTTGATTGGATGAAAGCTACAGGTAACTATCAAGATTCACCTTCTTTACTGTTACAAAAGACCCTTTATCCATTCGAGTTTATTTCTATTTTTATCCTACTTGCACCAATTTTTACTTTATGAATACAATCAACGTAGGGAATAACACAAGGCCATTGTAGTGACGTGATGTTCTTTTATTGTTGTCCGAATCTGGTCAATAAATTATATATTAAAAAAAAAAGGTCTTTCTGGATCGAGGATCTTTATTCTGTTGTTCGTGTAAAACAATAGGATGATGGAGCCATTGAATAAATCAAGGTCTTGCTGATCAGATGGCTTGTGAAGAATGAAAGAGAAAGAACCTTTTATTATTTAGAGCAACTGTAGATCATGAAGCACATAGAAGCATTAGATGGCATATTGTTTGATACAAGCTGTAATTTTATTTTCACGTAAACTATTCAGGACACTAGTATATACACTGATTTCGCTCTATTCCTCTCGTCGATATCCAGAGTACAAGATTTAGAGAGATTGTGAGAAGGCATTGGAAAAGGGGGTTGTAGGATTACGGGAAGGTTGTCTTTGATCGAGGTGATTGATGGTAGGTGGATAGGTTGTATAAGATTTTTTTGTAGAGTGCACACAGTTACTCTCCTTCACTCGATGATCTATAAAAGAGTGACATGAGCAGAGATCAAATCATGATATCAATCACACAAGATTTTCACAAGGTTCATACCTGGAAGATAAAGAGCAGGCAATATAAAGAGTACACATTCGTCGCCTAAAAACGATCAAAAAGCATCATTCTTATTTTTATTTTAAAAACTCGCTTTTCTTGCCAGGTCTGGAGCCGTAGCTTATGGCCGATGAAAAGAAGAGACATAAAAAACAGATAATGAAAGAGTCCACTGTGTTTATTTTATTGGCTAAAGAAAGAGTCCATCAGACACAAGCAGCATTCTTTTTATATAAACTGAGAATTGAACGATGAGGGCGGAGGAGGTTAGATGACTAGGGTTTTTTGATTTCTTTAGATGATTTTGTTTTTATAAAAAGCATGTGTGTTTTGTCAAAGATTTTGTGAGGTATAAAAAGAAGATTGGCAAATAAAAATAGGTTAAAAAAGAAGGTTGGAAGCTTGCTTTTATGAATTGTTGAGGTAACGGGGAGAATGAGACATCCTTGACCGTTAGACTTCAGGAGACGGTAAAGGAAGCTGTGTGATTTACGTCAGAACGAAATGGCTTTAAAATAGTTAACAATTAAATAAAAGGGGAAAGGGGGGTTGTTACTATTTGATAAAATGAAGAAGCTATTTAATGTTTATTAGTTTTTTTTATTATTTGCTTATTTTAAAAATAAATAATAATTTCTTATTTGTGAAAAATAAATGCATTTCATTAAAAATAAAAGAATTCTGCATGAAAGAAGAAGAGAATCTTTTTTTTAAAAAAAAGGATCACAGCTCATATATCGGAAATTGTTTATATGTTCTATTCAGGATATCTTCAGATAGGCTTTCTTTTACTTTTTCATTTTGATGTTCTTCTGTCATCAAATCATAATGTATGTTTTCTAGAATATCAAGAAGAGTACCCAGACTGCTGTTGTTGTTGTTTTTTAAAATGTCTTGATGACAATGTCTTGTCTTTAACCAGTTTTCGATAGATTCCAAATCGATTGGAAAGGTTGCGTCACGAATGAGTTGAGCAGTAGTGAATCCGATCAGACATCGAGCAACAGAGTCTTGATTGATTACATTTTGATATTGTTTAATCAATCGACTGAGACTACATATACTTTCAATGTAATTATCTTTGGATGTGTAAACATAGGGCATTTAAAAAAAGAAGAGATGGACGTGTGAAAAAGAGAGAGAGAGAAAAGAGAGAGAGAGAGGAAGGGGAGGTTTGACGAATGTAATATATAGTTGAGCATTATTGTTTTGAAAAATGACTGATGACATATATAACATTAGTCTCCTATTTTTAAAAAAAGAAAAGGGCCTATCTTACATCAAGATAGCCTGTATAACTTGAAACTTATATGCTTCATGTTTAAAAGCAGTCTTAACATAAAGTATTATGCTCAACAGAGATCATTTATGCTTATTATTTCGATGAATGCATTTATGAAAAAAAAATAAAAAAAAAAAAAAAAATGCAGTGCATAAAATGGATTTCTTTCTTTTTGTATTTATTTGTGCAAAAAAAGATATTAAAGAATTTGATATTATAAAACACAACATTACACAATCCGATGATGATTGAAATTGTTGGATTGATTGTTGCATATTTTTTGAGTCTACATCAATAAACGTAAAGATAGTTTTCTTTATTAAAAAAAGGATAAAATTGATTCTTGCATCTTTTTAATAAGACTTATTTATAGTCTTACATTGAAACATGCTTCATCTTACCCTATCCTTGCATAGCCTGTTATAGATTCCTTTTTCAAATTTGACCTGAGCACAAGGTACCTACACATCTCATATGCCCTTTTTTTTTTTTTTTTTTTTTTTCAAATCAATTTTATTAATTTGGTCATTTTTAGTAGTGACTTTTAAGAATAAACGCGAACGGTTTCTTGCTTGTTTGTTTTTTAAAGATGAAATGAGAAGTAGATGCCATTCGTAATTTATTAAATTAGCTTTAGCAATCACAGTTGCCATTAATTTAATTTGAAAAGAGCCCTTTTGTAAGTTTACAAGAGGCCAATCAATAGCTTTCAAACAAAGTCTGTCCTTTTTTTTTTTTTTTTTTTTTTTCTCAAATGGTTGAGTGTGTTTATTGTATGAATTTAGTCACTGCACTTTTCTTACGTGACCTTTTGGGTCTCTTTACATTTTCAACCCTTTCATCATTTGTAAACTAAGCTAGTGTTCATTCTGTTGAACAAAGTGCCAAGTTTTCTTTTTTTTTTTTTTTTTTTTTTTTTTTAATTTCCATAAAAAAGCAAGATTTTAATCTTTGCTTATTTCGACTTTTTTATTGTCTCAACAGCACTTCTTTTGCAGCTTTTGTTTCAGAAATTTACGTTACTCTTCAATATTTGCATCACAAACACGACTGATTATATAATCTTGGTTTCTTACCCTTTCAACTCAAAGTTGCATTACCTTCTCTTTCACTAAAGAGAATATTACTTACTTTAGGGCTCAACTATTTTAGAAGCCAATTTAAAAAAGTTGGCTGAATACTAAATTCACTTTAGGAGCACACAAATGGAAATAGGAAACGCTTTTGTTTTTTTTTTTTTTTTTTTTTTTTGTTTTTATTGAGTAGAATATTCTTTAATATGTCAAGTTATTATTTATAATAAAGTAAGCTTCTATCTACCACATACTTACAGATGAGATATAGAAACATGAGCCAATCAAAATAAAAGAAAAAAGTTTGGGGGGCTGTCTCTCTCTCTCTCTCTCTCTCTTTTTCTTTCTTTCTTTTTGCAGGATGCGGACTCTATTTTCTTTTTTGTTTATTTCGATTTTAATCTCTTTTCTCTCTTTCTCTCACTTTTTTTTTTGTTTTTCTTTTCTTTTTGTTTTTGTTTGAGCCTAGTTTATATATAAAATGACAGAAGATTGGAAAAGAGAATTTTATAAAAATGGGTATCCAAGGGAAGTGATTGTTATAGAGGATTCACCTACTCCATCTCCATTGAATTATGCAACAACTGAATCTACTATTTCTTCGTCCCCTTACAATCGTAAACGATATGCTGACCATCAACAACAACCTTTAAATACCAAAAGATCAAAATGGAATGATACAGCATCCAACAGTAATGATACTTTTTTTTTCATAGAATATAAATATAGACTGAAACCTTTTTTTATTAGATGAATTACTTGCCTATCACGTATTACCTAATCCAGCCTATACACTTCCAATACCACCTCCTCTATTACTTCAACAACAACAACAAATGATGCCACCTGTTTATGATGATAAAGATGGTCATTATATCATCCGAATCAATGAATCATTAACACCACAATGTAATCCTCATATAAATTATTATAATAAGCACGATGTCTTATCTTTCTTAATAGATAAAATCATGAGAATATTAGGACAAGGCACATTTGGTAGAGTAGTCGAATGCTATGATCGAGTGAGAAGAAAGTTTTGTGCGATCAAGATTATAAGAGCCATACCAAAGTACAGGGATGCAAGTAAAATTGAGATTAGAGTATTAAATACACTCAAGAAACATGATCCACTCAATCTCAAGTAAGTATCAAAGCTATTTATGATCATCATCGTGTTAATTATTATAAAATTATAGCAAATGTATACATTTAGTAGAATGGTTTGATTATAGAAATCATGTTTGTATGGTGTTTGAATTACTAGGTCAATCTGTCTTTGATTTTCTTAAAGCCAGTCAATTTAAACCATTACCAAGTTACTATATTCAGCTCTTGGCAAAACAACTGTTGACAAGTGTCGCATGTAAGTGATATCCTATCTTTGTCTATTGGCATTTCATTATTAACCCATATCAGTTCTACATGAGCTTAAACTTATTCATACAGATTTAAAGCCAGAGAATATCTTACTCGTCAACCGAGACAGCCACTCTGACATTCGATTGATCGATTTTGGCTCTGCAACATTTGAACAAGATTATCACTCAGCTATTGTCTCAACACGTCATTATCGTGCACCAGAGATCATCATGGGCTTAGGCTGGTCCTATCCTTGTGATATTTGGTCTATTGGCTGCATCTTGGTTGAATTCTTTACGGGTGAAGCCTTGTTTCAAACGCACGATAACATAGAGCATTTAGCCATGATGGAATCTGTCTTGGGACCTATTCCTACACACATGATTCATAATGCAAGCAAAGAAGCTAAAAACTGGTTTATTAATAACAAGTTAAAGTATCCTCCTTCATCAACAAGACAAAGTAGACGATTATTGGTGAATGGTTTAAAACCTTTGGATGTAAGACATAAAGGATCAATCGATCATAATCAACGCTTACCTTGTTTTATATAGCAAATTGTGCCTCCTATCACAACATATAATATGCATCTGAATGACTTGTTGAAAAAGATTTTGGTTTATGAGCCTTCTGCTCGTATATCTGCTAGAGAAGCTCTAAGACATCCTTTCTTTCATTTTCCTTGTTAATAATAACTTTTGTATGTAATCTCTTCTTTCCTTCATCCTCATATTCTATAGTTCTCATTGATTATCTCTTAATAAATAAATGCATTATACACTTCTATTCTTTGTAGTAATTCATGTGAATTGTAAAATTTTGTTTGATGGAGCTCTGTTGAACATACTATCATGGTTCAGTGCAAGTTGACATTCAATAAAAAGAAAAAAAGAATTCTTTGCCTAAAAAAACAAGCATGATGCTGGTTTATTCCACAAGGTGATTAAAAGCAAAAGAGAGAGAGAAAGAGAAAAATTGGACTGTTCTAAAGGAATCACAAGAAGATCAAACATCCTATCCTTCCTTTTCCTTTTTATAACAGAAAGGGTTCTATCTGAAATCATGTTCTTAAATTTACGTGATCAGGACACCTCCACTCGACGTCCAAAAAAAAAAAAAAAAAAAAAAAAAAAAACTTTATTCCTCTTCCTCTTCCTCTTCTTGACTTTTTAGATTTATGTTTCTTTTGTTTTCCCCAACAAAAGCGACTAATGCCCTTGTAATTTTCTCATGGTTTTTTTTTTCATCTTATTTCTACATGGCATGACATGATATAAACCAAGTTCCATAATGTGATGCAGTTTTTTTTTTTTTTTTTTTTTTTTTTTTTTCTTCTTCTTCTTCAGAGCGCCTTATGAATTGTACATTGTTTTCCCCATCAAGGGCTTCTAGCTCTATCGTGCTCTTTACTATTTCATATCTGTACTTTTGCTTTGAATCAGAATATGCTTTAAGGAGTGTATTAAAAAAAGCATTTGTCTTGACTGGTGCTTATTTTTTTTTTCGATAGTAATAGTGTTTTGAGCATGTTGTTAGAATGAATTTACATTGTTAGTAAAAGAGAATGCTGCTTGCATAGACTTTTAAAAGACGCTAAAACATGATCAACATCACTTTTTTCCATCACAGAAGGGGGTTGGTTGGTTGGTGGACATCAAATGATCATGAATGAAACGATTACTGTGAATGGTCGATGGGTTTCAAGAGTGCTGTTTTAAGAGGTGATAAAGTCATCTGTGAGATGAAATGTGTAGGATAAGTGCTTGTGTTGTGATGATCTTGTATAAAGTATCAGAGTCAGGCATCGTAAAGAAAAGTAGAATATTTTTTAAAGCAGGTTCAAGGAAAGGAGTGTCATGATCATCATCTAAAGCACCCTTAAATCCGCTGATTGCTTCGAATTCGAAATACCCTGTCTAGATGGACAGCATAGCATAGGGGTGGCCGTGCATAAATTTAAGCATAAGATGAATGAATGACTCTATGTATTTTACGATATATTATTTTATCATGTCTTGAAACCCAACACTACTGAAAAAGAACTGCATTCTTTGGCCAGTTTTTCGTTACTGGCAAATGAATTTTTATGAACACAATAGACTAGGTCCTGGTTTATGGTCTTGGTAGTGACAACCGGCACACCTAACGATTCTGCTTCCACCTGATTAAACTCTGTTTTTTTGTATTTATAATAGTTGCTGAAACTACTCTTCATCCTTTTGGTTCTCTCCTTCAAGTTTTCTGAGATGCTTGATCTACTGCAGCTTTCCTATTGCAATAAAGTGAATAAAGACAGGGTAAATAAAAGCGGCATTAGCGCATTTGATGGCTGAGCTTAATTTATAGTATTCAAACCCTATGCAATCAGAGTGCATTCAGAATGGATTGTTTGACTCTGCCTTTAATCGAGTATCCTGGTTCTCGGTGGGAGCGCGAATAACAAAGCTCTTGCCTACAAGGGCTCTACCGATTTCTATAAAGATTCCCACAGACACGATTTTACTGTCCGGTCGGTTAAATGTTGTGGATTTTAAATTTGTTGCGCATTGGATAACATAGGCCAACAGAGCACTGTTCCAAAAAGAGCTGGTTAACCCAATATGTGCCAATGTTTTTAGATAGAACGCAGAAACGTGTTCTTCAAAAGTAATCATCTTGGGTAAATATAACACTTTCTGGCAATTTTCCCATAGCAACTTATGAACGCAAGCTAAAGTTGTCTTTCTGTTCCAATCGGGAATCAAATCAAGGGTTAATTTGGAGATTGTCATGTTTTGACATGCCAATAAGATACAGCCTTCTTGCTCTGGATTGGATCTTTACAAATGAGTCTGAATAAAAATATAACCTAATAATTAGTAACTATCCTAAATACCATTTTTCAGCTTATATCTAGACAATTTATAGTTGACAGTACTTTATAGAGTCAAAGCATATTGGCCTTAACTGTCTTTTGCCATCTAATCTCAGGCCCTATTTAAACGAATACAAATAGCCTTGAAATCTTTCTTTACTAAAGATATTCGATTTTAATACTGTTGTTCGGCCTCATTCATTCTTCTTTTTTCTATTTAAGACACTTCAAGGATGTCAAGATGTAATGCGCTAGAACGCAAAAAAAAAGATTAGGTTGAGGTTGATTATTATATAGCACTTAAATTCTACTCTAAAGATCCCCTCATAGTATCAATTTACAGCTATTAGAGAATAGGGGAAGACAGAAAGAGTATCGTGATCAGCCAAAGTCAGTTGATGTAAACAGTTCCTTTGCTATACCTTCAAAACTGCCTATACACTCACTACTAACGATACAGCTGCAGATAAACAAACAAAAGTAAATTGTAGATATTGTTAATAAAAAGGTTTTCTTGGTTTCATAACAAGCTATGGTTCACAGTCAACCACGGGAAGGTGAAGGCTTATTTAACTCCAAAAAAAAAAAAAAAAAAAAAAAAAAAAAAAAAAAAAAAAAGTGAAAAGACACTCATTGTCAGGCCAGAGACCTTCCGTACACAGCTTATTTTGTCCAAATTCCTATCGTGCAAACCAAAGCGGCTCTCCACTGCGAATAACAAAACATTCAGATTAAAACAGCTGTCCAAGCAGCGCCACGAGAGATGAACTAAAAAAAAGGGGGGGGGAGAATAAAGGGATAAAAGGATAAATACCTCCTATATTAAATCTCCAAAAATGCTTAAATGCTGCACGACTTTTGGGGAAACACTTTTTCGTCTGCGAGAAAAGGTGTCTTTCTAAAATTTAAGAGGAGGATGGTGATGTGAATGCAGTGGACAAAGAAAACTTGAATGATTCAGATGATGACCCAAAAGGCTTTATTGACTAGGTTCAAAGCCGCGTTACTGGCCATAGAAATAAAGAAACGTCCCTTTTGACGCAAACACACCGTCATCTCGTAATGAGCGTTCAAATTTTAATGTGCACGCATAGAATTGCTGCTTTCGTCATGCATCATTATATCAAATTGCTGAATACATTTGCATTTTTAAAAACTTTCCAGCCACCCTCTTAACCCCCCCCCCTTTACTTGACCCACATCCGCACGTACATTTCGTTCTATAGGAAAGATTTGAGATTGGTGCTGTTTTACCTGCTCGTGACCCAGTGGCAGTGGGTGGTTTCAGTGAAGTCCCTTTAAAAACTTGCAAATTAGTCTAATACCATTACAAAGCACATTTCTGGGATCAATGTTTTTAAGTATAATGATAGGAGCATCAACCCTGAGATGCCACGTGTGCGATGGAAGATTTCCCATGTTATTGGTGCTAAGGAATTGCAGAGGAAGCGTTAACACTTTGACTTTATCCATAGCACTATTGATGCTTAGATATTATGGAATAGACATGTTAATATCTTGATTAATAAAATTAACAGCAAATCCAACAATCAGTGGGTCCCTTGAACGTCTTTATGGAGTCAGGACGAGAGAAAGAAAGAGAGTCAATTCAATACAAACTATGTCTTAGAATATAACAATAGGGTTTAAAGTCAGAGATAATACGGTATAGATTGTGTGTGCTGTTTATCGTACACAGCACAAAATGCTATATATGATATGTAGTCAAATTATTCGTTCAAAGGTCTTTTGAATGATCTCACACGTCATTAAGAAAACTATGAAGGTAAATACGATAGCTGTCACCCTTCTTTTTCAATAAACTTTTTCAGCTAGAAATCATTTATCTCACTGATGTCAATATCGATTGGTGTTAGAATAGCTTTCAAGATGAAGCTGTCAAGCGTTGTATCCTGTGGTATTGAAAAATTATTGTAAATAATGCTTGCAAGTGTTTCGTGATCAGAACCTGGCAATATCATATCATGTGGAATGTGGATATAATCTGAATTAAAGACAGTAGGGAAAACGATATTACCAACTTGTAAAGAATAATCAAAAAAAGATGGTAAGCGAGCCGCCAATTCATGTTTGCATAGGCTTTTGAGCATTCTAAATACGCACATTTTGTGAAATCTTGATGGTTACGCATATTGCCGCACAGAAGTTTTTTTTTAAAGGAACTGTCTAGTAATATTCATTCTTCATCCTTTCCAGTATACAGGTAAAGCTCGTTCATAATTTTTGGGTTGGCCTAGCTGTGGTATATATCTTGATGATAGTCTTGGTACCCTATGTAAGTTTTTGTACGTGAATCTTTTTTTTTTTTTTTTTTTTAAAAAAAAAAAAAAGGTGGCTTTATGTGTGTTTAGGAGGTTAAAAAAAGAATATTCAAGAAGGTGTTCCATTTAAGCTTCTGTAAGCCACTCATTCTTTCATTTGATTATACCACCCTATCGTTCACACAAATCAACAGGCAGCCCACCTGTAGAGGGGTAGATGCCTGAGTACAATCATCACTCATGGACTTTTTCTTATCCTGTACAATACTCAGAGCCTCAGCCATATTATAACAACCCATCTATTTATACGGTGCTATCCAAGGTAAGATAGATGCAAATGATGGCAGAAGAATTTGAAGTAAATGAATCATCAGCAAAGTATGAATATCGAGTGTCTGATTTTGCTTATCACCAAAACCCTGCTAGAAATGAAAAAAAAGCAAATCAAATAAAAGTAAACGTCATATTAGAATTAGTTTGTTCTCTTTGTATATGAAAAAGAATCCATTTTAACAAGGAAGGTAAAGAAAAGGGTTTCTTTTTTGATAACCTTACTTTCTCATATAATAAAGTTAAAGAAACGCGCGAATAAAAATCTTTATTTCTGTTGGCCTGATTCTCATGCAAATTTAAAAATCAGCTATTTCTGTTTATTAACAAGACTTTTTTTATATGAAACATCTTTGACAATCATATTATTTGGCGCATTCATAAAATGAGAAGCAAAAATAAAAAAAAAAACTAAAGTCATAATGCTCACTCTTTAAATTGAACTTTAAATATCAATGCCATAAAAAGAAAGATTGTCTGAATAAATGCAATTCTTTGTTGTAAACAAAATGCATAATAAAAAAGAATAGGCTTTTGTTGCACTTAACATGGGAAAAAAAAATAACTTTTTAATAATGTCAAAGTATTTGTACTTGCAAAATAGTCTGAATAATTAAATTAAAAAATATAGTCTTATTCATCTATTTTTTAATTCACACACACACACACATATCTATGCATATTGAATTAATCTTGCCATCAAAACATCAGGAACTCACCATTCTTTTCTTACAGGCACATATTATAAATGAGTGTTTCTATTTCTATATTTAAAAATATAGTGTCATTCGAGATTAATCTTTATAGCAAAATTGGACACTGTTGAAATCTGCAGAAACTGACCATGTTTCATCTCGTTAACGGTGGGTTTATATTTTTTTTATTATTATTTTTTGTTTACAAGAATTGCATGAGAAAACCTAACGAAAATTCATGCAAAAAAAAGGTTTTTTCTTTTTGTGGGAAGCGTGATTAAATCCAAGAAATATAAAAGAACATCCAAACTTTATCTTTTTTTCTTCTTCTCTTTAACAACCACCATGGACTCCCAATTCCCTGAACAAGAAGATTTAAATAATACTGTAGACTCTTATTCTGTTACTATTAATGGTTTCATCTTTTGTACGCGTCATGGCTTAGAAGTATGCTCTAAATGTCCCACAGATAATCGATCAGCGAATAATATGATGGTGGAAGATATGCTTCATGAAAAGCTATCAGAAGAAGAATACTCAACCAAATGGAAAGGTGATGAACGAGAACCTTTTTCAGTTGCCCACAAGTGGACTCGGGTCGCTAAAGGTAAACCGGGCTGCATGGCGCACAAGACGGTGGCGTGTGATGAATGCTTTAATTGGGGTGAGCAACTCTACCGTGGTATTCACGGCGGTCGTAAGCCAAGAGTGTCTCGTATTCAACGCAAGAGCCGTGATAACACTGACAAATTGTCATAATCTCTCTTGTATTGCGGAAAAAAAAAAAGTAAAATAAAAACAGACACGATTTACATGCTCTTTTATTTTTTTGTATTCCTCTTTATCAATAAAAGTGAAGACTTTACTTTTATAGAGCTAAAGGATGATTTGTACTAAGGTAAATGGGCAGCATAGGTCTGCTGTAGAGGTTAAAATGAAAAAAAAAGTGAAGCAAAAAAAAATTATAAATTTCAAGATAAATGATATTGTATGTCCACATAACCCTTATCCTGTGCTTGTTTAAATGAACTGAATTCTTTTTTTCATTTTAATGTTTATTCCTAGAGAAGATATTCAATTGAAGAGTCAGCCAGAAAAAGAAAAAGAATATGTCCCTGTTCCTATAAAGACTATGTTGGTGTAATGATTACCTTTTGCTTTGCATTGTCTTTATGGATTGAGTTTTGTTTAAGCTGTGATGGTTATTATATCCATGTAATTCTCCTTCATGAATTGTAACGTTAACTCTCAATGAGCCCAACTATGTACTATCATATTCTAAATTAAGACTGAGAGTGAATTTACTCAAGGTCATAAGTCATATATGAATAGATCGGATGAATTTCTTTCATTTTCTCAAAAGTCAAGCAAACTTTTCAGAGCCTGTCTAAATAATATTCACAAATCATTCTCACACTCCCAGAAAAAGCCATACATATCTTCTTTTTTTTATTTCGGCACACTTTCTAAAACAAACTCTGCGCTGGATGAATTCAAGACCTACGCAACTTTTTTGGGCATATTGTGTGCGAATTGATCAAAGAGAATCTTTGTGACAGTTGCGCATTAACATGTTGTATATGTTGCATATGGCGTCATTTCGAAACATTGCCATGTCTTTTATTTCTCGACATCAAATCCTTTAGCTCTCAACAACTAATTTTTTGGTCAGAAACTTCCATCCCTGGTTCACTGAGCTGTTCAAAAGGGATGATAAGATCATTAGGTTTCAAGAAGATGGTTTCAGCTGTCATATTAGTTTGTACACAACAATAACACTAAGATCATCTTCCACAGGAATTGTTGATTTGCGGTTACTGTACGCAATTAAGGTAAATAATAAAACTTATCATAGGATGCTACGAAAAGTTATTAATAATTGCAGCTTAAAGATGGTAGAGCAACTAGAAAACCACAGTCTTCTGTATATAGACAAAAGAATCACATTATTTTTCGCATGTTTTTAACTGTTGGGAATAGGTTTGTGTTACTCAACATTCTGCTATAATTTCACAACAATAGGAGTATTGCAAGCACTAGTTTCAGGTAATGGAAATATTGATCAAGTTGAAGGAATTTTGTAATGAATAAAAGTACTTAGTGTCTAGCAAATTTAATGTCTGTATAGTTATAGGTAATGTTCAAAGAACAGAGTACGATCGCAAATGGTTTAGTTAATACTGTTGTAGGCCAGTGTCAAATCATAACGAATATTAAATAACCACAACTGAAGAAGTATTTAAAAGATAACGATTTAAATGTCTACCAACTAAAACTATCGCTGTTAGATTCATTCTTTAAGGTGAACATGAATAATAAATAGTAATGATCTCTACTATCGATCACTTCTGTAAATGAATCATAATGGGTCAGATATCCGGCTAGTCTTTGATTTGACTGAAAACATCTGATATAAATATCATACCTCTCAAAAAACATGAAATGAACCTTCCTTATCAACAAAAGAAAAAACAATAGGAGTTATAATAAACTACGAATTAGAGATGTTCATAGTTAATTTAGCAATCATCTTTCAATCAAGCATGTCAGTTGCTAGATTTATGCTTACAATTACTTATTGACCTGCCAACTGATAAAAGAAAGTAGACTGTATAGCGATTTATTTGTAAGTGAAGATTGTCTTGAATAAATCTTGGCCTCAAAAGTATCCTTTCGATTCACCTCAACTGCTAATTAGAGATAACCTTTTACCAGTCTCTGATCACAACTTTATGGCTCCGTCATTTCAGACGAATAATTGCCTAAAACACAACTGTCCATCAAAGAGACTACAATGACACCTAAAAAATCGCTTATCCCCAAAAGTATTTCCTGTCGAATCCTTGACAATGGAACAGATTGACCCTGATGTAGACACATACCGTACTTTTGAGCCCTTTTAAACGCTCTTCAATTTTCAAGTGACAGCAGGGAATAGAAGATCAAAAAAGCTTTCTATTCATCGCATCAATTATTTCTTTCAATAGAGAATCTGAGCTTTAAGATCGTATGATGACAAGTACTATAGAATACAAATTCAGGCAAGAACAAAGGCAGCGATAGATTACAAAGAGTAGCAGAAATATGCACACATGAACCTTTCTTTTCTTTTATTAGAGACTTAGAGAATATATCCTGTGCAATGTGTACATTTATCTAAGCAATAGCTCGAGAAAACTTTATTTAAAGTTATTACGGTAGATTATGGAAGGTTGGCAGTAATAAGATCATTGCGGGGAATGGCTCGAATTGAGTTTAAATATCAATGGACCCTTTTTTTTCAATTTAGGATTCAGCAGTCAATTGACTAGATAAAGGTCTTTTTCTTACTTTTTTTTTCTTTCCTTTTTTTCTTTCTATTTTCTGACATAGAAGAAAGAGCGAACGAGAGAAATGGTAGTAACAGACAATCATGAAATAATAGAACAAGATGAACTATTAGAACAAGAAAATTCAATAAAATTTGTCAAAATGCTTCGATCTTCTGTTGATTGGGAAGAAGTGATTGCTTATGAACACATGTCCCCTTCAGCGAAAGCACATTCATTAACCGCTACCACTCTAAGAGGTGAAGGTATGATTGGTAGACATCCATTAAAGTTTTATAATAAAGACAAGACGGAATGTATTATGATCAGTCATTTTGGTATTCATTTGTAATAGCAGCACCTTGTTCTGTATATATACCTTATGTACTAACGTGTTTCTTTTGTAGATGTGGACATGACGGTATTATTCATGGTGGATTTGCTGCTACTATCTTGGATGAAATGCTTGCTTATGTGGTAAATATTAGATAAATATAGCGTGTGATAATGAACGGCTAAATGTTTTTTGACTAGACAATTCCTAATTTACCCAATTTCACAGGTTTCACAGCCAACCTGAATGTTGATTACCGTAAACCAATCATTGCGAATCAATGGGTAATTATAAAAGGCAAATTAGAGAAATTAGAAGGTCGTAAAGCTTGGGGAAAAGCATCTATTGAAACATTAGAACATACCCTTTTAACAGAAGCTACTGCTTTATATATCAGTCCTCGTTCAGATGGCCCTGTCACAAAGTTCTGATCAAACGAGTTACACTTTTTAATAAATTTATTGGGCATAAACCAACCAAAAAAAACTTGGTTTATTTCAAAAATAAGGAACAGAGTTAGCCAAGATAGTCATTTCAGTCAAGTTGAGATAAAGAAGTGTTCTATTTACTTTTAAGCATCCACCTAAAAAAAAATAAATTAGGCTCATAGTTCCATCTCTCTACAAATAGCAACTGTCACCGTAATGCTAAACACATACTTGGTCTAAAAATATCAAGATAGGATATTCAGAGCCTCACTGCTCCTAATACTTTCAAATTGTCAGTAATATGCCTTTACATAAACAGCGTGACAGGCAAAAAATCGCATGTCTTTTTTTTTCTTCTTTATAACTTCTCAAGATGACTCAACACGAAGTATTTCCCTCTATTCTTGATAATGACCTTTATAAATTCACAATGCAGAATGCTGTCTTTATGCATTATGAAAAGAAAGACATTCCTGTTGTCTATCAGTTTACTAATAGAGAAAAGGATCTTTCTTTAAACAAAGAAGCAGCTGAATGGCTTCAAAAGCAAATCAACGGTAAGAACAATAAAGTTTTTTTTAGATATCAAACTTATTTTTATTTGTAGATTTGGAACATGTTCAATTAACTGAAGCAGAACGGGAATACTTGGCAAGCTTTCCTTACTTCCATCAGGATTACATCAATTTTTTGCACCAATTTCGTTTCAAGCCAAGAGAACAAGTCCAATTGCGCTTTGACGAAGCAACGAATGAATTCGACTTGGAAATTGTTGGTAGTTGGATTGAAACGATTCTTTACGAAGTTCCTTTGCTTGCTCTCATCTCTGAAGCTTATTTTCGATTTGTCGATAAGGACTGGAGTTATGAAGGTCAAGCTGAACAAGCATTTGAAAAAACCAAGGCTCTTTTGGAACACGGTTGTGGATTCGCTGAATTTGGTACGCGCCGTCGACGTGATTTCAAAACACAAGACATCGTTGTACGAGCTATGTGTGATGCATTTGAGAAGTATAAACAAGAGCACACAAAACTCGAGGGCGCGTTCACTGGTACAAGTAATGTTTATCTTGCTATGAAGTATCAGTTAAATGCTGTTGGCACAGTTGGTAAGAAAATAGAAAAGAGTGTACTTTTAGAATGCTTATAGTTTCTCCTTAGCACACGAATTCTTTATGGCAATTTCTGCACTTGAAAATGTCCAACATGCCAATCGTGAAACACTAGATATTTGGTACAAGGTTTATCAAGGAGCACTTAGTGTCGCATTGACCGATACATTCACAACACCTATCTTTTTAAAGGATTTTCAACATGATCTGGCTTCCAAGTACAATGGTGTGCGCCATGACTCTGGAGATCCAATGGTCTTTGCAGAAACGATTGTTCAACATTATCAATCGATCGGCATTGATCCTAGCACAAAGGTGATTGTCTTTTCTGATTCGCTAACCGTTGATCGTGCCATTGCCTTGAAGGATCATGCAAAGAAGTTGGGCATCAAGTCTAGTTTTGGTATTGGTACCTCGTTCACTAATGATTTTGTGAAAGCAAGCAATGCAGATGTGAAGAGTAAGCCAATGAATATTGTCATCAAGCTTAAGGAATGTATGGGTAAACGCGTTATTAAGTTGAGTGATGATATTTCAAAACACAGTGCAGACAATGCAGCTGTTTCCGCATTTGAACGTGAATTGGGCATAGAAAAATAATTTTTATGGTAGTATAGATAAACTCAAATAGAGATTTTACTTTCTTGTATTATACAATTAAAATAGCTGAATTTTGTTACAAATATATAATTGTCTATAAATACCTTTATTTACATCTATAGTATCCTATATGTCTGTTGAACATTTAAAGCAAAAAAAAAAAAAAAAAAAAAAAAAAAACTTTTTTTGAACTCGAGACAGCAAAGTATAGAGAGGTGACATCTGCCACTTGGCAAATTATAATGCTTGCAAAAGCGTGATTTGTGACAATCATCCTGTCTATTTCTTAAAAAGATTCCCCATCCCCCTTCCTTTCAATTAAGCCTTGCTGCTGGCTGTACTAGCAAAATGTATTTTGATCATAGCTTGCAAAGATCAATGGGTTTATTCCCAGTTTTACTCTCTATCAATGTCAATATGAAAACGTGTAGTAACCAATTGACGGCAACTACAAGAAATCCAATGCAAATGTTTCTAAAGAATTTTAGAAAGGAAAAAAAGACATATTTGAATAGATATTATTTGAACTTTTCATTTTATGTTTCAAATTGAACAATACACAATTCGTAAAGAATGTATATAAATAATAATCAAGTATTCGTTTATTCTATAATTTATGGGGTTTTCAAGTGTACGAAAGAAAGGGAAATTTTATAATCTATCATCAGATCAGGCCTCATTGAAACCTTGCTATAGTTTGTTACGAGAAATTCATAGATATGCCTGTAATAAGACATGCGCTGATTGCTCTGCAGAGAATCCAGACTGGTGTTCCCTTAACCTTGGTGTTATCATCTGCATAGGTAAAGAAAAGAATTGAAAGCTACAGATTAAGAAGAAAAAAAAAAAAAAAAAAAAAAAGGGGGGGGATATATTCTTTAGCAAAATGAAGAATTATGTAATCTTTTTATTATTATTACTTTTCTTTTTTAAATATAATAGAATGCTCTGGTATACATCGTAGCCTTGGTACACATATATCCAAAGTTCGTTCATTGACATTGGATAAATTCACACACGAAGCAACCTTGTTACTTTGTTCTTTGGGTAACGCAAATTCAAATAGTATATGGGAAGCGTTCAAACCAGAGAACAAGCCAGGGAAGGATACTCGAAAGGAGACGAAGACAAAGTACATTCAAGCAAAATATATTCACAAGCGATTTATGAAAAGACCAAGAGAGAATCCATCACAGATTTTGTTTGATGCAATTGAGTCGGGTAATATACCCAAGACATTAGAAGCGATCGCTTTAGGGGTCAATGTTAACAATCCCTATCCACTTGAGATGTTGTCCGATCCGGTTTCCTTGATCCCTCCGCCTTTCTTGATACGTTTGCCTGTCTTGGACATCTACGGTAATCCTTACCTAAACAAGATGATTGACATCGATTTATCATCCACCCCAAAAGATCCCGAGTATTATGTGATTCGATACCCCATTCATCTTGCACTTTATAAACAGGATCTTGTCATGATCGAACTCCTTTTTCAGTATGGATCAAATACATTTCAGATAGATGAAGCCACAGGATGTTTACTGGCTCATCTCATTGGATATGGTCACCATGTCATCGAGCAAAATGCATTGGATTTCTTGAATATGAAGAACACTTTACGGGGACAGCCTGCGATCGTCAAATTAAATACGATTTCTCTCTCTAGTAATAAAATGTGCTAAAGTTCTTATTAGAATGAATAGAGAGTAACATCTTGTCATCTTGGCACTACATCTTTCTCTTCAGGGAGAAAAAGAAAACAAAAGGAGAGGGGTTCTACACAGATTATGCTGTCCCTGCATGTGTCAATTAAGAATAATTTCCCCTTTTTAAGGGGCGTCATACAATGATCGTTTTCTAACGGGCGTTGAACTTGGCAACCCCTTTCATGTTGAAATGCACAGTTAATTATTATTCTTAAAATAGCATTTTATTGAATTATACAGCCTTGTTTATCTTGATCCACTTCTCTTTGACTTTGTTCCCATTTAGATTGAGCTAATTCTAATCCGATTTTCATATGATGTATAACATACAACTGTGACTACATTGAATCATTAGCACATCAATACAAAAAAAAGGAAGGGAGAAAGCTTATACATATCATTACCCTTTCCCATGATTCTTCCACCTCTGGTATAAACTCATGTCCTAATCGAATCCTAAGTGCTTTTAATAAAGCTGGACTAACCTTTTCTAAATGATTTATACTAAGGTTATAAAGATAATGTCTAGCGCCCAATTCTTGAAGCTTATAACTCAAGTCATCATCATCCGTAGCTGATTGATCTGTGAAGGCATAGGTCGATAAAATAAGCTCTTTGAAGGTCAAATGAGGTATTCTTTTAAGTGCATTGATTTCGCGAATGTTTTGTGTTGGAGGGATTCTTAAAAAATATGACATCATCCCTGCAAATGCTCTAGCTTGTTGAACAATGTTAGTGAACAGGAACTCCAACGTGGGCTCGATTTCAAAGAGAGCATCATAGAATGCTAAACCAAAGGCATAAGAAGGCGACATGGTTGGATCATCTTGAGCTAATCGAATATTACATAAATGCTCCCAGCTATACCGTATAATGTCAATATGTGCCTGTGTAGGTGGTGGCGGTGATGGTGCTGATAATTTAGGAACAGAAAATGTACCGTGGGTCTTTATGGTGTTAACCAGAGTAGATGGTGTTGATGGTAGCATCTCTTTAAATATAAAAAAGAAGAGAGAGAAAAAGAGAGGAAATATACTACGGATTTACAATTTCTTTTTCAATCATCTATCTTTATCCGCTCCCTTTTCTCTCTCTCGTTTTCTTCTCCTCACTCCTTAATTTATATATAATCTCAAAATGGAAATCGATTTAATAAACCAACCATATGATTTTAAGAAATAGGCTTGATGGTGGTATATACGGTGTCAAACGACCAGGCTTTTTTTTTATTGTTCATCAGGCACACGGCCCCAGATGAGATAAACATTAGTAAACGTTTTATATTCATCTAATTCCTCCATGACAATGCGCATTTGTTTTTTATATTCACGACTGCTAATTTCCATCATTTCTATCAAAAATGGTTTGGCAGATTCAAAAAAGGCTTCATAATTTTCTTTCCAAAGATGACCAATGTCTAATCCCCAGGATCCAACGGGTATAGACACAAAATTGCATTGAATATCAACTAGGCCAATATTAGATAACATCTGTTCTAATCTACAAGCAATCCTTGGCTCTATATGACGTCTACTGACCAATACTTTACGAACTAGGAAGATATTAGGATAAATGTGTACGCTCCATAATCTACTTGCCTTGTTCCAGCCATAGTTCAGTGCGAGGTCCCATATGATGAGGTGTAAGATCAACCTCAATCAACTGAATGTATCCACCTGGTTTTGTAACACGCAATAATTCTTTTAATATCAAAGGCCAATCTTCTTGCTTGTAAGTAAACGCAGTCAGATTTTGTTGAATAAAATCAAAATGATTTGATTCAAAAGGCAATTGCTTATTTTGTATGATGTTGTGAGTTATAAATGTAAAATTCTTTTCTTCTTGCCGCTCTTCTAATTTCACTGGTGTATAACTATCTATGCTGGTTGAAGACGTTTGTGGTAGTAAATTACAAATATCGACAAGGTAGAAAGTACTTTTTTCAAAATCTTGTGCCATATCAAGTATTGGATGGCCGACCTAGTCAAGCAAATTTATTATTATTCGGCAAACAAAACTTGAATTTCTTTATTACCCATAATCCAGGTCCACAGCTATACTTCAAAAAAAGGAGGTTAAAACTTTTTCTTATTAAAATGATTGTTATTGAGCTTTACTTTATGTCAAGCACTTTAATGCCTTCAATTAACTTGGGTTTTATTTCTGGAGGAACAATGTGCCGACTACTTGAAGAAAATTAAGAAAAAAAAATAAAGGAGAGCTTCATTTAAACTTTTATTTACTACCTTCCAAATGCCCATCGAATCACATAAAATTGTACCCTGTGTCGATCTTGTTCTGTTTGATCATTAGGTAAAAAGTACTCTATGTTCTACACAGATCAATTAGATGAATGTATTCAAGCCTTATATCCTCATACTTCAATGTTTGGAAACCTTCGGCCTTGGCTCCATCTAAATTGTACGATGGATGAAGCACTTTCTTGATTAAACACATTGGTTCCTCCCAAATTGAGTTTTGCTATTGGTTTACTGCCACTTGCTTGTGGAGGTGTTGATTTTTTTGGTGGTGATTTCCGTTTTATAGGCTGAAGGTGTTTGGGTATCTTTGTTGGCATCTTTGCAGAGTCCGTGCTTTCATTGGATACTGTATTTCCCATAAAAAAATTGTAGAAAAAAAAATTGAAAAGGAAAAAAAGAAAGAAAAAAAAAAGACCACAGAATGGAAAAGAAAAAACCGCAGTGTAACATCAAATTCTTGTGTAATCTTGCTCCCCTCACCTGGATTTTGTGCTAAATGAGTGATCGAGTCAAAAAGGGAGAGTAGCCTTGCTAGGGACACACGCTGACTTTAACCATTAGCCCCCATGGTAAGAGCCCAAAGACATGCTCTTTTTCTTTCTTTCCGCTGGTCTGCTTGTGTAATTGTTCTGCAATCCTCATTCTTGGTAAGAATTGGTGTGACACAGCAAAGAGAAATAAAAAAAGGGAGATTTTTTTTTTCTTATACACAATCCACATTTTTTGGGTTTGTTTCATCAGCCTTTCTCCTCTTCCTTTTCACCCCTTTAGTCTCTTTTCATCCTCCTCATCCTTTTTTTTAAAAAACAAACAGCAACAAAGGGTAAACTCCGATGAGCATGGACCTTTCGTAATAAATTTTTAACCGCACAACATAACTTTATTACACAAATGGTTCCGTGAAGGGAAGGATTTTTACAAAAGTTTCAAAGTCATGAATTATAAATAAAGGGTGAATGATATTTTATTTTTATGGTAGCAAACTAATGTATCTTGTGCATTATTTTCTTGTTTTGTTTTTGTTAATTAATGGGTCCTTTTAGCAAAAAGGAATTTCAGGCACGCAAAGTTCGTTTTCTTTATCCCTTTTTAAGTCATTTGAGGCCAATTTAAGAATGTGGCTATTGCGTGCGCTTTGTTTCATGAAATTAAGACTTTTAAGCTCTTATTATAAGCTATTTTTGGCGTTATAGTTGTGCACATACTTTCATAAGCACGTGAAAGGTTAAAGAATGCAAAGAATGGGATTAGTGGCTTATTCTCTATTAGTATTATTATTTAACCATAGACAAAGATTGAATTGCTGCTTTGTTGGTCTTTTATGCAAGCCATGAAAATAGACAATATGGTTTGAAGATTCAATTCGTTACAGTATAAAAAGAAGATGCAAAAATTTTACCGCGTTAATCATCTCATTCTTTTTAGTGCATGGGTAATAAACCAAATGAGGCAACAAGTGCATTATATTTTGATGTTTGCATGATAATTGCCATGTTCAATTCTGTTTGTTAATTCATTGCACAAAATATTGGTCTGTGTTCCCTATCAAAATGGCATTCTAAAAAAGACATTTGACCCCATTCGATTATAACAATGACTTTATACAGCACATCATCGTAAGACAAGGGAAAAGCAAGGATATTATTATCAAGCGCTTTTTCTCTAAAAGTATACAAAACAACAAGTTTATACTTTATAAAGAATCGAAAGGATATAAAGCTTCAAGTGTGGTGCATGGGGACTGATATCTAATTTGTGCTACTATCCTGACGCAATTTGTTACTTTATCGGTCTTGTCCACTTCAACCAAGGTGACAATTGAAGTTGATCAGCTTCAATTCTCTATCCCATCCACCCATATACCCTTATTCCTACTAAAATAGAAAAGGACTTGACTAAAAAAATAAGTAAAATAAAAAAAAGTCAGATTTATTTGAACGATGCTGTGTTTTTGACTGTTTTCGAAAGCACTATTTGGTATGTGTTGAATACATTGATTATATCTTGTAACAAGGTTATTAATATCACCATTGAGCAGATTATTAAGACCGATCATCAACCTATAGAAATCCTCACTGCAATAATGAGCATTCCAACAACATAATTCAACTATATACTTTGTTTACATCCTTTAGAAAATGATGCGGCAGGTGCACATGAACCTTGTTCTTCGTCAGAGAGGTTTTTTAGCTGCCTCGATTTAAATTGACTTAGTCGTGAGTGGAAAGCCTTCTTGCTTGTGTTGTATAAGATTAATGCGCGATTTACACAGCTGTTTATTTTCTAATTCACCGACATTTCGACAAGAGCAGCTTTCGAGATTGGAACTTCAAGAATAGCTAATGTACGAGTAGTCAGTATTCATTTGATCTGTTTTGCTACAGTAAGCCTATCTATGATTTTCTCACATCACAATAGAAATATAAAGATCCTCAAGTATTCTCTGGATTTGCGACGGTGGCACACTGGATCAAAGAGTTCGCTGAATACAGTTTTCTGTTAACGATGCTTGTCAGTTCTGGATATCCTGAAAAAGGTTGAGAAAGTTGAGCAATAGATTATTATATTAGAAAATTTGTGTTAAATGAGTTTATAACTATTTGAACTAAAATTATTGTAAAAGGTTCTCATTTAGTAATGAATAATGTAGCAATCCATAAGCCTGAAAAAATTGCTGAGGAGCTGAATAAGGAAGGATATAGAGCAACTCATCTTCTTCTATATTCACCATTCTTGAATCCCATTAAAGAGTTTTGGGCAAAAATAAAAGCAGTTTTATGAAGGTTTTGGATGACTGGTTGCGATAATTTGGTTGCAAGGATTAGTGAGGTTGCGGAGAAGTTTAATCAGAAGGCAGCCAAGGCTGGATTAGATATTCAGAAATCCTTCTTTGAGCGTTGTTTAAATAAAGCGCAACTTCTTTAATTCGACTAGGTAGTCAAAAGCTCAGTATCGTTCAAATAAATCTGACTTTTTTTTATTTTACTTATTTTTTTAGTCAAGTCCTTTTCTATTTTAGTAGGAATAAGGGTATATGGGTGGATGGGATAGAGAATTGAAGCTGATCAACTTCAATTGTCACCTTGGTTGAAGTAGAAATAATGTGAATAACTCTTACTCTGAACTTGATCTCTTCCATTCATGACACATTTATCCATATTTGAATTCGGATATAGCATAACTGTTAGTATAATAAATCTCTAAAAGCCGCTTTTATAGTTATAGTTTATTAGCTAATGAATATCAAAGTAAATTGACACTGGTTC
Source organism: Rhizopus delemar RA 99-880 (assembly GCF_000149305.1). NCBI lineage: Eukaryota > Fungi > Mucoromycota > Mucoromycetes > Mucorales > Rhizopodaceae > Rhizopus > Rhizopus delemar. Next base: position 5,143,129 of record NW_027137827.1, on the reverse strand, counting down.
TATAATAAATATGTCTTTATTCAATAAAGAACCTTCGCTCTCCAGCTTCTTTGTCTCTTTCTGTTTGTAGTCTCTTCTCAACCAACCTTCATGAGCTCGCGTATCATACCTGTCTTTTGTTGGTCTTTATTTTCTTTAAAACTGAGGAATGTTATTACTCAAGAATAGACCATGTTTAATGAACCAAGTAAATACCGCTGCACTGATAAGGTTCATCCGCGAAAGTACAAATAATCTGATAATAGTAAAGAAAAAGTAAATAAAGACAAATTGAAACCAATAATTCAAAGTCGAAGGATGCTATGGATCTTTGTGAACAATCGTATCATCCCGCCCTTCATGTTCCCATTTTATAAAATCGGCACGTTAATACAGTGTATCTGGTGATATCTGTAGCAGGTCTTCAATGTGTTTTACACTCCGTTCAAAGACGATGACAGGCTTTATCCACAAGGAAATCATGTATCTGCATCAAGTAACTGTATCTATCATTCAGGTATAAAAATAGCAACGGTTAAAATACAGCAATTGAGGCAGTTTAAGCATCACGCTGATTTATTTTTCGGACAAATTCAGAAAAAAAAAAATACAGTTATTTCTCCATTGCTTTATTTTGAATTGATTCAAAATTCAGCTCCCCTCCCCTCTTTATTTGAAAAATATAAACAAATGGGTTACTATGGTATTGGTACATTAAAAAATAAAGAGAGAGAGAAAGCATTTTGAATGAATATGAAAAAAGGGATAAATTGTTTACTAAAAAACAAGTTATAGGATAAACTTTACTGTTTATAAACTCATACTGCAATTATCTGTAAAGAATAAAAATGAAAATAAAAAAATAGAGAATTTCTGCTGGTTTTGTATTGAAAAAAGCAAGCTTTAATGGCAAGGCAAGTTTGAAGAATTAGCAAAACAATAATTATTTTTTTAGAATAATTTTTGAACATAAACTCTTCCTAAATTATGTATTTGAAAGAAGAAGCATCATTTGAAATGTATTTTTCAGTATTTTTTTGTTGTTATCCAAACCTCTTTTCAACTGAAAATGTTGTATAAATATTAGATAACATCATGAAGCATGAAATGTTGTCTTTTATTTTGGTCGGAGTTGAAATAGTGGGTGTACATCAGTAACAACAAAACCTCAAGCGAGAAAAGACTCAGTTTTTTTCTCTCTCTCCCTTTTCTTTTTAATCAATAATGTCAGTCTCCGAGTTTCAACAAGAAATATCTTCTACGAATCTTATAAGAAGTAAAAAGGAAAAAAAAGAAGTAAGCAAATAAACATTTTATTTGTTTAGGTATTGTTGAGGATTTATTCTCTTACGACATGATTAGAAGAAAGAGAATATTAGAATATTATTTTTTTCAGGACAGTACATATACTTCACCCATCATGTCTGCAGAAGGTGTTAATAATATACAATAGTAAATAATTGTGTGAGAGGAAGATTTTGGTTTCTTTTTTATTTTCGACTTTTTGCCTAACACTCCCCTTTATAGTGTTTATACTGTTTGGCAAACGTTAAATAGAACAGAACCAACAATAACAAATATAGTTTTTGATGGGTAAATGTGTACGTGTGGGTACCCTTGTAGTTTTCTTATTCATTTTTATTAGGCAAACAGCAGTGATTCATTTAACACACAACCTTTCGCCTTCTGTTTTACCTAAATTTATGAGTCTTCAAATTCCAGCTATTACAACTCTTTATTTTCGTGAAACTGAATGTGACAGTGGATTGTTAAAGATTTACAGACAAGATGATAGCTGGACATTGGAAGGTTTGTTATATAAAAAATGAATAAAGTCTTTATTAAAATCACAAGCATATAGGCTTAGTACAATCTGTCCCACTGATATCTTTTTGGTATAATAATGTGTTACGTGTCGTCATGGGCAAATTAATGACTACAACTGGTGATATACTCGATTCTGCTTTGACTCACGCACAAAAGATTACTTTAAGAAGTAAAGAAATCCAACGTTTAGGACACGAAATGGCGATTGAAAGATTAGAGGGTTATCGTTCTGATGATTGTATGGAAGGTTTAAAGGCATTGAGAGAATGTTATACTGAACCTGACTTTTATAATGAAGATGATTATATGATTACACCTATTAGAGAAACGGGGAGAGGTTTGTCTTTACAGGATCATGCTTATAGCATTGATGATGAAGTAATAGAATAATAACAACGTGCTTATCTTATATCTCGCTCTTTTGTAAATAAATGAACAAATTATCATATCTCTTTTTATTCTTGTTTAACAGAAGCACAAGTATGTTGCCGAATATTCACATCTTTAGGAGCAAAGCCTTGCTCCCAAGCTAAGAGATAATCCCAATGAGGGTTAACATGATCCTCTGTCTTGTAAGTCCAATAAAACCAACCAATGCCACTTTCGTAAGCATCCATTTGTTTTTCCATAAACTCCAATAGGAATTGTTTGTATTCAGTCGAGAAATTTCTCCAGTCATCTACACCTTTACAAGTACATGTAGGACATACAGGTTTAAGAGGTACACCTTCTTGCTCGAGTGTACCATCAAACCTTGCACCAAGTCCTCTTCCATTCAGGTATTTACCACAGTCATTCGTAGCCACTGAGAACTCGCCAACCATTGTAAGACCGGTCAAGATGATGGATTGATTTAAGTCATTCTTCCATGCTTTACAAGGGAAATCGACTTGTAATTCTCTAGGCAATGCAACCAAGTCATTATTAAATATCAAATATAAATGTGTTTCTAAGAAAAATTGTTATAAAAAATCAAGGAAAACTCTTTTAATTACCCAAGACAGCTTTTTCATAAGCGCCCCCAAAGAAACCGTGCCACTCATTCAAAGGCAAGAACCCATCATGATAGGTCAAAAGTGGCCCATTATTAGGTCCCAAGATCTTTCGAATCGCATCATAACTTTGATGATACCATTCTTTCACCTTTGTATCCGGAATCTTATACATGGCAGGTTCATTCAAGACACCAAAGATAGGCACGACATGAGACCACTCTGGCTTATTGAAGAATTGAATCATATCAGTCACCAAATGAATTGTCCTTTCAGCATTTAATTCGCCATCTGTTCCATTCAAGAACCCAACTGTGCCCTCTCTTCCAGAATGATTCCAGCCATTTTGTGAACCAGGAGCGGTATGTAATTCGACCATGACTCGAAGGCCATACTTGCGCGCCCATTGGATACCTCGGAGCAAGTATTGCCATGACAGATGAGGCACGAACGGCTCACCGGGGAAAACCTCTAGTGCCCAATGCCCAGTTGGGATTCGAACATGGTTGAAACCCATTTCGGCAATTTTCTTAAAATCTTGTTCTGTAATAAAATTTTCATAATGCTCCTTTAGCTGTCGTTTAGCCTCCTCGGGACCCAACAGTTCACAGAGAGTCCATTCATCCTTGATTAGATCAGGACCGAGTGATTGCTCAAAGATCTTAGGTGTAATAAAAGGTTCAAGGAGGAGCCAGCCACCGAGATTAATTCCACGAATACGATGCTTGTCATTGTAGCTAAAGTTTTGATTGAGCGGGGGCGCATAGCTGTTGCCTCTGGCAGAGTCATCAAAAGGATCTATGTAATCCTGATCGCTTGGGTTCGTTATTCCATCATCGTTTACTTCCGTCGGCCTTTCGGATGCTCTGGAATTCATGCCGACCACGATCACTGGGATCAAAATGGCAGCTACAATTACAATGATGGCTGCAGAGACAAGTATCAAGAAACGAGGTTTACGTTGCCGTAATTTTCCTAGAAAAGTTTGATCGGTTTTTGGATTCTTTTCTTCTTCAGAAATATCATCTTTTAGTTTTGGTTCGTTAATGTTATCGCCTTGATCTTCAAAAAAAGGTGAGTTAAAAAGACAGCAGTATTTCATAAATGCGTTCATCTTACTTTTCATTATTGAAATCAAGAAAAAAAAAAAAAAAAAAGGAAATTAAAATGAAATGTAAAGAAAGAGCGAAAATGAAAAGAGAAATAGAAGAGTGCATTTATTTAAAATGATGATTTAGTTCAAAATATACAATGTCTCTGATTGTAAAATCTTCTTCTTTTATTTGTCCTCTTTTCCTCTTCAAACACATGTAATTTAACAACAGCCACCCGATTGTTTAGGTTCAAGAGAAGCACCTTGACCAACCTTAACTGTAGATTTTGTTTGAGTTTGCTGCATAGTAGTGCCCATGCGATCTTTGATTTGTTTAGCCATTGTCAAGAAAGCCTGTTCTACATTGGTAGCATCCTTGGCCGATGTTTCCAAAAGAGAAATCTTGATTGACTCTGCAAATTCATTTGCTTGCTCTGTACTCACAGCCTTTTTATCTGTCAAGTCACTCTTGTTACCAACAAGTAATTTATTCACTCCTTCTGCTGCATATCTATCAATTTCTTGCATCCATTGCTTTACATGCTGGAAGGAGTCTTCATCCGTAACATCATAAACAACAATGATGCCATGTGCTCCTCGATAATAGGATGAAGTGATTGTTCGGAAGCGTTCTTGGCCTGCTGTATCCCACTAAGATATAAAATGAGTTTTTTTGTATAAGGGTTTGAAGGTCATCTTACGATTTGAAGTTTTACTGTCTTTCCTTCTAATTCAATAGTTCTAATTTTCTATTTGCTTTGTGTTATACCCTTTTGCTTTCTCTTTTTATATAGTAACCAACTTACGAAATCAACACCAATGGTGGAGATATAGCTTTCAGTATAAGTGTCATCTGCAAAACGAAGTAAAAGACAAGACTTTCCAACACCAGAGTCACCAATTAATAAAAGCTTAAACAAATAATCGCTAAACAGTAACAGGTTAGCGAACATTTTCTTTTGTAATTATGTTTTTTTTTTATTATAGCGTACTATTCGGGATTCATAGTAAGATGTAAATATGAAGAGAGAAAAAAAAGGTTTATTTAATGTGTACTTTTTTCTTATAAAGGAACCACCAATAAAATGAAAGAAAAAGGCCGTCGGAAAATCAATTTACACGCGAAAGGAGGCTCTATTAAAGTGTGATTGCAGGAATCTATCGAGAGAGGAATCTATTATATGATATTATTAAGTCTGTAATAGTTTATTTATAGTAAACTTTCGACTTTTTCATGTTCACGTTTATATATTTATCAAAAATTAACTTTTTATAAAGAAATATTCATGTCCTTTCACACTTATCGATCGCCTTTCCCCTTTTATTTAAAGCTTGATAAAATATTCTTAAAGCATAAAATTCAGCTTGTTGGTTGAAAAGGTAATATTAAAAGTCATGATCTTTGTATTCCAAAGAAGGAGTTACACACAGAAGCTCAATAAAACCTTGACGTTGGTACAATAATAAATCATTCAGTGCCTCAGTCGCCAATTTGCGGAAATTAAAAACTCCTTCGCAGCCTGATCTTATCTAATTTACAAGACCATAGTCTCTTTGTAAGCTATCATTGGAACCGTTTCAAATGCATAATACCAGGCAACAGAGATACCAAACTGAACCATGGAATTAGGAAAAACTTTATCCAAACTGTCTTTACAACATGCCTTGGATTACCCTTCAAACTAAGAGAGTTTTTTTTTTTTTGTCTATAAGACTTGATTGACCATAATACTGTAAGGCTTTGGCGATGAAAAATGTTCATACTTCCGTTAGTATTAATTTTTCTGGTTTCAGCATGTTATTATCAACTAAATTTATGCACAAATAGCTCGCAGTCGATTAGAGTATGAGTTAGCGATCAATTGATTCGGTGCTTTTCAAATCAAAGCAGTGGAAAATGCTCAGAATGAATTGTTTATGATGAATAAATGATACATCTAGAGGAATCCCTATAAAATTTATGCATTTTATGTCATATTTGTAGCCAATAAAAAAATAAATAAGTATATTCTAGGCTTGGTTTTTTCCTTTGATCCTCCATATTACTCACAAACGCCCTCCTAACAAAGCCTATACCATAGGTACAATACAACAATCTCCAACAACAACACTATCCAACGCCTCGCAATGGAAAAAATATAGCTTTTTCAATCAAAGAACCCAATCTCAGGGCTTTCAAGTCCAGCAAGGAACTGTTCATGCAACAAAGTCTGTATTATCATGTAATATAACCATCCTACATACTGGGGATCTGAGTAATCGGGTACACAGTAGCATTATAAAATTTAAACCAAGATGATCAAATGCATGGCTTTTATACTGGAACTGTTTTTAAATACTTTTGATACCTCTTTTTTCTTTTTTGTCTTTTTTTTTTTTTTTTTTTTTTTTCGAAAAAGAAGTCATTGCCCTTTAAAAAGTTTGCAAGAAGTTGCTTTATTTTTGAAGTTTTGACCGGAATACTAGCCGATAATGATTAGATTTATCACACTAGTAAAATAAATTGCGTATTTTTTAACACGACTTGCTTCGATATGCATGGGCCTTCTACTTCACTGTCTGTAAGGAATACCTGTTATACTACCTAAACCAACCAGGCATCATTAATATGGGAATAAGAACACCAATAACTCTCAATAAGAGAAAAGTCGAAGGAAATGCCAAGAGAGCTAGAAAAGCAGCCTCAAAAAAATCTGCTGATTTGAAAGACATAGTTATAGGGCATTATATGCGAGTTGCCCCTGAAACATTTGACAAAATGAAGTACTTTTAAATTTGCCATGAATAATGCCCATATCCGCACCTCCAAGAGTATTAGCGAAATGATAAGAAATGCAGACACAAATACGCATATGTAACGAATTGTTCTTCTGAGTCCAGCCTCATAGAGCGGCTCTAGCTTTTAGTTAAACGCAAATTCGGCTGTACTCAGTACGATGATATAGAGAATTTAAAAGCAAGGCTCATCGATGCTTACAATCAGATTTCTGTTACTAATATCCAAAGCTTTACCAGGAACTCCTTTCATGTGTTCGATAAGGATTTGAGATGTGAGTCTATTTAAGATGTAGTGTGCATCCAATTAAATAAAAGAATTATGAAAAAATGCGTCAATATACTAACAATCCGTTGCAATATGTCCGTAAAAAAGAAGAAAATGTAGTTTGATTGAAGTGAATCTCCCGATTAAGAAATAAGAAAGCCATGATTTGTCTTACACAACCACAAATTGGTACAAGAAGCACTACAAGTTCTTTTTTAATGCTTGCTATTTGCGTAGAGCAAAGTGTGCAACATACACCGGAGTTTGATCAAATTTGATCCTGATTTGGTGAACATAGAAGAAATTAAATCAAACTATAGTTACCAAGCAGAAATAAATAGATGACTTTATTTTGCATTGTATTCAATATAAATCCCTAAGACTGTATAAAGTAGCATTCATTGTACATAGGACCATGCAAACGCTATATCAGCTTTGTCAAAAGCTTGTTTCATGGATTCAAAAATATATGAACTAATGTCGTACAAGTACTAATTTCATTTCCTGTATGCTTTCTCGTTTCTCTAAATTACATTGTCATCAAATGATACAAAGGTTGCTAGAGAACTATGGTATGAACGATCATCATGCTGAGGGTATAACGCATATGAATAAGAGAGATAGAGATAATCATGAAAAATTGAATATTATATCAAATCTATCCCCATATATCCATTGTTACATCGAGCGGGGCACTATATTATAGCTTTTTCTTTGTTATTTTTATGATTGCTTCCATTGTAGTGCATGAGTGTTGGAAATTACTCATACTCGCACCGTCCAACTTGCAGACGACTTATATGGATCTCTTTCGCTAAACTGTTGACACTTTTTATTCCTGACAAATTATTATATTATGTAGCTGGTCGACGTACTTATGGTAAAATAACTTTGCTATTTCCACATTTTCAAATACTAATTCAGCTTATAAAAATAGCTTCATGCATTGCTTGGCGCGAAAAGATTGCTTTATTTTTTTTATTTATATTTTCTGCTGCAGCATTTTGTTTTTGGTTGGAATATGTTTCTAGTTTCGTTTGCTCACCTAAAAAGCTCTTTGATTACCGTTCTTTGTTTTCTAATGATTCTAAACTGTCAGCCATTCATGGCTCGGTAGTTGACTGGTCCGACTATTCCTCAGAGATGGCCGATTTTGTGAATCAGTATCCACATCAGGACTTATCCTTAGATTTTCCAAAGTTTATGTCACTCAGTCGCCCAGCCTCAGCAACCAATTATGACGATCCTGTATTAAATGTTTGCATACAGGATTTTAACATGACTGCTCAGGCAGATGCTTGGCTAAAGTATTATCTCACTATCCATCCTGGATATGACTATCAAAACAATACTTTACTTCATTGCCCGATGCCTGGTAAACCAAATATAACAGGAGCGCCTTGTTTTTCCACTATGAATGGGTATAAAACAAAAGGAGGTAAGAAGAAAAAAGCATTTTGCTATTCGTAAATTTTTAATTGTTGTTCCACTAACCTTCTTTCACAAAAGTGGTATTTTATGATTCAATCAATGTCAAAAGAGACTTTAATGCTTTACCTTCAACCTCAAATAGTACCAAGCAGGCTTTTGTTATTTTAGATGGAAATGTGTTGGATGTCAGCTCATATCTAATTGGAGTTAGCGATGTCGTTGCTGTTTCTTCTCAGTACAACTCGCGGTCATTTGCAATGGATAGAATGTTTCTTCCACTCGATCTCACACTTTATTTGTATACACATCTCGGAAAAGATATTTCAGACTTTTTTAAACGCAACCTGACAGAGAATCCTGATATCTATCGTGCCTGTATCACAAAGCTATTTCAAGCAGGTGTTTCGTATACTCCTTTAACTTGCTCTCAAGTGAATCCTGCTCTATGGACTACAATGGGCTTCGGGCTAGCTTATTTCCTTATAAAATTCAATTTAGCTCAATTAGCTCGTATACCCTTTCTCCAGAAAACCCTGTTCTCATCAAATCCCGAGTTTTCTTCTTCGTTCATCTCTAAATCTCAAAAATGGCCACATGTGATATTAATGGTTCCATGTTTTGCTGAATCATCACAAACGTTAAAACAAACATTTGATAATTTAGCAAGATCGAGCTATGACGACACAAAAAAACTTCTTTTGTTTGTGTGTGATGGTGTAGCAATCAATGCCGAAGCTAAAAAGGAAACATATAAGTTATTACTTGAATCACTTGGTCATAGTAGTTACATGGAAGAGCCTGTGGCTCGATCTTATACGTCTTTGGGACAAAACACTCGACGGATTAATTATGCTAAGGTTTACTCTGGATATTACGAAACGGGTCGTAATCGTGTACCCTATTTAGTTATTGTCAAGATAGGCAACCCTAAAGAACGACTTCAGAATCATCCTGCTCCTCCTGGGAATAGAGGAAAAAGAGACTCTCTAGTCCTGGTGTTTAGTTTTTTGGAAAGATGTATGAACTTAGCAAATAATTTGATTACACCTCTGGACTATGAAATCTTCAACCAGTGTTACAACGTCTTAGGTATTGATCCCCGTTATTTTAAATACCTCATGTTGACAGATGCCGACGTTCAAGTGCAAAGTAATGTCGTTCATAAGCTTGTTTTGCGTTTGGAACACGATCGCAAGATGCTTGCTGTAAGCGGTCATGTTAGACCAGCAAATCCAGAAGAAAATCTGACTACTATGATTCAGATATTTCGTGTCTATATGGATTTCTTTACTGGATTAGCATATGAATCTTGTTTACATAGCGTAATGACTTTCAATGGTGGTTTAGTCATGTTTAAAATATGGGCTGAAAATGAAAATTCATCAAAGTACAGGAAAAAGCAACAAGTGGCTGAACATCATAGATTAGACTCATTAGTCAAAATGCCCAAGCTGAGCGACGAAATTATCATTATAAATCCATTTGACGATATAAATTCCATTGACGATGTAAATAGCATTGCTGCTGTAAAAAGTACAGTTCATAGTACACCCGCAAAGAAAACAGCAGTAGCAAAATTGCGTCCTGAATCACACTTAAATCTATTTTCAAATCCCAGCATTAAAGCATGTTGTGTTCATCCAACAGTCATTCGAGGGATTTGCACTGCGCAACCTAATACAATGCACATGCAAAATGTATTATTACTAGGCGAAGAGAAGTATCTGTCCATCGTTCTATTAACCTCAAACCCAGGATATCAACTTGGATTTGAACCTGAAGCGGAAGGCTATGCAACGCTTCCAAGCAGCTTCTTTTCCCTGCAAGGGCTTCAAACTCGAAACATACGTGCGTCATTCCATATCCAGCTTGAAATGAATCGTGTATCATGGAGGTTAGGCTTCAGATATTGGCTAATATCTTCTTTCGAGTTGACTGACAAAATATTTTCTTTACCAATGACTATATATCTTTATATCATCTTTGCGAGATCAATTCAAGGTCATGGTACGTCATATACGCTCATTGCTTGTGCTTTTATTGCTTTGATGGTATTGCATATGCTGGTATTTCTTATGAGATGTCAAGTCAAATACACCCTATGGCTCTCTCTCTATTGCATTCTTGGAGCTCCTATATATTCCGTCTGGTTTCCGTTAATAGCTTTATGGCAAAGCGATTATGCAGGTATCTGGTATGACATGTGGCCAACTGCATCTTTACAACCTCGAAGAGCACGAACGCATGGAATACTTGAGTGTGAGGATAGTTTGCCTGAAGAAATGGCGACTAACAAGGAATCAAATGAAGAAGAAAGCGAAGTAATGAGATTGACATTAAGTCACTTTGATAGTATTGAAGTACAACGACAACGTCAGGAGGCAGAAGCAGCTTTAGACTCCAATTTTGTAGACTTTTCAAATGATAATGATAATCAATACAAACATAAATTAAATCATAGATTGCATAACAATCCAGAAGTATTCACTGATATTAGTTCTCCACCTTTAGCACAGGTTAGAGAAGGTTTACACTCGACACGTTTAGCGCAGACACATGTGCTTACACACACCAATAAGCGTAACTATCACAGGTACTCTAAGCAGGGTGCAGCTACTTCAAAACCAGAAAATATGGAATCCATAGCAAAAGATCCATTTGATGATAGGAATGCAGTGACAAATGATCCTCTCAAGAAATTTACAGAAATACATAATTATCACAAGCCCAGTTATTCCCAATCCTCCCCTAATACCTATGAAGCAAATAACGATACCCCCGTAGAGAAATGCAATCAAGCCCAAAAAAGACATTGGATAACGGAACCATGGGAAACCAATGATGCGAGTGAAACAAACAGTATGATATTATACAGCGATGAAGCTTCCTTAAACGACCGGGGTTCAATATTATCGTTTGTATCTGGTACATTTTCCATTGACAATGATCATGATACTGTGGTTCATCAATCGCCCCTCCACAGACTTGATCCTTCCGCTGATTATAGCACACGGTATGGCTTACCAGAGGAGGGCAGAAGAAGAGCTGTGCATACAAACCTTAACGTTATGTCTGTACGTGATAATGTATGCCACCAAAATAAAACCCATATACATAAACGGCCAATATTGAAATACAAGAACAGCAGTTTTGATCAAAACACATCATTAAACAGCAAACCATCATCCAGCACACTTACTCATCAACTTACGCACAGTAGTGATACAACTATCGAGCCAAGAGAATTGTATGAAGTGGAATCTTTTATTTTTAATGAGATCAAAAATTGCTTGCAAGAAGCAGACCTTGATTCGGCCACTATGGCTGAAATAAAAGAGTACTTGATCGGTCGTTATAAAAACAAAGTAGATTTCAACAAAGAATTACTTGACTTCATTGAAAAGAGTGTACGAGAACTCACATGGGGTCACTGATAGACTTTACTACATATACCATCATCAACTTGGTTAATCAAAATAAAGGATTAATTTACTGTTAATGACCATTTATTTAGAAACCCCATCTCTCAAGGATGACTACTCAACTACCGTCAAAGAACGAGTAAAAGCTATAATCATAGCTTTGATGCAAAGCTACAGGTGCTATATACCACAAAATGTTCAGTTTTATGTATTTTATATAAGCTTACATGTTTAATATCAAATGCTTTATTCATAAGGATTTCAATGAGGAGTCATTAATGCAAAGCCTGTTACAAGTATGAGCTTTACTAAGATACTTCGTCAATTACAATTAGCTTTTGTATGTACTATATATTGCTATACAAAGACATCCAAGCTGCATATTTGTAGTTAATACATATGAATAAAGAAAGCCCTCTCAGAAATAAAACAAGAGAAACGAACAGAAATGATAGAAAGACAAAGGCCATAAAAATCATACGTAAAAGTATCGCACGTGGAAATTTTAAGAGCGGGTATTATTTGAACCAAAGGAGTGTTTCAAAAAGTAGACATTCGAAACTTATTAAGGATAAAATAATAAAAGTCTTAATAAATTGAATGTAAAAATACTTGGACGAAGCTTTTATTTGGAGCTGGTATGAACAAAAAGTACATTGGATCACTCAAAGACAAACTCGTATCCGTCTTTCTAAATATGTATCAACTTACTGCTAAAGCGCAAGAATTTATTAGTTATTATAGTCTTATAAAGCGAAGACAAATTTACTGAATGTAAATTATATACTATGGTTTATTAAAGTAGTATTTAGAAAGATCCTCATCATCATCCTTCGATAATTCGCTGGAAAAGGTTCAGCAGCCAGTATGATATGGCGCTTACTAATTTGTGGATATAACTACTCGTTGAGTAAATATTAATCAAGTAGATATAGATTATATCCTTGTGATAATGAACTTATTTGTGCATTGTTTATTTTTTGATGCATTTTATAAGTCGTTAAGTAAGGAGTTGATTACAGCATAAAGTCCCCATTGATTTTGTAGAGGTCAGTATATTCTTCAAATAAGAATGGAGAGAAGATGCTTACGCTTGCTCTAGAAACCGAAAAAAAAAAGTTTTCTATTTTCAAGATCTTAGCTATCAATACCAGACAGTTGCTAAGGCTTTATTACGTTAATTTATGTTAAAAGTAAATTCACAAAAAACTATTAACTGAAAACAGTGAGGAACATCTAATAATTATAACTTGATAACTACTGAGTGGTTAATTTTATAACCCTTCAAACAATTCAAACTTCTAAAATAATACACAGTGTTCAAAGTCATTTAACTTATTAACGTTCTGTCTTGTAATTATCCATATAATACCTCATAGGTAAAAATATTCCAAGCTTTGTAGTAAATTGCAGCGGAAAATTAATACTAGGAGTACAAAGACCTTAAAAAAATTGACTGATGGCGGGTAAAAAAAACATCAAAGAATCTGTTGTATCGATGCCTTTGATTCAAGCGAGGCTTTGCTGTAAAGTTAAAGTAAAAATCATTAAGGCTGATATACAACAAGAAAAGGCTTCTGAACAAGATCAAGCTAAGACTTAAAAAAATGTTTTTATAATTAGTGTTCAGCGACAATAGCTTTGGAGTTACTTGGCAATGTTCTGAGTCAATCATGCTGACGTGATATACGTTCTCCTTAGATTTTAAATGAAAAGGCGCGAGAAAAAAAACTAGAAATTCCAAATATAGCAAATGTGTAGTAGTTTTGTTAAATTAGTTAAACTCATCTCGTAATGGCTGGTTATACAGTGCGGTAAGTGGTAAATAAAGTACAATCAGGCTTTTTGTTTTTTTGTTATTTTGTTTTTTGTTATTTTTGTTTTGCAATCCGTGCTAAGTTTGATAATGTCAAAGAAACCTGAGGTAGAGAACTGAGAGGAAACATCCTATGGATTAGCCTTGTAGTAAACGACTGTTGTTTTCTTTGTGAATCTTGAGGATTTGCCTAGTAGCTCTTGCTACTACTTCCTGAGGCCAGAGTTAATGGTCTTCAAAAATAAATTTCCAGTGGAGTTGCCATAGAGAGAGCAGCACAGAAGCGATGATATCCAAGTAGGTCACAGAGAGTGAAGGAGCGACTTCAAGGTCAGAGGAAGGAGGGAGTTGAATGAGGCTATAAGTCAACTTGACAGGATCAACGAAAAAGCGAGAGGAAATTGTTTACCAGATTTCATGTTTGAAGGGACAAGACCAGACAAAATTTTGTCCGTTTCGAAAAAAACAAATGGCGATTTCAGAAAAATAAATGGCGCCATCAGCTGCCTAAGTATGCATCGCCGTCTTTGTATGCCTGAAGCAATAGCTGACCCTATATCTTTCCTTTTGAATATGCTTCAGCCACGCACATTTGTTCCCTCTAGTATTGCTCTGTCCTGGACCTGTCGATGGCCCCGTTATATGTTCTATCCTCCATGAATTAGATCAACTACAACACTATACAACCACTCCATACAAGAAACCTCATGGCCAAAAACTAATTGAATGGCTGAAACAATTTAACTAACTTCGTATGCTTCTCTATGCATCCTACTTTCCTTTCTCATTTTTTACCCTTGAACCTGAAGGGGTTTTTTCTAAACATCAAACCTCCAAACGGATTGATCTGGTCCGGGCGGACACTTATTTGTTTTATTTTTTTATTGCTCAATTGGATCTTTAATAAAATATAACGTTTAAACAAAAATGTTTGGCGCTTTGTTATGAAATGGTTTTCGCTTTCGAAGAATTCAATTTTTCGGTTTCTTTATCAGATTGTCGTGATCGTTGGGCGGCGTCGGCTTGGCATTGCTTGATGGACTGATGGTTTGCAGATGCGATTGAAGGTTTCAAGTACGCGACAAACGCGAGGCATATCCACAATAAGTTTAGTTAAATCATCCAAGCAGCTAGGAATCTTTGATTTTTTTCCAGCTCGTACATGACATAAAGTCCTGTTGATGGCAAAACCAAGATATAAAATGTAACCTTCCATGTTTTGTGCATCGAGAGCATTCTTGCAGAATATACCAACGCGAAGTAGATCCCGACAAATCGAATAATTGTTACCACATTGCGCAGCTGACTTAGCTTCCCCATAGCCATGATTCGACGCCCATGTCATCCCATGTAAACGACTTATACATATATCGGGACGTTTTGTTGATAAATCTTCATGCTGTCGAGCTTCTAAAGTTAGTTCATTAGTCCACCATAGGTATATGCCCTCGTCCGGATCGTCAAATAAACCAGATAAAAAAGGATCAACGTATCGAGTGCTAAGTTCAAATTCGTTGGCGTCTTCTGCAATCGGTACGGGAGGAAGCTTCCAAATCAAATCGATTATGCAATTTTTGAACTTGTTTTCATTTGTGGGGAGGTCCAAATCCAAAAGATGTGCAATCGCTTTATCTCGACTAATTACTCCCATGGTAAGATCTTGAGCGATGCCGATCATGCTGGTAGTCGTCTCCATTGACATTGGAAGCTTTTTAATGCCATATTTTGTCTCAATCCTATTGATGGTTGCCTTGAGGTCGTGATTGCTGAAATAGGGTGATAAATCCTCTGGGTACTGATTTCGTGACAAGAGCAAAACGTGGGTGGCTGCCATGGCGCAGTGGATGTGATTTTCGAGTGATAGTTTCCATTTGTGTTGACATAATGAAAGCTGCAGCTTATGAAACGCCATTGTTGCATCGAAGTTTTGTACCAACAAATGGTCATCGTGATCAAGAGGCGGAAACGATAGGCATAATGGATCCAGCAACTCAGTTCCAAGGGCATTGCTTAAGCGACGTTTGTTAGGCTGTTCTTGGCTGTTGTAGCTTTGTTGTTGCCTTGTCGTTGGCTCTTCCTGCGATGTTGTCGGTGATTGTTCTGGTAAGGTTTCTAAATGGTTGGCATAATAATGGGTCTTCAACTCGTCGATTTCCATAAATGAGCGATGCATGCAGGGCAGCCAAAGTGCTTCTCAATGCCATCGTGTGAGTTGGTAGCCTTAACATAGGTATATTCATCATTATCATATCGTCTGATTCCTGTTATTCGATGTGGCAATTGTATATTGTGCTTTTGCATGTGTTTTCGAAGGGATTGTGGAGTGCTGTATGTCTTTTTACATTCAAAACATTGGTGTAAAATAGTAACAAGTTTTGTTTTACTCGCCATAGTAACTACAGTCGTTCCACTGCCAAAATGAGGATTTTACAAAAAAAAGCACGGACTTTAAAATAAATTTGGGGGGATTTCTAAAAAAAAACATTGGTTGTTTGAAGTTAATTTCGCGGATTGCGAGCAGCTGATTTCGCAGGTAAAAAAGTATGCATATATTAGACTGGTATGTAGTTTAAGCAGTTACCAAATTGGTTTTTTGAGTGCTGGATTATGTTTCGAAGATGCTCAATAGGAACTTCATTTGCAGCATCAACAATTCTATCTTGCAATGTTTCAGTATCTTGGAGCTTTTCACGTCGAACTTTACGCTTAATCAATGCCCAGAACTGTTCAATGGGGTTGAGTTCTGGTGAATATGGAGGAAGAAAGACGCACTTGTAATCTCTATTTCTCTCATTGAGCATATCTTCTATTTGTTTATGGATTGGTGCATTATCCATTATAAAATAGAAACATCTCATTTGATCATATTTGTCTAAAACATTTAAAGTTTCCTGAATAAATCGCATATAGTGGTCAGCAGTTGTGTCTTTTGGAGCTTCTTCGTTAAAAGCTTCAGGATTTTTCCTTTTTCTACCTCCCTGAACTTTTCTTACTTTTGGAGATTGCTTTGGTACACGAATACTCAAGTTTACCACTCCTACAGATGATATAGCGCCGAGAATAGTATGTGAAGGTGCTTTTGTTGTAGGAGTAGTGGTTACTGCCATTTGCCCTCTAGGTGCTCATGCTCTACTTGCCATCATATTAATATCGAAACCAGCTTGATCAATAAAAATACAGTTTCTTGAAAAATTCATATCCGTATTGTTCCACTTGACGACCCATTCGTAGCGTTTTTGAACATTTTCTTTGCTTGTTCTTGCCTCAGGCCAGCAAGTAGTTTGTTTCATACTAAGTTTACACTCATCTCTCATAAATTCGTGCACTCTGGACTTTTTAATCTCGAGACCTTCAAACTTGCTTGTGAGTATCTCGACAGCATCTTGAATGTGTGCATTTGCATTATCGTCAAAAAACTCAATTAGACTTTGTTTATGCTCCTCCTGCAATCTAGACTTCGGTCTGTTTTGGCGATTAGATTTTTTTTTTCAAGAGTGAAAGTATCTGGATTCTCCTGTAGTTTCTTCCACCAAGCATGTGCAGTGCTTTCTTTGACAACAACTTTTCGGGCAGCTGCAGCAACTGACATTACATGTTGGATCTTGTAATGAAAAAAAAAGTTCTCTTGAAGCAAACGTATATTCCATGTACTTCTTTGAAGACCCTAAGTTTAGTTTTCATGGTAATATCTTCGCTTTCTTCAGACTGCTCTTGATCTGGTAGTGTATTAATTTTTTGATCAAGGTAAGAGTCGAGATTAACCAACTGCTTTATAGCAAAAGGATCCAGCTTTTCATCTACAATGTCCATAGCTTCATTCCCATTCTCATCGTAAATATTTCCCTTGCCATCTTCTTTGAAAAATACTAGTTTTGACATATTGTATCTTGTTATAATAAAAAGAATAACCTGAAATCAGCTGCTCGCAATCCGCGAAATTAACTTCAAACAACCAATGTTTTTTTTTAGAAATCCCCCCAAATTTATTTTAAAGTCCGTGCTTTTTTTTGTAAAATCCTCATTTTGGCAGTGGAACGACTGTAGTTACTATGGCGAGTAAAACAAAACTTGTTACTATTTTACACCAATGTTTTGAATGTAAAAAGACATACAGCACTCCACAATCCCTTCGAAAACACATGCAAAAGCACAATATACAATTGCCACATCGAATAACAGGAATCAGACGATATGATAATGATGAATATACCTATGTTAAGGCTACCAACTCACACGATGGCATTGAGAAGCACTTTGGCTGCCCTGCATGCATCGCTCATTTATGGAAATCGACGAGTTGAAGACCCATTATTATGCCAACCATTTAGAAACCTTACCAGAACAATCACCGACAACATCGCAGGAAGAGCCAACGACAAGGCAACAACAAAGCTACAACAGCCAAGAACAGCCTAACAAACGTCGCTTAAGCAATGCCCTTGGAACTGAGTTGCTGGATCCATTATGCCTATCGTTTCCGCCTCTTGATCACGATGACCATTTGTTGGTACAAAACTTCGATGCAACAATGGCGTTTCATAAGCTGCAGCTTTCATTATGTCAACACAAATGGAAACTATCACTCGAAAATCACATCCACTGCGCCATGGCAGCCACCCACGTTTTGCTCTTGTCACGAAATCAGTACCCAGAGGATTTATCACCCTATTTCAGCAATCACGACCTCAAGGCAACCATCAATAGGATTGAGACAAAATATGGCATTAAAAAGCTTCCAATGTCAATGGAGACGACTACCAGCATGATCGGCATCGCTCAAGATCTTACCATGGGAGTAATTAGTCGAGATAAAGCGATTGCACATCTTTTGGATTTGGACCTCCCCACAAATGAAAACAAGTTCAAAAATTGCATAATCGATTTGATTTGGAAGCTTCCTCCCGTACCGATTGCAGAAGACGCCAACGAATTTGAACTTAGCACTCGATACGTTGATCCTTTTTTATCTGGTTTATTTGACGATCCGGACGAGGGCATATACCTATGGTGGACTAATGAACTAACTTTAGAAGCTCGACAGCATGAAGATTTATCAACAAAACGTCCCGATATATGTATAAGTCGTTTACATGGGATGACATGGGCGTCGAATCATGGCTATGGGGAAGCTAAGTCAGCTGCGCAATGTGGTAACAATTATTCGATTTGTCGGGATCTACTTCGCGTTGGTATATTCTGCAAGAATGCTCTCGATGCACAAAACATGGAAGGTTACATTTTATATCTTGGTTTTGCCATCAACAGGACTTTATGTCATGTACGAGCTGGAAAAAAATCAAAGATTCCTAGCTGCTTGGATGATTTAACTAAACTTATTGTGGATATGCCTCGCGTTTGTCGCGTACTTGAAACCTTCAATCGCATCTGCAAACCATCAGTCCATCAAGCAATGCCAAGCCGACGCCGCCCAACGATCACGACAATCTGATAAAGAAACCGAAAAATTGAATTCTTCGAAAGCGAAAACCATTTCATAACAAAGCGCCAAACATTTTTGTTTAAACGTTATATTTTATTAAAGATCCAATTGAGCAATAAAAAAATAAAACAAATAAGTGTCCGCCCGGACCAGATCAATCCGTTTGGAGGTTTGATGTTTAGAAAAAACCCCTTCGGGTTCAAGGGTAAAAAATGAGAAAGGAAAGTAGGATGCATAGAGAAGCATACGAAGTTAGTTAAATTGTTTCAGCCATTCAATTAGTTTTTGGCCATGAGGTTTCTTGTATGGAGTGGTTGTATAGTGTTGTAGTTGATCTAATTCATGGAGGATAGAACATATAACGGGGCCATCGACAGGTCCAGGACAGAGCAATACTAGAGGGAACAAATGTGCGTGGCTGAAGCATATTCAAAAGGAAAGATATAGGGTCAGCTATTGCTTCAGGCATACAAAGACGGCGATGCATACTTAGGCAGCTGATGGCGCCATTTATTTTTCTGAAATCGCCATTTGTTTTTTTCGAAACGGACAAAATTTTGTCTGGTCTTGTCCCTTCAAACATGAAATCTGGTAAACAATTTCCTCTCGCTTTTTCGTTGATCCTGTCAAGTTGACTTATAGCCTCATTCAACTCCCTCCTTCCTCTGACCTTGAAGTCGCTCCTTCACTCTCTGTGACCTACTTGGATATCATCGCTTCTGTGCTGCTCTCTCTATGGCAACTCCACTGGAAATTTATTTTTGAAGACCATTAACTCTGGCCTCAGGAAGTAGTAGCAAGAGCTACTAGGCAAATCCTCAAGATTCACAAAGAAAACAACAGTCGTTTACTACAAGGCTAATCCATAGGATGTTTCCTCTCAGTTCTCTACCTCAGGTTTCTTTGACATTATCAAACTTAGCACGGATTGCAAAACAAAAATAACAAAAAACAAAATAACAAAAAAACAAAAAGCCTGATTGTACTTTATTTACCACTTACAATGGTGTACGCTTTGCGGCACCTAAATAACATCCTCCTTTTACAAAAAAAAAAAAAAAAAAAAAAAAAAAAAAAAAGAAAAAAAAAAAAACAGACAAAATTTACCAGCCGCACTGTAGCTTGTAGCATCCCAACATCGGGAATGTAACATCTTTTTCCCTAAAATAATACCATGATCATGTCATTAATAATTTGATTTTGGAAAATCGACCATTAGTTTACAATGGCTCATAATGTGGTTCTAATCATAGCATTTCTACAGAAAATTAGTAATAATTTATGAGAAGTATTTTATGCTTGTAACTTTTATTTTAAATGAAATCCTTTTGGGGATGCTACTCAACTCTCTGACCCAAATGTTGTGAGTTTAAAAATTTTCCAGTAGTTTTCCCTGTCTGATCTGAAAAGATGCTTTGATCCGCTACCGTACTATACCACACCAAATTATCGGAAATACTACAAAATCAACACATTACAAAGCAGTGTACATAATCTCCTCCCGTTACTTACCTTAAAAAAAACAAAAATCCCATTTTTCCACAAGGTTCAGTTTAATAAATATTTAACCATAAGTTAAAGAACCACACGATGGATAAATTCAGAAATGGCAAAATGCATCAAGTACCAAAGAAAATATTTGCAAGGTTTGCAAAACGAAAGAACATCATGTTACCATTGTTTTTACAATAAATTTATTAACAATCAAGCATACGCTTGCTTGCAGATAATGAAGTTAAAATAAATGATCGAGGAAATAGAATTATTATCCAGCTGTATCTGTGACCTGACCGTGGACATTTTACTTGTAGGACAAACTCGGTAAATCTCAAAAAATCATAGGCGGTTAAGCTTTGAGTTAAACATGACACAATGAAAAACACGGAACACCCTTCTGGTATGATCTAATGTTCATCTACCAGAGCTAGACTCCTTTAAAGCAAAGCCTTTCGATGGTTTCAGTTATTTTGTGCGATCTTCTACATTACCTTAACCTCTCCCTTTACCAAAGGACTAGTATCTTGGTGAGCGTTTTTTTAATCAAAACTTAGAATCCTGCAATATACATTAAGAGTCAACAAAATCAATGTATTTTATGAAGCAGTATAGTACAAATTACATAATTTTCTCCGTGAGCAAATTTCAGTACAACTTTATTTTCCAATGTACATTTAGCGCGGTTTGTCAGTTTATATAAAGTATTTTTGAATATCGTATTTTAATTAATGCAAAGTCAATCATTAAAAAATACTCTCCTTAATTCAATAAATTTAGAAAAAAAAAAAATATTGCAAGTCGCGCTCAATTAATGCTAGTGAATATACTGGCTTATAAATGTATACCAAGCGCTTATTGGCTACTGATTTTTTGTAGACCTTTTTGTTTTTGTTGAGCTACTTGTTACTGAAAATGAAAAATTGATCAGATTGGCACATCTATTCCTTTTATTGATTATTGTACTACTCTTGGTTTCGATCAATCTCCAAATAAGTCACATTCAGAAAAATAAAAAACGCGGGGTCTTGCTGTACGCAAACTTTTTTTCCTTAATATGGAATAGAGTGCAAATCTGGTATGTTGCTGAAAGATTATACTAAAACTCTTAGTTCTCACAACTGCAAGAATCCCAGAAATGGGATGTTATTACTATCGCTTCTTCATTGACCAGGAGAAATAAGATTCTGGAAAAAAAAAAGTTGAGTTTCATATAAAAGCAATGCGTATTTTCCCCCTTTTTTTTTGCACTTTGAAAATCAACACCAGAATTATAAAAAAAAATGTATATCCCATCTCTTTCTGCTATTGCAATCACAGCCTTGTTGGCTGCAAGTACAACTGTCCAAGTGGCTCAGGCTGACGTCGACCTTCTTTCTTGGGAGGATGCTTATACAAAAGCTAAGGTGTTAGTGGACCAAATGTCTCTCGAACAAAAGGTCAATATCACCACTGGTACACTATGGCAGCAAGGACCCTGTGTTGGTAACACGCACGCGATCACAAACCCTGAATTCCCCTCCCTTTGCTTACAAGATGCTCCTCTTGGTGTTCGATATGCCAATAATGTTACAGTGGGTGTTGCTGGTATCAACGCTGCCGCTTCTTTTGACAGAAAGGCGATCTATGACCGTGGTGTCTATATGGGTAAAGAATTTCGCGGAAAAGGCGTCAATGTCCAGCTGGGCCCTGCCATGAATTTCATGAGATCTCCGGAGGGTGGCCGTGGATGGGAATCGGCTGGTGAAGACCCTTTCTTAACTGGTGTCGTGAGTGTAGAAACGATTACTGGTATTCAAAGTCAAGGTGTTATCGCTACTGCCAAGCACTTTATATTGAATGATCAAGAACTCAACAGAACAACAGAATCTTCTAATGCTGACGATAGAACTTTGCATGAAATCTACCTTTGGCCATTCGCTCGTTCTGTTGAAGCAGGCGTTGGGTCTGTCATGTGTAGTTACAATTTAATCAACGACACTTATGCTTGTGAAAATGATTATACCATAAACACTGTTTTGAAAGGGGAGCTTGGCTTCAAAGGCTTTGTCCAATCCGATTGGTATGCCACTATGTCCACTGTCCCCTCCGCAAATGGTGGACTTGATATGGACATGCCAGGTATGTTTTTTGACCCTATTTTAGCATAATTACTTAGTGATTCTTTAGGTGATGTGTCGGGATCCGATAGCAGTACCTACTTTGGTAAAAACTTGACAGAGGCAGTTGAGAACAAAAAAGTCAAGGAATCTCGTGTTACTGACATGGCCACTCGTATTGTTGCTACCTGGTATAAATTTAGACAAGACGAAAATTATCCTGAAACCAAGTTAGACTCCTTCGACCTCGAAAACGCTCCATATGTTAATGTACAAGCTGATCACTATAAATTGGTACGCGAGATGGGTGCTGCTTCAACCGTACTTTTAAAAAACAATGGTATTCTTCCTTTGAAGAGTTCTGTCAAGAGTGTCGCTTTTATTGGAAGCGATGCTGCTGTTGATCCAAAGTAAGCTAGATTGCTATAATATTTATTTTTGATGCTTAACCAATTCCATAGTGGCCTTAATGTATGTGAAGACCAGTCTTGCGATAATGGAACTCTCGCTATCGGTTGGGGATCTGGTTCTGCCAACTTCCCATATCTTATTGATGTGAGATTGTATAAGAATTATTCTCTGTAGCCAACTAATTTGTTTAAAATTTAGCCTATTACTGGCCTTACTAATGCATTAGGCAAGGATGTTAGTTACAAGAAGCACTTGGATAACTGGGATGTTGATAGTGCAGCAGATGTAGCAAAGGATGCTGATGTAGCTTTTGTATTCTCCAATTCTGATTCAGGTGAACAATATCTCAGTATTGATGGTAACGTTGGTGACCGTAACAATCTCTCTTTATGGAACAATGGCGATAACTTGGTATGTTTTCATTGCATTTAAAACACATGCGAGGTGCCTAATCTATAAATGTTTAGATTAAAGCCGTTGCTGATGCTAACAAAAATACTGTGGTTGTTATCCATTCTGTTGGTCCAGTTATTATGCCTTGGGTTGATCATCCTAATATCAAGGCTATTGTCTGGCCTGGTCTTCCTGGTCAAGAATCCGGCAATTCTCTTGCTGATATTATTACTGGTAAAGTCAACCCCTCCGCTCGTCTTCCATACACCATTGCCAAAGATGCTTCCGATTACAATGCAAAGCCTAGTCCTGATGCCGATATTGAGTACTCTGAAAAACTTTTGATGGGCTACAAATGGTTCGATCACAAAAATATTACCCCTCAATATGAATTCGGTTACGGATTATCATACACTAGCTTTAAATATAGCAACCTCAAGGTCAGTGCTAAAAGTGATGGTGAGTCTTCAAAGGTTACTGCTACTGTATCTGTCAAGAACAGTGGCTCCGTCGACGGTGCTGAAATTGTTCAAGCCTACCTTACTTTCCCTGACAATGCTGGGGAGCCACCCAAGCTTCTTCGTGGATTTGAAAAGGTCTTTATCAAGAAAGGAAAGTGTGAAACTGTAAAGTTCACTTTAGGATCTACTGAGCTCAGTATCTGGGATACTGAATCAGCATCATGGGTTGTTCCTTCTGGCAAGTTCACTCTTCACATTGGTGCATCAAGTCGTGATATTAGAAAATCAGCTAGCTTCACTTTATAAATGTAAAAGTTCTTTGTATATGTCTAATGTACAATAATTACCACTGTGTATTAAATAAACTTTTAATAACTTTAAAACTTAAGTAAAAAGCGTCATCTTAAAGATGCCACACAAAATTCTTTAGGCAAATTGTAAACTGGTTCTGTAAACTCTTTGCATTTAACCCTTTGAAAATTTTGTCGTCTTGGATTAAGTTCATGACCTAGAGACATCAATGAATTGCAAGTTCTCCAAATTTAGCAGCTAAGCGTTTTTAGTCTTTTGTTTTAAAAATGAGAGATTGTACTTATGTTTGATGAATCTGCCATCATCAATCTCATCAAGTCTTGATTTAGCTGAGATACAAGAAAAAGCAGGATGACGTGATTGTATAATTGGGATGTTTGTGATCAACTCTCACAGATCTACAAGCGTACACAAGATTTGTACGAGGAATGGTTACATAATCTTCTTGAAACGGCAGCTTTTTAAAACAGGCACAGAGATTTCGAAACAAAATGCCTATCAATGAGTAAGAAGTCCATTTGAAAGCAAACGTCAGAAATTCAAGTACTGTAACGATAAGTGTATCAAAATCAAAGTTTTACTACAACAATTTATAATATATTCTGATTTTCAAGCAAACAAAGCAAATTATAACACTGTACTTCATAAGATACCAACCTTCACTAAAATAATAAAAGCTAAATTAAAATCTTTGTATATTTGACATAATTTAATTGAACACTGTACTGTTGATACTTATTGGCAGCGGAGAAAGTGATACTTTTAAATTTTCACTTTTTTTTTGTGTGGACTTTCTTGACGTGAGTGTCTAATGTTTCGCAAAATAATTGGAATATCTACAGCAAAGGGGTTTTCTTTTAGTCAGCCAAGAAATTATGCAACGAAGGTAGCTTAAACCACCTATCGCTGTATAAAATAGGGATACTAATATATCTTGCAGTCAATAGGTACACACAACGGCTTATTTCACTGGTAAGTGGATGGCATAAACCATGTTTACCAAGATTCATTTTTTTATATACAAAAGCGATGAAGCATTAGCAGTATATCTTCTTCGACAAACAAAAGAATTTAAAGAAGCACAATTGGTTCGTAGTCGAGATCCTAATTTACTATCCAAATGTGATGTTCTTGTTGATGTTGGTGGAGAATTCGATCCTGATCGATTACGATTTGATCACCACCAAGTAAGGAAAACATGATTTTTAACACCTTGTATTTACTTTTAATTAGAAAGATTTTTCCGAGAGTTTTATAGGAGGTGATATTAAATTAAGTTCTGCTGGATTAGTATACAAGTAATGATAATAAGAATAATAATAGAAGGTCTGTTTTAAAGGAGATGTATTCATAGATATTTTGGGAAAGAGATTATCAAAAATAGTTTGAGCCAAAGCTTAAATCAAACTGATTCTGAAAGTTTGGATTTGATATATAAAAAGTTATATAACGTACGTTTATGAAAATAAAAATAAAATTGTAATAAACTAATTTTTACTTAGGTTTTTGTTAGGCCAATAGACGCAATAGACAACGGTATACCTAGTACATCTGGCGGCATATTGTATACAGATTGCACTGGAATCACACACAGAGTGCGAAGGTTGAACCCACAGTGGTATGAGAAAAAATCAGAAGCGATGGAACTTGTGAGCCACACATTTGATTTCAAGTCGAATGACTGTCACTGACCACTATTTTTCAGGAACAATTCGAAAAGGCTTCTGTGTTGGTAGGTCAAGAATTTCATCAGCACTTGGATGAGATCATGATGAGTTGGATACCTTCAAGGCAGTTGGTCCAAAAAGCTTTTCAAAATAGATTCAAGCACCATAAATCAGGAAAGATGATAGTCTTGGATACTTTTTGCCCTTGGTCTGATCATTTATCAGTCATCGATACAAATAATGTGCTTTATGTGATATACCCTGCGACTGAACATGATTGGCGAGTACAATGTGTTAAAAAGCGTGGTTCTTTGTTTGAAAGTCGGCATCCTTTGCCTAGACGGTAAGCATAACCTGTTTAATCATTAGCAAACGAGTGCTCTAATTTTAATGTAGTTGGCGAGGACTGTCTACGGAAAGATTAAGGCAAATCACGAATTTAGAAACTGCGATGTTTGTTCATGCTTCAGGGTAAATAGGAACTGAGAAAATGAAAGAAGGCTGTTTCTAACTTGTTCTTATTTATAAATAGATTCATAGGTGGATGTAAAAACTATTCTGATGCGATGAAAATGGCAGAAATGGCATTAAAAACTGCTTAGATGATGCTGTATGTTTATGATTACTGTTCTTTTGAAATAAATTTGGGCTTTATTCTGTTTAAAAAGAAAATGTTTCAAGGAAAGCAAGTGAAACAATAAAAAGATTAAAAACCGTCTCGTCGTATGCTTGCTTTTTTTTTTTTTTTAAAAAAAAAAAAAAAAAAAAAAAAAACATGGAACAAAAGACGAATTTCGTGTTCATTTTTTTTATTCACAATATCATTACGGCTAGTAAGCTGCGGTCTCGACCCAAGATTGAAATCTAGGCTCGTTACAGGATGCAATTGAATGTTACTTTCCCATCTGCTGTGATGATAACAAGTGATCCATCATTTTAGGATAAATAAACTATAAATTTATGAAGCTCCAAAGTTCTTGTAAGCGTTTGCTTGAACAACGGTTCCTTCTTCCTTATAGTATATTGTCTAGTGTTATTCTATAGCCTTGTTCATAGATCATTACAAAGCAAGATGCATAGCTGATGTAATTGATTATGTTCCCAGCGAAGATCCGGTGCAACAATAAAGAGAACTCCGAATCGCACAACAAACTTTCCAGATAGAAATCCAAGGTGAGTCAAACCGAGGTATCCTATCTTGAACTGTTTAGCTAGAGTTGTCCGTCTAAGGAGATTCAGGTACAGTGTGTTTTATAGATTTCATTGCATAAATATCCGCAGTTTAGGAATCTCCTCTCCCTGCGCGTATCTAATAAACGTTTATGCAATTTCCTCCTTTTTGATACAAAGGATTTTATATTGTAACTCATTCCAGAATATTCCCTATCCTGTCTGATATCGCATTATAAAAATTAGCCCATTTTTTTTTCTTCAACAAGGACAGAAATGAATCATAATGAAGCGTAAAAATTTATATACACAAGGACAAGAATTTACATATTAAACAGATGTTGGGTTGCCATTGAATGAATGATCTGATGATTTTTGGCTTGAAATTAGGCTTGATACAGTATCATGAAGCATACTTGACACATTGCTTAAGCCGCTATGAAGAGGCGCACGCTGTTGCAGTAAGAGCACAGCTCTTGTTAGATCCAAATAGATTTCCATTTGAAGATCAATTTCCTCCAGTTGTAATTGACGGCCAGTGCTCGACTGGCAATTGACCTTTAATTTTCTTCTTTTTGGATGCTGCTCTTGTGAATCATCTTTTAAAAAAAAGTGTTTGATTCTTTGTCTTGTCAAATCATCCAAGTCTGTCACTGAAAGTAATTCTGTTTGTACTAGTGTTCCAATAAAACGTACGAGTATACGAAAGTTTAAGCGTAGTAATACACTATGTTGACGAATGGCAAGTAAAGTATTTTTGTTGGCAGAAGTTGAAGAGACGAATAATCTTCGATAGCAATGTTGATGATATTTTGTAGAGATGTTATACAAGTGACGGTTGATATGATTCAGTAATAATCTGTGATGAATTTGGCTAGTTGGTTCAGTCTCAAATAATGCAATCAGTGTAGAATATAAAGTGTTGATAAAAAGTGTAATTAATCCTCCCATTTTAGTCGGTTGAAACTCTTTTGAGGAGGTATTTCTTGGTATAATATCAAATTGCATATCTAAAAATATGTGATCTACAATAATCCCAAGTGTTTTATCAAGCAAAAAGTCCAGGCAAGGTTCCCAGTTTTTGAGTGGCGATCGATCATAGATTTCTACAGCCAATCGATTGGATACGCTTTGAAGGATGGCAGAATCAATGCTGTTTTCGTGATATCCATGCTGACTAACATAGGCTAAAGCTCCATAAATAAGATGGTAAAAACCATTCAACTGAGGCTTACTCAGCTCAATATGATACTTGTGCCATATAAGCTGATGCCCTAATTTCCTGCAATGTTGTGAACAATTGGACAAATACCATAAATCTGAAAAGCTTAAATATTCTGATATTTTTAATAACAAATCAAATGGCAAGTGCAACAAGTTATGTTGCGTTTGAATCAAGCTTGTCATTAATTCAAAAAAAAAAAAAAGATGAATAAATAAAATAAAAATAAAATAAATAAAAAAAGCATAAAAAGATATTCGAGACTTTGTTCATGAAGCAGACTAAACTTTAATTGGAGGGTATTTTTGAGTTTGAACAAAGAGGTTCCAGAACACGACTATTTCAATGCAAAAAAAAAAAAAGAGGCTTTCCTTTTTTATGCCGTTACTAAGATGAACAATACGATAGGAGCATAGAAAGTAAATGATTGATAACAATCACATTGTTTAAAAAAAGTAAATTATTGTCCTTTGAAGAGGCTGATCAATAATAATAAAACAAAGTAGAACGTCAAATGGGATAAATGATAACTTGTACTTTATCAACAAAGAGTTGGATGACTTGCTTTACAAAACTATTTGACATTTCAATTTTGAATATCATTTTAATAATAAAATATTCCAAATGAAATCAATCCTCATCATGCAGTTACATTGACTTCTTTTTAAACAATAGCTGCAAACAAAGAATCAAAAGGGCATCCAACATTCTTTTCTTTGTATTCAGCCATGAATTTAATTATTTGAGCAAGTTATTTGCCACATTTAGACTAGACTACAAGTTTAAATAATGATTACTGTACACAGCAGGGACGCGATCCATCAAGGTAAATATTTGACTCTGACTAATTTTACGAAAATCAGTCATTATACAAAATGAATGCGTTGGTGAGAAAGAGAGCTTATGTTTACCCTAAAAAAAAAACACATTCACGAATCAAGCATCGTGTGCTATTAATAACAGTTACTTTTTTTTTTTTTTTTTTTTTTTTTGTACAGCAATCAAACCTTGTGAAATGGTATTGTGTGAAACTTGCTGTGGAGTAACCAGTCTGACAAGATACTCTTTCACAAAAAAAGGACATGACTAGCTTTGATCAAATAAACCCATGACTGCCGATGGTAAATCATTTGTTGCTGCGGAGAATTATTGCCTGGATCGGGGACGAGCATCGGTGATTAAGCTGGTTTTAAGCAAAAAGACAGCAACAAATATTCAGTTTATTTGTCTTTGATCTTCTCTTGCGTTGTATTAAGGCTGATTGATTCTTGCAGATAGATGAATCGTTGTATTCATTTAATCATTGTAGTCATACGTTGTGCTTAGTGATAGACTAGTGATGAACATTATAACTCAATTTATATGCTCAAGGCCTCAATTACAAATAGCTTTATATAAAAGGTTGGAATGAATCATGAGTATATGAGAGAAGATAATAAAAGACATGTTCATCGCAAACTAATAATGTCATTTCATCCACTGAAAAAATGGATGAATTTTGTGGTTAAGGTCGCTTTTCTATACGGTTTATACCCGATCTTTAGATTACTATAAACCACAACACATAAACATACAAGTTTTCTAACGTGTTTCATATCTTATATTTCATGTAAGCAATAAATGATGTTGGGTGATTGCATTAAAGTACTAGAAACAATTTGTAAACATTTTAGAACAAAGTCATTGGAACATATCTTGTTGTTCACATACCTGAAGAAAGCAAGTATATTTATCTATTATAAGTTAGTCAGCATATGCCCATCTACATCATTTTTTACTTGTCTTTTTTTTTTTTTTTTTTTTTTTTTAACGTCATGCTGTAGACGTATGATCCAATTTCTGGGAACATTTCTATCAGAAGCGTCATTTATGATCGATTCCTATGTCTTTCTTATTTTACTTTAAAAATTAAATGAGATTAAGGTTCGTACTAATACGATTTAGTTGACAAGATTGAATCCTACAGCAAAAAATTGGCGTGCACTTTGAACGCCTCGAAAAGTGAGCGGCTCTATGCAGACATGTTTAATGACTTGAAGAACAAGTCTAGACAGTTCAACCACTCAAATATTCATTAGGTTCTATGATAAGAAAACTAAAGAACCTCATTCTACTTCTTTCAAGCATTCTTTCTAAAAAGTAAATAATTTTATCTTTTGATTAAAAACTTAATAACGCAAAGGAACAAGTTCAATTATTCAAGAAATACAAATTGTATATTTCTTTAGTTCTTTGTTTAGAGAAATACGATTTATTAACTAAAGGACAAGCAACATTCGCTTACAGCAGAATTCTATTTCTTAGTTATGACTGACAAATACAGATTTATTAAGCTATCCCTAAACTATCAATTAAAATTTTGAAATATTTTCAAAATGAATAAAGTCGATTTCAATCAACAGTTTAGGACCAACTCTCTTAATTGTCTTTGCTGTTTACTTCAACTGCGCATCTTTGATATATCAAAATTATCCCGATATAGTATCTGCATTTATAAACTTTTTTTATTTAAACCTATGATGTCCACAGCATTATTTATCTTATGAATTTATTGCAGTAGATTCATTATCAATTGGTACCAACAATCCATGTTTAAAAAACTACCATAAACAGCATCCCCATCTATTTTTTTTTTTTAACTCGGTGGAAGATAAGTCACAAATGTCCTTGATTTTGGTTTTTTTTTTTTTATACTTTTTATTCTCTTTTTCTTTAACTAAAAGAATATGTCGCTTTTAAGAACGTTCACTACACACTCCAGTCAGCACCTTTTAAAGAGAACAATCATTATTGCTGTATGCTCACACTAGAAATCCATTGGCTGTTATTTTTATTTAATTTTTTTTAATAGACCCAGCGCCGTACACAAGCTACCCTAAGTGACCAAACTAAAACATCAAGACTACAAGAGCTTCGACAAAAATTACAGGAAGAGACAAATTCATTAGATGAATTCGTCAACCCTGGTCAAACTGAAAAATTAAGCCATACAGAGGCCTTGGAGTTGAGAGAAACCATTGTTGCAGGCAAACAAGTCAAGACTACAAAATTGTAAACATTGTCTTTTTTTTTTTGTAGTGTACACATTCTAATATACAATCATATTAGAAAGCAACCTCGTCTACCAGAATGGCTAAAGACTGATATTCCTGTAGGCAAAAATTTCAGCAAGATCAAAAAAGATTTGCGTGGATTGAAACTTCACACGGTGTGCGAGGAAGCACGTTGTCCAAACATTGGTGACTGTTGGGGAGGAGGAGAGCATCAGACAGCAACGGCTACTATTATGTTGATGGGCGATGAATGTACAAGAGGCTGTCGCTTTTGTTCTGTAAAGACCAACAGAACGCCTAAACCGTTGGATCCTCATGAACCGGAACATACATCAGAAGCTATCAGTCGATGGGGACTAGATTATGTTGTATTGACAAGCGTGGATCGTGATGATCTTGCTGATGGTGGCTCTCGTCACTTTGCAGAGACAATTAGCAAAATCAAGCAAAAGTAATGATGATCATCCTATAATAACATAACTTCTGACTCAAATATCATTCTTAATTAGGGCACCTCATATTCTCGTAGAATGCTTAACTGGTGATTTTGGTGGTTCGCTAGAGGGAGTAGAAACAGTAGCAAAATCAGGCTTGGATGTATATGCCCATAATATTGAAACAGTAGAAGCCTTGACGCCTTATGTGCGTGATCGTAGAGCTGGTTTCCGTCAATCTCTAAAGGTGCTTGAACACGCCAAGAAGACAAGACCTGACTTAATCACCAAGACATCCATCATGCTTGGTTGTGGTGAAACTGATGAAGAGGTTTTGGAAGCGCTTCAAGAACTTCGAAAAGTTGACGTTGACTGCGTAACACTTGGACAATACATGAGACCTACCAAGAGACACATGAAAGTGCACGAATATGTCACTCCTGAAAAATTCAAGCATTGGGAAACAAAGGGTATGGAAATGGGATTCAAGTATGTGGCTAGTGGACCCTTAGTCAGATCAAGTTATAAAGCTGGTGAATTCTACATTGGAAACATATTGAAAGGTCGTCGAGGATTACCACTGACACCAACACCAGAAGAATTTAAATCCCAAACCAAAAAGATATAAAAATAAAAATAACGCAGCATATTTAGAACCTATCGGCACATTTTAGCAATTATTTAATGAATAAAAGCTATAAGCTGACAGTAATGTTATACTTTTAGCAATAAGTGAAAAGATATGTGCTGATAATGAACTATCAGTGATATATTTCTCTTTATTTCCTTTTCTATATTTGCGTGTAATACAGTGGGGCAGGTAAATTTTGTCGGTTTGAAGAAGGTGAACTTTGTTTAGCAAAAATCAAATGTCAATTCCAGAAAAATAAATGTCACTAACCTAAATGAAAATTTCTTTTAGTACATTTATTGTTATCGCTTTGTGCCTGTTTTAATGCAATACCTGTATTAAATGACCAAAGCGTTAACCCTGGTGGAGATTTTTTTGTGATTTTCCTACTTTTGTTCTACTTAAAGATGATCAGTCTAAAAAATATTTTCTGGTGAAAAGGCTAGAGCGTTCGCCAGTTTTTCTCAAACTATTTAGAATCTTTAGAAAAGTCAATACGGCTGCTTGATCGCGATTCCAAAGTCTTCTTTTTATTCTTGTGGTTTGTTGTTTAAGACATGAGAGGTTCTTACACCTAGTACTGCATTAGGTATCAACTCATGTATTCTGCTTACTGCTAAATTCAGATTGAACTGCAGGTACGACAACAAGCACTTGATCTTCACATCCCATTTTCCAGATATTGTCGCATGCTACTTTTTGTATATCAGCTCCAAACCCTAGGGAATGGATAATAATGCTATAATTATGGAACAAAACTGAGCAAAACTTTTATGCCACGTCCGTGTACAAAGCGAATCATAAAATTCTTGAATAGCAAAAATTACATGTAATGATTTTCGAGTTACAGGTAGGCCTTACCATTTCCTGATGAATAGGTTTGTAGAGAAACAAATTCTCGTCCACTACTTTGTCTAGCATTGAGATTGTATTTTTTTTTTTTTTTTCTTTCTTCAGTGTGTATTAAGAATGTAATGCGCTCGTAATCTCTCAAAATAAACCCTTTTTTTTGTATTTTTGGGCTTGAGCAGTACTGAAATACTTGCTGCTCTTGTTTTTTCTTGGCTGGTTTACAGCTCGAATATTAAGGATTAAAAAGACTTCATAATCATTAGAGTCAAAACGATACTGCTCATGCTAGCTATTCTAGGTAAATTGAGCTTTTATTTTAGCCTAGCATAAATTCGGGTCATAAAAACCGTCTGATCAATTCACTGTCACTTCTCTTTTTATTTTCAATGGAAGAAAATGCTGGCCGTGTCTCTTTAGCAAAACGAATTCTTACAACACAATATCTCTCAAATTCAAGATCAACGACGTCTTTACCTGACTTGATTCAGCCTTCTAAAAAGCAGCAGCAACAGGCTGAAGATCTATTTATGCGTCGTGGAAACAGTCAATTACTTGCTTCATCCAAACCAACTAGAGACCAGTTACATAAGCCAACGTAAAAGAAAAAAGAAATAAAGCGATCATACGATTTAATTCCTTTTTGTAGAATTAACAAGCGACGGCATTCATTCAGTAGTTTTTTAAATGTGAAATATGGTAAATTAGCAGCAGCAGACAAGATACGCAATGTAAAGCGACTTGCTACTTTATCTCTTACAGCAGATGTTCCTCATGTCTCAACAGAAAAAGGAATTCAAAAGGTCACCCAAGGACATCGACCTAGATCTTATTCAGAGTAAACACTAAAAAGAAAAGAAAGCATTCAGTTATTAAATTCTTTTAGGATTCCATACAATATACCACATGTAGAGAGAGCGCCACCTGTAGCTATTACAAATAAAACACCCGCTTACGAATATTATGGATTTGTCATGTATTTAACATCATTTGTTGCTTTTGGTCTTTATCTTATTTGGGCTTACGTTCCTGATCCCATTTTACACAGCTTGGGCATCACTTATTACCCTGACAGGTATAACATAATAACATTTTACATAAAAGTAAGAACTAAAACACAATGGATAGATATTGGGCATTGGCTATTCCTGTTTGGCTTATGACAGTCGTATGGTTTATATTTACTTCATTCATGGCTATTAATTTGATGAATACAGCTCCATTTGATTCATATCATTGTATTACAGGTAACTATGGTGTATTTTATGTAGTTAATTCTTATAGTGATTGTTTAGATGAACATGCTAATATAATGTGCCTAGAAAACCAAAGGATGGTAGATCAACCATCTGATTGGATACCAGAGTTACACGATATATCAATCGGTTTAGTGAATCAATTCTTATATACGAATGAACATGAGAAAATATTAATAGAGAAAGAAAAAACAAATTAACTTGATTATTTAAAAACTCGTAAACAACCATAACTCTAATAAAAGCATGTCTTCATTTATAAATTTAGTATCTTTTTTAAAGTTGTGATACGTTTTTCTTGCCCAATCAGCAAGGATCTTCACTCAATTTAATTAAGGACACCGACTCATTACTTTTTTATTTTTCTTTAGCAACAATGATAAGGGTTCAAAGACTAGTCTTTTATGTCTTGTTTCTTGTATTCTTTCTATTCTTTTCTTTAAGTGTATTCCCTCGTCTCAAGTCAACATCTTCATCATCCCTCTCATCTATCAATAATCCACCTAATGTACATACTCCACCACCTAAAAAAGCAGACCCTACCGAAGAAAAATATTTATCTTGGTTTCCTCACAGGTAAAAACTTACCCCATATACGAGCATACAAAATGTAGTAAATTATTTTTTTCATGAAGTGACTTTCCTGAACAACAAGAATGTTTTAGAAATGGCATTCGACTTGCTTTAGAAACCAACCGTACCATTATTGCACCTATGCTTAGAATTAACAACATATATCCTTGGATGCCATTTGAAGATCTTGCCCGACGATACGAGGCTCAAGATAAAAAGATTCTTCATGATTTGTGTAGTAATAATCAACGCCACTGGAGAACAGAACTTGAACCGTGTGAGACAATCAACGAATGGACCGAGATACCTTGGTCAAGTGTGATGGATTTAGAAGCTATTAAACGAGATTTTGGTGTCCGCATCATTGAGCGTACTCAGGGCCACGGCTGGGGTGTGCATGAATCTGCCTTGGGTGGCAACATTCATCCGGAAGATGTAGCTATTGTGGACGTCATGTCATTTAAGGAAAATGGAACCGATTGGGAACATGTTGATCCTGCCATGGAGGCACTCAAGCAAAAGGCAGCAAAGAACCAAGGCGTCTATGACTGGATTCAGAGCCACTTTTTTAGCCAAAAGGCAAAAGAGCAAGATAAATTGACAGAGCCATTGAAATATGTGTTTAGTGAAGACCAGCTTCATGCTCTGGATGTAAAGATTATTCAATTTGGTGCCTTGAGCTCAGCCGCTCGCTATACTACACCACCTACAGATATACAGATGACTTTGCGCAAGTCCATGATGAAGACTCACTTTAATGTACCTGATCAGATGAAGACTCTCTCAGATCAGGCCAATAAAATCGTTAATGCCCTCGGTGGTCGATTTGAATACAGCACCTTGATACTCAATTTGGCCAAGCTCGTCGCTTTAGATGCCCGGGCTGGTACAATCCAAAGCTTAGATGTGGATGGAAAACAAGAGACCGATGTTGAGGCTGATGGACCAAAGAGCATGGATGATCTTGACAAACAAGCCAAGAAGGATCTGATGGACGCCCTTGTCTTGGAGATCTTTGGTGATATTCCAATCAATCAAGCTGTATCTGCTGCTATGCCCATCAAACCCTCCAAGCTTTCTGAATTCTTGGATGGTAGCCCTTTTCCCGTTACCGAGGCTAACCAAAGGCATGAATTATTAGAAGCTTGCGTGGATTATCACAAGAACGTGGAGAAACGCTATCCCATATATTACTTGATATCTGAAATGGATATTGCTCCTGAAAGTCGACCTGATATCTTTGGTCCACTTTTAGATATGTTCCCTTGTGTGTTCTCAAAACAAGATATGCTTAATTGGGGAATTCAAACAGAGAATTGGTCAAGGAAACAACCTGGTTTATCAGACACTGTAAATTATGAAAAATTATTCCAACCTCTTCTCAACATTTTGATTGCAGGAAAAGGTAAAGGGAAAAATAAGCTAAAATTTGCATTACGATGATTTCTTACGTGAATATAATGCTTGTAGGTTATTCATTTTTTGAAATTCCAACAACGCCTCTCACTCGATTCCTTAATTGGAGTCCAAAAGCAAAATAAAACATTGCAATCATGACGTACAGTATCTCCAGAGTTAATTGATCCTCAATCTGGAAAAATTAGTTCCAAAGAGAAATAAATGCTTTCAAGACTGAAAAATTTCTGATTCCAAAGAGTGGAGAAATTAGACTCTAATTTTATGTGGTTTTTGGTACCTTTTTATCATTTTTTAATTAAGCAATTGGTTACATGAGCATTTGTTTAAGAAGTTTTTAAATCGAGAAATAGAATGTCTTATATCTTCTATCAGATTCTTCATGCATATCCTTTTGTATACTTTTCTTGTTTATCTTCTTCTAGCAATACAGACCTTTTTATTCGCTTCAGTTGGGTTCAGAAAATGGGAGTAAGGAAAAGATATAGGTGATAGTAACCACATTATCTCACGTGGATCTTCAAGCCGTTTGCATGGTAAATAGAAGCATTGACCATTACTAAACAAAAGCCCCTCATATGATGTATAGCAAGTTCACCCATGATTTTGTTTATGAAGTCTCGATAACGTTCAGCCTTTGTTTCGTTTGATTAATTCTTTCCTCCTGATTTATGTCAAGCTAGAGATCAGCTTTCTTTTCTTGGAAGCATTTGAAAGCTTTGATGGAATTCTGTTACCCATAAATGGAGGCAACTCCAAGGATTGCCACCGGTATCCTACGTTGCATTAGGATTCTAACGTTGACGGGTATTATTTCAGCTGATTAACGATTTGTAGGCACCATGTGCATGTTGTACTCAGCTTCATCAATGAAAATAAAGTTGGGCATAAAATCCACTTCAATTTGCTGCCATTTGACTATATATTATCTTCACTTTCCAAGGCTTTTTCATCATTTCTTATCTTTATAGTCTTTCTAAATTGTTTGAAAAAAGAACAATCTTTTCTTTTATAATCACGTAGAATAGTTTGCTGATCTTAAGATTTTCAAATTTTGTAAAACATGTCCATTGTATCAGATAAATCGAAAAGAGGATTGTTCTCAATATGCTTAATAAGAAAAAGGGCTTGGAATCTGTGCCTCTCATGCATAAATATATTTGCAATCTCTTTGATATTAATAAAGAAAATCAATGACAACCAGAACCATGTTTTTTTCATTAAAGGCGTGACAGACAGAAAAGTATATGCGGTTATCGCGACAACACGACCACCGACTGTATTGTTTTGTAAGCCTCCGGCTTACTGATCTCTATAGCATGTATTTCAATTTGGTAGGCTTCCGACAAGATCATGAATGTCATTTTTGAACTGAATGAGTCCTTTTTTTATCCTGATTCCTGGGCGTTTACTCAAAAATTGTGTTTTATTGGTAATTAATGAAAAGAAAAGAGAGGAGCATAATGAATGGGTGATGACATGCCACTGACGCTTTTTTGTACGACATAAAATGTGTGAAGATCATGCTATCAAGTACCGCGATAACCAACGAAATCTTGATGTCTGGACCAACACGATAACACATGTATATATAGTTGGCGCTGGCCGATCTAAGAGTAAAGAATATGCTTTTATGTAATTCTCAACCTGGTTTGATGAGGGAGGATACGAATCACACTTTGGAAGACTCTTAGAAGTATATAGATATCATGACATTTATTTTGAATGCGGAACTTTGAGACAAACAAGATACCATGTTTGAAAGCATTTAAACCCTGACAGTTTATAGTATCTAATTGATCAAAACCGTACAATCCTATTAAAGAACACGTTAAATCAATTAGAAAACAAATGACAAGTTGTAGAGTTGTGAAGCGTACTTGTTTCAACATCATTCAGCGTACAAATTAATATGTTGAAAGTATTCAAGGTATTAATATGATCATGAAAATTGAAAAAGTAGCTATTTTTAATTCTTATTGTCTTTTCTTTATAGCATGAATTACAACAACAAAGCGTTTCTTTTTTGGAACCAATTTTTTTCCAGCTTGAGGACCAATAAACTTTGGGAATACAGCATTGTTTAAATTCCGAAAAAACTAAAATAATAAAATAAACTTCATGATGTAATTATTAAATCAATTTCTCTTGACCTTGTAAAGGTATAAAGAGAAGCATATTTTTAAAAAATGGATTTATTATAATTTTTATTCATCATGTATTCTCGTATCTTTCAATCAATTAAAAACCAACAACCTCTTTCAAAGAGACAATATGCAACAGATGCCAAGACTAAAAATGGTAATGGTCTTTTACTTGGTGGTCTATTAGCCGCTACAGCTGTTGGTGGTTATATGTATACTAAAAGTCCAAATCATAACAGTAAGTTTGAATATGACTTGACTATCAGTTTTTTAACCAATTGATTTTGTAATAGATATAATTCAAGAAAAGGATGCTAATAAAAATCCTATGGTTAGTGAAAAAGTCTCTTCAGATCCAAAGAAGCCCTCTTGGGAGTCTAATCTGGAGCAAGGCTCTACTGATAACAACAAGGACACTAGTCGTTTAGTCGGCAAGGACACAGATAAGGTCAAAGGAGTCTGGGAGAACAAAGAAAAAGAAGATCGTGCTACACGACAGGTAGCTTCCTCTGTAAGCGAAAACAATGAAGGTCAATCCATGTGGAGCGGTTGGTTTGGTGGAAGCCAAAAGACAGATAACCCAATGGTGCAAGAAAAGCTCAGCTCGGATAGAACAAAAACAGATAAAGAAATGAAATTGGAAGCGCATGCCAATGATGTTATCCACGACACAAGTAATCTTGTTGAAAAAGATACAAAGAAGGTTGAGGGTGTTTGGAACAAGTCCAATGCCTCCCATCCCCCACACGAAGAGCGCAAATCTTTTTGGTCTAGTCTTTTTGGTTCTTCCTCTAAAGATGCTGACGCTTCTATAAATCAAGCAAAGAGCAAATTGAATGACGCAAAGCAAGATACTGCCAATACAGCAGAAAGAGATGCCAATCGACTTTCTGGTGCTTGGAATGATACAAAAGACGCTCTCTCTAGTGAGGCTAATCAAGTTAAACATGACACCAATGCTGCATGGGAGCAAACAAAGGACAGAGCCCAATCTAATGTCAACTCTGCTGAAAGACAAGCACAATCAACATGGAATAGTGCGTCTGCCAAAGCCAGTGATGCTTATAATACTGCACAAGACCAAGGCGCTCGCTTAAAACGTGAAGCAAGTGATCAATACGTTAACCAAAGGGACCGACTAAGTGGCAGCTTGGGTGACTTGCATCAAACAGTCTCTGACAATGCGGGCCGATGGAAGGATCAAGGTGAACAAAAAGCAAAGAGCTGGTATGAAAAAGGCACTGAGCAAGTGCGAAATGGTTTTGTCTCTGTCAAGGACACAGCTAATCAAGATGTGAAATGGGCCGAACAAAAGGTTCAAGATGGCGTAAACACAGTCAAACATGGCGTGTTTGGTAACAAGGATAATGATAGTGAGTTGAAAGGACACATTCTTCGTGGTGAACGATTTGCTGAAGTAGAAGAGGGCCAATTGAGACCTACACGTACTCAAATGGGCCGTGTACCTGCAAAAGTAGTAGTTGAACATGCTCGAGGCAGTGATATGTAAACATGTATTTTTAATAAAGTTTCTTTTTTGACATAAAAATTATGATTGTTTCCTCCCCGACTGTTCCGAAATAATCCTATATTCTTTGATCTCCACACCCCCTAGCATTTCTTTTTTTTTTTTCCTTTTTTGTGTTCGATATGGCTTCACGTTTTAATAGAATTCTACTTTTAGGTAGTAAAACATTTTTGAATAGACACTGCAGCCACATAAGACCCTCGACAAAGCTTACCACTTTTCGTTCGTTTTCTTGTTCTGCCAAACAAAAAGAGCAGTATTTACAAGGCTATAAGGACAGTGAGCGCCACCACGGTAACTTTTCCTTTTTATTTAGTTGTATTTTTTTTAATATAAACAAAAGGTCAATATCCTAGTCGAACTCATTACTGTGGAGATCTACGTGCTACAAATGAAGGAGAAAAAGTTGTCTTGTGCGGGTGGGCACAATCTTCAAGGTACAAGTTAATATTCCTTTCTTTTTAATGCCTAAACAATTCCTTCTTTTTTAGATCTCTTTCTCAAGACTTGATCTTTATACCAATTCGAGATCATTCTGGAGTGACACAGCTTGTCTTTCGCGATAACAACAACCCACAACTCAAATCACAGATTCAATCCCTTTCTGCAGAGAATGTTATTTGTGTAGAAGGTATTGTTCGAAAGCGACCTGAAGGCATGGCAAATGAAAAGCAAGCAACAGGAGAAATTGAAGTAGAGATTAAAACTATCTATTGTCTAAACCCTGCTTCACCTTCTTTACCGTTTTGGCCAGGTCAAAACCAACTGGTAAAAACAATTGAACGAAAAATTGTACGTCTTTACTTATTATGCAAGTAGCCAAATGAAGAAGTAAGACTTCGATATCGTTATTTAGATCTTCGTAGAGATGAATTACAGCGTAATATTCGATTAAGATCCATGACAGCTAATACAGTTCGAAATTATTTGATTGAAAATGGGTTTACAGAGATAGAGACGCCTATGCTGTTTAAATCAACGCCTGAAGGGGCTAGAGAATTTATCGTGCCTACAAGAAGGAAGGGAAATTTTTATGCACTTCCTCAAAGTCCACAGCAGGTACAAAAAGGAAAAAGCGATTTTTTAGTTAATCTGATACATGCATAGCATAAACAAATGTTAATGGCAGCTGGGTTTGATCGCTATTTTCAAATTGCTCGTTGCTTTAGAGATGAGGATTTAAGAGCTGATAGACAACCTGAATTCACGCAGGTAAAAAGAGTTTCTATTCCGCAAAAAAGATTATTGAACAAACACTTTTCTTGGTAGATTGATTTAGAAATGTCCTTTATAAAAGCACAAGATATTCAAAGTATAATCGAAGGCATGATTACTGCTATTTGGGATAGGGCTTTGGATAGAAAACTAACAAAAGCTTCTTTCCCACATATGACTTACCATGAAGCTATGTCAAAGGTAAAGAGAGAAAAAAAAGGAAGTTAAGGGGAATTTTGGTTATAATTCTTTCTATATAGTATGGTTCTGATAAACCTGATACCCGATTCGATATGCATATTAATGATATTGGTTCATACGTCAAAGATGCTATTGGTGATGCCTCAGTAGATTGTATGGTTGTTAAAAAGGGGTCTTTGCTTACTGGTAGTGAGTTAAAGGCTATGCAGAAAGAGCTGGAGCTTGGTGAAGATAAGGTATAACTAGCAAATTTTCTTAATGTCTTCTTATCCTCAATCTTTTTTCTTCTTCAGAACTTTGCATTTGTCAAGATCAATGAAAATAATATTCATTCATGGCCTTCTAAATGTCCTCAACTTCGTCACTCACAACGCATTGGGTCTATTGAATCTGAATTGAATCAAAAACTTGATATAGAACAAGGTGATTTAATAATGACCTATAAAAGACCTGATTATCTTTATGTAAGCTCCTTTTTACACAAGCATATTTCATGTATTCAAGTAGAATATCTTTCTTTAGGGAGGCAATACAACTATGGGAAGAATCCGTCTCTATCTATCCAACCTCTTACGAACCAAAGGATTACTTCAATTTTCGTCTAATCCATACAAATTTTTATGGGTCGAATCTTTCCCTCTCTTTTCTCCTGATGAAGCCGGCCTTCGTACCTGGCAATCCACACACCATCCATTCACAGCTCCATTCGATCAAGATATTCCCTTATTAGGCACACATCCTGAAAAGGTACGTGGTCAGCACTATGATTTGGTATTAAATGGCATGGAAATTGGCGGTGGCTCGATACGTATTCATTCTCCTGTGATGCAGACTTTCATTTTAGAGAAGGTCCTGCAGCTCGAGAAGCATGAGTATCAACGATTTGATCATTTGATTGATGCCCTCGGCGGAGGTTGTCCACCTCACGGAGGTATCGCCTTGGGCTTTGATCGTTTGATGGCCATCCTGTGTCAAGCTTCATCTATTCGTGATGTCATCGCATTTCCTAAAGCAGCAGGCGGTAAAGACTTTGTAGTCAACAGTCCATCAGAAGTAACAACTGCTCAATTAAATGAGTATGGACTCAAGTTGGCTGACCAAGAAAAATAAATTGTATAAATGAATTATAAAAATTAGTTTTTTGTTCAGCAATTTTGCTTTCAAAGATAGATATTACTACAAGAAACAACTTGTAATATACCATTGATTATGAAATCATCCTTTAAGCCTAATTGCTTTATGCTTCAGAATAGGATATGCTCCGTTTGAATAATACATGTGAAACATTAGGTCATTTTATAGCATACAATGCTATGAATAAAAGCATTTCTATTTTATGTCTATTGCTGTTACAGTGTGTTTCTGTTTACCTGTAATGAAAATAAAAAAAGAAAAAAGTTTAGTGTGCTACTTCATTTGATACATGCTTTTTGTTGTTAAAGAGTATTTTTATTATATTTCGCTATTTACACGTCATTATGTGCTTCTATATCGTCCATTGGTATCACGTCATATCGACCACTACGACTGCTTGAATTGTTCAATAAAAGAACCTTTTTAGCTTTGCCCATTACAGTCAGCAATGAACCCTTATCTTCGATCTCTGCTCCAGTTCTTTCCTCAGTTTGAGCATCAGATACTTTTCTCTTTTGATTTTTCTTCCCTACTGGTCCCTCTTCTTCTTCTTCTACCACTACTGAGCTGTTTTCGCTGCTTCCTGCCTGTTGTTGCTGTCTTAAATTACTTTGTATTATAATAGGTTTCATTTCTCTATGCATACATGCCCACTCTCCTCCAAGTGTCATGATCAAAATATTCACAAATTGAAGTAACCACCAAGTGAAGCTCACAGGAAAATGCCGAGAAACTTTCCAAACAAAAATCAAATGAATAAAGTGAAATGTTAATACAAAATCAAGAATTTGTCTAGCTCGTTGAACAATAAGCACAAGAAGGGGTATAGTAGCAAATGCGTTAACCATCCAGACTATCAGGATTGTCCAGCCAAAGCCTGTGTCTGCTCTGATCTCTGAGTCTACAAAAATAAGGTCTAGTGTTGATTCTGTGCCTGTAAGGGTAGTTGCAACATAAAGTAGGATGCTCAGGATGATGTATGATACAGACTGCAAAGATGTAATCTAATGAAAAGGATTTCATGTTTAACATGTACTTACATTTCATTTTATCTATTTTTACTTGAGCAATAATTAATATAGGATCCCAACGAGAAGATCTAAATGAGGATGTAGCCATGGAGGCACAATAGAAAAATTAAAATTAAACAAAAAAATTTAAGCATAAATCCACTGGATTTCCCACTGTTTTAAAATCATCGGAGTAAAATTGGATAAATAGCAGAAAAGTTGTTTTCTTTGATTTTAATCTTAGATTCACGTTTACATATATCTTATTGATGATTTATAAAAAGAACATAGACAGCCTTTTTTGTGTTTGAAATACAGTTCACCTTACACGTGCAATTATCTATGGTCATTTATTAACAGACCCTACTCTGTTATGAGCTATATCGTCTAATCCATGTTCTGCGTTTGAGGTTTAAACAAATATAAGCTTTAATCCTATAAGTCATTCTCTATTCATATATGATTTCAACCACAAAGAAGAAAGCTTTACTATTTTTAATCCATTTTATTACTTCTTTATTAAGTAATAAATATAGTAAAAGAAGTCTATACGCACATATCCACTATATGTTAGATCTCTTCTTGATTTAAAAGAGGACACTATAGCAGACTTTTTGCGCTTACTATTCTAAAGTTGCTTAAAACCATCTTTAAAGAATAGTTGTCTATTTTATGCCTGACACTCAATTTATTTAATTTATTTTTTGATTGCTCTATATGTTTTATTCGAAGTATCTTATCAAGATAAATATCCCATTTGTCATTCGTGTATTGACTTCTGATATTCTTCAAGTTGAAAAGTATCTATATGAATATTAAAGAATGCTCGTAAGCTTC
Organism: Rhizopus delemar RA 99-880; assembly: GCF_000149305.1. Lineage (NCBI taxonomy): Eukaryota > Fungi > Mucoromycota > Mucoromycetes > Mucorales > Rhizopodaceae > Rhizopus > Rhizopus delemar. The sequence continues at coordinate 5,098,576 of NW_027137827.1, read as the reverse complement.
AAATCAAAATTTATGAGACTACTGTAGTTAAGACAAACGGCTTGTTCACTTTTCGTTGTAAATAAAACTGAGTTACTGAAAACACTTTCCAATCTGTAAACTAGAAAAAGATGATTGGAAATAGTTTTAACATTTTATTTTTTGGCAAGAGAATTTGAGCATTGAGAGCCTTTACATGATATGCTTATATTAACCATAGACATAACGACCCCTTTTAAACATATAAAAAGGCGTCTACGTTTGCTGGTTTTCATATATTTACAGCAACAAAAAAGAAAGAGTAAGAGTATATGGTCCACTCTTAAAAACTGTCAAATACCTTATGCTTACATAACCTTCAGTGATTTGGAAATACTATGCTTAAAATTCAGTAATAAAGAGAGAAAAGAAGCGATTCTCACTTCCTTATTTATGTGCATTACAAACTTTGTATTTCTAGATGACAGTAAGAAAAGTTACTGACAACAGTGCATTCCTTTAGAAATGGCTATTTCTATCATTCTTTTTTGATAGTGAAAGAACATAGCATAATAGTCTATCAAGTGAATGGTTTTTATTACTGAAAAGTACTACTGTCTTCTATAAGGTCATTATGCATATTTATCATCAAAAAGCAATCTTAAGCAAGTTTCTTGATATTTGCAATTGTCTATTTACTAAAATAGATGCAACGGACCCATACCAAAATTATTACCACGAGCAATCTCCAGGGACTAATTTGAAAAAAAATCGTATTATTTTTTTTCAATTTTCATTAGCTTCATTTTTCTTCTGGATAATTTTAAGACAATTAAAGGCAAGCCCTTAGAAAAAAAGTAACTTTGCAAAATATTGAGTAATAAATGATAAAATTGATGCTTTAATGAAGGTAAAGAAATAAAATAAATGTACAAGAAAGAAATGTTTAACATGCGGGAAGATACGATCTGCAGACGGGGCACTCCAGTTTAATCCTCATCCACTATACATTATAATTTTTGTTAGCAAAAACAGATAAAAAAAATGCATGTTTTTAATACCCTTTCTAAACATTCAGTATGAAATAGATGATGACAAGGAGTCATCATATAATTTGCACGAGATAAAACATTTAAGCCTGAATGACTATTCTGAGTGATATCGATGGGTAACATACAAATGGCACAATCTTTTGGTTGAGCATTTGCCGCTGTCTCTTGCTGTAATGTTTCTTCATCAGAACCAGATAAAATAGGATGATAATCATACGTCTGCGGAAGATACTAAAAAGAATAGTGTGTTGGATTGAGTTGTGATGATAAGAGTCTTTCTACTCACTTTAGAAGGTACAAATAATCGTGGACCAAATGCATCCTGAAGGAACAGAATAATGATTTGTAATACAACATAGGCAACAACCGCCCATACCCAAGGCGTTGTTTCATGCCCAATTAAATTATCTGGGCATCCATAGAAATCTATTCGTGTTGTTATTAAATAGGTTATGTCTAAAATAATACAAAAAAAAAACTTACACAATGGAACAGATAGACGAGTAATGCTCATAGTCAATATATATCTATGACTCAGCGGTCTTCTGCAACCTCTCCAGACATTTCTTATGATTTGAGGTATCCAGAAGGAATAAAGAAATAATCCAAGTGTGCTAAGGATGACATTTTGGACAAAGGCTGACCTTGTAATAGACTGATAAAATAAGAACAAACCGAGTAATAACACAGCATCTGAAATACATATTTACATTAGTATAAAGAAAAATAAAAGAAAAAACTCACATAATCTATAATAGAGATAGGTTACTTCTCTATAAGGGCTCGTCTCTTCTGTGGTTGTGGCATTGTTGGTATTAGTAGTAGTATTAGGTCTTATAACATTAGCAGTTGGCAATAAGCTTTCTGAGCTAACGTTATAGTCGGGTTCTTGCTGTTGTTGCCGTTGCTGCTGTTGTTGCTGTTGTTGCTGTTGTTGCTGTTGTCGTTCTGCAGGTGTTGCTCGAATAGACTCCGGTCTTTGTATTCTCCAGACAACAAGTAAATATCGCATACCAAATATTGAGACCAAGATGAACGTAAAGAAGGCTGCTGTCGCAAAAGGAATAAATACAGTTTCAAGCACAACACCAGTTGTCAAATGAAGTAAACAAAGGTAACCATCCATAATAGCTTGAATAGCAATAGTCCAATAAGAAACATTGGAGACACTCTAAAGAATAAAATTATCAGCCAATATTTTTATATAATAAAGCGTCTTACTGATGGGGTAGGCGTAAATTCCATTTGATGAATTAATGCAAATATCTGGATTACAGCTATGACGCTTGCCATTCCTGCATAAGCAACTGCTTTTTTATAATATTTTTCAATCTTAATTCCTGCTTGTTTATCAATGGAAAGTAAAAGATGGCAATTAGGTGAATAGAGCTCAGAAGATAATAAAAGTGGAGGTGGTCGAATAGTAGATATTCCCTGAGGATTTGCTAGTTCTATTTTATGCCGTGTTATATCAAAATGTATACTAAATAATCTGTTTTTGTTACCTTGTTCATATTCAAGTAAATCAGATTGTGTTATGTCTTTTGGTACAGGATTTAGCTGAGAAAACATTTGAAATTGACATGAGAATGGTGCAGGATAGTCTGTAGAAGAAGCAAAAAAAAGTTGAATAAACATTACGCTGTAATAATATATGGTAACTTATTACCAGATTCATCAGAGGATTCCCAATCTAAAGACCGATCATCTTCTAATTCTTCTATTCTTTTATCAATCTGTTCAATTAATACTTTTCTGGCGTGAATAAACGAGCTATTTGACCACAACATATTTAATAAATCTTGCAGGGGCGTTGATAAGCTATAAGCAAGTTTAATATTCACATAAGCAAGTTCAAGTATTTTCTTACCCATTTGGAACAGCTATCAAATACAATGAACCATTACTAAGAAAGTGAACGCCCCCTGCTGTCAATAAAACTCCAGAATCGCTCTTTTCAGCATCTTTTATTCGAATATAACCCTATTATATGCTGTTAATACAGGCGTACATAATCTATTGAGTGCGCTTTAAATCTACTTCAATATAGTTTGTTTCCTCAATATCTGTTGAGAATGACTTTAACTGTAGTGTAAAAGATGCTGGTCCATCAAACTTGAATTCTTTTCGAGCCTCTTCTATTTCTGTCTTATTGGCTGTATTGGGTATACTTATATTTCGATTTTTCCAATCACCTTTTAAACACATATAAACAATCTATATTCCTCCTCTCTCTCCTTTTTTTTTTCTGGTTATTTTACCTCTAAATGTTCCAGTTACATTATGATAATAATGTGAAGAATACGGTTCATGTACAGACCATAAATCGTCAAGTGAAGACAAGACTGAAGAAGGTAAAGGCTATTTTTTCTCTCTTAGTTTAAATGCTCTTTCTCCAAGTAAACAACTTTTTCTTTTTCTTTTTTTTTGCTTTACGTGAGTAACATTAACACCAAAGGTCATGTTTCCAAGAAGTTCTTTTTCATTCTGTAATTCTTGAATGATATCAGCTTTTGTAAGCTTTCCTTCTTTTAATAGGCTGTCATCTGTAAAATTAAAAAACAATAAACAGAATAGAAATAATAAAAGATAAAAGCTGGCTCTATTCATTTGTTGGCGTGGTATAAACCTCAACTGCTCATTTTCTGGTCTCGTTCCTTCCATAAAAAATAGTGCCAAAAAAAAAGGACAAAAAGATAGAACATGAATGTTTTTTTAGATGGAGTTTAAATATTACATCTACAATTCACTTAACCATGTAGACAACATCGCGTTGCTTGTCCTATTTATTAACTTATTTGATTAATGCATTATCTAATGCATTATAAGCGTCTGATAAGGTATTGTAAGTAAGTTAGTAGCTCTCAAGGTAACGTTAATTGACTTTAGCTAGCATTATGTACGCCAATGGTAAAGAAACGATAAGCTACCGAAATATTATGTCGTTATAGTATATCATTAAATTAGTTTAAAAGATCAATACCTTAGAAACAGACCATTACTCTGCTAATATCGAAGATGAATATGATAACTCATGTAAACCACCAAGGCAACAAAGAAAACGCAGATGATTCCATTATATTAGAAAATAACTCATTATTCAAAATCATTAAATGTAAACAGGAAATACAGCATTCGAAGGTATATTCAAGCTGCTGCCTTTTTGAAGAATAAGAATAATAGCAAATTACTAAAATACAAGCATTATATTATTATGTAAACAATCAAAACAAAATACTTAAATTAAAATCAACCAAAAACGACATTTATTATATGTATGAAAAAAACACAAATATATATATTTTTTGCTGTATGGAAGATGAGCTTACTAAATAATAAATGTACAAGCTTATTTGGTTTTTAATGAAAATGTATAATTGTTAGGTTTTTATTCAATAATTAATGTAGCCAATAGAATGCACATCACACGATGGGCATTGTTTTTCATAGTTTTACAGAAACGTGAGATATTTATCTAATTTCAAAAGAACAGGTAAGCTGTTTTTACATTGTTGATCATTCTTCGTTGGTGCTACTCGTTTTTATTTCAACGTTACTTCTTTTTCAACCCAATTGAAGTTGAAATGTATACAGAAAGCATCTTGAAATTAAAAATTCTCCAATAAATAATAAACATTAGCTTTGGGCTCCAAATTCAAATATAGAAATCCTTTTGCCTCTACTTGGCTACTATATTGAATATCATATATCAACATTCTAAATATTGTATGTTATGTAAATACTTGCTTATTACAAGATAGTAAGTACTCTAGGCTTATCAGATCATGAATCCTTTAAAGTAAATACGTGTTTATTTGTAACTGTAAGCTACATGATTTCAAATAACCATTCTTATTGCGTATTGACCCCATGCTTGAGCCTTCTCCCTTTGGAAATTACTCCCGTCGTCATTAAGAAGCGATTTTCCTGTGTTACAAAAGGCGTAAATTCTAAAAAAGCTTGTGCTTTTTTTTTATTGTTTGGATAGCATTCAGCATAATGCTACTAAGGATGAATTCTGTGACTAAATGCTCATGTATATTAATATAGCCTATATAAGCATTCACTAACACACTCCAAGATTTTTTAATTTCACTCAAGGTCCCTTCTTAGAACTTTTACGCGGTAAACAGTAATGATTCTTTTCCTTTGCGTCCATACTTTACTGTAGCTGTAAAACTACTGTAGTAATAGTACTAAAGAGAAATGCGCTTGTATAATTGGTTGGAACAGAAAAATAGGCGACGATAAGATGGTGCCTATTTTAAATTGGATGGAAAGTTGTACCGGAAATTGAAAAATATGCCACATGGCAATACTATTTAATGTAACCTTTCGAGGAGTGAAGGAGACAATGAAAGTGAATACTCCCTCTTAAAAGATCAAAGCTCGATCAAAATGGTTTAATTAAATTCAATAAAATGTTTTATAGTACATTGCAGGATATTTATCCATATGGAATAAGGTAGAAATGCAGAATAGGATTTAACAACTTTAATAAATGCGTATAACAAGTGTATTCGTTAAAGACATTTAATTGAACATCTTGTTAACAGTATATTATGATTTAATACTCTTTTTAAGTCAATGTTTGGAATCAATAATTATATAAGAATGAGGTTGCTTATCTGTTAGTTTACATATTATATCATGAGTTTATTGTCTGATGTGATAATACAAAGAGCATATATTTGTTGATTGTATTTGAATAAATCCGTATTAACATTAAAGAACAATACATTTTTTAAATATACAATATAAAAAGATATAAGAGTTACCAAATTAATTACACTTATAAATCAGTTACGTGATATGAAATAGCATCATCCCTTGTTTTATAGATCTGCCTTTTTTTCATGCTAATATCGTGGTTTCTTTCAGGGCTTTGTGACACTTAAGAATATTCAAGGCCAACGAACTTTTTTTTACTCCCCTACCATTTTTTTCCCTTTCTTTTTGTGTTAAACACGCGCATAAAAATCATAATACTAAACACCAAAAAAAGAAAATAGAATCATTTTTTTTTGTTACTCGTTCAAACCTATTTATTTTCCCCAAAATACACACATTTTATATGTGTTTTTTGTATTTTATTACCTTTAGTGAAAAACGTTACCATTTCACAAACAAAAAATTCCATACACACACGCTCACTTTTTTATTGTATATAAAAAACTACCTTGTTGTAGATAAACACACAGTATATATATAAATGGGCAATACAATATCTACGCCCAATAATGACAGAAAATCTTCAACAACTATTACTACAACAACAGCACCAAGAGGCCTACGTAAAATGGCATCTTCGTCTACTTTATCAAGTTTAAAGCTTTACAGACAAACAAATCGTTCAGAGACATCTTTATCCTCAAAAATATCAAATCAAAGTGGATTTGGAGATAAAATATTGGATATCAGTAAGCCAACACAAGTTGAACACGGCATTCATGTTGAATATAATAGAGACAATGGAAAGTACATGGTAAAAGAAAAAAAGAAAAAAAGAAAAAAAGTAGGAAATGAAGAAGGAAATTAAAAGCATTGCATGATAGGGTTTACCTGATGTTTGGCAACAATCTAATTTACCAAGTGATGATGTTTTAGATACACATTATGTTGCACCACACCTTGTTCCTTCACCCATCAAACACGAAAAGGACAAAAAGACACCTACATCTCCTCATTCTCTCCCTAAAGCCTTTTTGTGTGACAATAAACCAATGCTTGTAGGAAAGCCTTACAACATTCAGCATAATGTGCATGTTGAAGTTGGACAATATGGTTATAAAGGTTTACCGGAAAAATGGCAAAAAATCTTGTTGGCTTCGGGTGTACCTGAAGATGTAGTGAGAAATAATCCTGTTACAGTTGAAAGAGTGATGAATCAGGTTCGTATGCCCTATTCCTTACAATCGAACGTGGTATCTCAGAAAGACAAGGACAATGAAGAGGAAGAAGAAGGAGAAGAAAGCTTACCAAAAGGCTATGCACCTCCTTCAAGAGCAAGATCATCAAAACTATTGCATCTAGCAGTTTTTAAATCATCTACAGATATACCCTCCATGCCGGATAACAAACAAGAACCCGACTTGACGGAAACAGATTCCAATTCATTAGGTATTCAATTAAGTAACTTTATAATTCTCATGAAATCTAATCCTATTTGTACACAGATGCCATTGTTGATTCAACCACAGACCCTACTACACTTTATACTGATTTTATATTGATTGCCGAAGGAGAATCAGGACCAATGTATGCAGCAAAACATGTGAATAGTCAACGTGTAGTTGCTATCAAAAAGATTTCATATGAAGCCAAAGAAAAAGTGAGCAAGATCAAAAACGAATTATTATCCATGAAAATGAGTCGACATCCAAATATTGTAGAATTCGTTGCATGTTATACTACTGAAGAAGAAATTTGGGTAAAAAAATAAAAAAAAAAAAAGAGAAAAAGAGAGAGAGAGAGAGAGAGAGAGAGAACTGACCAATAACATATTTGCAGGTTGTAATGGAATGTATGGATGTGTCATTAGCAGATATCATTTCTATTGATGACAGGACACGGTTAAAAGAAGCACATATGGGAAGAGTAGTGCGAGATATTTTAAGAGCATTGACACGACTACACAGATTAAACCGTATTCATCGAGACATTCGAAGTGACAATATTTTGTTGAATTTGCGAGGTGAAGTCAAATTGGCAGATTTTGGATACTGTGCACAATTGACATCAACACAACCTCAAAGAAACTCTATTGTTGGAACACCATATTGGATGGCTCCTGAAGTGATCAAGGGGCAAAGCTATGATCAAAAGGTAGATATTTGGAGTTTAGGTGTTGTATTATTAGAAATGGCAGAAGGAGTACCACCTTATGTAGAGCATCCTCCATTAAGAGTAAGTAATAGTAAATATCGCGTATAGTTGAAGGATAGAAAGCAGTGTTTAACCATCTTTATAGGCTTTATTTTTAATTGCTTCTAATGGTTTACCTCCATTAAAAGAACCTGAAAACTGGTCAGAAGAATTCAAAGACTTTTTAAGACTTTGTATAACTGAAGATCAAGATAAAAGACCTGATGCAGACACGTTATTAAAACATTCATTCCTTTCATCTGTTGCAACCACAAAAGATATGATAACAGTCATTGAAGAGACAAGAAGAATTGAGATGATGTTACAAGAAGAGGAAGTTGATAGCCTGGAAGTTGAGTAATAAAAAGTTTATTAACCAAACAATAAATGTATTTAACATCCTTTATAAATTTATATATATCTTTTTTTCTTATAGAAAACAAAGGGGAAGGGGAGGGTGACAAAAATAAGCAATAAATAAAAACATTTCTCTTTCTCTCTTTAGTTTACAGCAACTTCCATACCACGAAGACTTGCAGTAGCTAAACATTGATTTACAACTTCTAATAAATGATTATTTTCTAATGCAGCTGCTACTCTTTCTTTATCATTCAATTGCTTATTAACCGCTCCTTCGGATTGATGAGTCCCTTTACGTACTTTGATATCAACCTAACAAAAAGATGTTATTATACTGTCTAAATTATAATAATAATTAGATAACTACCTTAAATCGATCAGGCAAACTACGCAACAAACGCACTCTGATACATAAACCAATTAAGGTTGCCATTGAACAGTGAGGAATAGTAGGCGTAAATTCAATCAGGACCTTGTTTTTTTCATTATCTACTTCAATATGATTGAACTGTGTTACATTCAGTTGTTCGAGTGTCAAAGGATGCTCGGGATCAGAAATGGAACGAATGAGGTCAAAGATCTCTTGAGCGTCAATGGGATCCTCAATATTATCGTCAAGCTCTGCTTCTGTCTCTTTACGAACAATAGTTTTGGTATTGTAAACTGTTGGGTTGGCGTTAATAAGATTTTGTGACATTGCAGGATTATTAATAAAAAAAAAAAGAAAAAAAAATGTTGGCGGGAAGCAGAAACATTTTATAGGTTTTCCGGAGTTTTTCTGGAACGATTGGTACAAAATTTGAGATCAGAATGACATTCATCTCTGATTGGATATCATCATATAAACCAATAAGCAACTCTTACAAAAAGTGAAGCATTCGAAATTTAGAATTAGAGTAAACGTTACAATCTCTTGCGATAAACAGATTTCATATGGCTACATATATTGACTGTCTTTGTCTGCTTGCTTTTATGAAAACATAAATGACTATTTTCTAATGGCTGGCATACACACTCAACAGGTAAATTCACGGTTGATAGTTCAATGTACATGTTTAGTAAACGATTTTTCATATCAGTTATTATGTATTATACATTTGTATAATATACAATACTGTTGATTATCAAGCTAATCATTGAAAAGCAGTTCTAGTTTTTCATCTAGTACAAATGAGGATGCGTGGTGTATCTTTTAATGTTATCAATAACTATCTCAGTTCATCATTGGTATAGTCGCCTTCTAATTCAAATGAATTTATCTGGACAATTTTAATACATGCAGATTTCTATCATTCTATTGAGTTCTGCCATCGAAATTGCACTGTATTATACTTCTTGTGACTGTAGCCACAACGAAAAGACAAAGAAATGTAATAATTTAGGAAGAGAAAGTGAAGCTTCCTTCAGCACCCTTGAATATATCTAAAAACGCTTATTTGCTGTTCAAACAAAGAAAGCGGCTTTACATATATGACAGAAGATGGCAGTTTTCGTTTTGGTTAAATATCACCATTTCAACCATACTGGGTACAAAAGATCTAGTATCAGAAAATAGGTTGAACACTCGTATATGCAAAATTCAGCCGGTTTATTTATCCTCTCTCTTGACTAGAATTCCCTTTAACAGATTTAGGCTTTCTGGTTGCTACATAAAAGATTTAAAAAGAAAGTTAGGGGAAAGGAAAGAAGGATAAAGTTTGCGAGAAATAAATTGACAGCAATTATAAAAACGGGTGCACGACCTCATTGACGTTTGGATGACAATTTATCCAACATGCACAAAGCTAAATTCACTTTTATTTGTATGGGTACAACGCCAACAACAACTATGTTACACCTGTGAAGCTTACAGTTGTTATTAGTTTTTCTCTTTTTTTCTATTTAATGAGTTTTTATTGCTTTATAAAGATAAAAGATCGTCAAAAGGGGATGGTTTTGCTGTTGTTACAGTTGTATTACTTGATGGCTTTGCATTACTCGTTGCCCAATTATTCCAATCATTCTGAGCACTGTTAGACTTTAGAGAGTTCATGGAAACATTTGCTGTTGTTGAGGTTGAACTGGTTGTTTTACCAAGCGAATCAAGAGATACAAAGCTCGAGGCCTGTGCCCACATACCTGCAGGTGCACTTGGAGTAGCTTTCTGAACATGCGTTTCAGTTTTTGCTTGTGTCTGATGATTATTCAATGTTTGTGGTGATGTGATATTCATGGGTGGCTGAATGCTGTTACTGCCATCATCACCCAGGAGATCAAACAAGTCATTCTTTTGTGTTTTAGTGTTTGCAACAGCAAATTGGAAATCAGCAAAATCATCATCTGCAGCCTTTGTCTGTTCCTTTTCTCCTTCTTCGACAACACCACCGCAAGTGAACTCTCCCCAATCATCGTCATCATCATCATCTTTATTGACATCTTCTTTTGATTCTTTTCTTGTATTGTTGTTTGCTGAAGAAGAAAATGAATCGAAATCATCTTCCTCGTCGTATTTTCCTTGAGAAGAATAGGGTCTTAATTCACTAAAATTTAAAGCATCGCCATTAAAGCTAATGCCATGGTTTGAGTCGCTTCCAAAACCCATATATCTTGAGCCTAGCGACATGGATTCAGATCCAACACCTACATACTTGTTACGGTTCTTTTTAGCCAGTTGTCTTTCTGTTCTAATCCTTTCAGTATCTGCTAATAATTCAATAATTTCTTTGGCTCGGTTTCGAACTGCATTGATTTTAATATGCAATTTTACTTGTATAACCAAATTTTGAAGTTACCGTTTAATCCCTCGTCCTTTCCAGTTTCGTCAATATAATAGAAATTCTTCATAATTTTAATCATGGAAGCATGAGCACGAGCATCATCTACTACCCTTTCTGATCCATTTTTTATTAAATATTCTAACAAAACCAAAGCCTTCTCTTGACAATAAGTATTTTCCCCTATAATTTATATTATAACTCTACCTTGTATATTTGACGCCATTGTTTAGGTTCCTTTTCAGTAAATCGTTTATAAATTGTAGGCATAATTTCATTAAAGTATTGACTAAAAGAAAAAGTGAGTTTTCTGACATCAATTTATCGTTTTCAACTGTATTACTAATTATGAGTTCCTTGGGCAATTTCCTGCAAGAGGGTTGTTGAGGCACCCCAACGTTCATTATTAGTCGCTTCATGAACTTTTGCTTCCATTTCAGTATAGTTTAGCATAACATTTTTGCTACAAAAAAAACATTATATAACTTGTCTCTATTTTCTCTTTTTATCCTTTACACTTTATTGATGACATCCTATAAAAATGCATTTATGTTAATTTCAAAGGTTAAAGCGTGCTCTTATTATATTACCTTTACTTCCCAAACATCGGGAATTTGAAAGTTAGATAGTGAATTCATACAGTCGTTCTATTGCCACTTGAGCACTCTTTTCGAAAAAGGTGGTCGGACTTTAGAGAAAAATTGATTGGATTTTTAAACGCAATTTGGTCCGAAAAAGGAAATTAAGTCGCAGAACCAAAACTCCAAGTTATGTCTATGGACTCATCATGTGGCTACCTGTATCCAATTCAGAATGTAGTCGCTGTATAGGTTGGAGATTAGGCTAGCTACCCGGTGGAAAGCCTAGACCATGCTCCAAGCATCCTACACAGCTCCTCTCAAAGAATCATGATATTAACTACCTTACTATGCACCGATGCTTATTTATGCCCGAAACTATAAAAGGCCCATTGCTATTCCTTATGAGTAGGCTCCCGTTACGTCTTTTGATCCTTATCAAGCACTCACATAGTCAGAAGCATTTCGTATGACCTTCAGTTCCTCTAATTTTCTTCTGATGTCTCTACATTTTTTACCCTTGACCCTAAAGGGATTTTTCTTAGCATTAACGTCCTAAATAATCGACCTGGTTCGAGTGGATATTTGTATATTTTAATTTTATGAGCTCAATTGGACCTTAAATAAAAGGTTATGCTTAAACAAAAAATCGTCCAATTGACAGTGGAATCACTGTAAGGACTATGAGGGCCACATAGTTTGTAAGCACGATCATGACCAATACCTTGAAATCAATTTCAAAAATGCGAGATCTTAATCTTTGTATGTAATGATCGACTGCGGTTTGGTAACAACCAATTTTCGTTCGTTCTGTTGTTGCTTGTCATCTCGTCTTTGTTATTGATGCCAATTACAATGAAAAAATAACATAAAGATGACTGTTGATGCATTTATCTTTGTTAGTACGAGCATATTTAAAGCTATGAATAAATCCAAGAACAAAAAGACTAAAAGGTTATCCTTTATTCTATGATTGAAATTTGTTCTTATAACACTGTGAGCTGCAGTAAAAATCAACTATATGAGAATACCCTGAAGATGTGCTAATTTAATTAAAAATCCCCTCTAAACGAACATACATGCTTCATTATTGGGTTTATTCATATCTCATACCTTAAAGGAATGTCAGGATGTGGTAATCGAAAACACATTTTCTCAATCCTACGTGAGTCTAGTCCCAGATGATATTAATTTTTTTACACCATTTTGACATTGTAATATTTAAAACCAAGAATCCTCATCCCAAAACAAATTAAAATGATATGACTTTATGATATTTTTCAAAGGTGTCTGGTGCTAGAAAAAGAATTTGACGTGTTGGACAGTGCCTTCGAAGAGAATTTGAGTTCAAGCAGCCAGGGTTATTTGTCTTGAGTAGTTTGATCATGTAAAATGACAATTTAGGCCACACAAATAAAGATATTAGGTTAAATTTACTTGATTATATTATCTAGAAACGAAAAAAAAAGGATTATCTAAAGCATTCTAAGGACTTAATATTCTCTTTGATCCCAGTTACTGATCCCATTCATGAATGAGATATTCGGAGTTTATAGAATGGACAGTACATTCTTTTCTTTATGTATTTAGAGTAATATGTACAAGACTGCAACAAGTAAGCTCCTTAAATGCTTTGTGAGATTGTGAACAGAGAAATCTGAACAAGTTTTTGTTGAAAATTACAAGGTGAAAAATGTTTTTATTAATAAAATGCAAATATAAAATGAAGAGGCAAAGATGCAACTTAGTGATCGAGAATACGCAAGCAACCAGTAACAACCTTGTTTTCCAAGATAGTGCCAGAAGGAATATCAATATGCTCACCGTGATTAGCTACAATAATGACAGTACCACGAAGTTCAACCTTGGATCCAAAACAAACATCACCAGTCACTGTAAGGTGATCCAATTCCAAAATCTTGGGAATCGTCTTGAATCGAGTCAAAAAGTCACTGACTTTCTTAAAATGATCACCCAATTTAACTAATGGTACATTATTAAACATACGATCAGGATTTATCTCTAATTGACCATGGACAAGCGAATACAAGTTAGATGTAACCAAGAACAAGTCAGAGGTAGACTTGACAGGTAGGAAACGAGTACGAGGTACATTGACTCCATGAGCATTTTTAAAGTGCTTAATAGCAGCACCCACTGCTGTTTCTAATTGAATGACCTTTTCACCTTGAGGAGTTGTCTTATTATTTACAATAATTTCTAAATCCATAGCCTCTTCCTCCATGACACGCTTAATGGCCTTCAAGTTGATCCACAAGTTATTTGTATTGAAAATCTTGAATTTTTTGACAGACTTAAAGTCCTCAACATGTTCGTCAGGTACTTGAGCAATTTCCAAAAGACGAATATGACCATCATCATCCACAAGTGTACCACCTTTAATATCAGCCTTAGTCTTATCAGTGACTTCCATGATGAATTCAGCACCACTTTCAACCATGTGATGCAAGATGTTGAGGTCTACTGTGGCGCCCAAGTTATCCACATTAGAGACAAACAAATATTCCTTGCCTTGAGAAATTAATTGATCAAGGAGACCAGAGTTATAAATGGATTCATACAAGTCACCATGACCAGGAGGATACCTTATGAAAGATTAGAGCTTTATTTCACGCGCAGTATTCTTTTATAATTACCATTGTTCAATAGGGGAGTTAGGAGAACGGGCAACAGGAAGCATAGATTCCTTGTTGATACGAGGATGACGGCTTTGATTAAAAGTGATGATATCAACATTGTGACTAGCATACTTCTGAACAATACGCTTTGTATCTTCATCTGTATTAAAGGAGTTCATAAGAATGAAGGGAACGCTCACGTCATTCTTCTTATTCAGATACTACTTTCGCCTATCAGTATTTCCTACCGAACCAATAGTTTGTCTTATTACCTCAATTTGTCGAACACTTAAATCCAAAAACGTCATACCATCACGTACTTCAATAGCAGATTTAGGACCAACGCAGCCCATTGTGGTGCCCAAACCGCCATTCAACTTCAATACAGCCAATTTTTCAAGATCACTAGTGGATGTACATTCAGACATAGTAGAATAAGGTACAATTTGTTCACTGGAAGGTGTTTGAATCTTTTCCCATTCACTATTAAAGACAAGTTGTCACATATCAGCATAATACTATCCCACTATTTGACTTACAGTTTCTTTCCTTTGGCTTTCTCATCTAAATAACGAGTAAAAAGCATATAGAAGCCATCCATTTCTTGAGTGAAGAACTATAACACGTATTTAATATCTTTTTTTTCACATTTTCATTTGTTTGCTTACCTTTCTTTCTTCTTCATTTTCAATTTGGGAGCTCAACTTACTTAGCTCTGATTTCATAGCTTTTGCTGCAGCAGCAGAACTCGCACCTTGGAAATCCTATGATGTGTTATTCATACCTATACAGATTATGACGCGTGTATACACTTACAAGTGTGGAGAGAGTGTGAGGATGGTGTCGATCGTTACCAACAGAGGAGGGCTTTCTAGCGTAAGACATCGTGTATACAAAAGCTGTTTATATAAGAAAGGAAAAGAAAAAAGATACAGGGATTAAAGCGATTATTTATAAAAATATTGTCTAAACAGCATTAAAAGTCCGTCATCTACGCTCTTTGCTTTTGAGAATAAATAAAAATCATACAATTCTTTTTTTTTGCAGTGATGAATCTATATTTTTATTTTAATTGTTTACTTGAACTCTATTTGAAGTATACAATGATAAAATTACCGTTTGCGACATGCTTCTTCACAAGAAAAAGGCATACTAAACCTGCTATGATTTCATTATTTAAATAGATCCAGAATTTAAGCAAAACTTCTTCTGTTACACAAAGGAAAGTGGTGGAAAAAAGATACAAAACGAACGGGATACACTGGGAGAATAACAATAATGAACCCTTTTTCGGATTTCTTTGAAATATTTTGTTTCATTATTGATCCTTGTTATTTATATGTATAACGCGTTCCTCTTTTGAAAACAAAAAAAAAATAAAAGTTTATGCGATCTTCTTAGTGAAGTTTTTAATTTGCATAATTCAACTGATTTGTTGAAAGCACCCAAAGATGTTATGAGACAGAAAACATTTATTCCAAAATATGTGCACTTGTACGTGTAACAAATGGTTGGTGCTACTCTTCTCAGATCAAGCTTCCTTTTGAATCTTTTCCAATAAAACATCCATTCTTGCTGCCATCTTTGGTTGACCCGATTTAGTTTTTGCCAGCATTTTTCTACGCTTATCACTTCTATCTTTATAATACGTATGTCTTTCTTCCTTTTGTTTCTTGTATCGTTCTACTCTTGCTTTCCTTTCCTCCTCACTTTCCTTTTTACGTCTTTCTCTCTCTTCTATTTCTGCTTTAAATGGATTTGGCTTATGCTGTTTAGCTGTTGCATCAATCATCCTTTGACGCTTGTTTTTTGATGTGTTTTCTTCTTCACTTTCTTCCTCTCCAGATTCCATATCAGATTCTTCATCTTCTACTGTCTTTTCTAATTCTACCACATTCCCATTTTTGTCAATTGTTCGTTCTTGTGCACCAAAGATCTAAATTCAAGAAAAAATGAGATCATCGACAATGTAGTAGAAAGATCCTCCTAACCTCCTTCACATAATCGGGTGTATCGTCGTCGTCTTTTTTAAGTGCTTTATAATATTGACTTTTCACGGCAGCTTTGTGAATCAATTCCTTTTTTCGTTTTAATTCTACAGAAATAAAGGTAAAGAAAAGAAAAAAATTCTACTGTAAGAAGAACTTACGCTTTCTTTGTAAAGGATTGAGTGGCTTTCTTGCTTTTTTTGGAGGCATATGGTATATGTATACTTAATCAAAAGAAAAAGAAAGGTGTGAAATAAGCCACAGTCTTTGAATTAAACGACAGCTGGAGGTATTTTTTTTATTCAAATCTAGCTTTGTTTTCTACGATTAAATATTTTATATAAAATTTTGAATATAAATGACAATGAGCACATAGTACTGTACTTGTCCGGTCGGATCTGAAATGATAAAAAGTAATAAAAACCTCTCAAGAGACAAAAGGGAAAAAAAAGTATAAAGTCTAAAGAAATTAGAAACAGTATTGAAATACTAGCACTACTACGAGGACAACCAGTTCACTAGTTTGGCACCATGATTAAGACGAGGAAGAATTTGATCATGACATAGATAATCTATTTCATGCAGGATAGTACAGCAGCGAACTAGCGAACAGTCTAAACAGATGTTTCATGAGAAGATCGAAACTTTTTGAGAGGGAGCTTATTCAGAATAATAGACATGGGATCTTCGACAGATGATTTTGTTTTATACAGTGTTTTAATCTAAAATGAGACGATCTAATAAAATGAATTAGATACTTTAAAAGAGACGAACGCCAATTTTTTTAGGCAAGTGAGCAAAACAAACTAGACGATGCAGATTCTTTTTGTGAACGTTTTTTTTTATCATACTGTCATTCCCCACCTTTTACTGTGGAGTGCAATGTAATTGAGCAACTGGCTGTATGCACACATATCATTAGCTTTGTAGTATTGTATCTGAAATGACAACAGTATAAGCACTTTCTTCATAATGTCTAAGAGGGATAGAGTTTATAATTGAATCATCAAGACATTATGCTATAAAGTACTGAACTATTTGATCATTATTCACCATGTCATGTAGTATACGGTTATAGGTAAAATTATTTCATTGCTCTAACTCCACTCTATCAGTGACATTATGTTGTCAAAAGATAATGATAGCACAAATGACAGCAGTAATAAAAAATGCTGTCAATTTATCTTTTTCTTTTCTTTTAACTGCTATGATCTTTAGAGGTGGTTCCATAAAGAAAAAGTTCAATCGCTGGTATTGGGTGGAAGCCGCAATATATTTCGCTATTCAAGACGCTTGTAGCTAATGCTCATACCCTCGTGTTATATACATTCTCTTTTTTGAAGTACATCTTTATTCATGAACTGAAAAACAAACCTGCGTTTCACTTGGAAGATTTCATTAATGTCGACTTTTTTAAAGAAGTCTTTTTGTCCCTCCTCAATAACTACAAGCCAGATAAACAGAAAGCTTCGACAAACTCAAGAGCTTACAATGGGATAGTACTCAACTATCGACACCAGTACTTTCAGTGCTGTTCGTACGAGCAAGTTAATATGAAGTATGCTAATCAGATAGCCTCTGTTGTATAATGGTTTAAAAAGTAAAAGAAAAGGTAAAAACAAAGATCAAGAAACAGTTTGTGTACTTTTTGAGACTGATCTTTATTTCAGTTTAAGTTAAAGTAAAAATTATTCTAATTGAAGGCAGGTATTTATATCTTATTGAGTGAGTGCCTTGATATCTTCTATTGTTATCGTTCTTCTAATCTTCAGGTACTTTAGCAAGTGTTATCTCTAATTATGATTATGAAAACTTTTCATTTGTTCTTTTGTATGTCTGTCATAGATTATCTTTTATTCTGGGAATTCCTCACTGATTTGAATAACGTTATTTTACGCGTTATTTCAATTATGTGAAAGATTAGCAATATTCCTGACATTGGATTGGATTTGGTTATTTTAGTTGATACTTCTTCTTATCAAAGAACTCTCATGAATACAATACATATTCTAAAAGAACATGTTTAATTGGAATTGATTGTATGATCTTATTTAAATAAACTTATATTTTATTTTATTTTAATTATGATCTTGTATTAAGACTTATATTTATTAATGTCAACTACAATCAGTTACTGTTCTACAGCAATAGCATTAATAAGCTTCATGTAAAATATGTCCAATAGATAGGTTACAGGCTAATTCAAATAGTGAGGTGTTTTAAGTTTTTAAGGTATGAACAAAGAATTAACGAGACCGAACAATAGTTCTAAAGTCGAATACTTTTATTAAAGAAAGATTCCAAGACTATTTATATTAGTTTGAGCGAGACCTGAGATTAAATGACAAGAGATAGTTACGACCGATATGATTTGACATGTATAAGAAAAATTTTATAAACTGATGTAAATAATCAACTGCTGAGATGAAAGTGAAACTTGGCTGTTCAGGGCAGTTGGCAATTATCAGGATCTATTCTTATTCAAACTCATTTGTAAAGATTTAGCTTAGAATGATAAGACTGTACCTTATTGACATGTCAAAACATGATAAATAGTCTTCATTAAGGTTTAAATACTCAGTAACTGCACAGCTAAATTGTACCAAATCCAGCGACTGAATCATAGTCAACCACATACAAATAGTTTGCGGGTAAATACTTACAGTGGTAAACATAACAATGGAAAAGCATGAACTCATTATCTATTTGCTATTAGTCATACCATAATCATTGATTATTGATCCATAACATAAAATATTATCCATGTATAAAAATATAAACAATCATTTTCGTATTAAATAAAAATAAACATTATGAACCCTCGGCCTCTCTTGTTCCTTTTTATTATTATGGGTTAGTTAAAAAAGGGGATTTATTGATCATTTGTACTGGGTGGGAGCCAAACTTGACGTAACCAATTCAGTTCGGAAGGCGAAGATGGTCGTGGTGATGACGATGTAAAATCGCCCATTCGTTTTGAGCTGGTGGTTAGCGCCTGCGTATATTTTTCATGTGTTTCCAAGCAAAGGCAGCGAAGCATTGAAAACCCGTCGATCAAGTTGTTGTATTTACCTTAATAATTTTCTTAATGTCGTGTGAGATCACTCAAAAGATTCTTAAACTAATAATTTGACTGTATATCATATATAGCCCAAAGTGCTATATACGATAAACAGCCCACACAATTTATACCGTACTACCTCGGACCCTAAATCACATTATTATATTCTAAGACGTAGTTTGTATTGAATGGGCTCTCTCTCTCGTCCTTACTCAATAAAGAGGTTCAAGAGACTCATCGATTTTTCGACTCATTTATTACTTTTATTAATCGAGAGAAATAACACGCCTATTCCACACAAGTCCTGAAGATCGCCAAGGAATGATGATTTTTTGGGAAAATCAAACTTTTTCATTAGTTCCAAGGCATACAATCCATTGCAAGCAAGACGCAAGCTATAGAACTCTGCTTGTAGACCTTAAAAAAACACAACAATGAAATGAAAAATAAAAGGACAGTTCTTTTCTTTTTTCTTTTTTCTTTTTTACCTTGAATCAAAATCAAAGCAACTGCCATTGATTTATCTTTCGTTGCTTTAATCAAGTTATTCAGTTGGGCTTTTCCATTTGCTATCAACTTTGCCTTATCTTGGAAGTATTTCGATTCTTTAACTGTACGGCCAAATTCGGCACTGACTATATCATTGCTGGTTTCAAGGTTACAAAGTATACGCAAATCCATTTTGCAATTTGTCTTCTCAGGACCATAGGAGATGGTATCTCCCCTACAAGAACAATAAGGGTTATTACCGTTTATCTGAGCCTTTCGCATTGCTTTACCAGTTCACGAGAAGGTCTGTTTCACAAAACAGCGCTTCGATTATTGTTGCCCAAAATTTGATGACGATACTTGCTTCCGACAATTTGGCTACAACATCTGGTAATATGCTTGCTTTGTGACGGAGATGTATATCGCAGCTATATACACCTGTTAGTACAGGCGATCCATTCCATACTAAGGAGAGACTTACATGTGTGTAATTATTTTTAGCATTGGAAAGGTATCAGCCGATGCAGTTGTAAGTTTTGAATACATTGTTCTGAGGATATTTGTCCAATTCTTCTTTTTAATTAGCTAAAAACTCCAATGTTAGTCTTATTTTGTGCATCAATTTAGCTTCTTTCATATCACATACTGCCACAATATCTTCGTCGTTAAGATAACCACCACAAAGCCTTTCGTATTCCTGTGTTGCACAGACGTACTCTTTCAGATCTTGATATTGCATTTCTGTCAATGCATGTATATGACCACCTTCTTTGCTGTCCATTATATCAATTACATCGCTCATGCCACATCTATTTAAAAAAAAAATTAAAGGACGAAGGATATGGTAAACTACATCAATTACGTGATTAAGTTTTTCTCTCGTGGTGAAAGCTCCAGGTATTTATCCATTTTTAACCACCATGGATCTGATTAAGACTGCAAATCCATTCTCTTCCTGAACCCACAGATGTCAAAGTGAGCATGATCAATTGTGAAGTCTCTCTTCTTGTCTATATACATATTGTCATGTTTTGACATGTCAATAAGGTACAGTCTTATCATTCTAAGCTAAATCTTTACAAATGAGTTTGAATAAGAATAGATCCTGATAATTGCCAACTGCCCTGAACAGCCAAGTTTCACTTTCATCTCAACAGTTGATTATTTACATCAGTTTATAAAATTTTTCTTATACATGTCAAATCATATCGGTCGTAACTATCTCTTGTCATTTAATCTCAGGTCTCGCTCAAACTAATATAAATAGTCTTGGAATCTTTCTTTAATAAAAGTATTCGACTTTAGAACTATTGTTCGGTCTCGTTAATTCTTTTTAATATTTTTATAATTAAAATGCTTCATATATATATGCTTTACCTCAATTTTTCTACATGTTGTTGCTGGTGCTGTCGGTGTTTTTGATATGCTTGGGGAAATCCTCTTGCTGCTGTAATTTTCTTCGCAAGTCAATTATATTACTATGTCGAAAAACTAGGTCATCAACCTGCTATACTTTCAAGCTTTCAGTGCTACGGCGAGTCATAAAATTCCATAATAAATTAATGTCATCCATCTTCCAAAACTAGAAAAGCAAAGGATTAAGATGAATATCTAACTTGTGTAAATATATTCTTACCATGAAATTTGAGTCAATTGTTTCTTGACAACATGCATTCAAATCAATGTCTTTTGTCTGTTGCGATATCACAATAACTGTCTTCTTATAGTCTTGAAGAGCAACGTCGCGTTTATCTGCTTGCTAAAATCCTTCCAAGAAAAGTGTAGAAAGCCCATATCTTTCCTTATAATTGAGTGATAACCATAGTAGGAAATACCATGAAATTGATAAAAAGATAAGAAAAAAAAGCAACGTGCCTTTTTATATTTTTTGACAAATTTGGCCATCTTTCCGAGATCATCCGATAGATAGGAAGCGTTGTTTTAATTGTGTGCTTAAATAAAAAAAATAAACAAAAAATATAGCAGCTGTTATGTTCTGGTAAAGTATTAAGTAGTTATTGTTATGTTCTGGCAAGGTAATGGTTAATTGTACCTTTGATGCCGTCGGACTTTAAAATTTCCAATTTCCTTATTTGGAAATCAACAATTTTCTGAATATGAATCAGCTCGTCAACAAAATACAGTCGAATTATGCAAGTCGCTGTCCGGAATGGCTAGAGTGTCTACTTCCGACGGAAGAGGTCGCCTGTTCGAAACATGTAATCGGTATTTTTGTTCCGATGCTGCAGGCGTGTCTATGTGGGAGCTATTTTTTTTTTGAATTGATTCCTTTGTGCATTCTTTTTTTGTATAGGCTTTTCTTTTATTTAACTGATTATAGTAATGCTTTTGGATATTTTTTGTCGAAGTATATTAACAATGCTTGCTCTCTGTACGTAACATTATTGAGGACATTTTTATTGAGCTTTGTTTAATTTTTTTTTATTGTTATTATTATTCTGCAGCAAGCTCAGTTAACCATACTGGATTACGCTGAGCTCGATCAAAGCTAACATTTTTAAGACAATCAATTATACCACCAAAGATATCGTTGTGGTGCTTTCTTCGCCAAATAAATTCGATAAGCAACCAAGGTACCATCTTCTTTGTTCTAAGGGCAGGAGTTACATTAATTTTTATTCCATTCCAAGTTCCTGAAAAGATTTTATTAACTAGACCTATAAACACTTCTACACTCCAATTTTAAGCTTACCCTCGATGGTGTTGGTATGGACATCACCGTCACGAAATGTCACACTGTGATTGACAGTTCGATGTACCAAGTTCATTCCAAGGTTTACCATATTTTCATATGCTCTCCAACAATCTGTATGTACTATGGAACCATCGGCAACATAATTTCGAATGATTGTATCCATCGTTTCAGTGTTTCTATTATTTACTACCACAAGAAAACACTTTCGTTCAGGTGTTTTTTCAACACCACCTACCACCCAAACACCCTCCACACGATGTCCTCGATGATATTTTCTTTTACCAAACTTTGATTCATCGATTTCTACCACGATTGGATTTCCATCCACATCATAACCTCCGATTTTGCAGTCGTTCTGCTGTAAATCTTCTTGTAAAACTTGGTACCAATCTTTTAAAGTTTCTCGTACTGCCTTTGGTGAACATCCAACCATGGTAGAAATTGTCATTCGTCGTACTTTCAAGCTCCAAAAGTAAAGAATGGAGAGCGCATCATAGGCTGGTAAGCTGCGATTACTAAAAAAGGAAGCATTTCGTACAGCAACTTGACGTCCATTGCAGCATTTCTCACCAGTTTCCTGATTAACTATGATTCCATTGCATCTCCAACGTGGAACACTTCCTGTTTGCTCCAAATACATGACGCTTCCTTCATCACCATTACAACGGTACACTGTGTTGCTTCCATAATAGATTCCGTTGTTAATAAAAAACCTAATTTATAAAAAAAAAAGAGTTATTAATATTGTATACAAGTGTGCTTTGTTATACTTTTATACTTACTGCATGCACGCTTCTTCAGTTCCAAAAGTTAAAAAAAAAGTTCTGGTTGCCATAATGGGAACATTTTGACCTCTGGTCCAATTATCCGGCAAAAGATTACTATTATGTGCCTCATCGTCAACTTCGAAAGCTTCTATTTCCAATAACTCTTCGTTATCATCATTATTGATAGAAATAACTGCTACATCCAAATCTGAAGTTTGTTCGGTTTCTAAATGCATTTCTTCTACTTCATCATCAGAATCAACGATAACAATAGGGCTGTTGGGGGAAGTAACAGGTCTTTGACGATGAATACCAGCAGGATTGGTGTAGTTTGCGGTAGAGATATTGATAAAAGACATGATATACTAACTTTAATTTGAAAGATGTAAAAAGGGAAGAAAAAAAAAGGGGAAAAAAAACAGGGGGGAAACGCGAAATAAAAAAAAATTTATTTAAAATAGTTAAGTCACAAAAAGCAAGAACTTAGACATAAAAAAGGACTGCTAAAACTTTCAGAAAAAAATGACACACACAAGGGTCGAACATGCGACCCTCTACATACAAAGACGACACCTTATCCATTCTGGACAACGACATGCATCATTTTATGATATTCTACCGATTGTGTCACTCATATTCCGAAAATTATCGATTTCCAAATAAGGAAATTGGAAATTTTAAAGTCCGACGGCATCAAAGGTACAACCATCCAGAAATCATTACAAAGTCTACTATTTATATTCTTCTACAGTGCCTCACAAAACCCTTCAAGTGTTTTGTTTTTTTTCGTTTTTTGCTTGTCATCGAGTATTAGGTACAGCAATTGGTAGCATGTCATACCTCATCTGAAAGCCACGGCAATAGAGTACTTGGATGTGGCTTAAACTCCGTGTTTCATGTAATGGCCGCGGAGTAATAGCATTTTAAAAACAGATACATACTTGAAGGGTTTTGTGGGATTTTTATTTTATAATAATTAATATTTAGTATGTCCTCCTTTTGCATTGTATACTGCTTTAATGCGTTTAGGCATACTTTCTATGAGTTTTTGGCGCTCATTTTGAGTAATTGTCTCCCAAACGTTCTCTACTCTTGACCATAACTCAAGCATTCCGTCTGTTTAGGATAGGGGGTGTTTTGCCAAATATGAAATAGAAGACAAAAACTACAAAAAGACGATAGTTGTGAAACTAAAGATTATATATGACTTTATTAATAAAAAATATTGAGGGTATTTATACTTTTTGAATGTCTGGGTCTTTACCGCTATTTCAATTGATCGGTTAAAAGAATGATATGGAATATAAGGAAGGATAGTGGATAATCAATAGCCGCTGTCTACTTGACGAATCAAGGGACAATGAAGTAATTAAACTATTGATCTAACGATAATTATAGAATAGGATTGAACTGCCGTTGTTGTAATCAGGTTCCGATATAGTCTTTTAGAACGCTGGTAGGACAACAGGGCAAGATTGGCTATTGCAGAATTCTCACGTTTATTAATAGAGATCTGGTTAGACTATAATTCTGTAGTATCCAAGTTTATCCATGAATGTTCACTTTATTAGTTGTGTGGATACAACATTGCCCCCTTCTAGTTTGAAGCAAACGGTAAAAGGATAAGTGAAGATTCAGGAAAAAGTAATTGTCATACACAATAAGTGCGATAATGATCATAGGGCAGATAAATAGACATAGTATAATTGAGGGTAGATCGTAGTAGTAAGTTGTCATAAAAACCTGATAGTAAAAAAAACCTTCTTTAGGAAAAATTGTCTTAGGGAAAAAGACGGTCAACTACTTAGACAATTTAACGTCTTGATCTTTTGCTTCTACTGTGATGATCACGAGTAGGAACGATACGTTTGGGTAATCTTGCTTTCTTTGAGACAGCAGTATTATTACCTGCTTGACGACGAGCCCAATATGTTTCAATTGAAGATCGATCATCAAAACTAGAAGTAGGTTCCCAAGTGTAATCCATAGGATCATCGTATCCTTTCCAATGAACAAGGTACTGGTAATTACCTGGAGTTCCTTTGTGTTGTATAACTGCTTGAATCTCATAATGTTGGTCATCGATTGATTCTGCACTTTTATTGCTGGGTAATGCAATAAGTTTTAAGTGTGAGGTTGGTACATCTCTTGATAAGAGGTTATTTTGTTTGTCAACTAATATGTAACTGCCATTAGTTGTCATTCCACTTATATAAAAAGGACCTTCGTAATACGGATCAGTTTTGTTTTCCTTATTCACATTTTTAATCATGACTTCACTATGGAGTGGGAATGGTGTGTGAACGATTTTGTTTGTTTTCATAAAATATGCATTGTCTACATCCTGAGTTTCCTTAATGCGTTTAGCAAGAGCAGGGATAACGACTTCAGTAGCATATTTAAGTCTGTTTTCTATTGCTTTAGAATCTACAGCTTCACTTCTAAGAGTGGGTTTAATATGAGAATAATCTTTCATATCATTTGGTACTTTATTGAAGATTACTGTATATGGTCTACTCTTATGAAGTCTGGAATATTTCAGATTCATAGCATATTGGGTTGCAGGTACATATAGATCCCAATCTTCTTTTCTTCCTTGTAACTGTTTAACAATAGTCTTTTTAGCAATTCCTACAAATGCTTCATTGACTGAGTTACCAAGGGGATTAAAAGGGTTAGACACTCTCTTATCGATACCACTGTTATTAATAAGTTCAGTGACGATGGTAGCAGTAAACTCTTTTCCGTTATCACTAGCAATGACCTTAGGCCAGCCGAAAGTACAGAAGATATCAACAAGCTGTTTGGCAATAGTAAGAGCTTGTTTATCAGGAATGGCTTTCAAGATAGTAAAGCGAGAAAATAAATCAACCATGACAAGAAGGAAATTATTTCCGCTCGTAGATGTTATATTAAAAGTGCCGAGGTCCATAACCCAATGATCTAGAGGTCCGTCAGGTAGGATACTTCTAGGGGGATGATAACCTGTTTTGGCAATATTAAACATTTTACATTCGTGACACTTGGATATGACATCCTGAATATCTTGACGTAAATTAGTCCAATGGAGTTTATCACCATGAATGGTTTGTTCTATGGCTTTAATTCCATAATGGCCTAATAAGTGAGCCTTTAATATTATATCTTTTCTTTCCTCAGGAGGAGGTGTGATATAATCTTCATATTGCAAAGCGCGATGCAATAAGGGTTTTGATGATGATGATGATGTTGCAGAAGTGACTGCATATGTTTGTGTTTCATAACTTTTAGATTTGAAGTGTTTTTAAGTATTTAAAATATGAAAAAGAAGAATTAACGAGACCGAACAATAGTTCTAAAGTCGAATACTTTTATTAAAGAAAGATTCCAAGGCTATTTATATTAGTTTGAGCGAGACCTGAGATTAAATGACAAGAGATAGTTACGACCGATATGATTTGACATGTATAAGAAAAATTTTATAAACTGATGTAAATAATCAACTGTTGAGATGAAAGTGAAACTTGGCTGTTCAGGGCAGTTGGCAATTATCAGGATCTATTCTTATTCAAACTCATTTGTAAAGATTTAGCTTAGAATGATAAGACTGTTATCTTATTGACATGTCAAAACATGACATTGCCCCCTTCCAGGTTGTAATTATCTTTTCTGGAATTAATGTGGCAAGTAAAAAGATGTTTGTTTAACTGAATGTCAAAATGAGGTTTGAGATGTCAAGATGAGCTCTATTTGTTGTAAGAAATAGGTGCTTGGTAGGGTGAAGTCATATAACGTATAGTGGCTCTTTATATAAACATATAAAGTATAGTGTTCAAGAATGGAACAAAGCATTTAGGCGATAATAAACCCTAAACAGGAATTTATTGCTAAAGTGATGTTTGTCTGTAAATGTGACTGCGTACAAATGTGCAAATTGAAAAATATTAAGGCATGAGAAAAAAAATTCATTTTTTGCTATCCTTGTAAATATTTTATAATTGCGTTATTTGCTGGTAACATATATGTATAGTTAATGAAAGTTGGGTGGAAGAAGGTCAATGTGTTAACGTCTGTTTCTTTTAGAGTTAGTTACATTGCGATGCACATTTTTTCTTTTCTTGGTTGTATCTTTTTTAGGAACAAGTTGAACCTCGCGCGCTGGTTCTTGTTCACTTATACGTGACCAATACTTTTGGATCGGTCTGTAATCATGGAAATGACTAGCCGGTTCCCAAGTGTCATCTTCTTCTCCATAACCTTTCCATCGAACTTTATATAAGTAATTACCCGGTGATCCCTTATGGTGTAAAACTGCCTCAACATCGTATGATTCAGATTGATCAGTATTGGATAAGGATACTTCCTGGGAAATAACCTTTATTTGCGATGGAGGTACATCTCTTGGTAAGAGTGCTCCAGTTGCATCAACCAACACGTATGAACCACCTTGAGTTTTTCTTTTGACAGTGTAATTACCAACGTAGAGGGGATCACTTTTTGCAACACGGTTTACATTCTTGAGCGTGACTTGACTACCAGTGGGGATATCGGTTAGAATTCTGTGAGTTTGGTTGAACTTGTCTCGAGACGCAGCTTGTGAAGTTTTTATTTTTTCACGAATAGCAGGTAAGACAGTGTCATTAAACTCGTTAATTCTAGTTTCTAACTGTTTCATTGTTTCAGGCGATTTAGTTTTGTCCAGCACGTTATTATAATCCTTGTTTTCATTGGGACGTCTTGCAAACATCAATGAGAAAGGTCTAGTGCCGTGTAAAGCTGTATGCGTATTGTTGAGGGCTTCTTGGGTACTGTCAACATACAAGTCCCAATCCTCAGTTCTGCCTTGTAATCTTTTGT
Organism: Rhizopus delemar RA 99-880; assembly: GCF_000149305.1. Lineage (NCBI taxonomy): Eukaryota > Fungi > Mucoromycota > Mucoromycetes > Mucorales > Rhizopodaceae > Rhizopus > Rhizopus delemar. Next base: position 5,070,515 of record NW_027137827.1, on the reverse strand, counting down.
GCAAAATATTTTTTGCTTTGCCAACCCATCGTTCGACTATACCGTTAGCTCGGGGATGATAAGCTGATATGAGACGATGATCAATACCGGATGATTCAACATACAGTCTTACGATTTCATTGACATACTCAGTACCATTATCACTTTGGATAATTTTTGGTCGACCAAAGAGCGATAAGATACTCCTTAATGCAAGTGCAATAGTGAGAGAAGATTTATCGGGCAAGGCTTTGAGTACACAATATCGTGTGAAGACGTCCACTACCAGAAGGATGTATTGATTACCTTGTACTGAAGTAGGGAAAGGTCCGGCTGTATCGATACAGATGTGATCCCAAGGTGCATCAGCATAGATTGAGGTCAAGGGATTGTATCCGTGTTTTGCGATATTGAATTTTTGGCAATCAGGACAACTACGTATTATTTCAAGCGCATCTTCTTTGAGCTTTGTCCAGTGAATACCCTCACTATGTAAAGCTGTTACGATTGCTTGAGCTCCACGGTGTCCTTCTAAGTGTGTATCCATGAGTAGCTTTCGTCTGTCTTCTGGTGCTGGGGTCATCAAGTCAGCAGGCATCATTATTCTGGATGTAAGAATTGATCCGTTAGAATTGATGATTTGGGAAGTGACAATTGTTTTGATGGTTTTATTATCCCCCTCCAGCGTTTTTTCAGGTTCAAAAAGACGCGACAAAGCATCTGGCAGAATATTTTGAATACCAGGTCGATGGATGATTTTGAAGTTATAATCCAGTATAGTATCCAGCCAATTGATCATCATAGCGTTAGCTACAGGCTGAGTGTGGAGATAAGTCAGGGCCTTGTGATCAGTGTATAAGGTGAATGGGTTACCCCACAAAAATGGATGAAACTTCTTTAGTGCAAATATCACTGCTAATAGCTCACGTTTAGTGGTAGAATAATTCTTTTCAGATGTAGAAAGTGAGCGTGCCATGAAACCGATATATCGAGTCTCATTTTTGATAACTTGGTAAAGAACAGCACCAATTGAATAGTTACTAGCATCAGTTGTCGTATTTACCCCATTAAATACTTATTATTCGTATGAGATTACTCAAATCTTATATAAAAAATAACAAGTACTGAATACATAATATTATATATTACATATTCTCTAAGACTCATTTACAATATTAACCATATACAATATTTATATTATTCAAGTTCAATACTAAAATTGACCTTGAGCACACTTCGGTCCCTGAATAATTTTATTTCCTATATAAAGGCGTAGTTTGATTAAATGGGTTCTCTCTCTCGTCTTGAAATCTAATAAAGAGGTTACATAGAGACTCATTCACTAGTTTTCAAGTACTATCTCCTTTTAATTCTCAAATTTTTATCTGCAAATATCTCATTTTTTTGAATGAATTCTTCTATTAATCAATCCCCTTCTAAAAACGTTGAAAAGGATTCAGCTGACGAAGTAGCTAAGTCCTTGGATAGAATGGATCTTGAAACTCTCGAAAGTAGAGCATCAAACTCATCCATCCATCCTCGTGATGATCCATCCATCGAAACTGATGTTGAGATGGATGAAGCTACTAACTCTTCCCCTGCTGTTCCTTCTTCAGACCCTCCTAATTATTTGGAGAGGTTGATGGTTCAAAAAACCATGTTCTTTGATTTAATTGAAAAATTAAACAATAATAAAGCGAGTTTTATTTTAGAAAATAAGCTAACTTTACTTGAAGAAAACGAGAAGCAATTGAGTTATGCTGTATCAGCTTTAAATGATGTTAACGCTCTTATTGCTTCCCAGTTTGAATTACGTAATCATGAGTTGAAGGGCAGTGGATCTAAAAATTCATCACCCAAGGATAGACTAATCCCAAGCCGTGAAATCCCAAGGTTCAATGTCAACCCTACTGCTAGTGCTCTGTATCAGCTCACTCTTCGGGAAGGTGATAAAAACGTCAATCCAAGTAATGAACCATCTTTGGATATGTTTATTAGAGATTTCCAAAGAAAGTTCTTGGATTATGATGTATCTATAGAGGATCATTGGTTGCACTACCTGGAAGTTTCGTTTGAAAAGTCTGACAGTGATACCGACCATGATTGGTTCGAACGATTCATCAAAAGACGTTGTATGGACAAGAAAACCGCTTTGAATTGGGATCAGGCAAAAGAAGTCTTGAAACAACGCTTCGATCTTGCTTCACAAACTACACCAGAAATGTGGTTTAAAAACCTTATCAATTTCAGGCAAGAACGTTGTGAAACTTTGACCCAAGCAATGGATCGATATCGTCTTTTCTCTCTTGGTGCAAAGGTCAATATGCATGATAACACTTTCTTGATTGGACATTTCGTTTCGAGGCTTCACACTGTCAAGTTTCAAGAAATGGTCCAAGCTACTATTACAAGAAATCTTCCCTCTCTTGTCTCTGCTAGCTCCAATACCAATGGAGAGAGTGTTTATTCAACTCGCAACTTGCCTATTCCTCTGCCTAAGGAATGGAATGTTCTTGAGTCAATTCTCATTAAAGAAATGGCTAACTTGGAATCTGCTTTGTTGAACATCCTTAAGGATAAGAAAAAGGAAGAAAATACCAAAAAACTTGGTGAACATGATGATAACGCCAATACTAAAAAAAGAAAAATGGTACATCAAAGTGAACATATAAACCAAAAAGTTTCCAAATCGTCTGTTGAATTTCAGCAAGAAATTGCAGATTTAAAGAAGCAAGGTGTATGCACATTTTGTAAGACTGCCAAGTACTCTCCTGGTCATTACTCATCTTGTTCTGTAAGACTTGAATATGTCAAAAGAAAACATGGCAAACAAATTGTAAGTAATTCTTCTAAAGGAAATGACAAAACTGTTAGCAATTTAGAGTTATCCAACTCGATCACTAGCATTAGTCAAACAAATAAATCTCCTAAAAACAGAGTTACTGATTTATCTTTATCTCCTAGTAATAATGAATCTACCTCGCAATCTTATGAATTAAATGAATCATCCGATGACGAATTTGAATTTTTATATAAACATTATGACAGAAATATAATCTGTTCAAATAAAAATATAAATGCTAATTTTGATGAAGAGTATAACAAAAATGTCTTTGCCATTCGTAATAATAAAGTTGGAGAAGATGATAGTCTATTCGAATCGGATAATGTGGCTTATTCGCCTGTTACTCCAATCACGCTTAATAATGTGAACACTTATGGTATCATAGATACTGGTGCACGTGTTTCTGTCATGAATAAAAAATTCGCAATAGACAATAATATTAAATTTCATTCAGTTCCTGGTAACCTAGTTTTAGCAAATGGCGACCAAATTCCCAGAATGAGATCTGTTGACTATGTGAATGTCGAATACGACAACATTGACTACATTATTAAACATAAGTTTGATATTATTGACGATCATGCTTCCTCTTACAACTGTAAAATTCTTATTGGAACAGATTTGCTTCCTAAACTTTCCATTCATTTAATGAATGTAGCAGTCAAACATAAAAGTACTGAAAAAAGAATTAGACGACTCTATTCTAGATAAAGCTTATAAACCAAATATTTCACGAGCCGGTACAGAAAAAGAACAAAAAGTTTTTGATATGGCTATTAAACCATACATCGAAGCAAACAAAAAATTAAATAAGAATTCTTTATGTAATATTAAAGAGGCTGTTTTACATCTCCCAACGCCAAAAGATTATGTTGCCAATATAAAACAATATCCAATAGCATATACTTTACAGCCTAAAGTAATGGATATAATAAATAGTTGGTTAGATGAAGGTATTATCATTCCAGCAACTCCATCTGGATGGAATCTGCCTATGACAGTAACTCATAAAAAAAATCTAGACGGCACTAAGACTGATAAAATTCGATTAGTGTTGGATCCTAGAATGTTAAATAAGGTCTTACCAGTTGATAATCATCAACTTCCATTAATTAACGATATATTCAATTCTATGTCTGGTGCAGTCATTTTTAGCACGTTAGATCTAAAATCTGCATTTAATCAGTTTCCTGTAAATAAGGATGATCAAATTAAAACTACTTTTACTGCGCCCAATAATTTACAATATATGTATAGAGGTGCTCCTTTTGGAATATCTACAATAAGTCAGCTATTCTCTCGTATAATGTTAACATTATTTAAAGATCTTCCTTATGTAAAATGTTTTGTGGATGATATCTGTATATTCAGTTCATCTATACATGCACATTTTCTTCATGTTAAAAAAGTGCTGCAAATATTAACTGATGCTAATTTAAAAATTAATTTTGAAAAGACCTATTTGGCAAAATCAGCCGTTTATTTATTGGGATATTCTATTTCTGCCTCAGGAAAGCAGATTGATGCCCGAAAATTAACAAATATATTCGATTGGCCTCGTCCTACTACTCAAAAGCAAGTGCAAAGTTTTCTTGGATTTGTCAACTATTTTAGACAACATACTCCTAACGCTGCACTTCTCATGGCTCCCTTAGATGCTTTGCGTTGTCATGATGAAAAAGTTAAAGGTCCTTTCGAATGGACAAAAGAGCATCAAATGCACTTTGATAGTATCAAGCACATTTTGTCTTCAGAATTGATGTTATCCCATCCTGATCTGTCAAAACCATTTTGTATTGCTACTGATTCATCAGATTACAGTACTGGTTGTTGCTTATATCAAGAGTTCGAAGTGACTAAACCTAATGGCGAAATATCTAAAATCAAAAGATATATTGGTTTCATGTCCCGTTCCCTGTCAAGAAGCGAAAAACGTTATAGTGTTACAATGCGTGAATTGCTTGGTGTAGTTTATGCCTTAACCCAATTTCATAAATTCATATGGGGCACACGATTTACTTTATACACTGACCATAAAGCTTTATGCTATATTCATTCCCAAAAGAATGCCAATAGTATGCTTATTAAATGGCTTGACGTCATTCTTGACTATAACTTTAGTGTCATTCATGTTCCCGGCTTGGAAAATGTCTTACCTGACAAACTATCCAGATTATATCCGCCAAAGGATACGTTCGAGCATGAAAGTGATATTAAAAAAGGCAAAAGATTATCCTCATATAGACAGAATCATGCTATTTCTGAGACAATTAATACAAAGAAAAAACATCGAGCTTATTCTAAATACAATGCTGCTATAAACATTATTTCAGTAATTCAAGAAACTACAACTTCTGATGCACAAAAGGACATCATACAAGTTAAAGAAAATACTGATATAAGAGATATTGATTATAACATTAATGATCAATACTTGTTTTATGTACAATCTGCACAGCCATTATATTCGGATTATCTTACACCTCCTTTGGCTGAACACCAACAGTTACTTATAGATGCCCATAATAAAATTGGTCACTATGGTGCTGAACAAATGGTCAAACGTCTCCATAATGACGGTATCCATTGGCCTAACTTGATAGGTGATTGCATTAAATTCATTAAGCAATGCAAAGATTGTATGAAGCATAATATAGAAAAAAGAGGCTTTCATCCTCTACGTAGCATTTATAGCTACTATCCTGGTGATCATTATGCTATTGATCTTGGTGGTCCTATGCATACTACCTCCGTTTACAATAATAATTATTTTATGGTTATTATCGATGTTTGCACACGCTTTTGTATACTTCGTGCTCTACCTGATAAAAGATCAGATACAATTTTACGTTCTCTTATTGACGTGTTCTCAACTATGGGTTTTCCTACAAAACTCCAAAGCGATAATGGAACAGAGTTTAAGAACTCGCTCTCCAAAGATTTAGCTGATGCTATGGGCTATGATCATCGATTCATCACTCCTCTACACCCATCAGCTAATGGAATTAGTGAACGTACTGTACAATCAGTCAAAAAATTACTGGCTAAAGCCACACATGGTGTTGGCAATGATTGGGATTTATATCTTCCATCTATTCAACTTGCTATGAATAATCGTATATCCAAACGGTTAAATTCAACACCTTTCTCTCTTATGTTCGCACGTAAAATGAACGAACCTTATGGTTTTCGATCTGACAAAGATAAGCTCAAAGAAGTTAAAGATAAACCACCAATGTCTCATGAAGAGCTCATGAAACGCATTGATTATATGACTGATATTGTATTCCCAGCTATCGTTAATAAAACCAAAGCACAAATCGAACTTGAACAAGCAAAGTTCAATGATTCTCATAGGCTTGTTGATTATGCACCTGGCTCTCATGTCATGGTTCGTATTCCAAATAAATCTGGTCAACTCGCTCCTGCTTACGAAGGACCATATACTGTCGTACGTAAAAATAAAGGAAATGCCTACATCTTACGTGACGAAACTGGTGTCCTTATGCCTCGTGCCTACACTTCCGTTGAGCTGAAATTAATCTCTAATGAAGAAGTTATCGAACTGGATGATGAAGGTAATGAAATCATAAATTTCGAAATCGAAGCAGTTATAAACCATCGTGGCCCTCCAAAAAACCGTGAGTACCTTGTACGTTGGAAAAACTATAGCAGTGAGTGGGATGAATGGCTATCTGCAGATAAGTTTAATGACCCTAACACACTACGCAATTATTGGAAAAATCTTGGTAAAAAATATATTCCTCCAAAAAATGCTCCAATTACCAATTCTCCATCTTCATCTGAACTACTAAAATCCACTCCATCTGGTACTATAAGTACTGCTATGAAACATTTCTCTTCTGATGATGAAAATAATTCTAATTTGGTTGATAAAAAATCCACAATTAAATCTAATGTTGGCTCTTCAGCACGGCCTGTTAAAAGAACTCGTCGTAATAAACCTCCAACTAACAACGCTTGTGATACTCCTTCCACAGCCACTCGTTCCAGTAAACGACTTAAATCTCTTCATAAGTAAATTACTTTTCATTTACTAAAAAAAAAAAAAAAAAAAAAAAAAAAAAAAAAACCCAAAATAGTCACGAGATTTTCATTAAGGTAATCTCATACTGGTCGGGGGCTATGTCGTATTTACCCCATTAAATACTTATTATTCGTATGAGATTACTCAAATCTTATATAAAAAATAACAAGTACTGAATACATAATATTATATATTACATATTCTCTAAGACTCATTTACAATATTAACCATATACAATATTTATATTATTCAAGTTCAATACTAAAATTGACCTTGAGCACACTTCGGTCCCTGAATAATTTTATTTCCTATATAAAGGCGTAGTTTGATTAAATGGGTTCTCTCTCTCGTCTTGAAATCTAATAAAGAGGTTACATAGAGACTCATTCACTAGTTTTCAAGTACTATCTCCTTTTAATTCTCAAATTTTTATCTGCAAATATCTCATCAGTAGCAACGTAAAAAGGTTGTTCTAAATCTGGATGATGAAGAAGTGGCGCAGAAGACAATAATGACTTGATCTTTTCAAAAGCACTTTCTTGTTCAGATGTCCAAAGTTTATCAAGTTTACCTTCGAAACGTAATTTGTCCAAAGGCGCAGTGACTTCAGAAATATTTGGCAAGTATTTTCTAAAATAATTTACCAGTCCTAAAAAGCGTTGAATCTCTTTTCCAGATGAAGGTCTAGGCCAAGTCAAAGCGTTTGTAACTTTACGAGGATCGAGTCGAGACCCTTTGGCATCAACACAGAAACCAAGCAAGTAAACAGTAGACTGCGCAAAATGACATTTGTCTGGGTTAAGGATCAAGTTCACTTTAGTTAATCTCTGAATTATGTTTTGCACATGTGTGATGTGTTCCTCATAAGACTTGGAAAATATGATGATATCATCAACAAAAGCCTGTGCATAAGGTAAATCACGTAACACTATATTAATCACTCGCTGATAACGGGAAGCAATATGTTTCAATCCAAATGGACAACCTCTAAATTGGTATTGTTGACCTTCAAAAGTGAATGTGGTCTTAACACGATCAGGTTCGTAGATTTGGAATCGATGAAATGCTTGTCGAAGATCAAGAGTGGTAAAGATAGTTGATCCTTGTAATTGATCGAAAATCTCTTCAATCTTTGGAATAGGATGTCTATCGTTTGACACGAGAATAGAATTTAACAAGCGAGGATCGAGACAGGGTCGATGTCCTGTGAGATTACCAAGCAAGTCTTTCTTAGGTGCCAATGTTAAAGGAGAATTCCAATCCGAATTAGGTGATGCACGTTCAATAACTTCATCCTTTAACCAAGTGTCAATACATTCACGCATGATTGGTAGTAATTTAAAAGGAGTACGATATGGTGCACGGTAAGCGGTTTTTCCTTTAACAGTATCTAAACGTATAACTGACTCGGGTACAGTACAGAATGAATTCTTTGGTATTAAGGCATTTTGATCAACAAATGGTTTAATAGCATTATGGAAATGAACTTGTTGCTCACGTGTACCGTAAGGAGCTTTGTTAGGTTCAGGTGTATCATCCGTAATCTCTTTGTCAATAACTGGTGCAAGATTAGGATGTCTGATGGCTAAGTTGGTAACAAGAATGTTCAACTTGTGCATTAGATCTAATCCTATTACAACTTCAGTATCCAAGGAAAGAGGAAGGACTTCAAAAGAATGGGATGTATGAATAAGATTATTATCATTATCACCGTAAATAACACTTAATGGAAATTTGGTTGTACCGAAACGTTTACTAACATTATCACTTGTAGCAAGTATAACGGAACCAGATACATTTCTATCAATTGCAATATTATATTTATTAACAAAATTGATGTCTATCGTGCTAAAGGAGGAACCACTATCAACCAGGGCCATAGTGTTCACGTTCTCTATTGTGATAGGTACAATTAAAGAATGGTTAGTACTTTTAAATACTTCATTCTGTTTTGTTAATTTCTTACAATCATAGTTGACTGGATAGCCCTCGTCATCTACGTCCATCAAGTTGCTATCACCACTAGACACCTTAGAAGATGCCTGTTGTGGCCTAGCTTGAGGAGTGATGGTGAGGTTGAGCTTGCTACCATTAGAACTTGAAGTAACCAAGCGAGCAGAACGAATGGCTTTACTCGGACCATAATGGGGCTTGTCACGAGGACAGCGAACAGCGTGCTCTTTTGACCAAGGGACATTACCCAAGCAACGATAACAATTCTTGGCAGCAGAGACAAAAGACACTGGTGAATTGGTGATAGTGGGGGAAGGGCTCACCGATGAAGAGCTTTGGCTCAACAAATTCTTGTAC